>NC_088378.1:55485909-56088636 GCF_037993035.2 Macaca fascicularis
ATGAAAAAATGCTCATCATCACTGGCCATCAGAGAAATGCAAATCAAAACCACAATGAGATACCATCTCACACCAGTTAGAATGGCAATCATTAAAAAGTCAGGAAACAACAGGTGCTGGAGAGGATGTGGAGAAATAGGAACACTGTTACACTGTTGGTGGGATTGTAAACTAGTTCAACCATTATGGAAAACAGTATGGCGATTCCTCAAGGATCTAGAACTAGATGTACCATATGACCCAGCCATCCCATTACTGGGTATATACCCAAGGGATTATAAATCATGGTGCTATAAAGACACATGCACACATATGTTTATTGCGGCACTATTCACAATAGCAAAGATTTGGAATCAACCCAAATGCCCATCAGTGACAGACTGGATTAAGAAAATGTGGCACATATACACCATGGAATACTATGCAGCCATAAAAACGGATGAGTTTGTGTCCTTTGTAGGGACATGGATGCAGCTGGAAACCATCATTCTTAGCAAACTATCACAAGAACAGAAAAACAAACACCGCATGTTCTCACTCATAGGTGGGAACTGAACAATGAGATCACTTGGACTTGGGAAGGGGAACATCACACACCGGGGCCTATCATGGGGAGGGGGGAAGGGGAAGGGATTGCATGGGGAGTTATACCGGATATAAATGACGAGTTGATGGGTGCTGACGAGTTGATGGGTGCAGCACAGCAACATGGCACAAGTATACATATGTAACAAACCTGCACGTTATGCACATGTACCCTAGAACTTAAAGTATAATAAGAAAAAAGAAAAAAGAAAAAAAAAAAAGAAGTAAAGGTGATTATGTAAAAGTGTACATTCTCATCACCGTCCCTGGGAGGTAGGCACAGAGAGAGTTCACACAGTAAATGTTACCAGCCGTTTGCTGCTATTGCTGGGGCCGGCAGGTAATAATAATCATAGTATGTTCTATAAGCACACTGTCATGGCAATTATATTGGTGATAACTGAAGTATGAGTTAGCAGATTAATGTTAATGGTGATTTCAAAGACAACTAGTATACAATAATAGATGATTTTCCTGTGGAGTAGGTTAATGAGAGAGAGAGGCAGAAGGAGAGAGAGAATGAGAACCTTAAGTGAGCAGCCCAGGAGCCTGGTGAGAGCAAGGCAACAGAAGTGTTGTATCCAAAGACCCACCATATTTTAAAGAACTGCAGTAGAGGCCAGACACTGGCATTCAGCACACTCCAGTATTTATGGCTATTTCTGTTCTGGGCTTGTGTTGCGTAGTTATAAGGCCTGTGTCTTGATCACATTTTGGATGGTATTTGGAGAACCTGAATCACAAGACAGAGGAAAAATCTAAAGGCACCTATCACTGTGATTCCAGTCAATCCAATCTAAACCTGCCCTCAGCTCTGTCAGAGTTCTCTTGGTGGCTATTTTTGAATCTCTCCCTCGTCCTCCTAGAAACTCTGCCCTTACCCCTCTCCTGGGCTCTTCTGCAGGTAGCCTTGGCTCATCAGAACTGAGAAGTGGTCCACAGCACACTCTCGCCCCCACTGCTTCTCTCACTGACCTCCAAATGTGTGGGCCCACTGACCCATCTGTCTTCATTCCTTCTGATTTTGATGAGAAATTACCCCTCTCCCCTTTAAGACTAACTCCCCCCTTGTCCACTCCGACCCAAGTGATAATTATGGTTCATAATTATCCCTTTGTTTTTTGCATTTAGTCTGTCTCCATGGAATCCTTCTGCTCCGTGTGTAAATATGCCCAAGCTCCCTCTTTGTTCTTAAAATCACTGTCCTTTCCAACGACCAAATACCTCCTTAATCGTTCTATTGAACTTCTTGAAAGAGTGGTGACCTTGCCCCCGCTTCTTGTTGTGATCAGCTGTTAATTATTAAACAATGGTTGAAAGTACAGTACAAAATTCCCAACAGTTAGAGTCCCAGTCCTTTCTTCCTGACTGAGATAAGGCATGTCCCTGACTCCAGGCGGTAAGGCGGCACTAGCCTCAGAAGCAGCTGTCTCTGGGAGCTGCCGCCTGCAGACCACAGCCCTGTGGGTTGTTCTTTTGTGTAGGAAGTTGGCATTCTCAGAAGTGTCAGTGATGGGTACAGCAAAGTACTTTTAAGAAAGTAGGGAATTTGCATAGCTATGCAGTTGGAAAAATTATAAAATCGGTTAATGCCCCAGGATAGCATAAACAAAGAGGCTTTTGTTTTTTAAACTCTGAATTTGTTTCTGATACTTTCTTCCTGAAGAAAAAGCCATAGGAAAATGTCCAGCCAGCCTCTCTACTATACTTTCCATTTGCTGAAAGCTGCAGAAAAGTCCTGAATGAAGGTTAGAACCTGTGTCGAAGCTGCAGAAAAGTCCTGAATGAAGGTTAGAACTTGTGTGGCCCTGAAGAGGCAGCGAGAAGCCCTGAATTTTTCTCTGGGAAGTAGAGAAAATTATTTCACTTACCAAGGACACACCTCTGATGAAGACAGGACAGTGAGAAGAGTTTATAATTAGGATGGCATTTGGATATTTGCTTCTAAAATTAAAAAAAAGAAAGAAAGAAAGAAAATACATGTAGATCATAATGTGGATCATTTTCTCTTCTATAGAATCTTAGAAAATGTACCCTAGAAGACTCTTTAAACAGAAAAAGAGCATATTGGGACACATGTGTAGGCCAGCCATTTGTATAACCTAACATTGCATCCTTCAGTCCTCTGGGTTCGGGAGCCCGCCTGAGCCTTCCCCAGTGTAGAAGCCGAAGAGGAGATGCTTAGAGGAAAGATGATCGTTAAGACATATATGGGCTCAGTGACCATATGTTGATCATGTTTTCTTTATTGTATAGGCAATAAAGACTATCTGACTTTCTAGACTAAACTTTTCTAAAAGGAATTTAGTTTAGTGAAAAATTTTTGTGAAAATTATAGTAGGGATGATTCAGTTGATCAGCAGTAGTGGTGGCTGACATTACATATAATGCTCCTATAGGAGATATGAACAAATGTGAAATGTGGGGGTTTTGTTCTTGGGAGAAATTTACAGTTACGGTGAGTCTGTATTTAACTGTCCTCTCTCCACACAAATTCCCACCTTTCTTGGTCCTATAGTAACAGCCAGTGTGACGTAGCTGAATGTTGGAAAACTGAAGTTGAGTTCTGTCATGAGGTCAAAAAATCTTGTGTCTTGTCACCAACCACCCAAAGACTCTGCTTAGTGCCCCTGTGTTACCAGAAGGATGGAAAGCAGCAATCCTACCATCATCAATTTTTTTGTTACACAGTTGTCTCCCAAATTGTATGCAAATTTCACATACTATTAATATACAGTCACTGGTTATATTTCTTCAGCAACCAAATATGGAAAATGTGTGTCAACTGGTTCTACAGCTGCAATTGAGCTACATCCTTTAGAATAATGTCACAATAGAGAAATGACTTCTGAATGGTGTTTAGCCTGCATATCACTCTGATTGCCTTTAATTAGGGGGAAAATCACAAGCTAAAAAGAGTAACAGACTTGAAGTCAGTTAAAAATCAGAGTAATCAACTGAGAAAAAAATGCAATCTCATAAATCTTAATTTTTAACCATAGGATAATAGTTTCTTTATTCATTGAATAACTTTTACTGCCTCTCTCTGCTTCTCAGATTAGAATTCTAACACTGATAGGAGATTTGGCATAGAACTGCCTAGCCTCTGAAATGAAGGGCCCCTCAAACCCTGTAAAAGCCTAGAAAAAATGAAACTGAGAAAGTCACACCCCAAGAATTAGGTTTGGGTGGCTTGAATGTAAAAACTCCCTGATTGAGAGTGATCTCAAAGTCAAAGGGGGAGAATAGACCAACTGTGATGCAAACATTTTAGCAATGTTCTCCTAGAAATAGGGAGATAATAATTTGGCACACTACAAAGAAACTTCTGGCAATCACTTTAAAAAACAACAGTAACAAAACCTTGTCTTTAAAAACGAAAAACGTTAGGGGTGTTAAGACACCAAAATATAACTTGGTATTTATTCCTGCAGTGGTTGGCTTTCATGAATTTATTTATTTATTTATTTATTTATTTATTTATTTATTTATTTTTGAGATGGAGTCTTACTTTGTCGCCAGGCTGGAGTACAGTGGCACGATCAGTACACTGCAACCTCCGGCTCCCAGGTTCAAGCGATTCTCCTGCCTCAGCTTCCTGAGTAGCTGGGACTACAGGCACACACCACCACGCCCAGCTAATTTTTGTATTTTTAGTAGACACAGGGTTTCGCCATTTTGGCCAGGATGGTCTCAGTCTCCTGTCCTACCTTGTGATCTGCCCGCCTCGGCCTCCCAAAGTGCTGGGATTACAGGTGTGAGCCACCGTGCCTGGCCAGCTTTCAAGAATTTTAAGAAGGGATCAATGCCTTTCGTGATTTTTAAGTCAACCTATTATGATAACCGAGAAAGAAGACTGTGAACACATGTGAATAGATTATTTTTCTTGGTGGAGTGAAGAAAGAGCTTTTATTTTCTTCATAGGGGTGTGCCTGAGAATTTAGGGGGAAAATGAAATATGAGAAATGTGTGATACGTATGGGAACAGCTCTGTGAATGTTTGTCTGTAAGAGTTATCTTCAGCAGTTACCTCCTTCAAGCTTGTCAGAATTTTAAAACTGTTCATTTCTGTTCCACTCGAAGAGTGAGATCTATCAAGACCAGCCTCTGCAGTGCCACGATGTGATTAGCCAGAAAAGAATGAAGGAGCATTCGGCACAGGGAAATCACCGACGTGTCCTATGGTCGTGAAGCAACATGTGCTCCACTAATTATTGTTCTCTCTGACTGCTCTCACATCTTGAAACTCTCCATGACCCATTGCGGAAATCCTGTTCATCTGCCCCCCACCCTCTCCCCCAAAGAATGAAAAATAGCAGATTGCAAGGCTGGACTTGTCTAATGAATGTGATTTGTTTTTGTGGAATCAAAGGCATGAGAGGTTTTGGAGGCTGTTAGTTTGACACTAGATTTGTGAAATGACTTCATGGTTCACACCGTTCGATGAGTTTAATAGGCAAGGTGTCTTTGCTTGCTAGATGATAATCTGTCCAAAGGCATTTTCTTTATTTTTCTATGTTTCTAGAGCAAAGTGACCTTTGAAAGTAGGCAGGATCATGTCTCTGACTTCAGGCAGAAGTCTATTGAACATGGGGCAGACATGGAATCTTGCATTATAATGAGAATGTCCTGAAGATACAGCGGACTCCCTCTGTGGCCTTTTCTTTTCCTGGAAGTAGTCTTGCTGCCATCTGAGTGCCCTAACACTGTAACCTAAGGCTTTTCCTGGATTTTTTTCTGACACAAATAGCTAGTTTTCTTGTACTCTATAGGAAATGCAATTTTTGGTGTTAATGCCTTTTTATGTATTCATTTATTAGAGCATTAAAAACCAAAGTGTTGGCCAGGCACAATGGCTCACGCCTGTAATCCCAGCACTTTGGGAGGCCAAGGCGGGCGGATCACAAGGTCAGGAGATCGAGACCATCCTGGCTAATACGGTGAAACACTGTCTTTACTAAAAATACAAAAAATTAGCCAGGCGTGGTGGCGGGCGCCTGTAGTCCCAGCTACTTGGGAGGCTGAGGCAGGAGAATAGCGTGAACCCAGGAGGCGGAGCTTGCAGTGAGCCGAGATCACACCACTGTACTCCAGCCTGGGTGACAAAGCGAGACTCCATCTCAAAAAAAAAAAAAAAAAAAAAAAACCAAAGTGTTACCTTCTTTATATTCAGGTAACTTCCCTTCTCTACAGAATTTTCCCTCACTCCTCCTCCCTCCCCACAAAAGCCCAACAACTTGGTTTGTTCAGATAGGTTGAAGATTACTTTTTTTGCAGTTTATAACAAGAGCTGATGTTTAATAGAGGTGTTGGGTTGCGTATGGGTTTATTTTGGCGACTATTTGAATATATTAATTAGTAGTAACATATCATTACTTAGTATTACAGCAAAATAGCTTGATTCTCTGGAGAAAGAAACTTCGTGAGCCTGGATAGTAATACTTTCCATCTATTTAGATGTGATTGCCTGATGGTGCCACCCAAACTAATTAATAATGACATATTAGCTAACATATTGCCGTCAGCAGGTGGCTGTTTGAGCAGGGGTGAAAATGGCAGGTGCTACAACAAATTGCTATACCCTAGAGAAATGTACAGAATTCTTCTTTTAAAGAGTCTTGATGATGTCTGCAATATGATTTTTATTTTTTGGGCACTTACAAGGCTTGGAGAGGTTGGAGAGATAGAGACTAGAAAAACAAAACTAAAGAAAGGAGAACAAAATTGATTTAACCTTTTCCAGTAGTTTTCCAATTCAATAAGCAAGTGGTTAGATCTAAGCAGCACAAAATTCCCAGGAAAGACTCAGGCATCCTTCTTCTTCCTTCCAACTTTCCTTTTCTTCCTCTTGTTTGTCCATCTAGATCTGTCAAGGGATTGTGGGCACACAGCAGAGCCCTGACAGATGGGCAGTGCAATGTAATCTACTGCTGCCTTTCAATTTCAGAGGGATAATTGTGACAATGAAGGGGTTAAAACTGTCAACAACTATCAGAGCTTGGAGATAATTACTGTAATATAAACCCAAGAACTTTGATGGCAAAGACCACCCAGCAAATGAATTCGACTAGGTTGCTGCTTTGTAAGAAATACTTAATTAACCTCTTTCCAGCTCACATACAACTATGGTTTTTATATGCCTATGTGAAAAAGTTACTGTTTATACATACAGATGACAATGATTAAATAGGATTGTGAATCATTTTTACTTTGGAAGATGCATTTCGAATTAGCACTTGCAGCTACAAGCTGAATAGATAAGTGCTCTTCCAGCATGAGATAGGTTGCCTTGGGAATGTCTCACAATGTATTGACTGTTGCTGTGGTACTAACGTTACTAACGTGTAGTACTTAGTGTGACTTAGGATGAACTATTATAAGGTATATTTTTATCTAACCTTTTTTTTTTTTTAAGTTTCCACCTCTTAGAAGGAACATAAAAGGAAAATAAAGTAGACCTTTTTAAACAAAATATAGGCTTGACAAGGATAAAATACATTCTTTGTTAATTAGCTTGAAAGAGAAAATTGATAGATAACAAGCAAAAACTCTTAGGGCTGTTCTTCAAAAGTCCATGTGGTAAGCAGAAAGAGATAAGTATGACTTAAAAATAGGAGCAGAAATCCATGATGGACTAGGGGAAGAATGGGTAAAGGAGAACTTCAATAACCCAGATATGTTCAAATCCACAGGTCCCAATGGCTGGCATCCTAGAGTACTTAATGAATTGGCCGAAGTCATCACAGAACCGCTAGATATCATTTTTGAGACCTCGTGGAGGACTGATGAGGTGCCTGAAGACTGGAAAAGGGCATATTTAGAACCTTCTTTCAAAAAGGGAAATGGATGATGACCCTGGAAATACTCATCAGCTTAACTTTTTGCTTGGACAATTTCTGGAATAATCAACTTAGTAAACTGGGTAACTGGCTTATAGCAGCTAGAAATAAGGCAGTGAACTATCACACATAAAGAAGTACTGAGTTCATTTTTTAAGAAGATACCATTATGAGATACAGTCCTATGCATTTCTTGGCATTCTCCCTTCCATTCTTAATGAAAACAGATGAGGTTGGCTAAGGCATTTGAGTCATAACTTACTTTAAGTATAATATAACAAAAAGATAGATTTCTGATATTAAGTAGTAATTATATTATTTCCAATTTTGCTTTTAATTTGAGAACAGTAGCTTTAATTTTTATATTCTAGCATACATTCTACTTCATTTCATATAGGACCATGTTTTCATAAGATAAGATATATAATTCTATGTAGAATAGTTTGGTGAAGGAATTCTTATTTTAAGGTGCTTTTATATAGTTATTTTGTATATTGGTACAATGATAAAGCTGATGAATTAAGGAACATTACCAAAGGAAGACAATTTCTTCTAACTTCTTTTTTTAAATTTAATCTGGCTGAGGTTTAGTATTAGGACTAATAAAAGTGTCTTGCTCTGACATGTATCAAGCAAGAGCCAGCTATTTTACTTCATAGCTAGTTTCTTGCAGTCTATGGAGACTGCCAGGGCCACAGACCACAGCCCGTTCTGAGCTGCAGTGCTTTATCCCACCTTGCTCTTCGGGCTTCTGACTTCAGGCCTGTGGAGGCCAGGAGGTGGGCAGTGGCAGTGGCCTGAGGAGCCCTGTAGAACTACGGCCGAAAAAGAGAGTAGATTGAGGTGGGGGGAGGAAATTAAGATGAATCTAGAATTTTTCTAATTCTTATTGTTCTTGTGTTTGGATGCTCATAGTTTTTTTGTGTTTTATTTTTTTATTTTTTTGAGACAGAGTTGCTCTGTCACCCAGGCTGGAGTGCAGTGGCACGATCTTGGCTCACTGCAACATTTGCCTCTCAGATTTAAGGAATTCTCCTGCCTCAGCCTCCTGGTAGCTGGGATTATAGGCACGTACCACCACACCTCAGCTAATTTTTTTGTATTTTTAGTAGAGATGGGGTTTCACCATGTTGGCCAGGCTGGACTCAAATTCCTGGCCTCAAGTGATCCACCCACCTTGGCCTCCAGTAATGCTGGGATTACAGGTGTGAGCCACCACACCCGGCCTGGATGCTGGTAGTTTTATTTTCTGCTTAGAAAATGCAACCATGTTGATGGGACCAAAAACTTAGTTGAAAGAAGCCATGGCAAAAGATGTTGACATGCAACAGGCTTCTGAGGCTGTCAATTTTTGAGAGCTCCCAAGTAGTACTGCATTACAGAATCTACTACTTAGAAGTACGTACAAGATGTAAGTTCCTATCAGCATTGTCATGGTAAGAAGAATAAGAAACTCTCAAAGGAAAAGAAACTTACATTCACTTTTTCCTGGTCCATTTTGGTTCCTAAGAATAGATAGGCAATTAAGAGGGATATTAGGTTTCTAAGGGCAATTTTAACACAATACTGCTTTAAAAATCTGAAGTTTAAATAGTTTAGCTATTTCTGTAGGTTAATTCAGGCATGAGTAAAATCAGTCTCCTTATTATATACAAATGTAAGGAAATTAAATTTTAAAAGCATGTATAGGTTGTCCTTAAACTATACAAAAGCTTGTAGTTTTATAAGGATCATATTCCAGTCAACCTTTCATCTTTTTTTTTTTTCCAAATGAACTAGGATCTTTAAAATTCCTAAGATAGATTCTTTTAAGTGGTAGAGGAGTCTGTATAAATTACAGATATAATTTATTGTGGTAACAAATGGCTTCCTGTTTGACCTCATTTCCAGGTGTTGCGTCTGTGGCCGATTTATTTCACAGATGTACATTTGCATGCACTTGTTGAACTTTGCTAGAAAGAACGCAAGTTTTGAAAAATCTATTACTTTCACTGTGGGCGTTACGAGGCAATCTACTGCAATGGAAAAAGGGTTCCTTGGTCATTTCAAGTTTTATTTTCTATTTGAGTAATATCTAACTTCAATTATTTTGCCAAGTTTAAACCTTTCTGTGTCTGCTGTTAGAATTTGAAAATAACAATGCTCTACTTAAAGTAAGAGTCACAGTCAGCAAAAAAAGCCAGTGGATTTTTAAAAGACATCTTAGTTAAAGCTAGAGGAAGAAAACTTTCAAATAAGCAAGAAGTATTGAAGGATGCCCATGAATTCCTTTGCATTAAAATCAAGATGAGGTAAGAGGTAGAATATAAGAGAAAGGAATTATTTTTACAGTGAATTGTATCTGGAGACAATTAGTCTTAGGAGGAGTATTTTTTTCAGTGTTTTTTTGTTTTTATCTAAACACCAATAATATATTTAACTTTTGAATATAAAAGAAGTAGCAATTGACTAAGAATAAATATGTTATAAAAACTAGAGTATTGTCTTGATTTGCATTTCCTAGAGCATTAAAAGAGACTAATTACAGACTTTTACTTGATAATATTGAGGAGTTTGGAGGGTCATAGCAAAATTTTCTTTAGTTCATCTTAAAATTTATGGAGGTAAAAAAAGATTTTATTCACATGAAAGATTTCTTGGCATAGCGAAGGCATAATGTTAAGGGCTCTTTCCTTACCCGTGTGGGAGCCGAACCAGTAATTGTGGGAAAAACTGAATTTATAGCAACAAAGGATAGTAGTTTCTCAACCTGGAGCGTTCAAGCAGTTTCTCAGTTCAGAGGTATTTATAGCATCTTGTTGTTATGCAATAAACAATGACAACAGTAAGCATTGAGTCTGCACTTTGGAGTTACTCAAGTCTTAGTTTAAATTCTAAAATTATTCCAGTAGTATTTTCCTGTGGTGAATCTGTTAAGGATGTAAGCTATACTGTAGCTTGGGGAATCATCTTGAGCAGTTATGAAACTCATTAAAGCTTCTTTTCCCTTGTCTGTAAAATGGGAAAAATAAATACCTCTATAGTTCTTAAGAGGCTTAAGAGTTTTACACCCACATACAGTCCTTGGCTCAGTGCTAGGCATGTAGCAGGTGCTGACTGCCTCTCTCCCTTCCCTTCTTTACTCTCAGTTGTCTTATTTCTTCTTATGTAGAAGAGATTACCTTAAAGCTGACTAGAAAACTCAGACATAAATTGACATTTCCTTATCATTGCCTGAAACCCACTGAGTAAGTCCCCTTTGATTTCTCTAAGGAAGGATAAAAATGGCTACAGTACTGGCTCATCATAGCAGTTCAGTAAATGTTTATTGATTGAATGAAAAGAATTTGATTAAAGGAAACAATAACACTCCATCCTGGGCAAAAGAGCAAGACCCCATCTGGAAACAAAACAAAACAGCAAATTCTTAATGGACGGCAGTTTCAAGTCTGGGGAAATAGGCACATAGACAGATATGAAGGCATTTTATTAGCTTTCTTCTTTTTATGGCAGCTTCAGATTGACAAATTTGATGTACAAATGAGTGAGTGGCATATGTACATTTTCCTCTGATTTTATGACTGATTTACAAATTAGGAGTGCAAATGGGCTATTCCCTGATAGCATCTTCTGGGAAGAATCCAGCCAAGATACAAAGCAGATGATGGTGGATCGGCAAACTCTTTTCTATGAAAAGAAAAACCAGATGTACCAAGGACTGGAAAGCACCTGCTTGAAAATTGATATGAGCATATCTGAATTTTTCTTTTATAAGAGCCTGAGTATTGTTAACAGCTCACTTGCATGGGGGGTTGAAAAATAACAAAAAAACAAGTTAACATAATTAAAATGCTTGGACAAAACATTTGCTTTATATAGATTCTTATATGTAATATTCAATTAGGTATCAAAATAGGTTCAGGCAGGTGGAAGAGTTCTGAATTTTCAAGGCAAATGAGGCATAAAGGGTGGAACATTGCATCTAGGGATGAATAGTGAAATAAGTGAAAGTCTGACCCTACACTGCCAATTCTCAGACCGAGTACAAAGTGTTAGGAATTTTTTATATCAACTGACATCTTGTGCTTAGAGTAAAGCCATATCGATGCACACATAGTTACTTTATTAAATCAAACAAATTGTGCAGAGCAGAGCAAATCCATTAGGCTTTCTCTTTTAGAGTTTTCTAATTTTACTCTTATTAACTCCCTCAGTTGTCATCAATTACATATTCCTACATCAGATATTTTAAACTATCAGATTCTTTGATTAAAAAATCATCTTCAGCTTTACCTTATTAATCTCTGAGGAGATAAATAACTTTCTAGTCCTTGATCATTAATCACTACTATTTTAGATATTTCCATAAAAGGCTTAAAGGGAAAAAATAATGGTAGGTACGTCAGAAAAAAATGGTGGGGCGGGGTGGCTCACGCCTGTAATCCCAGCACTTTGGGAGGCCGGGGTGGGCAGATCATTTGAGGTCAGGAGTTTGAGACCAGCCTGGCCAACATGGTGAAACCCTGTGTCTACTAAAAATACAACAAAATTAGCTGGGTGTGGTGGCGTGCGCTGTAATCCCAGCTACTAAGGCAGGAGAATGGCTTGAACCCAGGAGGTGGAGGTTACAGTGAGCTCAGAACGCGCCACTGCACTCCAACCTGGGCAACAGAGTGAGACTCTGTCTAAAAAAAAAAAAGAAAAGAAAAAATGAAGAACATAACTTTTCTACTTATCAAATAGATAATTTTAAAAAATTGTTTAAATTCCTGGAAATTAAGTGTTATTTTTTATTACTGCAGTTGAGAGCTACCTTTTAACAGAGGAAAACGAGAGGCTAAATTCCATGTTAAGAGCTAAGCAGTATTTTTTTTTTAACAATTTTGCCAGAATTTCTTCCACCAGACCAAAAGGAAGTAAATCTATAATAAATCTACTGTCTAAGTATTATTTAAGATGGGAAATGTCTTTTGTAGGTATATTCTGTATAATACCCTTAATTAGATGAATTATCCCTTATCATTCCAAAAATGAAATGCTGTGTTAAGTATCTCCGGGGCAAAGTGGTATGTTGACTGGGACAAATGTTAGAAATTGTATTGTTCATTGCAGTTGTTGCCCTGTTGCTCCAGCTTGTCAGTGTTTAGAGATACTATTTGGGTTGTTAAAGCCATCGTTCATAGAAAATTTCTGCCCCTACAGAAGTGTGTGCATGGGCCTTGGAAAATCTACATGTGTATATCTGAGTAGCCAAGCACAGATTCACTCTAATTGAAAGCAGCAGTTTGGTTTTGTAAATGTAATTGCAACTGACACTTTCTTTTTCCTTTCAGTTATTATTATTTTTAAAAAGGATGTTATGAGAAGGCACTATGAAAAGCCTAATTGGAACAACATTATGAACCATGTAATGTATGCCCATGCACACTGTGATTTGCAAACATATGTCCGCTCTTCAATAAATGTTACGGCTTTCACAGCGGTTCCGCCTTGGCCTCTTTTGTCATCTTCCACATTTTGATGAATGTGGTGGAGTTTGTGCATTGTTTAAATTGACAATATGTAAATGTTTATGGTGCTATAGCATTATGGTCAGCATGGGAAATCAGAGTTCTAACTGGAAAGAAAAAAGTGGCTCTTCCCACACTGCACACCAAAGTGAAATAAATCCATTTTATGAGCTGGGATTCTTTGGTATGGTTGTTACATAGGAGTATGTTGTAGGCTTCTCTTGTGTGATTCTGTGCCAGTCATGGCGGCTCACCACGGTGGGAGATGGGATGGTGGGGGCTGTCGGGTGGTAAGAGGGGCCATGTGTGGAGTTTCTGTACCTGTGTTTCTGCTGTGGTTCCCGCAGCCCCTGAATCTCCATCACCTGGAATGTGTTGTGAGTCAACTCCAGATAAGCAGTATTTCAGTGGTCATTAGACACAGAGTACTGGATTTGAATCCCAGCCTTACTACTTTCTGGCTTCAGGACCTTTGGCAAGTGGACTAACTACTGTGCATGCTTAACACAGTCACCAGTCCCCAGACATTAAATTGAAGACGTTTTATCACAGTGTTTTGGGTTTTATAGAAATGTCATCATGTGCGATGATTTCATGATGGTGCTCATTGTTTTTCCCACTGGATACAAGATGAGAAGAAAGTAAATATAAGAAAAAAAATGTATGGTAAATATTAGGAGGAATATGTACGAATTTGAATTTTAGAAATGAAAAGGACCTTGGGGATAACCTAGTCTGATTCATAAATTGTGTAGTTAAGAGACTAACGTGCCAGGAATTTGTGGCCTGTCCGTGATAACACCCCAGGTTGGTGGCAGACGATTGGCATTCTTCCATCTCCTTGAATCCTGGCTTTTGTCTGATGTCAAATCCTGGGAAGTATACCTAAAGCGTTCTGTGGCTCCTTCCAAAAAGACTCATTTTTCTAGAATGGACTTAGTTTGAACTTAGATCCCTGGTTTTTAAGGCATAGACATAACCCTTTTGTTCATAAACTAAAGCTCCAAACTGCCCCAGGGCTCTGCAGGGGCCAGAATTGTGGCTTGAAAACCTGATCTTTCAGCCTTAAAACCTTATACTTCAAGTCCTCCTTGATCTGATAAGCATATTTAGAAAAGTTCATGACACTGGTGGGCAGCCCTAAAAAGTACTTTTTAAAAATAGGGAAATGTACGCCTGCAGTAAAGTTCACAAATAAGTGTTTGTCAAAGAAGAGGATGGTTTATATCATTAATGAAATCACATCACATAAGGCAGCTTTTAAAACATCTTTCATCTGAATCTAGATAATGAATATCTTCTAGTTTCATTCCAGGCCATTTGCTGTCCCACTGAGAATTTTTTTTAATTTAAAAGAGGAATCTTGAATAATTTTAAATGAAAAACTTACTCCACCCGCCCCCCCCCCCCCGCCCACCTCCCAGAGTTACCCTGAGGACAGAGTACATTCATGTAATTATGGACACTTTTTTGACTAACTCGTCTACTTTGAAGTACATTCATGTACCAATAACAGGATGTCTGTGGAATCTCATTTGTTTCGTGGCTGAATAATGAGCACCAATTGTGAACACTGTGTATTCAGTGTACATTGTTTTAGATCCCTTTAGCTCAATCAATTTAACTTCAACTTCATTTTGGAAGTTAATTAATCTACATAATAGCATTTACAAAAATATCCATTTTGAGTGAAGAATATACATTTAATTAAAAAAAATCCTTGCCTGTAAATCAGAAGTTCTTAAATCCAGTCTCTTGGTTTTGCTGGTGAGCGGAGCTATCTAAGTCACTTCCTTTTACACCTTCAGTCTCCCATCTGCAAAAGTGCTCAGTGGACAGCATTGGTAAACACACCCTGTGAAAGGTTTGAGACACAGATGGGATCTGTGAATAACCTCAAGTTTTTGTTTTTTTTTCTTGATGACCTCCACCAGGCCATCAGTCCATCTGGTTTGTCCCACTGGGGTTGTTCCCCGCTTGGTGTTTCCCTCATTCCTAGTGTATTATCTGGCATGGTGCAGTGCTCAGTAATATTGTAGAAAGAATGAAGGACTAAGTAAACTTTCTCATAAGCCTAAAGAAACTGAATGCTTAGGTTATATGAGATGGTTAGACAGGGCATTTCCTATTTTCAGGGAACCTGAAGTAACACTGGCTTTGTGTTGGAAGAATAGTGGCTTTCTCCCCTATACCTGGGAAACCAAGTTTCCCTTTTTTGGAAGTGCACTTTATGGTGTGATTTTGTTATTATTCAGATTTTCTGACTTTCCTGTTTACTTGTCTATAAAACCATAAATGCAAATAAAATTCATAAAATAATATTTTATAAACTCAATTAGGTTTGCTGTTGCAGAAATGTACTAAACATTTTAATTTGTGAAACCACACAAAAAATACTAAAATGACACAGGAAAACAGGGTCTCACCCTGTCACCCCGGCTAGAGTGCCGTGGTGTGATTGTGGCTCACTGAAACCTCAAACTTCTGGGCTCAAGGGATCCTCCCACCTCAGACTCCCAATGAGGCACTATTTGAATTAAGATTTTCTTTAGGTCATATAGTCCTACTATGAATTATGAGAGGGATATATGTCTGCAATTAAAACTAGTAAGAATCAATTGATTTCTGCAATTATAGCTAATCAAACTATGGTTAATATACTTAATCACATACATGTTAGTATATGGTATACTGCTAGACAAAACACCAAGACATTTTGATGTGTTCGGCACAAACCCTAATTTACCTCTTAGATTACATTTTTGACACATCCCCTTTTAGATATATTTGATATGAATTTGTGACCCATAATTTTGTCCCTGGAGAGAATTATTTCTTCCCTAAAGGGTACTTCTACCCTCTACCAAAATAAAGGCAAAAGAGAGTGAAGTAGTTAAGAACAGTCCAGGATCATTCAGACCTGACTTTGAACCCCACAAAGCTGCTGAGAATTACAATTGCTTGCCTTAAGAATGAGCTTGCAACTCTGCAGTCATTATGTGTCTTGTTTTCCTTTTCTTCCTCTGATATATATGGATTACCTGGGAGCCAGAAATGGACATGAGAGCTTTGAAGTCACAAAGGCCTGGATACAAATCCCAGCTCTTCACACCTGGCTGTGTGTATTAGTCCATTCTCACACAGCTACAAAGATACTACCCAAGACTGGGTAATTTATAAAGGAAAGAGGTTTAATTGATTCACAGTTCTGCATGGCTGGGAGGCCTCGGGAAACTTACAATCATGGCAGAAGGTGAAGGGGAAGCAAGGACTTCTTCACATGGTGGCAGGAGAGAGAAGTGCAAGCAGAACAAATGCCAGATGCTTATAAAATCATCAGATCTCATGAGAACTAACTCACTATAATGAGAACAGCATGGGGGAAACCACCTCCATGATCCAGCCACCTCCCATGAGGTCCCTCCCTTGATACATGGGAATTATGGGGATTACAATTCGAGAAGAGATTTAGGTGGGGACACAGAGCCAGACTATATCACTATGTGACCTTACGTAAGTTACTAAATCCTTTCCAGTCTGTTCTGTTATCTGAAAAGTGAGGTTACTAATACCCCATCAGAGGGTTTCTGGGAAAACTTAACAAAATGACATGTAAGATAATGATAGAAGATTTTGTATTGGAGGAACACAAGTCCTTACTACATAGCAGCTGGGCAATAGAATGTGGAGGGTGGGAACAGAAAAGAAGTTTGTGACTCATTAATGAAAATTGTTTTCAATATATGATAGAATAAAAGCTTTCATTCTATGAATGAAAGCACGGTGGCTCACACCTGTAATCCTAGCACTTTGGGAGGCCTAGGCGGCTGAATCACGAGGTCAGGAGATAGAGACCGTCCTGGCCAACATGGTGAAACCCCATCTCTACTAAAAAAAACAAAAACAAAATTGGCAGGGTGTGGTAGCGGGCATCTAGCTACTCAGGAGGCTGAGATGGAAGAATGGCATGAACCTGGGAGGCAGAGCTTGTAGTGAGCCACAGTCACGCCACTGCACTCCAGCCTGGGCAATAGAGTGAGACTCTGTCAAAAAAAAAAAAAAAGTTACATTCATTACTCAATTACAAAACAAAAACATCAAAAAATATGGTTGCCAACAGTAAAAAAAAAAATTTAATATGTGCCCAGGATAATTCAAAGCACTCCCCGTGTATTATCCCATTTAACCTTTACAACAATCCTATGAGATTATTCTCATTCTACAGATGAGGAATCTGAGGTAAAGATGGGTTTTTCATAATTTACCCAACGTCACACAGCCAGTAACCAAGAAAGTTAGAATTGGAATCTCAGCAGTGTGACTTTAGGTCTGTCCTCTTAACCTTTATTTATCTTCTGTGGGGACTAAACTTAATACAGAATCAAAATGTAAGGACTACATATCAAGAAGCAGGACAGTAGAAGAAGAAGATTGACAAAGTTCTGATAAAAGAGGGGGTGCTTGAGGGATGAGGAGACCAAATGAAAGTGGTGTCTTAGTCTGATTGGTGCTGCTATAACAGAATGCCTGAGACTGGGTAAAGATTTTTTTCTCACACTTCTGGAGGCTGGGAAGTCCTAGATCAAGATGCCAGCAGGTTGGGTTGTCTGGTGAGAGTTGCATTCTCCGGAGAATGTTGGCTGTGTCATCACATAGCAGAAGGCAGAAGGGTAAGAGACTGAATGTTTTTCGAAGCCTCTTTTGTAAGGACCTTAATCCCATTACTGAGGGAGCACCCCTCATGGCCTAATCATATTTTAAAGGCCCCACCACTTAATACTATCACATTGACAACACCTGAATTTTGAAGGGAATATATTCAAACTGTAGCATTCTGTATCAAATATATTGTATTTCATCAAATCTAAGATGAAAAGCACCACCAGTAAGTACCATTAAGAAAGGAGAATGCTGCCAGTTTAACTATATTAAAAGTTTACAATATTTTTCCCATTTAGATTTTTATTTTCAACTTATTGATAGAGCTATCTTAGGCTTATTTTTACATAGATATTTATGATTTAGCAGTTAAACATACATAACAATAAAAGCAAAGCTAAGTAAATGTAAGGAAATTCTATAGTACTTTTGTAAGCAGTCGCTTCTGAATCTTTTCAATTCATGTCCATCTATGGCCCTGTTGTCCTCACATGTTCTCTGGCCCACAGAGGCATTGCTGAAGTAGCACTTCTGAGAGCCCCTCTGTCATATCTGGATTTCATCTAAACCTTTCTATGCATTTATATGCTGGAACTTTCTTGATCTTCCCGGAAGTTGTCTGCAGAAAGTTTTCAGACAGCAACTCATTCTTTTCTCAAATAATCATTAAATGGTTTCTTGGCTCAAATGTCACGGGTTGCAGCTCTGCAGCAGTTGTGCCACCAGGAATGGCAGCCATGTCTGTGTGTTTGCGCATTGTGGCAACTGTATCAATAGCTGCCAGTCAAAATTGACTGTAATTTTCTATCTCCTCTTTTCAACTCTGGTTTCACACATGTTAAATGCGAAAACATGTGCATTCAAATCAATGAAATTACAAGGAAATTTGGACCATCGATTTCATTTTACCAACTGTCCCTTGACATTCATAATGATATATTAGTCATTTTGCATGTAAGTGCCTGAGACTCAGAATAAGAATATCTTTTGATATTTTTTGTAGTTGACTCTGCTAATATTATTCTCCAGTGGGTGTCTGACATGATTTACCCCATGGATACACATTACATACTGGTTGTGTTTGGCTTACTGCCGTTATTCTGTATCTCATGGAACTGCCTGGCTCATGGAAAGTCTTTAAATCATTATTTAAATATTATTTTATAGAATTTAGCATGTTCCCCCATGGAACAATATCAATATTTTATTTTATTATTTTAATTTTTAATAATAATGCCTGATTATAGGGTTACCCCTTGTACTACCAATACCACGCCCACTACTGGAAGCAGAACAGGAGTTTTTTTCTCACTGCTGGTTCAGGGCAAGAAATACTATATGTTTTCATTGGAATTCTAAGTGGCAGCTCAAAATTTACTATTTGGCCTTTAAATATTATAATTCTGTGAAAATACTTTAAACTTTTTTTTTTTTCTTTGAGATGGAGTCTTGCTCCTATTGCACAGGCTGGAATGCAATGGCACGATCTTGGCTCACTGCAACCTCCACCTCCCGGGTTCAAGCAATTCTCCTTCCCCAGCCTCCTGAGTAGCTGGGATTACAGGTGTGCACCACCATGCTGGGCTAATTTTTGTATTTTTAGTAGAGATGGGGTTTCGCCATGTTGGCCAGACTGGTCTCGAACTCCTGACCTCAGGTGATCTACCCGCCTTGGCCTCCCAGAGTGCTAGAATTACAGGCGTGAGCCTCTGCACCTGACCAAATATTTTAAAGTTTTAAGATGTCTTCAGGAGCTTTTAGACTTCCATTCCTTTATGCTCTGTGTGGTATAGTGGAAAAGGGGTGGGGCCTTGGGACCAGGGAGAAAGTGACTTCACACTCTTCACTACCAGGTGGCCTTCATTAAGTGCTTTCACTAGTCAGGGCAAGTTGTGTACACATTTCATTCAATCCTTGTAGTAACCCAACAAATAATTGTTGTTACTGATCCATTTTACAGGTGAAGAAGCTAAGGCAGTTTAAGTACCTTAGAAAATTAACTTCTGTTATCTGTGATGTCCTTAGATTTATAAAACAAAGACTTGCTGTATTAGCCGTAACATGCATAAAGCACACTGCACATATTTGGTGACTGAAATGGAATCTAATTTTATTACACTGGTTTTTAATTGCTTTTCTCCTCCATTCCCCAAGGAGTATTACATTGCCCTTTGAAATAGCCTTATAGATTCTAAAAGGAAAGTAAAGTTTTTAGAATTTTAAAACTGGAATAAAAATAACTTTCTATTATGCAATTTGATTCTACCTGTTTTGTCTTATGTGATTGATAATCCTCATTTCTTAAAATTGGGAAAACCAGTAGGCAGGTCCATACCTAAGCCCAGGATTTCCTACTGCCTGCACATCTTCTCCTTGATGCCTAAATTGAAGGAATTTGTACTTCGCAGTGATGAAATTCTTTTTTTCAGTGGATCTTTGGGTGAGGCAAGCTAACATCATCTATACTTTTGTGAATCAATAACCATCCAGCTGGATACATAACTTCTAGTAGTTTTTATCTTTATAAAACTTCAATGTCCACATTAGATATATTCCTTTTAGAAAACATTTGTCATTGCCCCTACCAAGTACAAAGAAGGGTAATATTTATACATATGTTTAAAACAGAAGTTAATTCAATAATGTGATAGGTATAATTAATTAAGGCGTAGTTTTGGAGAAACATTGCAATAATTGCCTCAAATTTTTGAGCCTGTCTGTCTTCCTTTCTTCTTTCCCTCCTTCTTTCCTTCCTTCCTTCCTTCCTTCCTTCCTTCCTTCCTTCCTTCCTTCCTTCCTTCCTTCCTTTCTTTCTTTCTTTCTTTCTTTCTTTCTTTCTTTCTTTCTTTCTTTCTTTCTTTCTTTCTTTCTTTCTTTCTCTCTTTCCTTCTTGGAACTGACAACTAAATGAATTGAATATATCTCTTTTAGCCCACAAATCCTATTCATCTGCTTTTATTTTTCTATGCTTTAATCTCCTTCCAAGTACATTTGAAGAATAAGTAAATATATTTTCTAAAAACCTTGGCACATTTCCTGATTTTGAAGGCATGAGGAGAGAGTTGGCAAAAAAGTGATTTTTGAATGAAAATAAGTCTATACTTACACTTAAAATCCCCAGAAACATCATTGATATAAACCAAAATAGCCATTTTCATAAAGAAAATAGCTAGATTTTATGTGCTTTTGATGATACAGTGTTTTAAAAAAGCATGTAGCAACTGAATATATATGTAAATCTAGTGTATAGTATTTCTACATCACAAACCGTAGCATAACCTAAACCAATAATTGGAAAAGAACAAACCAATGAAAGCTATATTCTAGAATCAAGTACAATATTACAAAAGTTCAGTCTACCAAAATAACAGATCTGTTAAATGCAATTTTAGGAACAAGGCAGAGCTTCTTATTCTGCCATACAATGGAGAGAAGCTGAAATGCATTTACAAAGCCCACTTCTCAAAGTTATATACAGTAGAGAGAATCAAGAAGGGTAAGAAAAAGCCATGCATTTCCTTTACTGTCCATCAGAAGAGGTTTCTCTCTACTTTATAAATTTTTTTAATCTTGTCTTTGAATTTTTTGACTCTAATTATTAGTTGCTTAAAATTTATTTTGATACCATGCCATTTAGTTGTGTTGTTAGTAGAATGTTTTGTTTCTGTCTCTCATATAATTTACCTGGCTTCATAAACAGGAAACAATGTTGCACAACTAAAGTGTCATACCCATTTCCATTCCCACCTCCTTGAAGAAGAGTGATCCTAAGTTACAATAAAAACATGCTCTGACTAATGCTTCTCTCTGTTCACCTTTGTAGATAGCAAAGGAGCTTTAAAATTCACATGAAATTCCATGAGAATACATTAGGATGAATTTGTTCTTTTTGTTATGCATAAATAATTCTGAAGGATTATCTAATTGCAGAAAAAAATTAATTTTCCCTTTAATGGTTAAGTTGATTATAGTAGACATGGAGGATGATAAACGTCAGTAGGTTGTAGCTCATGTTAGGTACTAAAATGCCACCAAAACAATTTGGTGTTCATAATCATAGGAAAATATATGGCAGGTGTTAAAAGTTGTTTGTGGGTAATAATCATTTATATTTTATACAGAACATCAAAAGTAATATCTGTAAAGTAGAAAAAAAAAACCCAATCCACATTTGTTACAGATGATAAAACACACTGCATCAAAGGAAAGAAGAGTCAGACACGGGTCTGAATTTCTTTCTGCCACCTAAGTCCATGTGGTCTTGGGTGAGTTACCTTGCCTGTCTCAGGATAATATAAATAATTTGCCTAGTTCTGTGCATAGTAAGTGCTCAGTAAGTGTTAGTTATCATCATCATAATTCATTTACATGTTTGACAAATATTAAGACTGTATGATGAACCAAACCCTAATAAATTCCTAAACAATCCAGTTTGAGAACAATTGACTGAGCAGTGTGCCCTGCAGGTACTGCACTTGTCTCTGAGGGAACACAGGAGGAATGAATAAAGGATTTACCATAAGTAGGAGGAGATAGCCAGGCAGAGAACTTAATCTCTATCAAAACAGAGTGGCACTAGTGTCAAATAAATTCCTGATACATGCTTACAAGCTGGGAAAGTAAAGAGAAGATGTATATAACTGAGATGAACAGTCTTAAAAGATTGGTAGGATTTGATAGGCATAAAGGGACAAGAGTGCAAGGCGTTTTATGGAAGAAAAGCAATTGGCCAGTGGCTTTGGAGTCTAGGCTGAGGGGAAGAATAAAAGCGAAGATATGCCTGCAATCGTTTGGAAGTAGGCCTTTATTTATTTATTTATTTATTTTTTGAGACGGAGTCTCACTCTGTAGTGCAGGCTAAAGTGCAGTGGCGTGATCTCAGCTCACTGCAACCTCTCCCTCCCAGGTTCAAGCAATTCTGCTGCCTCAGTTTCCCGAGTAGCTGGGACTACAGGCAAGTGCCTGGTTAATTTTCATATTTTTAGTAGAGACAGGGTTTCACCATGTTGGTCAGGCTGGTCTTGAATTCCTGGCCTCAGGTGATGCACCTGCTTCGGCCTCCAAAAGTGCTAGGATTACAGGCGTGAGCCACTGCGCTCGGCCCTGAATTCTTAAATGTTATACTTGGAAGGCATATTTTATTTTATAGGCTGGGTATTTTCCAACTTTCTTTAGGCTTATGAATGATGCCCAACATATTTTCATGCAACAAATATGTGTGGAATCCTTACTCTGTGCCAGGCACTGTTGTAAATGTTAGAACAAACTAGATTTAACTCCTAACATCATGGAGATTCTCTTTCTAGAGAAATAGAGTGTGGGCAATTGAATGCTGGCTACTACTTTCTCCTTCACTCAGGAGGGAATATCAAAACGCAAGTCCCTCGTGATTTGGTTATTATAGGAAGAGCCTAACTCGTAATGATGCCCACCACGCACAAAATGCTGCTTTAAATATAGTTGTTAGTAGATTGTTAGTGTACTGAAAATCAATGCCAACTCTTCTGGGTGTCTGGACCCCAGCACTGACAACTGCTGCTCAGGTCTTCCAGGAAGGCAGTAGTGTAACTTGAGAAAGAACCAGAGAATGTTAATATCAAGGCCAGTCTCAAGTTCTTCTGAACGCTACCATTCCACCAGGTCAGGGACGACCTTTCCCTAAACATCCCCTCAGGCCTCCTACTTATTTGTCAGACCTCCTCTTACATTTATGCCAAAGACGTAGCTCTTTCCATTGTAAATTCACCACTGGGATTTTCCTCTCTCATTATATCCTACCCCTCTTTGTTTTATTTTCCATCCTCATTTCTGTAATTGTATTTGTCTAGACTAGCACTGTCAAATAGGACTTTCTGTAATGATGGAAATGTTTTATTCTACACTGGTCACTGGGGTAGCCACTAGCTAGCCATGTGTGGATGCTGAGTAGGTGCAATGTAGCTAGTGTGACTGAGGACTAGACTTTAAAATGTTGTTTAATTTTAATTAAATAGTCATGTACGGCCTGTGGTAGCATATTCGCACAGGTCTAGATGTTCATGAAAATGTCCAATTCCGTATTCTATTTCCTTGACAATATATATCTGGTGAATTCTTACATTCAGTTTATCTAGCTTTTAAAGACATAAATTTCTTTTTTGCAGCTAAACTATGATTTTTTAAAAAACTGCTCACCTAATTCTAGGAGCAGGAAAGTGGTAGAGAATTTCACTCTTTGTCTACACTTGACCTTAGAGTCATAGCAGCAGCCGGGAAAGAGACGCTATGTTGGGGGTAAAGCTCTGCTGTGGCTTTTTATTTTAATCTACCTCTTGACATTCTCTAGCCAAGGAAAAGAGCAATTTTTCTCTATTTTTGTCTTTTTTTTTCTCTTTTCTCCAGAGAGGCTGCCTAAGGTAAGAACTGCAAGAGGAAAGAGGTAGCTCTGCTTAGGTAACAGTGTACTTTAAACAGTGATGTGATTCCTCCTCACTGGTTCCTGTTGCTAATGGATGTGGGGTGAAGGAGACAGAACAGACACGTATGACTTGACAGGTGACTGCATGCATGGCACCATTCATTCATAAATCATGTGCAAGAGAAAGTATACATTTGTAGGGCAAGGGGGATAATGGGCTCCCTTTTGGACATGTTGAGTTTGAGGTCTTTATGTTGAGATATGTCCTTGGAAGTTATCCATATGTGTGCGCCTCTGGAGAAAGATCTGTCCTGGAGATGAATGTTGGTGTGGGGGGGTGGATCATTGGTATATGCTAATTAAACCACAGGAAAGGATAAGATGGCCCAGGGACAGCGGGAAGAGTGAGAAGAGGAGAGGATGAGCGATGAAATATAGCCAGAGCACCAACATTGATATGATGGATGGAGGAATAGGAAGGAGCTTTGAACCAGGTAGGAGGGCAAAAACCAAGAGAAGGCAGTCACCGAGGATGAAAGGGGAGACAAGTCCAAGATAAGGAATGTTCAACAATGCCACCTGCTGTGGGACTGTCAAGGTAATGGAAGGACTGCAAAGTATCCATTAGGTTGAGCCCTATGACATAGAAGTCAGAGACCTCAGTGAGAACAGTGTCAGAACAGGTGACAAGGGTTCAAAGGATGGGTGGGAGGTGAGGAAACAAAGATAAAAAATATAGAGAGCTCAGATATTTGGTTGTGAAGAGAGGGAGCTGGAATAGCTATACCTGGTGGGGCAGGAGGGTGAGAGGTGGGTGGAGAGTTTGTTTTGAAAGTAGATTAGAGTATGTTTAAATACTGGTGGCAAAACGGATAAAGACACAGAAGGAAATGAGATCATTAAGGAACCAGCCCTTGAAAAAGGAGGAGGGTTGGGGTCTAGAGAACAAGTGGTGAAAGACACATTGACCTAGGCAGAGAGAGGGATGATTTTCGGTTTAAGATGGAAAGGAGGGGCTAGACATGGTGGCTCACCCCTATAATCCCAGCACTTTGGGAGGCCGAGGTGGGTGGATCACCTGAGGTCAGAAATTCGAGACCAGTCTGACCAACATGGTAAATCCCCATCTCTACTAAAAATACAAAAATTAACTGGGCATGGTGGCGCGCACCTGTAATCCCAGCTACTTGGCTACTTGGGAGGCTGAGGAAGGAGAATCGCTTGAACCCAGGAGGCGGAGGTTGCAGCGAGCTGAGATCTGCCACCCCCCCCCCCCCAATAAAAGGAAAGGATGGGTGTGGCTGCAGGTAAGTTAATAGCCTCAGGAGGTGATGGTTGAAAGAGGTCCTGTCTGTGTGCTGGCTTTGCCAAAACTAGTTTTATATCTAAGATTCTATATAGTCCTCAAGTGACTTTTATGTTTGAATGGAGCTGATGTGAACATTCTCATAAAAAGCATCCCGGTGCAAGTGAGTTGTGCATTTGAAGTTGGCATTGGGCTTTAGGAAAGCCAATCTGTCCAGTCTTATCTGCAGAAGGACTTCTTAGCAGCAGTCAGTTTTGGGGCTGTAAAGTGAAGAGGAGCTTTAGGTATTTGCCATTGACTAAAGTAAAAGCCAGAATCAAGCACAATACTTCTTTTGGCTTTTTCTCTCTGCCGTTTCTATTGGAAGTGCATGATTCTAATTTTGAAAACTCTATAGAAGTGTGTCCTGGAATGCCTAAGGTGCAGAGCCCTAAGCAGAGAGTGAGACTTGGGGTTGGGTCAGCACTGTGTTCAGAGGCCCCGTGTTCATGGTCAGCAGCACTTGTTTGTGAGGACAGTGGGGTCTGTAACGTGTGCCTGCCACAATGTACAGCTCAGACATGACCTTTGCAGGTCCTAGAAAACACATGTATTTCAGGCACGTGGAGTGTGTTGGGATCTGGGTGGCATCAGCATCTGAGAAAACCTTGTTATGCAAAATGAAAATATAAATAAACATTAAAAGACTTAATGATTTCTTAAAGCAATATACCCTTTCATTAAATAAAAACAGGACATATAAAATCCATATCTAGTTTTACACATAGACATTTCATTCCGTGAATATCTCTTTAACATGAAACTGAACAGCTGTTTCTCCAGATGCCACATCAGGGCTCTGAAGGGAATTGTTGCTAAATCCAATACCATAGTTAGCTAGATGTGGAAAGAAATGCTACTAGATGTATCTGATCTAATCAGTAAGCCTCAGTGAACTAAAATTTAAACACACAGCATGGAATTAATGTGAGAATTTGGATTACATTCTAAACAAGTGGAACGTAATTGCTAGGCCTTTGAGCTTACCACATTCTAATTTTTATTATTTAAAAAGTATTAAGGATCCTCTTTGTTTTTTCTACAATAAGTTGTCATCGTGGCAGCCAATTGTTTTGAGAGAGAAAGTACAACATTATTATTTATGAGAAAGAGCTGACACACACAATCCATATATTTAGCTGACTCTAATATGCCTGGACCAGCATATTAAATTACATAGATAACTACCTGAAAGATAGATCTAGAAGGTTACAGGTAATTTTTAATGCAGGAACCATCAGCCCTGTACTGAAATGAGAAAAATACTCATCAACTACTTTATAACTTATTGCCATTCTACCCCATAGAGTGGTAAAATGAACAGCGGGAGAAATTTATGCTCTAGGTCTATTGGTCTAGAATAAGTGACCTGATAAAAGGTGAAAAAGTGGAATTTTCAAACACACACACACACACACACACACACACAAAAGGGCTATTTACTTTGAAGAAATTTATTAGTAAAAACAACTAGTCAATCCTCTTTGACAAATAAATGATGAATTTCTTGAGTATCTTTCCATTTCTAAAACATGTATAAATAAAAATGTTCATTTATATTGCCAAGTTTAAGAAAGACTTTAAAATACTCTGAAGTACTTCAGAGCATATGATTTTAGAAAAATATATATATATATAAAATCTACACATCTAGGAAAAATACTGGCAAGTCAAACGGCAGTATGTTAACAATTCCTATCTCTGATTGCTGTGACTATAGGAATTTTTATTATTTTTCCTTTATTAGTAGATATCAGCATTGAGCATGTATTACTTCCATACATTAATATATTATTAATATAACCCACTAAACAAGTAACACCCTGAGCATTTCGTACGCTGTGATGGGAAGTTCATAAACATCATTCAGATGATGTTAACCAAGCACTTGCTTTTGTTTGTCAAAGAACTATCTTTTGCCTTTATCTTATATTATATTGATGAGGAAATTCTTTAATCTTTGTGATTTGATCCACTGCTTCTGTCACTCTTTGCCACGTATGCTTCTTATCCTCATGCCAAAGACCACAGCATCGGAGTACTGAACAGTGGCCACTTAGCCTGCAGCTGGCTCAGCCCATGTCCTCCCCCCACTTCCCAGAAACCTGGACTGGCCAGGGCTGCTCTGGCCTCACCACCATTGCCTTGGCCAGTCCTAGCCCACAGTCCTTATTATCAGCTAATGGGGATCTGAGACAGGGCCAACTGTAGGTGTCATTTGTTCATCTGATCCACACAGCATTTTATCAATGATGAATTAATAGGTGCATTATAATTATATACTTTTTTTTAGTATAATATGCCTTCTTAGAGTAAATAAATGAGGGTATGTATTTTCCTTTAGAGAGTTTCAGACCACTAATTAGATTAGCTCTGTAATTAGCAAAATATAACTTGTGTGTTATCCATGGCAGATATGTTACCAGCTATAAAACCTTTATTAGAAAATGTGACAGAAAGGAAAGAAGGCACATGAGAGAAAAATCTGTTGATTTTGCAAAAGTAGCTGCTGGTAAAAACAGCTGTTACAAACCAGTGGTTCTTAATACTTCAGGATGTCTAAATGTATGAGTGTACTAGAAGCATTTGGAGGATGGGAGAGAGCTCTTCTATAAATCGTACCCACTCATGTTGACTCTATGTGCCTTGTCCCCACCCTCCACTCAATGTCTCACCCACTTCCATGAGCCACTCTTCCTTGTGAGAGGTGTGTCGGGGCAGACAAAAGATTGAGACCCATTAATAGTGACATAAGAATGTGGAGAATATCATGGCACTTATATGGAGGATCTGTTCTTGAGAGGGATGGAAAGGAGTGGAGGATTTTTAAACATTGCAAGTTCAAGTGAAAAGTTATAGAGGTAACTCCAAATGCCACTGTAACTGTGATCAGAGGGAATGGAGACAGGAAAGGATGAACAGCATGAACCCCTTCCAATAGGTTTAGTCAGAAAACATTTCCCCAAAGTCAATAACTGATCTCACCAAACAGAATAAGAGTTTGCTCTTAAGAGCTGTGATGGGCTCAGTACTGACTCTTATGAACTCTATGTAATGGGCAAGAACTACTAACGGGAAGGCGCCAGAGGGCTCCTGTTTAGAAGGTGCATTAACTATCTTAGGCCACTAGGAATTTATTTAATAAATTGCTATTCTGGCATAGGAAATCACCCCTTCATGGCCTGAGAAAAAAGTGTTCCATGGAGCAGCAATTCACTCCCTTCTTGGCAGGAGGAACAAGCCCCATATACAATATTAAAAACCATCCATTTCTTCATCATTTAAAAAAGGATTCTGAGTTTTGGTCTTAAATTACTTGCATATAAATTATATTTGATGAATTTCTAAAGAATTTGATTTTCTTAAGACCTCATGCCATTTCACTTTTGAGAGAGAGAATATATACATACATTCACACTATGAAGGCTAAAAACAGCTGGTGAAAAAGTAAAAATTCAGTGTTGACATAAATCCTGTTGAAAGCATCTCAAAAAAGATAAAGGTTGTAATTTAAATCAAAGTTTCTTCATGTCGCCGTTCAGAACAACATGGTCATGACAGAAAAAAATGGGTCACATCAAAAAATGAGGTGAGTTTTAGAAGCTGAGATATCAGCCTTCCTTAAGGATGGCCACTGTAGGGCGCCATGATTAATTAAGGTATCTGCCAGTCATCTGGGCTTCAATCATTGCTTTGGAAAGGACAGAAAGCCCCAATATTTACATAGGGATCATACGCTCATATTCACAGTGGTGCTGCTGCTTCTCTTGGCAGCCTGTGACTTGCTGGCAAAATGTCTTCAATTATGGGCAAACTGCCTAGTCTCATATCATCACAAACCAATTTGTCAGGGTGTGTGTATTTGGAAAGCTCTGGAAACAGAAATGTTTTACTTATTTTAAGAGAGTGGGGAGAAACCCTAGTACACATACATTCAAAAAATACCAAGTCTTACAAAATTTTACCCTTAGACAAATATGTTTGTGCCCTCCATAAGGGAAAAAAGTAGAAATATCTATATTGATGTTCATGTGAAACAGCTCTATGGATGTTTACAGAGAAATTGTGGAATGGAGAGGCTAAAATCTCTCCACCTGAACTCCACATTTAAACTAATCAACATTACCATGGTTTTTCTTTAAATAAGTCCATATTATCTAGATATTTTTAATCACTATTTCTTCAATACTCTGTGATAATTGTGGGAGTTAAAGTATTAATTATAATAATTTATATTATAAATAACAAAAAGATATAAATGATATAAAGATAAATAAATGATACATGGAATGTGGAAAAGCGCCTATGGTAGCCAAAGTAAAATAAAGGAAAAGACAATTAATGAAGTAAAACCCCAAATGAGGAAATACATTAGCATTCTTCCAGTTTTCTTGCTTCTCACCTTTCTCTTTCTCTGATATGTTATAAAATAAAATTTCAGAATTATGAGAACTCATAATTATTTGTACATAAATTATGTTAACACTAATTTCATTCCTCATCTACAGTTTTATATATGATATTTTAAGCTTTGAAAAATATCTGCTTGCTTGCAGAATTGATTGTACAGTGAATATCAACAAAATGAATGTTATTTTCCTGTTAGATTTAGTTTTGGGGTTTGAGTATTTATTTATTTGTTTATTTGTTTAATTCATATCTTTTCTGCTTGATTGTAAGTTTGCAGAGGGTAAGGACTATGTCTTTTTCATCACTATATTCTCAGCGCCTAGGGCAATTGTAATTCCTGCTAAAAATACTTTTTCAATGACTATTTTTGTTTGTTTTTTGTTTCTTGTTTTTTGAGATGGAGTCTCACGCTGTTGCCCAGGCTGGAGTACAGTGACGTGATCTCTGCTCACTGCAACCTCTGCCTCCCAGGTGCAAATGATTCTCCTATCTCAGCCTCCCGAGTAGCTGGGATTTTAGGCATGTGCCACCACGCCAGCTAATTTTTGTATTTTTAGTAGAGATGGGATTTCATCATCATGGCCAGGCTGGTCTCAAACTCCTGACCTCAAATGATCTGCCTGCCTTGACTTCCCAATGTGCTGGGATTACAGGCGTGAACCACCACTCCCGGCCCTTTTCAATGACTATTGATGCTGTTCTAGAAAAGTATCTGGTATAAAAAATTGGAAATTTTGTAAAATAATTTCAGTTGAGAGATCATCTACTCCCATGTTATAATGGCTATATTAATATGCCAACAGGGATATGCTTTTCTGACTGGTGAATTTACTATAGAGTTACTTTTTCTCCTGCAGCAGTTTCAAGACTTGGTAGGACTTTCCCTTTTCTGGGCTCTCCCTTTGACTATCTGACATAGTTTGTTCTTCCCAATCTACCAGAGCAATCACTTATTTTGTTAAGTTCATAGAACTTAACCTCCTTTCTCTATTTCATGTCTAAGTTTATAATAACAAATAAAGCTAAACTGTGAGGATTTATTTTTCTGAGGTATGTTCTACAACTGGGAAACTTTCAGTGTTTGAAGCATTGCATTTTTCAAAATATGTCATGGATCTACTGTTTCAACTTTTTAAATTTAGCTCTCTATACATAGATTTCTTCAAAAGAGATATGTGTGCTTCTACGGTTTATAAGTGAAAGCAAATAAGTTAAGGTGAAACAAGCAATAATGTGAGGCAATTGAAGGCTAAGGAACAAAGTCCAGGGTACGGTCACTTAAATCTCCCTCATTCATTCTGAAAAGGAATCATTATAAGCAAATTAACAAATCTTAGTGAGAACTTGAAACATAGATACAGATCTTAATTTGTTTTCAAATAGTTTAGATAAATGCACAATATAAATAATATTGACCAGTTTTTTTTCCTCCTTACTGTTTTTTTTTTTTTTTTTTTTTTGAGACAGAGTCTCACTCTGTCACCCAGGTCGGAGTGCAGTGGCATGATCTCAGCTCACTGCAACCTCCGCCTCCCAGGTTCAAGCAATTCTCCTGCCTCAGCCTCCTGAGTAGTAGTCCCAAGTAGGGACTACAGATGCACACCACCGTGCCCAGCTAATTTTTGCATTTTTAGTAGAGACAGGGTCTCATCATGTTGGCCAGGCTGGTCTCAAACTCTTGGCCTCAGGTGATCTGCCTGCCTCGGCCTCCCAAAGTGCTGAGATTACAGGCGTGAGCCACCATGCACAGCCTGCCCAGTTTCAATGAATCATTTCAGTTCTCCAAATAAAATGTGTTTTTTGTTACCCTGTGATGCAATTTTGAAATAGCTTTTGGAAGATCACTACTCTAACAGTTTGCTTATCAAGACATTATACCAGGCTTACTTATTATAAGGATCACTTAGCTTACAGAAACTGGCATTTGGTTGTTTACCCCATCCATCTTTTTACTAATTTTCAATTCATGTACTAAGTACTCAAGTACTCAGTACTTCAGTTCACGAAATATGGGCATGATTCCATGTTACAGACAGCCTTGCTGGGGGATTATACCTTCTGATTTATGCCTGTGGTCCTGGCATTGTTATTATTATTATGAGATGAGGTCTCGCTCTGTTGCCTAGGCTGGCGTGCAGTGGCACAATTGGAGCTCACTATAGCCTTCACCTTCTGGGCTCAAGTGATCCTCCTGCCTCAGCCTCCCCAGTAGCTGGGACTACCACGTACCACCATAGTTGTTGTACTAGTTTACATTTCCACCCACAGTATCAAAGTGTTCCCTTTTCACCACATCCACACCAACATCTACATAGCCTTTATATCAGTACAGGTTATAACATAGTTATAATGAGGTTATAAATTTTTTTTTTTTGTAGAGACAGAATCTCACTATGTTGCCCGGGCTGGTCTCAAACTCCTAGGCTCAAGCAATCCTCCTGCCTTGGCATCCCAAAGTGCTGGGATTACAGGTGTGAGCCACCATGTCCTACCTGGCATTATTATTTTAACAATGCCTGTTTTCACTTTCAAAAGTTTCGACAGTAATTTATATGTTAGTCCGTCTGTAGGGACTTTTAAAACACCTTCCACATATTTTTCCCCACTTCTCTCCACCTCTGATTCTCACAGACCAAGCCTGTCTTTCTGATATGTGCCACAGAGACAAATCTAGCTTGGTCGTTATGAAACATAAAGGATTAGGAGTTGGAGCCAGACTACCTGGGTCCAAATCCCAGCTCTGCCATTTTCTGTCTGTGTGATCTCGAGCAGGCTAGCCAGCCTCTCCAGGCCCCGGCGTCCTCATCTGAGCATGGGGGAATGGTAGTAGCACTTCTTAGAAAGGCAGTAAAATATAGCAGTTACCAACCTAGACTTTCATATCCAACTGCATGGGTATGAATCCACCATAACTTAAGGCTGTGACAGCATTAAACACATTGATATATATATTCTTAAAATAAAGCTTGGCACATAAAAAATGCTTAGTATATGTTAGCAATTGTTATTAGTGCTCTGAAGATTAAATATAGTATAAGAGTGATGCGTAACACATAGTCAGCACTTAATTAATGAAATCCAATAGTGTCACTGGATACTTACCTGGAATGTCTCTGGCTTATCCCCCTGCCTAATCCCAGCACTAATGTATTCTTCACAGATATTCTAAATATGTGCATACATTTGTATGTGCATAGGCCCAGAATTAGAAACTCTGAGCAGATATTGCTTTATCTCTCCAAATAGACTGCTCAGGGCTGCCAAATTGCAGTTAAAAATCTAGCACAATGCCAGCACATTTCAAATAAGATGCAAATATGAAATTCGCTTACTCTTAAAGGGTATATAAAGGCTTTGCTAAATTAGAAAGGCAGAGAAGGGAGGTTTATTTATCCTGTTTATTTGAAGTGAGAGCCAGAATCATGATGATTTAACAGTCCTAAATATTTCCTTGGGTTTTTCCAGGAGAGAGAGATTGTATTTATCTCTTAAAGGCCCACACCTATTTCCACAAAGGAACTGGGAGTAATTTTATTTATTTAATGTTTCTCAAAGAAATCCACGATAGCTGGGTCTGTGTTTTTCTCATTTAAAAATCCACCTACGTAGCATAGTGTTTAGCTCATTGTATGCCCTCATTAACTGTTGGTTGTTTGTTTTTTGAAACAGAGTCTTGCTCTATTGCCCAGACTGGAGTGCAGTGGCATGATCTCAGCTCACTGCAACCTCCGTCTCCTGGGCTCAAGTAATCCTCCCACCTTGGCCTCCTGAGTAGCTGGGATTACAGGCATGCACTGCCATGCCTGGTTAATTTTTGTACTTTTTGTAGAGACAGGGTTTCATCATGTTGCCTAGGCTGATCTTGAACTCCTGAGCTCAAGTTATCTACCCACCTCAGCCTCCCAGTGCTGGGATTACAAGTGTGAGCCACTGCGCCTGGCCTCAGTAACTGCTTAATAAACCAATACTAGATGAATGATTGGCTTCTTTCTTGGAAATAATGCTGCTTTGGTAAAGAGAATGCTTTCTCAGAAATGATTTTCACCTAGAAAAATCTATTGGTTACCTACTGGTATCTGTTTTCCTGTAAGAAGTAACTAAATGGTAGTAAATTGTCTTGTTTTTAAGATGTGGTCAAGGACTTAAGATTATTTTGACGTTGTGTGTTATTTATCTTTGTTTAAATGTATTCAAGGTTAAAATGAAATGAACTTTATACCTTTATATGACTTTTTCTCCTGGGTGTATTAGTGCTATTCTTTGAGGTCTTTTAAAAAGCTGTTAAACAATGTAAAACCATGGAGACAATAGATGGAAAAAATTGCTTATCTAAGACAGACTCTTACCTGTATTGTTTCCATAACAGCATCAATTTATGAACAACAACAACAACAACAGTAAAAACAAGATGGGGAAAAGGTCAACAGAGCAACTACGTCTCTCAAAATCAACCATTTCACAGAATGCTCATACTGATAAGAAAAACACTTCACTCTTCAACCATGATGGTTTAAGTGTATAACTCAAAGAAGGTGTAACTCCAGTGGCATATAAAGCTGCTTCAGAGTGTGCACTACCTGATTGTCCTTGTATCCCTCACATGCCCAGCGCGGGGCCCTGCACCTGCTGCCACTCAGGGAGTGTTTGCTGAATTGAAGGGGGTCGCCACACACGGGAGGGGTCAGCCACTGCTGGATGTGTCAGTTTTCTTTCTTTCTTCTCACTTATGTACTAAGAACAGAGTTCACTAATGTGAAATCTGCTTGACCTGCTGGAGTATGTGACACTTTATGCATAGTTTTGAACGTTTCCTTATGACCAGCTTACATCTTATGGCTTGCACTATAAGGATGGACATTCTAGCACAAAACCAAATCAGTCATACATCTGGATAACAGGCTGTTCAGTTTTCTATTGAAATGGGGATTGTATTCATTTAGAAATAGGGGATTTTCACTAATTTGAAAAAACTAAGGATATAAAGATGTCTGTGGCATTTTTGGAGAATGAAGCTGTGACGAGCATATAGCATCTACATTTACAGGTCACCCTGACCCCCAGGACAGCACCTCCTTCAGGTGCTCCCTCGGAGCCTTTTCAGAGTTCCTGTGCCACCTCTGAGAAGGGCTCAGGAGGCAGTATCCCTCAGCAAGCAGCTCTTCTGTCTCTAGAAGTCTCTCTAGTTTTTCTAGCCTGGTGGGTAAGATAGCCACAGGAGCATTGGGAAAAACAGATCAGAATTAGTGCCGGAAAGTAGTAGAGAATTTTACTCTCTCCTGAGGCCCTGATGTGCCTCACCCTTTATGTTCAAGGAGATGGGCTCAAGCGATCCTCCAGCCTCAGCTTCCTAAATAGATGGGACTACAGACACGTACCACCACACCCAGCCAATGTTTTTATTTTTTAGTTTTTTGTAGAGACAGGATCTCACTGTTTTGCCCAGGTTGGTCTCGAACTGCTAGGCTCCAGCAATCCTCCTGCCTAAACAGGTATTTTCCTAAACAAAGCCCCACCTTTTCTCATATGAATTGTTCCACTCCCCTAGTGGCTGCAGAAGGTTTCTCTCCCACCATAGAAATGAAGAGGCAGCTAGAATGAAGTAGGATCAGTGCAAGGAAAGAGGTGGGTGCGGGCTGCCATGGGAGTGTGGGAGAGGCACCTCACATGGTCGCAGACCTTCAGGGATGGCTCCCAGAGGAAGAGGCGGGCATCTTAGTTAAGCAGCCAGCACATCCCAACACAAGAAATTGGCTCCTATGGATTTAAAGAGTGAACATAATTTAAAGAATGACATCCAAATATGTAAAGCTCTACTCAATTCAGATAGACTCTATTCTCCTAAAAGCCTGGGTTCATGTGTTAATAATACCCAGCAACTAGATGATGGTCTTGATTATGAACATGTTCGCTCCGAAGGATTGGGCAAGATGCTTAACATTTCGGTGCATCAGTCTGCTCTTCTGCAAAACAGATAATAACACCCATATCGAAAGGATGCATGAAGAATGTGTGAGAGAACATATGTTAAGTGTCCAGCCTGGGATCCGACATGGAGTAGAATTTATAGATGGTTAGCACAGCTGTTACCGTCATTCTTTTTTCTTACACTGTATTCAGGATCCGTAACATTCATCCACCATTGAGATCTTGAACCTCCTTGAGCCAGAGGTAGCTCCTAGACTTTTGGAGCTACAAGAGACTTCAGGATCATGTAGTCTAGGTGTTTGATTTTTTTAACAGCTATGTGGTGGAGTCCTGGGATACTGCAGAGGTAATTAAGGTTGTAAGGGATTGGGTTTGGGTTCATGTGTCAGGGAAATGGTGTGGTAGAGGGAACTGGCTTTATTAGATCACACCAGAAGTTAGTGGCTGGGACTGGAGTCCAGCACTAATGCATTTGCTCATTTACTCACTCATTCATTCATTTTACTGAACATTGAGATCTTACTCTGTATCATGCACTAGGAAAATAAAAGGCTTTATAGTCCTAAGCAAAATTAGACCTGTGCCCCTATCCTAACAGAGCTGAGAGTCCAGTAGGGAGACAGAAAACATACAAATAAATATCCAAGTAAATGTATGATAAATGTATGATCAATACACTGAAGCAAAAGGAAGGGAGGCTACGGGGAAGGGGTGAGAAACCTATTTAGATTAAGGAACCAAGAAAGGCCATCTGTGCAAAAAGTCACTGATTTAACAGAGCTTATAGAAGTGCCATAAAATGTTTGATCAATAAATCTGGTATATTCTTTATAGCGAATGTGTTGGAAATAGTAACCAATGCCCCAGCTGTGTATTGAAGCATTAGTATTAGTCACTTGCAATTGCCTGGATGCAGCGTTTTTCAAGCTGCCTTTATCTGAAGGTTTTTCAGAGAGTGACATAACTTGAACACAGATTTCAAAATGATTAAAACTGCAAAAGCATGCATCAAAGTTAGACTCTGCTCTGCTCGCTTCTCCACAGTCATATCTTGGGCTTACTTTCCTTCTCCACGTCTGAAGGCTTAGAGGACACATCCATTGTAGGAGCTCTAAGACTCTTTTGAAGACTCATCCCCATGAAAGTAAAATAAAAAAGCAATAGGCAGCCGGGTCCGGTGGCTCACACCTGTAATCACAGCACTTTGGGAGGCCAAGGTGGGCAGATCACCTGAGGTCAGGAGTTTGAGACCAGCCTGGCCAACGTGGTGAAACCCCGTCTGTACTAAAAATACAAAACTTAGCCTGGCTTGGTGTGTGGGTGCCTGTAATCCCAGATACTCAGGGGGCTGAGGCAGGAGAATCGCTGGAATCTGGGAGGCAGAGGTTGCAGTCAGCTGAGATCGTGTCACTGCACTCCAGCCTGGGTGACAGAGTGAGACTCAGTCTCAGGAAAAAAAAAAAGCAATGGAAGCAAAAGAATAAAATGCAACAATGAGCACTTCCATTTCCTAGTCTGAATTAGACCATTTGTGAATTATCAATAGCTGAGTACTTGGATCCCTTTTTCCCTATCCTTTGCTCATCTCTCGCTCATTTGCTTGCTAAGATGTGATCAGAGTTAGGTAATAGCAGAATGTGGAGAATGCAATAGTCTCTGTTCCTTTTTGTTAACAGCTGTTGTAAAAGGTTTTGAGAGCAGAGAAGATTGAAGGTAAAATGAGACTATAACTAAGTTCACAGATAATGTCATTGATTTTAATTATGCCAAGTTCTGAGTAGCAGACTGAGACACAGTTTATTCTATAAGTTTTTATCTAATCCATTATATTACAAAGGTAGGTATTGGCAAATTGTTGTCTCCACTTTAAGGTCTATTATTAAACAGATCTAGTAGAGTTATTATGACAGCAGATTCCTTTTAGTATTCAAAGGGGAAAGACAGGGGGATGGAGCGGTGGGACGTTCAGAGCCCATCCAAACTCCAGCTTTACTTGGGGAAGATAACTGTAAACACGCTTCACTAACAGTCAATCAGAAGTGGTCACCAACCAGGCATCTCTCAGAAATTTTGCCATATGAAGAAAATTGGAGTCCAACCTGAAGGTCTTCAGGTAATTCAAGAGGTTGAAGTAGCCTCTGAAGTCTCTTAGGAAAACCGAAGTAACTTCAGTATCATTTTGTTAACTATTCGTATATTCTTTCCTCAGAAGTTGGTGATGCCTGCATCTTGAAAGATGATAGTTCTGCTTACCAGAATTTTTATTCATCTAGTACATCCCTTCTCTAACCCCAGGTGGAAAATATAACTTATCCTACTTGACTAAAACTACAGATGAAAAACTTGCTGAAGCTATTAATTTTATGTGTTAGAATAAGTTTCATATGCTATCTTAGTACTTGCTGTACCTGTTAAGACCACTGCATAATATAACGTCTTGAGAGTTGCTCTAGCTCAGAGATTCACGCAGCCTTGAGCAGGTCCTTAAAAAATGCCTAATATATTTGGAATGTTTGCACAAATTATGAGATCTATTTCTCAGAATAATGACAATAATAAGCATTGATATTATTAACACCATGCAAAAAGCTTTATATGCAACATATAACTTAGTAGTCACATCAAGCTATGAGAGTACTCTTATTTCCCCCATTAGTTTGAAACTTAGAATAACTTTCCCAATAGTTAACCCAGATTTTAATTTTAACTCGGCTCTTCAACCCAGTCTTTGGCGAACTGCTATTATTAGGCCTCTAGAATAAATGTGCCCCAGACTATCCCCACCCCCTACTGTATTTTTAGTAGCGACTAAACTACTTTTTTTTTTTTTTGAGACAGAGTCTTGCTCTGTCACTGAGGCTGGAGTGCAGTGGTACCATCTTGGTTCACTGCAACCTCCGCCTCCTAGGCTCAAGAGATTCTCCTGCCTCAGCCTCCTGAGTAGCTGGGACTACAGGTGCCTGCCACCACACCCAGCTAATTTTCGTGTTTTTAGTAGAGACAGGGTTTCACCATGTTGGCCAGGATGGTCTCGATCTCCTGACCTCATGATCCACCTGCCTTGGCCTCCCAAAGTGCTGGGATTACAGGCATGAGCCACTGTGCCCAGTCTAAACTACTATTTTTTTAATTAGTAGGCAAGCCATCCATATTCCTCATGTTTCAATTTTCTTACCTGGAAAATAGTGATAGCAGGGGCCCTCTATACAGCTCCATATTACTCTTATTATTAGGAAGCACATGCATGTGGGATAGACTTTTAGCAGCATAGATTGTGCTAGCCAGGGATATAATGTAAAATATGTTTGGAACACATGCTGATTACATGATGAGTTTGGCTGTAATCCCTTCTGTGTTTGTCAGTTTCCCAGTTAAGTAAGAAACTCAAGGCCATGGAAAAGTAACTGAAAATTGGCTGGAAAACCAGATTACTTAACTATTTCTTTTTTCCTCATTTGCTTTCTCCTCTTTGCCAGGATTATGTTTGCTGATTCTGTCTCCATTTTTTAAAATTATTATTATACTTTAAGTTCCAGGGTACATGTGCACAACATGCAGGTTTGTTACATATGTATACATGTGCCATGTTGGTGTGCTACACCCATTAAGCCATCATTTACATTAGGTATATTCTCCTAACACTATCCCTCCCTGCTCCCCACACCCCACAACAGGCCCTGGTGTATGATGATCCCCTTCCTGTGTCCAAGTGTTCTCATTGTTCACTTCCCACCTATGAGTAAGAACATGCGGTGTTTGGTTTTCTGTCCTTGCGATAGTTTGCTGAGAATGATGGTTTCCAGCTGCATCTATGTCCCTACAAAGGACATGAACTCATCCTTTTTTATGGCTGCATAGTATTCCATGGTGTATATGTACCTATATGTACCACATTTTCATCATCACTGGCCATCAGAGAAATGCTAATCAAAACCACAGTGAGATACCATCATCTTACACCAGTTAGAATGACGATCATTAAAAAGTCAGGAAAGCACATCAAAAAGCTTATCCACGATGATCAAGTGGGCTTCATCCCTGGGATGCAAGGCTGGTTCAACATATGCAAATCAATAATCATAATCCAGCGTATAAACAGAACCAAAGACAAAAACCACCTGATTATCTCAATAGGTGCAGAAAAGGCCTTTGAAAAAATTCAACAGCCCTTCATTTTAAAAACTCTCAATACATTCGGTATTGATAGAACGCGTCTCAAAATAATAAGAGCTATTTATGACAAACCCACAGCCAGTATCACACAAATGGGCAAAAACTGGAAGTATTCCCCTTAAAAACCGGCACAAGACAGGGATGCCCTCTCTCACCACTCCTATTCAACATAGTGTTGAAAGTTCTGGCCAGGGCAATCAGGCAGGAGAAAGAAAGAAAGGGTATTCAATTAGGAAAAGAGGAAGTCAAATTGTCCCTGTTTGCAGATGACATGATTGTATATTTAGAAAACCCCATCGTCTCAGCCCAAAATCTCCTTAAGCTGATAAGCAACTTCAGCAAAGTCTCAGGATACAAAATCAATGTGCAAAAGTCACAAGCATTCTTATACACAAATAACAAACAGAGAACCAAATCATGAGTGAACTCCCATTCACAATTTCTTCAAAGAGAATAAAATACCTAGGAATCCAACTTACAAGGGATATGAAGGACCTCTTCAAGGAGAACTACAAAGCACTGTTCAATGAAATAAAAGAGGACACAAAGAAATGGAAGAACATTCCATGCTCATGGATAGGAAGAATCAATATCGTGAAAATGGCCATACTGCCCAAGGTAATTTATAGATTCAATGCCATCCCCATCAAGCTACCAATGAGTTTCTTCACAGAATTGGGAAAAACTGCTTTAAAGTTCATATGGAACCAAAAAAGAGCCCATATTGCCAAGACAATCCTAAGCAAAAAGAACAAAGCTGGAGGCATCATGCTACCTGACTTCAAACTATACTACAAGTCTACAGTAACCAAAACAGCATGGTACTGGCACCAAAACAGAGATATAGACCAATGGAACAGAACAGAGTCCTCAGAAATAATACCACACATCTACAGCCATCTGATCTTTGACAAACCTGAGAAAAACAAGAAATGGGGAAAGGATTCCCTATTTAATAAATGGTGCTAGCCATAAGTAGAAAGCTGAAACTGGATCCCTTCCTTATACCTTATACAAAAATTAATTCAAGATGGATTAGAGACTTAAATGTTAGACCTAAAACCATAAAAACCCTAGAAGAAAACCTAGGCAATACCATTAAGGACATAGGCATGGGCAAGGACTTCATGTCTAAAACACCAAAAGCAATGACAACAAAAGCCAAAATTGACAAATGGGATCTAATTAAACTAAAGAGCTTCTGCACAGCAAAAGAAACTACCATCAGAGTGAACAGGCAACCTACAGAATGGGAGAAAATTTTTGCAATCTACTCATCAGACAAAGGGCTAATATCCAGAACCTACAAAGAACTCAAACAAATTTACAAGAAAAAAAACAAACAACCCCATCAAAAAGTAGGCAAAGGATATGAGCAGACACTTCTCAAAAGAAGACATTCATGCAGCCAACAGACACATGAAAAAATGCTCATCATCACTAGCCATCAGAGAAATGCAAATCAAAACCACAATGAGATACCATCTCACACTAGTTAGAATGGCAATCATTAAAAAGTCAGGAAACAACAGGTACTGGAGAGGATGTGGAGAAATAGGAACACTTTTACACTGTTGGTGGGACTGTAAACTAGTTCAACCATTGTGGAAGACAGTGTGGCGATTCCTCAAGGATCTAGAACTAGAAATACCATTTGACCCAGCCATCCCATTACTGGGTATATACCCAAAGTATTATAAGTCATGCTGCTATAAAGACACATGCACACGTATGTTTATTGTGGCACTATTCACAATAGCAAAGACTTGGAACAAACCCAAATGTCCATCAATGACACACTGGATTAAGAAAATGTGGTACATATACACCATGGAATACTATGTAGCCATAAAAAATGGATGAGTTCATGTCCTTTGTAGGGACATGGATGCAGCTGGAAACCATCATTCTCAGCAAACTATTGCAAGAACAGAAAACCAAACACCGCATGTTCTCATTCATAGGTGGGAATTGAACAATGAGATCAGCTGGACACAGGAAGGGGAATATCACACACCGGGACCTGTTGTGGGGTTGGGGAAGGGGGAAGGGATAGCAGTAGGTGATATACCTAATGTAAATGACGAGTTAATGGGTGCAGCACACCAACATGGTACATGTATACATATATAACAAACCTGCACGTTGTGCACATGTACCCTAGAACATAAAGTACATAAAAAAAAGAATATAAAGTTCTCTACAATGTCAGTAGAAGAGTTGAAAGTTAATTCATGTTTTTTCAGTGCAATTTAACTTCACCATGAAACTTCAATGTGTGTAGCAATACTGCAAAATGTACTACAAAAGCATATATCAGAAATCTAAAAACATGATAGTAATGAGGAGTAAGATGAAGTTTGCATAACTCTAATAAAGACAATGTAATAAAAAAAAAAAGTCAGGAAACAACAGGTGCTGGAGAGGATGTGGAGAAATAGGAACACTTTTCCACTGTTAGTGGGACTATAAACTAGTTCAACCATTGTGGAAGACAGTGTGGCGATTCCTCAAGGATCTAGAACTAGAAATACCATTTGGCCCAGCCATCCCATTACTGGGTATATACCCAAAGGATTATATATCATGCTGCTATAAAGACACATGCACACGTATGTTTATTGCAGCACTATTCACAATAGCAAAGACTTGGAACTAACCCAAATGCCCATCAATGATAGGCTGGATTCTTCCTCCATTTTTTTAATGATTCCTGTGATTTGTCAAGCAATATGTCATAGTATAGATGAGTTATTGGCTAATGACTGTCTTTGCCTCAGTGCCTTCAGTACTGTAAACTTTCTTATAAAATATTCTCAAGTTTTAAACTTAGCATGATTTTTAAACATTGATTAAAAAGTATATTTTCAGTTGCATATTTATTAGACCTACTAGTCTGTGGTTATGGCCATAATTGCCACTCTGGCAAAATTTTGGTTTGTATGTATATATGAATTCTAATGGAAACTAATGTTCATTCTCTACAAATATATTTTTCAGAGAAAATGGGATTATCATTTGCTGTGAGATTGTCATGTTAGTAATTCAATTTGAATAATGAGCTATTAAGCACTCCAGTATTTCTCTTTCCCCAATTATTAATGAGTTATTACCAAAAACTCTATAAAACTATAGGAATGATAAGCATCACTTAGATTTGCTCTAGCCACACTTCGTAAACAATACTTCTTTTACAAGTATTTTTTAAATTTACTTAACAAAACTGCCCATCCACTAACATTTGTACACATCTGCTTCATTGGTTAGATAGGTGTTATTGAAGAAGGGTCTATGTCTGGTTTGATTTTATTTAGAAAAATGTCACGTGAACTAGTTGCATGAGCTGATGGTAATGTTTCTTTACATTTATTCAGAACCTTCCATTTCAGAGGAATTGGGTTACTTTTGAGGGCCATGTGCTTTAAGTTTCAGATAAATGTCATTTGAGGACTTTTCTTTCATGCCTTAAGTGCTTATGGTTCTGGGTCATGGTGGAAATGTGGGGAGTGGACGCCCAGCTGAGGAATCACCTGGATTCGTGATAGCATGGGCATCCTGGGATGCCATTGTCTAGTTAGCCAGCAAGTATTTTGGAAGGATATTTATCATACAGATGGATCTTTAGAAAATCACCATTTTCTCAACTGTAAGGTTGATGATTTTTAGGATTAATTAGTAAGGTTATTAATCCAAACAATTAAATTCTCTCCTAAGAGTACAGCTGTCTGATTAATTAATCTATTAATTAATCAGTGGCTCCTCCAGATGTCTATTGAGATACTGTCCCTTGAGCACTGCTGAGATGTGTTTTCAGACCATGAATTAATCCGTTTCACTTATTCAACTCTACAGTAAAAGGAGACTATTTATTAAGAGAGCCCAGTTGTGGGTTTGCTGTGAACAAAAATCTATTTGTAATTATTTCAGGTTATCCTTCTCACTCACGTATGTGACATACTTCTGTGTTGTGAATTGATAACGTTTGATAAAATCTTAATAGCTTTTTAGATGTATTTCCTCTCACCCTACCAGAAAGTGTACTTACAGAATTAAACATTGCAGTTGAACAGAGAAGAGTCATCACGTTCTAAAACATGATTTATTTATTTCAATAAAGCAAGAAAATTATACCAGTAATTCTAGTCATATAAATTTCATGATCTCTTCAAGAGCCACTGTTTTCCAAGGCAAAACTTGATGCTGCAACCAGTTTTTTCCTGACTCTTGCTTCAAACTCACATGAGCTCCAGGTTCCCTCAACAGTCCTTCTGTGGCTGTAGCTAGGAATCACCAGGGAGTCATGATCTGGTAGCTTACAGGGTGACTTCTCCCTCTGGGCATGACTGACCCACCCTGTCTTCTGGTCACCTAGATACTGCCCAGATAAGAACCACCCTGCTGGCCAGGACACTCAGAGCACCCCAGGCCTGCATAGCTGCTCCTTGGGATGGCTCCCTCCTTCCTGGTGCCATGCTACTTTGGCTGGATTATGCCAGGCCCTCCAGGCAGAGTCACCACACCATTGATGCAGTGGAGTCTGGAGGTGACAAAGTTGCCAGGTATTCTTTTTTCTTTTCTTTTACCAATTATTTTATTTTGTTTTATTTTTGAGACAAGGTCTGGCTCTATCGCCTGAACTGGATTTCAATGGTGTGATCATGGCTCCCTGCAACCTCCGCCTCCTGGGTTCAAGCAATCTTCCCACCACAGTCCCCCAAGTAGCTGGGACTACATGCATGCACCACTACACCTGACTAATTTTTGTATTTTTTCTAGAGAAGGAGTTTCGCCATGGTTCCCAGCTGGTCTCCAACTCCTGAGCTCAAGTGAACCACCTGCTTCAACCTCTCGAAATGTTGGGATTACGGGCATGAGCCACCGCGGCTAGCATATTCTTTTTAAAATGAAAAAGCATGGTTCTCTTTCCCCTGCTTTTTTGGCAACAATATAGTACAGCAGAAAACAATATAGATTTTGAATCAGAAAGCCCTGGGTTTGAGGCATTCATCTACCCAATGTCTACATAGATTAAAAAGAGGATAATCATGATGATGCTGACTTCACAGGTAGCTGTGAGAAATTGCACTGGGAAAACTGAATAGAATCCAGGCATCTCATTCTGCTCTTTCTGGAATCCAACCCTTGGATCCCCTGCAGAGTTAAGACCATCCTCTTCTGTACATCTGACATGTGCATGCATTCATTCATTCGTCAATCTGCACCTACTGTGTATCTATCATTAATATTTAGGACTGTGTTGATGTATGTCCTGAAGGTGTGTCCCAAGTGCATAAAGTTGGGGAAGAAGACAGGAGAGAAGAAAAAGCCTGGGTAGAGGTTGAGGTTGCAGATTAATTGGAACTGAATATGCACAAATTAAAGGGACAAAGGCTGAGGATGTACTTCTGGGGAACACAGACATTTCAAGGGAGGGCAGGAGAACTGTTCAATAATGAATGCTGACACTGTGTCATAGAACACTGAGGACATCTGGTCAGTGGAGGGGGAGGAGAACTGAGAACCACAGTGGGGGAGGTTGCAGAAGATGAGGGAGAGTTCCAAGGGGCACGTGGAAGCATACCAAATGGTTCCAAGTGTCCCTTTGGTTGGACAAGGCTAGGACTTCTATGACCTTGATGGAGTGATGGCAAAGAATGCCAAATTGCTGTGGGTTTAGAAGTGAGTAAGGAGAATGTATAGGTTTCTTGAAAGAAGCCTGACTCTAAAGGCAAGAAGGCAGTAAAAGAGACAAACAGGGCTAAGAGGTTTGTATTTTCAGACTGCACAATGTTGTGATAAGTTTCAGATAATTTTGCTTGCCACAACAATTTAAACTTTGCAGCGAGATAAGGTTTCTAAAATTGTAAAATGTTAATGAATCTGTGAGCACAATGTTAATTATTAAAGTATAAATTCTAATCTAATCTAGCCATAGAAGTTGTTGGAATTGTAGGGAAAATGTATTTTTGAAATTTTTAAAAATTCTTTTCTTCCAGATAAAATCTGAGATTTTGACTAGTGAAATCCTTTGGGGGGAAAAGGACATGTCCACATACTTTTCTGTGACCTCCTTTGAGGCCTCAGCATTAAACTTGAAATGTTTCTTTCCTGAGTTAGAATTAGAAGTGAAGAGAACCAGAACCATTGTCAGTTCATACTTCCGTTCCATTTCTTGTCACAAGAGATTTGTGAAAACGAACACAGTTTTGCTTCACTGCTTGGTAAAGCCAAAGACCTCACTACCAGACTGGTCATTGGCTGTTTCTCTCAGTTATTCATGTAAAAGTGTTATTTACATGTATTTTATTGTAACAGCCTGACTTCTGCGGCAGTAAGGAAACAAATGCTGAACTTAGTGTACTGCTGGGGCTCCAAGAGGTCCCAGCAGGTATGTATGGGACCAGGAGGTGTGTATGGGACCAGGAGGTGTGTGTCGGACCAGTCGTGGTCACCCCATCCCTCTCCTGCTGCCTGTTTCTCCTGGAGCATTCTGGTTTGGGGAGTGAGAGCCACTCTACTTGGAGGAAAAATGACCAGGGAACATGGATCCTCTTTGCAGTGTGGTCAGAACAGATGCTAGATATTGAGCCTCTGGGTCCGTGAGGAGCTCCTTCTCAATGGAAAGGTCGTAGGAATGGTTCCTCATGGATATTCTATTTAGTCAGGAGCTCTAATGACTTCTGCAGCAGTTTTCCCTGACCCGTCCTCTTCCAGGTATCTCTGCTGTCACTCCAACCCTGCTCTAGGGAGTTCACCTGGGAGGCAGCCTGTGCCTGCATAGAGACTAAGGAAAAGTCCAGACTTTGAGATGGTAAACTTTTCTTTGATTTTTCTTCTTGGCTTCAGGTAGGTTTTCTATTCCTTGATAGATAAAAGAGGTAAAGAAATAGCACTGAGCGATGACCAGCCTCCCATTCTTGGGAGTTTCATATGGAGCCTCCTCCCACCCTCCTGTCTAGTTCACAGGGTTCCCTGATCTCCGATTTGTCTTTCTCTTCACTTTCAAAATTAGGTAAAGAAACATATCTATTCTTGGAGTACATCACTTTTCTCCACCCTCCCTCTCCTCATTTAGAATCCTATGTTTTGACATAATTTATCATGGATTGTCACCCTTGATGATTAAAAATGGCACTAATGAGATGAGGCTTGTCAAGACTTGATCACAGGGCCTCTATGTTCTGTCAGATGGTGATAGGACATCTTCAAGAGACTTTGAGAAAGCAGAAAGTGTGAGAACAAATTATGGATTCTTGTGGATAAGGGCAGAGGTGAGATGAGGCTACCTCAAATCTGATTCCTTAAGGAAATGGAATGCTGCTATCGCAGTTCTACCCTTGACTGTGTGTGAACAGTGCACCAGGCAATATGGAATGAATGCTAAAACTTAAAACTAGATCGTCACAATCGTACAGTCTTAAAAATCATGGGTGGGCTGTTCTTGCTGTGATTGGGACCGAACTCTGATTATTTTATTTGGGTGACAAACAACACATGAAAGGCTGACAGATGTATTAGCTTTCCATGGGTTCCATTTAGAATGCACAGGCTGACCGCAGACAGGTGAGACTGAGTTTACACACTTCTTCAGTGGAGCGTGTTTGAGATCCGTCTTCTATTCTCCATCAGTGTGGTGTGTCCAGCAACTTGGCAGCAGTTCATTAGGAAATGGGTATCCAAAAATAAGCAAATCACAAAATCCATCAGGTTTCTCCCATATGAGTTTATAGATTGTAAATGCACATTATTTGCCCGTCCCCTAAACACCATAAATCAGACTTTTTTTTTTTTTTTTTTGCTGGACTGCGGGCAACTATTTCATTCAGATATTTGGATAATCAGTTTATTTTTATTTCTAGAACAACCTCTCTAACTCATGTAAGGACTTATTTTACTGTATGATTTGTATCTGACTGTACCTTGTGGTTTAAAAAAAAAAAAAAAACATCGTACACGTGTCAATTTAATATTGTTTTAGAGAGTAGGAACTTCGGTGCGTCCTGAGCTCACACTTTGATCAGATCTTCCCAACGGAACACATGTCCATGTACACGTTGTTTGAAAATAAACATACCGTAGATTATAATGCTCTGTCCTGGCCATGAATTGAAACACTTGTTAGAAAGATAGAAAATAAGAAACAAAATTAAATAATTAAGTTAAAGCATTATTTTCGCCTCATGTTACTGTTCTTCATGTCTTATGTGGTATTAAAGGATTAATCACGGTATGTTGCCCGTCGACCCATAGATTTGACACAGTTTACTTCACCGTGAATGCAATTATGCATTTTGGGGTTTTCATGAAGAAGCAGCTGCCAGAAGGAATGGGTACTAGGGAGTGTTCATATTTCATGAAAGCTATCTTAGTGCATTGCTTCCTTCACTTGAATTAGCACTCAATTGTCCTAAAGGAAGGGGCTGAAGACTCAGCAGAGTTGTAAGAGACCTCCAATCTCATTAGTATAACAGCAGCTGCCTGAATTTGCTCACATCAAATTGCAGCAACTTGTTTCATTCTGGTTTTGCTGTCTTACTTTGTAAGAGATACAAATGCATTTCACATTTTAAAAATATTCTCACACAGATTGAGAACTACATAACAGCTTGAGAACTGGTCAAACCTTTCACTTCTTAGATATCTTTCATTCCCATTTGGGTTGGACAGGCTAAAGACTGAAAGTGCATCATTTTCAACATAACATTTTCAATTCTAAACCAAACAATTGGACTGGAAAGGGTAACAGTGCTGAGTTAATGCCATTAATTCTGCGTTAAAAATTATACTAATGTATTTTTCCAAATTACCTATAGGGATAGTATATCAGGTCATATTTCAGAAGTGTTCCTTTGCTATGTTTGAAGTGATCCTTGTGGAAACAAACATTGTCACAAAAATTCTCACCCAGTAGGGCAGGCGTAGTGGCTCATGCCTGTAATCCCAGCATTTTGGGAGGCTGAGGTGGGTGAATCATCTGAGGTCAGGAGTTCAAGACCATCCTGGCCAACATGGTGAAACCCTGTCTGTACTAAAAATACAAAAATTAGCCAGGCGTGGTGGTGGTAGCCTGTAATCCCAGCTACTCGGGAGGCTGAGGCAGGAGAATCACTTGAACCTGGGAGGCGGGGGTTGCAGTGAGCCGAGATTGCACCCCTGCACTCTAGCCTGGGAGACAGTGTGAGACTCTGTCTCAAAAAAAAAAAAAAAAGAAAAGAAAAGAAAAACAACAAAAAAACTCGCCCAATAAAATAGAGTAGTTCTAGAATAAGAAGAGTTAATAGGTAATTGAACATAGAAGAAAGAAATATTCAGGCCAATAATGCTAAAATGAAATGTGTGGGTGTGGAGGATGAGGGATGCTGAAAGCCCAACTGTGTCTGGATCTAGTGGAAGAGGGGCTACGTTATTTGAAGTTGATAAGAATCAACTGAAATGGAAGGAATGGATGGAATGGAAATACATTTCCTAAGTATACACAAATTACTGTGCTATAATTTTAAGGCCATGTAAAAGTAAAGATGAAATTGAAAAGATAAGACTGCCCAAGTTCAAGATTCTCATTCTTTAAAAAGAAACAGATCTTATGTTTCTTCTTGGGGAATTGCATCAAATATATTAACTGAAGTTATTTCTGGGTAAATTACAACAGAAATTAAATTGAGGTTTAGGGGGGATATTAATAAAACAGTCTATTGGCAGCACGATTTCAGGCCCACCGGTATATTATGCAGTAGAATATTTTCAGTGTCCTATACAATAATTTTTCTCAGCATGGAGGTGTATGTAGATGTTATATTGATGGGTTTATACTGATGAAGAGAGAGATCCTTTTTCATTAGATTTCTAGGTTGGACCTTTTAAAAATTATTATTATTAGAGTCAGACATTCCCCAGAGGCAATCCTTACTTCAAAACTACAGGGATCAGTGCTTCAAATTTGCTCTAGTTAGCAACTGACAATAGTAAGTTGAGTTGGAGGAGTGACAAGAATGTGGCAGCCTCTCAGTGGCTGCATCTCCCAGCACCAGGGCCTGGCTGCTCTTCAGTTCTTGTGAGGACCAGTGAGGGCAGCTCAGTGTCACAGAACTAGTGATGTGTAAAGCCAGGTCTGGAGCATAGGTTTCCCAATTTCCTAACCAATACCTTTTCACTAAGCTGTTCACAAAGAGTTCATGTAAATTGACATTTGGCATACTTACGAACAGAGTACATTCATTTCATTAAAAAACAAAACAGAACAAAAAACAAAAACAAACAAACAAAAAAACAAGCCACCTTCCTTGCTGGGAGCTGGAGGGTTTGATTTTTCCATGTTTATGGAGAAATTGAAATCTGGGCAGGATGGAGTTAGTCTCGGTATGCTTCTAGCTTTCGCTGATACTACTCTCTAATAATCTTTCTAGAAGACATTCTATCTTACCCTATGAGGCTGCATGTATGTTTTTAGGCCTTAATTTCCCATAGTGGTTGGATTAAAAATGCACATTTTTAAATTTAATAACCCTGGTGTTTAATCTGGAATATAGGCTTAATATTATGAGAAAATAATGTTTTGTTTCTAACACGAAGACAGACGACTAGAAAAATTGCAAATTTAACACAACAGCCAAAGTGAGTTACGCCAGACTGACAAGATTATTTTTTACATAAATATACTAACTTTTTTTTTTGTTTTTTTACTAAATGATGCTTAAATATCAGGACTTATGACTTGAGTTATGCTTAGATCAATGAAAAGTCTCATTTTTAACATTGTCCTTAATTATTTCTCCTATAAAGACCTGGCAGTTCTTGATGAAAAAAAGAGGACAGCAAACATGTTCTGCAGTTGGAATGAGATTGTGAGGAAATTATGCCCCTTTCCCCCTAGCACGTAAGTTCCAGCCAAGAGATAGTTTCCCTGTTAGGTTAAGTGCTATGTAATTACAAAATCACTTTCAAGAGAGGGAAAAATATAGTTGGCAGAATTGGGGAGTTTTGAAACACGTGAGCCCATGCCAGCAGCAGTAGGTGGGGATCCAATTTCAGTTCTGGTTTTCAAGAATGCAACTAGTTTTGGCGCATCTTTCATTGAAGTGCCAAGGCGCTTTTGCTCAACTTGGTTGGAAGAATTCTTTTGATTCTCCGGCACATTGACTTAATTAAGCTTCAGCATCATGGAATATGTGAACCAAAGCTGGCAAATTTATTGAATAAATTTACCTACTACGTAATTGCCTTAATGATAGTTTTCTATGTATGTCTTCTAGAATACCTGCAGTCCACATGTGTTGATGTTACAAAAACTCCAGGTTATATCTTATTGGATTACTGGAGCATGGAGAATAACATAATGACTTTTAAAAATTTAATTAAAAAGATAGTGGGGAACTAAAAATGTTTTGAGGAAGAATTTCTAAAGCTCTAAAGTGTGACCATTGATTTATATATGAAGGATAATCGGAGCCTTGACCACTAAAATAAGGAATTTATGGTTTGGTTCCATTTCCACATCTAAGATTTCTCTGACACTGTCTTCTGTCACTTTCAGTACTAGTTCAATGTCATGCTCATGTTGTTGTTTTTAGCATTTTATTTCATTATTATTTTTTAACAGACAAGGACTGTTCCAGGCTGGAGTGCATGATCATTTCTCACTGCAGCCTTGAACTCCTGGACTCAAAGCAAACTTCCTGCCTCATCCTCCTGGGTAACTGGGACTACAGGCATGCACCACCACACCTGATTAATTTTTACATTTTTTTGCGGAGATGGGGATCTCACTATGTTGGCCAAGCTGATCTTAAACTTCTGGCCTCAAGTTATCCTCTCACCTTGGCCTCCCAAAACACTGGGGTTATAAGTATGAACCTCCATACCTGGCTTTGTTTTTAGCATTTTAATTTCATAAAATGTATTGATAAGAATGGATGGTAAAGAATCTGTAAGTAATCTTTGTAGTCTTAAACCTATTCTGGAAACCATAGTACCATGTAATATGCTTGGAAAAGAAATACTTTTCCAGGTTTTTCTATAAACAAAGCAATGTACAGAAAAAGGAGTGAATGGGAGGGATTTTTAAAAAAATATTAACCCATTTTTAAAACCTATTGAAATTCCATTAAAATCAGAGACTTAACCCCTTTATGCTTTCCTAAATTCAACAGAATTCACATTAATTTAATTGCCATGTATGCAAATTTATCACACAGAAATCCAAGATGGACTGATGAATTGAGCTGAAAGATAAAAACAATTACCGTCAGGACTGTATCTGATGATGGGCAGTGTACCTTAAACGGAGAAAAATTCCTTTTTTTAAGCTGGGAAGCCAAAATGGCAAAGGGAATAAAACTGTTTCCCATGGGGTATGTTTGAGGCACATAGTGCTTATCACAGAGAAGACTAGTGGGCCTAGAGCAGGGTTGGCACACAAGATATAGCGGATATTTGATGAACGCATGAATAACGGCATTCAAAAACTCTGGGATTATCATGTGAGGGAGGAATTAGATAGGTTCTGTTTGATCCCACAGACAGAATTAGGCTCTATTCTGCTCAATAACAGGAAAAACTTTTACCTTCCGGCTGTTTACAGGAAGTTGGGCATTCTCTCAGGGGGATTCCTGCCCAGGACAGACTAGATGACCCTTTGGCATGGGTGCAGTAGAGAGGACCCAAGAAATGTGCGGAAGGTGGGCACAGGTGGCTTTGGTGGCCTTCGGTGACTTTGGTGGCCCCCTTTGTGTCTGATGTACTGTAAAGTGATCTTTTGTTGTTGTTAGGTTGTTTTTCTTGGATTCTCACTTGATTTCCTTCTTGGCAAATGTTGAGGCTTTAATAGTGCTCCTGGATTTATTAAATAAAACTAAACAGAACAAAGATAAGCCATGGCGAGATTAGGCAGGCCCGATGACCCAACGTAGGTCTTTCATGGCAATAATCTTTATGTCTGCATGGCACAAGGAACATCTGTTACCACTGCATTTTTTAACTTTTTATTTATTTATTTATTATCTAAAAAAATGACAGCTAACTTAAGAAAAATACTTTTTTAAATGAGTGTAGGTAGTGGGTAACAGACAGAGGAATCACAGTGACAACTGCAATAGTAAATACTTTCAAACCACTAACCGTGCCAGGCACTATTCTAAGAAATATATATATATGTGTATATATATAAAATATATATACATATTTATATATATAAATAAATGTGTGTGTATATATATACACACACACATATATACTCTCAATTAATCCTCACAACATATATATAGTTCACTTTACAGATGTGGAAACTGAGAAACAGTGAGATTAAGCACAGCTTTTTCACAAGGTCACACAGTAGTAAAGTCAGACAAATCCAGGCAGAATATTCCAGAGAATGTACTTTCAATGATTATTATACGTAGTTAAAGGAGGAACAGAGAGAAATGTATTATCCAAAGTCATTCAAATCTGTAGCAGCTTTATTCAAAAAAAAAAAAAAAAAGAAGTATATGAAGTCCTTGTATTCTGCTTTTCAAGTAGCAAGTCTAACTCCAGGCTTACAGCACATTTTAAAGCAGTGACTTGCAACCATGGCTGGACATTATGTCATCTGATGAGCTTTAAAAAAATTCTTTCATTTTTATAATTGTTTTTATTAACTCTCATAGAATTTTGAATTTTTTTAAACAGAAAGTGGAGGACACCAAAATAATGGAAAAATATTCCATGTTCATGGATTGGAAGAATCAATATTGTTAAAATATCCATACTACCCAACACAATCTACAGATTCCATGCCATCCCTACCAAAATACCAATAACATCATTCATAGAAATAGTAAAAAATCCTAAAATGTGTGTGGAACCACAAAAGACCTAGGACCAAAGCTATCCTAAGCAAGGAGAACAAAACTGGAGGAATCACAGTACCTGACTTCAATTTATACTATAGAGCTATAGTAACCAAAACAGCATGGTACTGGCATTAAAAACAGACACATAGATCAATGGAACAGAATGGAGAACCCAGAAACAAGTCCATTCACCGACAGTGAACTCATTTTTGATAAAGGTGCCAAGAATATACACTGGGGAAGAGACTGGAGGGTATCCATATGCAGAAGAATGAAACTAGACCCCTGTCTCTCACTGTATACAAAAATCAAATCAAAATACATTAAAGACTTAAATATAAGACTTCAAACTGTGAAACCACTGCAAGAAAACATTGAGGAAACTCTCCGGAACACTGGTCGGGGCAAAGATTTCTTGAACCATACTCCACAAGCACAGGCAACCAAAGCAAATACAGACAAATGGGATCACATCAAGTTAAAAAGCTTCTGCACAGCAAATGATGCAGTCAACGAAGTGAAAAGACAACCCACAGAATGGGAGAAAATCTTGGCAAACTACCCGTCTGACAAGGGATTAATAACCAGAATATATAAGGAGCTCAAACAACTCTGCAAGAAAAAAAATCTAATAATCTGATTCAAACCTGAGCAAAAGATTTGAATAGATATTTCTCAAAAGAAGACAAGATGGCAAGCAAGCATATAAAAAGGTGCCTACCATCACTGATCATCTGAGAAATGCAAATCAAAACTATAATGAGATATCATCTCACCCCAGTTAAAATGGCTTTTATCCAAAAGACAGGCAATAACAAATGCTGGTGAGGATGTGGAGGAAAGGGAACCCTTGTACACTGTTGGTGGGAATGTAAATTAGCACAACCACTATGGAGAGCAGTTTGGAGGTTCCTCAAAATATTAAAAATTGAGCTACCATGTGATCCAGCAATCCCCCTGCTGTGTATATACACAAAAGAAAGAAAATCAGTATATCAGAGAGATCTCTGCATTCCTACATTTGTTACAGCACTTTTTACAACAGCTAAGATTTGGGAGCAACCTAAGTGTTCATCGGCAGATGAATAGATTAGAAAATGTGGTACATATACACAATGGAGTATCATTCAGCCATTGAAAATAATAAGATTCTGTCATTTGCAACAAAATGGATGGAACTGGAGGTCATTTTGTTAAGTGAAATAAGCCAGGCACAGAAAGACAAACACCACATCTTCTCGCTTATTTGTGGGATCTAAAAATTAAAACAGTTGAATTCATGGTTATAGAGAATAGAAGGATGCTTACCGGAGGCTGAGAAGGGTAGTGGGGGGTTGCAGGGGAAGATGGGATGGTTAATGGGTTAAAAAAAATAGAAAGGATAAATAAGACCTACCATTTGATAGCACAATCAAATTGTTATAATAGTCAATCATAATTATATATTTTAAAATAATGTAAACAGTGTAAATTGGATTGTTTGCAACTCAAAGGACAAATTCTTGAGGGAATGGAGACCCCATTCTCTGTGATTGCACGCCTGCATCAAAACAGCTCATGTACCCCATAAATATATGTATACCTACTATGTACTCACAAAAATTTAAAAAAATAAAATTAAATAAAATAGAAAGTGATCACTTTTTAAAGGATACTTGTTTTCTTGTATCAAATGGGTAAGAGCTCCCTTTTAAAAGCTATTATTTTTCAAGTTTCTTGTTCTGAGCTTAACTGCGTTCCCCCACCCCAAATTCATATGCCAAAGTCCTAACCCTCAGTACCTCCGAATATGATCTTATTTAAAGATAGGACCTTTATGAAATAATCAAGTTAAAACAAGGTCATTATAGTGGGCCCTTTTCCAATATGACTTGTGTCCTCATAGAAAGGAAATCTGGGGCCAGACACACACACACACACAGGGGGAGCACCTTGGGAACATGAAGATGGCCACCTACAAGCCAAAGAAAGAGGCCTGGAACAGAACCTTGCCTCTCAGGCCTTAGAAGGAACCAACTCTGCCAACCTCAGTGTAGGACTTCCCACCTCCAGAGCTGCAAGACGATAAATGTCTGTTGTTTAAGCCACCCAGTCTGTAGTTGTTAGTTATGGCAGCCCCAGCAAACTACTGCACTCCCTGAAAGACATTACTTCCCATCACTACTGGATTGCTAAAGGGAGAACATATTTACCTTCTTTTTTTTTTTCTTTTTGAGACAGAGTCTCACCCTGTCGCCCAGGCTGGAGTGCATTGGTGTGATGTTGGTTCACTGCAACCTGCAACCTCCGCCTCCCTGGTTCAAGCGATTCTCCTGCCTCAGCTTCCTGAGTAGCTGGGATTACAGGCACTCGCCACCACGCCTGGCTAATTTTTTGTATCTTTGGTAGAGATGGGGTTTCACCATGTTGTCCAGACTGGTCTTGAACTCCTGACCTCATGATCCGCCAGTCTCGGCCTCCCAAAGTGCTGGGATTACAGGCATGAGCCACCGCACCCGGTCAGGGAGAACATATTTAGTGGATCAGAGAAAAACACTTGTCCCATGTAAGCATTTCTATTTTTTTATTTTTTAGATACACCTGGATTTAATTTTTTTAACAGTCTAGTTCAAAAGACCACAGCTTGTTGTCTCTTTGTTGTTTTCATCAAACAGTTGGGAAAATAGCCACGAACCAAGTATGAAGATCGCACATTATGCTGTGTGCTGTGCTCTGTAAACAATGAACATAATTTTCTCACTTATGAGATACTTTCCATGCCGGGCACAAATCTCTTGTTACACATCTTACACTGTGCGTGTTCAGGTTTCCATTTACATTTATATGTGAAAAGTATTTGGGCTGGCTGATAAACACACAGTGAAAGGAAGGAAATGGATCATTTACCTGGAGCATTTAGTCTGTTGCAGTTCCTATTATTCCTAACTGATCTACCCCACTGATGTAAAAATAGGAGAAAAAAAAAAGTCCCCTCTAAACAAGAGTCTGTATTCAAGACATGACCGGCGTTGGTGCAAGGATGACACTCCTGGGAGCAATCTCAATGCCAGGCGACGCTGTATGTAAGCGGTGCTCCAGGGAGGTGATTCCGGAGCGGTGTCTCCCCACTGCCATCTGTTATGCAATATATTTCCTCTAAAATTGTATGCAAGCATGGAATTGAAATGTTTATCATTACCAGTAGTTTTCTAAAGTAAGGCACTTGCTGGACATGGCAAAGTAACACCAGAATGTCTCTGAAATTCAAATTGCCCACTAGTCCTTTTAATCAGACCCACACATACTGACTGTCCCAGGAGCATCCTGATTGGCCTCAGTCTCGCAAGATTGACAAGTCCTGAATCAGTTGCTCTGGTGAGTTTCTGGCCCTCATTTCTCTTATGGTTGCAGGAGGTTTGATCAGGATTTGGGGTTGGGCCCAGGAGGGTGGCCTGGGATAGGCGACCAATTAGAGAGAGATGGATGTGGAGAGAATCAATAGGATGAATAAAAGCCAGAATTTTTTTTTTTTTTTGAAATGGAGTCTCACTCTGTTGCCCAGGCTGGAGTACAGTGATGCAATCTCAGCTTGCTACAACCTCCACCTCCTGAGTTGAAGCTATTCTCCTGCCTCAGCCTCCCGAGTAGCTGGGACTACAGGCGCCTACCGCCATGCCCAGCTAATTTTTGTATTTTTATTAGAGGTGGGGTTTTTCACCATGTTGGCCAGGCTGGTCTTGAACTCCTGACCTCGGGTGATCCACCCGCCTCGGCCTCCCAAAGTGCTGGGATTACAGGCGTGAGCCGCCGCACCCAGCCAAGGCCAGAGTTCATCGTAAGAAGTTAAGAAGCCTGGCTCCGGAACTACATACAAACGCTTAGACGGAAAATGCAAGACAGGAATTTGAAATAAGAGACCGAGAATCATATCCAAGTGGAAGCTTGTTTGGAAGCCACATAGAGATGGGTGCACTGGCTCATGCCTGTAATCCCAGGACTTTGGAAGGCTGAGGCGAGAGGATCACCTGAGACCAGGAGTTTGAGACCAACATGGTAAAACCTCACCTCTACTAAAAATAGAAAAATTAGCCAGGCATGGTGGTGCGCGCCTGTAATCCCAGCTACTCAGGAGGCTGAGGCAGGAGAATCGCTCGAGCCCAGGATGCGGAGGTTGCAGTCAGCCGAGATCACGCCACTGCACTCCAGCCTGGGTGACAGAATGAGACTCTGTCTCTTAAAACAAAACAAAACAAAAATAATAAAAAAAAAAAAAAAAAAGAAAGAAAGAAGGAAAGAAAGAAATCACCGCGGAGAGTGAGGGACAACCACTGTGACCTGCCGTGGGGTTTTCATAATGTGAAAGGTGAAGGGCACATTGAACACCTCTGAAGATTTGGAGTTGAGCCAATCTTGAGCTTTGCTGCTGGTAAAATTCTTTAGCTGGGAGGAACAGAGACTCCTCAAAGTCACCTGAAGTACTACAGCCTGGTTACAAGGATCTGTGGCCAGAATCTCACTCAGGGAGGTTGCCTAGAACCCTGGTTACAGTCATACATTAGCTTCATGGAGATGAAAGTGTAATCTGGGAAAAGGACAATTGTCATTGGGCTCTAAGACAACTGGAACTTCTAATTATCTTCCCAACACCTGAGCACAACAGCTGTAGATACCTGCTAGAATGCTGGGCCATCGATGAAGCTCATCTCCCTCTGATTCTGCTTTCCTATATATGCCTTTAGGCATCTATGGCTATTACCAATTGTTTATCTATCATCGTGTGTCTCAAGTTCAAACTCTCCGAAAGCAAGGGTAGTATAGGTTTAGTTGATTGTATTATGGCCTAGTTGCTGTCCAGTGAATAGGTGGATGTATCTTGGGTCAATTCCTAACCCTTAACTCTAACCCTAAGCCTAACCCATCTCTTGTCATGATGGGGAGGTCACGTGGTTTCCATATGGTGACACAGAGGAACACTGTTGGTTGGCAGAGACTGTGAGTTTGGTACCATTCTGAGACCTGTTTAGCCTAAAGCATAACCAGCCCAAAAAGTCACAATGTGCGCAACTTTTATACTAACCTAATGGCCTAAATCATTCTTTTTTTTAAATAAGACTTTTGTATTCCTATTTTTTCAATAAGCCTTTTAAATCATTCTTTGTATTTTATATTACCTCTGATTTAAAAACCAAAACTTAATTCCAGTACTGCTTCTGAAGGATCAAGTCTACACTTCATTACTTGGCATTGAAATCCTTAGTCATCTGGCCCAAACTACTTTCCTAACCTCCTCCTCCATTAGTGTTCTATTCTTTTTCTACCATCTCAAATTGCTCTCTCTAAATTCCTTTACCTATTCAAATCCTGCTCGTGAACTTTTTATTTTTGAGAAATATGGTAGGAACAATGCTAGATTTGGCCTCAGAAACCCACGGAAGCACAGAGGAACCTGCTGTGTAAAATTGGATGAATCACAGGTTCTCCCTGAATCATCGTCTTCATTTATAAAATCTATTGAGTTCTATCACGTTATGTAAGCGCCTTTCTTCATTTTATACTTGCTGTAGGTCTGAGCAGTGACACAACTCAGTCTTCCCTCTGACTCTGTTTTCTCCTTCCTGAAGTTGTCACAGTTAAAGTCTCAGCTTTTATGGAAAAATTTGGCCTGGTGTGGTGGCTCATCCCAGCACTTTGGGAGGCCTAGGCGGGTGGATCACCTGAGGTCAGGAGTTCAAGACCAGCCTGACTAATATGGTGAAACCCTGTCTCTGTTAAAAATACAAAAAAATTAGCCGTGTGTAGTGGCCTGCGCCTGTAGTCCCAGCTGCAGTGAGCCGAGATCACACCACTGCACTCCAGCCAGGGTGACAGAGCAAGACTCCATTTCAAAAATAAAAAATAAATAAAAATTCATTATGATTATATCTCATAGAAGCATTTGTCCTATCATCTGCTCCTCCACCTTCCTGCATCCCCTAGAGCAGCTGTGTAGTACAGGAGGAGTGTGTCTAGTCAATGGGTTTTTGTCCTGTGAATCTGTGGGTTTCTTCCTTATTGAGCCCCTGATCCTCTTATATGTCTTCCGAGAGCCCCACCCACTAAGAGATAGTCTGACCCATTGTCAAACTTCTGGCTCCTTTTCTGGCTAGTCGAGACTCGGCACTCACTCAGGCTTGGAGACAGGGATTATTCTCTACTCCTAATAGTTCTCTTCCACTGCCACCTTGAGACCATTCTTTTTCTTCCCCTGATACCCTGAACAGTGACCACCAGGCCTGCTGCCTGCTGTTTGGGAAGAGGTATAATGAAAACTCCAGGAACTTAGTAGCTAATATTCCATTAAATGTTTGTCAAGTGAATTCACTAACACAAGAAGAGGAATAAATGAACATATAAGGCAAAGAAAACAAAGAATGAGATTGAGAGAAACAGAGAGATGCAGAAGAAAGGGTAGAGGAGGAGGAAGAGGAAGAGCAGAAGGGGGAAGGATGGAGAAAGAAGAAAAGAGGTGGCAGGAGAGGAAAAAGGGAAGGAAAATGGTGAGAATGCATCTGGGCCTTAATTAAACATTTTCCTCCCTCTGTCCTCCACGGCTCCACCTCCCAGCTACATTCATCCACCAAGTGACTATTGGTCTGTGTCCTCTCCTATCCTTCTGGTGAGTGCTCTATAGAATGAGGGAACCAGCACTTCCTGTCCCCCAGGGAGTACCAACACACCACATGTGGCAAAATGAAATGCCTTTTAAAGAAGACAACATGAGCAGAAAAGGAGCTGCTGTCTGGGGAGATCGAGAAAAGCCTGATGGAGAACATGGTGTTGGGTGAGTTCAGTAAGATCAGCAAGATTTGTGAGGCAGCGAAGGTGGCATCTGACACAGAGTGAACAGCCTGTAGAAAGATAAGCCAATAGGCCGGGCGCGGTGGCTCACGCCTGTAATCCTAGCATTTGGGAGGCAGAGGCAGGCAGACCACCTGAGCTCAGGAGTTCGAGACCAGCCTAATCAACATGGTGAAACACCATCTCTACTAAAAATACAAAAAAAATGAGCTGAGCGCGGTGGTGGGTGTCTGTAATCTCAGCTACCTGGGAGGCTGAGGCAGGAGAATCACTTGAACCTGGGAGGCGGAGGTTACAGTGAGCCAAGATTGTGCCATTGTACTCCAGCCTGGGTGACAGAGCTAGACTCTGTCTCCAAAAAAAAAAAAAAAAGATAAGCTGATAAAAACCAGCAAAAGAGTGATACATGCAACAATGTGGAAGAATCTCAGAACTACAGTGTTGAGTAAAAGAAGCCAGACACAAAAGAGACACTCATAAGATCCCATGTCCATGAAGATGAAACTCAGTCTAAACTAATCTGTGGTGTAGGAAGCTGGAAAATGGTTACCTGAGATTTGGGGTGGGAGAGGGTTGGGGATAATACTGCCTGGGAAGGGACCCAAGAGAACTTTCTGGAATGTTGTCAGTTTGCTATGAATAGTGAGTACACGAGTACGTACATACATTAAAATTCATCAAGCTGCATACTTACTTCACTTAAGATTTTTGCATTTTACTATAGAGTTGGCCTCTGTATTCGAGGTTTCTGTGTCTATGGATTCAACCAACCACAGACTGAAAATATTTGGAAAAAAAATGTATCTATACTGAACATCTTCAAACATCTTTCTTGTCATTACTATGTTATAAACAAATTTATATCTATGTTTAGATTATTTAGAGAATCCAAATAATATCATATGACAATTATTTGCATACCATTTGCATTGTATTAGGTATTATAAGTAATCCAGAGATGATTTGAAGTATATGGGAGGATGTGTGTAGGTTATATGCAAATATACACCACTTTATATAAGGGACTTGAGCATCTTGGAACCAATCCCCCACAGATATTGAAGGATGACTGTATATAAATTATACTGCAGTTTTTAAAAAAGCTAAGCAGAATAAAAGTATACATGTAGAACAGTACATTCAAAATACCAACACAGTCAAACAAAGCATATTAGACACTAGCCCTGATTTTATAATTTGTATTTCTGGTTTTTAAAAGCTCATTGAAATTTTAAATTAGGCTATATTAATGCCATGTGAATAAATTATATCTCTGATTTTAAGCTTAGATTCAATAAATGTGTGAACCTTTAAATAGTTATTAACTTAAAAATAGATCACTGATAATATTTGTCTCATGCCTTTTGGGCACCTATTTTCTATGATTTGGGGAAAAGCATTCATTTTTATTTACATCAAAATTAATAAAATTGAGAAAAATGAAGATATTACTTATTTTGAGGAGCAGATGAATGAAATAAATGAATGAAAATTATTTCATCCATGGTTGTGAACTCATTTATAAAAGCCCTCCAGAAATAGCTGAAGAATTTGCCATGCATATATTAGTGAAATCCAAATATTAATAAATACTTACTTCTTTGAAATACGCCTCAAATGTGTGTCGGCATAAACATATCTTCCTCAACAGAGTGGTATGAAAATATTGGCTAGAATGATTTAACTGAAATGTTTGCAGTTGAGTATTTTTTAAATAAATAAATTATATTAACCACAGTTTGAAATATACCAAAAACATAAAGTCCTTCACTATGATTCTGCTGTTCTAGATGAGAGGTCCTGACTTTCATCTTGGCTTCTAAGTTGATAAAACAAAATGTTGCAGAGGCTCTGGGGAATGAGGAGTGGGTCACATGTGTGGTTACATTTAGGATCCACAACCTCATAGGTGGTGTGACATTGGGCTTTGGCCTTAACCTTTCTGAGGCTCAATGTCCTCATCTGCAACTGCTTGTGCAGTCCCTGTGAGGACTGAGTGATAGGACAAGCTGAAAACACAGTCTGGCATATAATAGGTGCTCAATAAATGTTCCCCTCCCTCTCTCTTTTCCTGGGGATTCCTTGGTCACTATGATCCCGCCATTAGTCAGCAGCAGTGGCTGCACTCATACTGTTGCTCTTTGGCTTTAATGGTTCTATTCACTAGCCATATGATATTTTCAGAATATTAATTAGTAAACAGAGAGGGAGTGTTATTTGGTTCAGATAACATTTGTTCCTTTGTTTGGAGTGTTAATAAATAAATTCTAGTTTGTATTAGTCAATTTTCACACTGCAATAAAGAAATAACTGAGACTGAGTAATTTATAAAGGAAAGAGGTTTAATTGACTCAGTTATGCATGGCTGGGGAAGCCTCAGGAAACTTACGATCATGGCAGAAGGTGAAGGAGAAGCAAGTACCTTCTTCACAAGGCAGCAGGAGAGAGAGCTAAAGAAGTGTCACACTTTCAAACCGTCAGATTTTGTGAGAACCCACTCACTATCACTAGACGAGCAAGGGGAAAATCACCCCCATGATTTAATCACTCCCTTTCTTGATACTTGAGGAATGCAGGTCCCTCCCTTGACATGTGGGGATTACAGTTTCAGACGAGATTTGGGTGGGGACACAGAGCCAAACCCTATCCGAGTTGGAGAGAGCAAGTTGAAATTATGGGATAAAAGTTTCTCCTTGGTAATTTAATTATTGAGATCTAGTTGAGGCTCTTCTCTTCTTGAGGATCTCTCTTCCTTTGTTATGTGAGGGGTATCATATCGTGGATAGTCTTTGTTTAGGTGAGTCTTATTTATACCTGATATGAAGAGACACTGTCCTCTGAATGCGAGATTTGCAGAATTATGCTAACTCAAAGGGTTATTAGGCAAAATTATTCTTCAGGGAGAGTATAGCTTGACAAGCAGGTGAGAGACACTCAGGAACTTTAAGAAAATGAGGACCTTTTATGTTGGTCGTGTGTTCAGCCCCGGCCGCCATGCCCTTGGGCCTCAAATTATGGAAAAGTATCTGGAAAAAGCAACTTTTCTGATTCATTGGCCTTTGGAATTGGTTTGTGACTTATAGACTCTACTTAGAACATGATTATGCCATTTCCATCTTCATAAATGTGGCATACTCTTGAATCTAAGCTGCAGGGATAGCTTTATGAAACGAAATTGCTCCATAGTGCTTTAAATGGAAATTGCTGCATCAGCTACATGGCAGTATCTATTCTGGAAGCTAATTGAAATTGCTCTGGCAGATGCCGGAAACAAATGCTGGGTTACATTAGCTTATGGGGGTCACTTTCTCCACTGTGTCACATGCAGAACTCATCACACTGTCCTGCATTCTGGGAATGCGCACAGGGCTAGGGCTAGGAGAAAGGGAATTTGGCAATTGCCCTCCATACAGCATGTACTTCCAATGGCATCCAGCTCTGTCTGTGACTGACAGATGCCTTGTATACAATAATAATGCCCGTTTCCCATAACTACCACCCAGGTTTGTGGATATTGATTCAATGTGAAAGTGTTTCAAAGATAAAACTTACTGGGCAAGTGAGTAATTTAATTTTTTAATATTGATTCTGTCATTATATCAATATTCATTTAGTCTTTTGTTCAACAAATATTTACTGAGTGCCTAATAATAATGCAAACTTTATATTCAATGAAGTTCAACTTAGAATATACTCAAACAGGCTACTTTCTATGTTTTGACTCATTGAATCCTCATAGTAACTTTAGAATCTCTATTTTGTAGGTGAGGAAACTGATATAACTAAGGCAAAGAGGTGAAATGAGTTCTTCAAACGTTGGTTGAGTGCTTTGAATGTGCTCGGCACTGGGATGGATGCTAGGAATACACAGAGCAATAAGATACAGTGCCATGCTCACCGGCATTAGTGTGTAGGTTTGGAGGAAGGATAAGAACAGAGAAATTGACCAGCCTGTGTTTAAACCAAAGGGTGGACAGGCAGCTCAGTGTGGAGGGGAATCTCGTAAATTAGGGATAATTAGTAGCACTTGAGAATGAGTAGTGGGGGTACCAGGAGGGGGAGCAGATTCCCAGCGATTGGGAGGAAGGTGGGACTCATTGGAGCCTGGGGCTTCGCTGGGAAGCAGGCTGCCTACGAGAGTACTTTGCAGCCAGTGGTGAAGATAGTGGAGGTCAAAATAAAGCAGGTGATGAGAAACAGAACAGACAGAGCAAGGTATGATCAGAAACTCAGGGTGACTGTCCCCTCTGTGTAACCATGTTGTGAGGAGACGGAGAGTACCACTAATACCCAGTCCTTGGTGGGAGCCCAATATCTAGTCAGTCTAGAGAGTGTCAGTCCCTCCCCAGACCAATATGAAGCCTGCCCCTCAGGGCACCTGACTGCCCCGTGAGCTCAGTGAGGATATTTAAAGAAGCCACCCAAGCTTGTTCCCGTGAGCTTTCCCCTTTTTACTAAGTCATCTGAACAACACCCTTCTCCTTAGGAGATTCATCTCTTCAAAGTACTGTATTCCTGTATCAATGGTTTGTCAACATTTCTAAGTTATTTAATCTTTTAAAGAGGATGTATCTTACTAGGAAGTTGGAATTCTTTGCAAAAACATAGCAAAATGGGAGCTATCCTTCCAGATCGTTTAAAAACGGCATCTTCTACAACCTTATTTTTTTTTTAAGTATGAAGCAGGACATCTAAAATGAGAAAAATTAGAAATCACCTTGTATTTGAAATGAATTATTGACATGAATTCTGCATTTATAGCTGAACCTTCTAGTAGCCAAGATAAAAACAGAGAAATGCATTGGGTTATTTAGTTTTCATATTCCAGCAGAAAAGAAGCACACACCTTGATCTCGAGAGAAACTTCCCGAGTTTTGTATAAGATCCAATGGCAGATACACAAATACTCATGAGTTAGATACGCAGATACTCATGAGGCAGATATGTGGATACTCGTGAGGACACTTTTAAGTAAAGATATTCCTTGATATTCCTAAGGTCACAAATTAATCCAGGAAGAGATCCTTGTTATCTGTCTCTAAATAAATAGAATTGAAGAAGGAAAATTGTGCTATTTCTGCTTTTCTGTTATTTCTAAGAGTGAGGAAGAGCCGGCCCCCTCAGAAATTCTTTGGAAACAGACCAGTCAGGGGAAAGCTGTTGGCAGTATCAGGGCCTAGAGATAACTGTTGGCTGCAAGAGAGGCTGGACCATCATCATGGTTACCCTGTGTCTGGAGAGGCCATCACAAAATGGAGCCTACTGCCTGACAAGCGGGAGGCCACCTACTGATGATAGCTCCTCAAAGGCTGATACCCAGTCCTGAGAGTTCTCCAAGGCCCTGCTGGCTGTCCCTGATTGAGTCACTGCAGAGGGTCTGGTGGGGTCCTAGGAGACAGCAGGAATCTTCAGCTGCCTACCATTTGAATTGTTAAGGCTTCTATGTGAAATATAATGTTTTTAATAAAAATAAGTTGAATGTTGGTGTTTGGTCCTCGAAGCCACGTATAGCCCTTGTGGGAATGAGCAGTGACAATGTTCGTGGCATCACAGTGCCCTTCCCCTGCTTAGGGAAGCCCCATGGGTTCCATCCTTCCTTTCCTCGAGCCTCTCTTCCTCTATCCATCACCCGCTCTCCATCCCACTTCTGCAACTCTGAGCACTGTCCTGCACAGCTCCCTTGCTCATTTTCTTCTTGTCCTTCTCCCCATCCATGGGATGATTCTTGTCTCTTCTGCTCACAGATTCTGGCCCCAGGCTTACTCCCGTATGACCCCTTACCCAGCCAGCTTTGATCACTTGTCTATTTAGCGCTGCTCTCACAATGAAGCGCACAGTTCACAGCATTTGATTCGCATTTCTATGCCTGTAACCTGTATTTATTGTGCAGCAGTTATGTGCAAAGCCTGGGCAGAAATTCCACCTTCAAAGAATTTACAGCAGTGAAGGAGATAAGCCACAAGTATACCTAATTCTACTTCAAGGTAGAAGTAGTAAATGCCATAAGAGCCATAAGATACATTACAGAGGGAGAAAACACTTCTAGAAGGACCCAGAGTGATTTCATGAAGGAGACTGTGTTCCCCAAAGCAGAGCTTTCTCATTGATGTGCTGGGAGTTGAATGCAGGCGAATTAAGTAGCCATCACCTCTGCTGGAAGGACCTAGCTGACTTGGAGGCTTACCTCAGGGGCTGTACAAAGAGCTTCATGTCCTCTGTGTGTCCCCAAGTGGAACTGGTCAGAACACCTTCTTAAAGTTGGGGTCAATTTAGATGTTGGAACTATGTATGAGGAAGAGTTAGAAGGGAGACAAAGTTAGAAGAAGGAACCATGACTCCAGTGTGTTTGTGTATGTGAGTGTATGTTTGTGTGTGTATGACTGTGTATGTGCCTGTGTGTGTGTGTGTGTGTGTGCACGCACGCGTGCACATGTGCATGTACGGAGCAATACAGAACACAGCAAATTGCAAACAAGCAATCATAAAGGTGGGTTGGAGCATCATCACAGAGGGTCTCACGTGTCAGGCTAATCGCTTGAATTTTACTCTGAAGTTAGAGCAGAATGATGTAATCTGAGCCAAGCTTCTTGTACGCTTTTACATACTTCTCGGATTAATAGGGGGAGTGAGGCTGGAGATGAGAAGACCTTGGAGAAGGGTTTTGAAATTTCAGAAGTATGAAATAATGAAACGTGAAATAAAACAGTGACAGTGAGATCATGAGGTTGGACGGATGCTGGAGGTGTTTTGGAAAGATAGTCAATGGCGCTTGACTTCTGATTGGAGGAAATCCAGTGTATGAATCAAGATTGGAGATGGGGGAAGGAGAAAGGGAGAGTCAGGGATGATGCCAGAGCCTTCAGCCTGGTAACTGGGTGATGCTTACAGCTGCAGCCACTGTCAGGAATCCATACAACAGCCATCCCTCCTTCTCTCTTGCTGACACAGAGCTATCCCTCATTCTAGAGAATGACTTGTTATTGGCCTGAGCCTGTCAAGGCCATTCATTTTTCTTTGCTAGTGATGGTTTGGGAGTAGACGTATGACCCAGGTCAGGTCAACAAGCCAGATGAAAGGAGAAGTCAGCTAGGGGTTCTCTGCCAAAGGAGAGCTGCCGAGGAGCAGCCTTTTGTTCCCTGCTCTCCCTCCCTTCTGTGGGTGCTGTTTTGTACTATTATGATACCTGGGGCCATGGCAGGCATTTCTGGACCACAAAGGGGAGGCCAAGAGAATCATGGACAAACCAACTAGAGTTCTGACATTATTGAGCTCGGAACCAACTGGAGAACCATGTGTCTTCAGCCTGTCTGCTAAGTGAGATCAGATGCGTCTGGACTGTTAGTGTTTTGTTACCTGTAGCCAGACATATCTGAATGGATAAAATGATTCTCAGGAATGTGAAAACGGAGGAGGAACACATAATTGTGCTGGTGCCAGTAGATGAAGAGAGAAAATGAAGAGTTTTGCCCGGGCTGTGCCTTCTTGTTTTCCTAGGTTGTCTTCTGATTCTCTCTCACCAGCTGGAGCCTGATATTCCCAAAGATAGGCAGTGTATAGCCATCCCTCACTATCTGTGAGGAATTGGTTCCAGGACCCCCACTGTGTATGCCAAAATCCTCAGATGGGTGCTCAAGTCTGTGATACAAAATGGAATCATATTTTCATAAATCCACACACATCCTTCTGTATACTTTGTCATCTCTAGATTACTTATGCTACTTAATACAATGCAAATGCTACGTAAAGTCATGATACTCTGTTTTTATATGTATCTTTTTATCGTTCTATTGTGGTTTTATTGAAAAAGTATTTTCTTTCCATGGCAGGTTGAATCCTGGGATGTGAAACCCACGGGTATGGAGAGTCAACTGTAGTTAGTACTGTTCTTTTCAACACAACAGCAGAAAGTATCTTGAACTGACTTATACTCCAAAGCAGAATTTATGCTAAGTCTCAAGGAATATCTTCTAGAAGCCAAGTGTAGGAAGCTGAGACTCAGGAAGGAATGGAGTCTGGGACTGTCAAACCCACCAGGAACTTTTTCCCGTCACTCATCCCTGGTGAAAATGGGCTTTCTCCCTTTCTCAGGCCATGCGGCAGGAAGATGCCTGCCCAGCAGCACCTCTGGTTCAGGAGACTGACTCAAAATGTCACTTGGTTCTTGAATTAGTCCGTTTTCATGCTGCTGATAAAGACATACCCAAGACTGGGTAATTTATAAAGAAAAAGAGGTTTAATGAACTCACATTTCCACATGGATGGGGAGGCCTCACAATCATGGTGGAAGGTGAAAGGCACATCTTACATGGTGGCAAGCAAGAGAGAATGAGAGTGAAGCAAAAGGGGAAACCCCTTATAAAACCATCAGACCTAGTGAGACTTATTCACTATCATGGGAACAATATGGGGGAAACAGCCCCCATGATTAAATTACCTCCCACCAGGTCCCTCCCACAACACGTGGGAATTATGGAAGCTACAATTCAAGATGAGATTTGGGTGGGGACACAGCCAAACCATATCAGTTCTAATCCCACATTCTTGGACAGACAATCTCGCCTGGCTTAATTCACTAAGACTGTGAAATTACAGTTTATAAGCCTGTCAGCTGTGTGTTGTAGGGGAGGAAAGAGGGGATCAAGAGGGGTCCTCATGAGCCTCCCAGACACCCCAGAGCCTGTCTGCTATTCTTATCAGTCATTTAGCTATTCTCTTCCAGTAATTTCTCCCACACCATGGGATTCTTAATAAATAACTAGCCCCATATGACAAATAATGTTAATAATATTAATAGTCAAGTCATTACTTGACTATCAAAGGACTTTGACACAAAAATTGTATTTCCATATTTTAGGACATGTGCTTTGAATTGTAACACATATTACACTAACATTGTAAGAGGAGTTTGTTCTGCCTCCCACCCCACTGACATACACAGGAAGGACTAGACTGAGTAATCTGATATTATCTTTGCCATTTTCATAATTTATTTTCTTGTTAGAACACATTCATTGAAGGAAATAATATAACTCAGCAGATACTTGCAGCAGTTCTTTCTAAAAACAAAGTATATTGCAGAAAAATAAGCTTTTGCTCATCATAACTGACTCTATTATGCCTGGTGTATCTGAAAAAACTTAAGATTTCAAAAAGCCATTACATTTAAGTAAGATTGAGCACATTAGAAAAATGAAGAATTGGTAAGTGGTAGATGGTAGTTAGAATGTTTCAATTAGGCTGAAATTTAAGTGGGACTTATTTCCTGGATAAGTTTATTTTACAGTCTTTTTAAAAAAAATTTTTCTTTTTCTTTTCTTTTTTTTTTTTTTTTTTTTGAGATGGAGGCTCACTCTGTCACCCAGGCTGGAGTGCAGTGGCGTGATCTCGGCTCAGTGCAAGCTCCGCCTCCCGGGTTCACGCCATTCTCCTACCTAAACCTCCCAGAGTAGCTGGGACTACAGGCGCCCACCACCACGCCTGGCTAATTTTTTGTATTTTTAGTAGAGACGGGGTTTCACCATGTTAGCCAGGATGGTCTCAATCTCCTGACCTCGTGATCCGTCCGCTTCGGCCTCCCAAAGCGCTGGGATTACAGGCGTGAGCGACTACGCCCCGCCTAATTTTTTTTTTTTTTTTTTTAATTGAGAGGAAATCTTGCTCTATCGCCCAGGCTGGAGTTCCATGGTGCGATCTCTGCTCACTGCAGCCTCTGCCTCCTGGGTTCAAGTGATTCTCCTGCCTCAGCCTCCCAAGTAGCTGGGATTACAGGTGTGTGCCACCATGCCCAGCTAATTTTTGTATTTTTAGTAGAATCGGGGTTTTGCCATGTTGGCCAGGCTGGTCACAACCTCCTGACCCCAAGCGATCCACCCGCCTCGGCCTCTCAAAGTGCTGGGATTACAGGCGTGAGCCACCATGCCTCACCAAAATTTTTAAATTCTGAAATCAAAGGAGAGTAAATGATCTAAAACCACAGTTAGGCTTGTAACTAACTTAACAGTGGAGTGTGCTCAGAAGGCCAAGCCCAGTTGAGGGTCCTGATTAGGGCATGCTGGCTTCCCCCACCCCACCCCCACCCCTAGCCCACCCCCCAGGGGATGTGGAAGTGCCCCAAAGGACACAGGCCACAGGAACAAAGGCTCAGCCACCTGGAGTGCACGTTTTGCTGCTCCAGAATTAAAATAATTAAAAATATTACTTTTCATAGTTTAGCTCCCACTGTTGAATGAGAACATGTGATGTTTGGTTTTCCATTCCTGAGTTACTTCTCTTAGAAGAATAGTCTCATATCCCATCCAGGTTGCTGCGAATGCCATTAATCCATTCCTTTTTATGGCTGTGTAGTATTCCATTGTATATATATACCACAGTTTCTTTATCCACTGGTTGATTGATGCGCCTTTGGGTTGGTCCCACATTTTTGCAATTGTGAATTGTGCTGCTATAAACATGATACAATGGACTTTTGGGATTTGGGGGAAAGGGTGGGAAGGGGGTGAGGGATAAAAGACTACACATTGGGTTCAGCGTATACTGCTCAGATGATAGGTGCACCAAAATCTCACAAATCACCACTAAATAACTTACTCATGTGACCAAACACTACCTGTTCTCCAAAAACCTATGGAAATAAAAAATTAAAAAAAAAAAAACATTATTAAAAAAATAAAACATGGTTAGATTATGGAGAGAATGCAAGAAGTGCTTGAGTTTTTAAAATGAAAACAAATAATAAAATAAAAACTGCCTGTTTAGGGCAGTTCTTCTCTAGCTCTGCATGCAGAACTGAGGGTGGAAGCAGGTGTGACACTTGAAAAGACTGGGCAAAACAGGTGCCTTTTGTTCCAGACCAGTTATTCCATTGGTGTGGTTTATATGTGGGGTTCCTGGAGGGTTTACATGAATCCTGATGATTACCCTCATGAATATCCCAGGCCTGAGAAGGGCCCAGGGTCTCCCAGGGATAATGGAATCAGTCTGCTCATATTTAGTGCTTCATGTAGACATGGTGTTTCCACTGTTTAGGCTTTTAGTCGTCATGGTAAATGCTGCTGCTTCCATTTCTGATGCTTTCATAATGTTAGGATCACTCAGTATTAGTGCCAGGAGGGACTCATGGTTCATTTAGTCAAACTCTCATGCCACCAAATAAAGTCAGCACTGGCACTGGAAGAAGTCATATTATTAGGTGAGCTTCTGAAATTACTGAAGTTATTAAGTCAGTCAATTGTTTATTGGGAGAATTGGCTAGGAGTCTGCTTTTTTCTAACTTGGAGCTGCAATTCTTTTGAGCAAATAAAAGTGTAGATATGAGGATATGTTAGGCTCCTAAACAGCATTAGCTAATCCAGCTTTCCTCAGTGCCACCCTTAATACCTGCAGCCTTATCCCCAGTCAGCAAACTACACCCCCACCCATAGCCTATTTGTAGATAACTCACAAACTCAGCACTTTTAGAGGATCGTTAAAAGAACACACACATACACACACACACCACAAAAACAAAGATGAATCTGTGGCAAAGACTTTTTCTGGCCTTCAAACTTAAAATATTTACTATCTGGTTCTTTAGAGAGTTTGCTGGCCCCTACGGCATTGTGGCAAACTGTGGTAACTCCACATCCCGTCCCACCCTTGCAACAGAACCCCACTTTTGTTCCAGGCCCCAGGGTGCCTAGCTCCAGAGAGTGGGTCAGAGCCAGTCGTGACAATCCAGTTCATGCTTCTCAGCTTGTTTGCTGTTAAGGTTAGCCGTGCGATGTAGTTCTGACCTACGACACCTAAGCAGAAGTGTTCTGATTGACGGGGTGGGGAGTTGAGGCAGGGTATAGGGAAAGCTTTTGCTTTCTGTTGTATTTATTTGACAGTGCTGGCCTCACTTCTTTGAGTGTGATATGATGGCTGGAGTTGCAGCAGCTCTCTTGTTGACATGAGAAAATGGCCAAAAGGGTCACAGTGTCATTGGCCCTTACGTTCCTGAACCAGTGCCAGCAACCCCCATCTCAAGCTGTCTTGCTATGTGTGAGGACATTAAACTCATGTTTTCTTAAGCCACTGTAATGGTTTTAGCTGTTAAAGCAATTACAATCTAATATTTTCTTACTGATAGAGGCAACATTTAACCTCAAAAATCCCAATTGCTTTCCTTTTTTTTTTTTTTTCCAAGGAAATAATTTTGGGTCAACCAAGAGTTACTGGACATTTTCTGATCTATGTTTTTGTAAACAATTGCCCCCATCCCCTCATTATGTAGTCGAACATAGATTTAGCTTTTGTAACTAGTGTGATTTTTATGCCATTTAGATCAGCTGTATAGTCTTGAAAAATTACTTACCTTTTCAGTTTTCAGATTTCTAAAATGGAAATAATACTAGTACCTACCTTGTAAGGTCCTTTTGAATATTAAGAAGAACCAATGCCTTAATATAAAAAAAAAAAAAAAAAGGCATTGGCTAATTGTGGTGGCTCATCTCTGTAATCTCAGCACTTTGGAAGGCCAAGATAGCAGGGTCGCTTGAAGCCAGGAGCTCAAGACCAACCAGGGCAACATAGCGAGACACTGTTTGTATGAACAAAAAAAGAAAGAAAGAAAAAAAAATGAAGGCATCTGAAGTACTTAGCATGCTGCCTGGCACATAAATAGCACTCAAAAATATTTGGTGTTGTTGCTGTTGCTTTGTTGTTATGCTATTCCTCTTCCTCTTCTTCTTTATTTCTCTAGGTCTTTACTAAAGGAAAAAGTACTTTAGGTCATATGGGAAACCCATCCCTTTGCTAATGGCATGAAGGCAATGGCCTTAGAACTACTCAAAAAAGATGTACGTAAAGAGGAGAAGCTTTAACTTTTAAGTTTGATATTGGAAATAACCTGAAGCGCTCTCATTCCTGGGTGGAATTTTCATTTGAATATTGATATGGACAGATTTGGAGTACAGAAGACAGCAGAGGAAGCACTTTTTTTTCCCCCTCTTTCCTTGTGTCAAAAGTTACCTGGTAAACTGAATAAAAATATTTAAGAGAGCATCTCATGACCAACTGAAGGCCCTTGCTTAGGTTTACCACACAGTGATGGCTTTAGAGGACCGGGGTGGTGTGGCATCTGAGAGATATACATTTTTTGTGTAGGAATTTTTATCATACTAATTTATATTAATCATAAAGAACCCTTGGGGGTTTGACAGGAAAGCGAATCTATTTAGTAAAATTAGGAACTGGGAAAAAATAGTGTCTCTTTTTTCAAATGATGCTTCAAAAGGAGGAATATTTCTATTGCAATAAATTATTTTTTGATTGCCTCTATACCTCTTCCTGCTCCACATTCCCATTCTGAATGGCATCATTAAACAGTGCCCGGTGTGAATATTAATGCGAGTCAGGAGAAGTCTGCCAGCCACACACAATGCATTCAAATGTTGGCTTTACATAATTATCCTTCCTTTTCCCTGTGTTTTTTATGATGCCCAGTCTAGATTTTGCAGTGCTCTCTAGTAAATCTGCAGTGAAAATTCCTCTGTATCTGGATGACAGCCTAAAGTATCGCTTGCCATATACCTGGATACATTTGTCTGAAATAAAGGAAGCCAGTGGAAAAAAATGAAATTTTATTAGAGTTTTAAAAATACTATTTACAGTTCATGGATGTTTTACTTCTTCTTTGTACAGATGTTTCCTGCCAGTCAATTATTGTTCCATATCTCTGTGTGTAAAAGGGTTAATAATGAAGGCTGTTGAATTCCCCTGCCCAGGATTTGTTCAAAATACTTATTGACTACTGAATGAAAGTCCTGATAAATATTTTCAGCCTATGGAAACATATAGTTCCTCACAAATGAAATATTATATCTGTGATCCAACAGATATTGTTGGTAGGTTTGCTTGTTTGTTTTCCCTAATGTTGATGAAGTTTCTGTAATCTAGTCACAGGCTTTTGGTAAGGACCCAAATAGACAGGGAACAAGAGAACTTCTAGTTCCTCTAAGCAACTTGAGATAAATGAATTACCATCTAACATACTAAAGAAAGTGAAAACCATATTTCTAGATCATTATTGTTCATTTTTAAAGGATCTGTGGTTAACATGAAATATAATTTTTAAATTTCTATGGTTTGGCAAAATGTAGTCCTGATTTTCAAAAATGATAAACTTTATGCCTGTTCCAACCTAGCATAAGACAGACTCTTAAACATATTTTGAGAATGAAAGAAATGAAAAAGCAACAGATCACCCAGGAGCCACATGGATCGCCTAAGATTATTTGCTTTGGTGATGGGATTACTGGAGTGATAGGGAGGGAAAGGTCAGGACAGTCTATCTGAATCTTAAAGGCATTTATCAGAGGTTATCTTGATATTCTCATAGAAAATAGAGAAATTTGGCCTAAATCAATGCTTTTCAACAATCTGTTGAACACAAAGGATTTTGTTCAAACAAAAGATTATGAGGAAATACAATACCCATCCTCCCCTCCAAAAAAGGAAGAAAAAGATCTGGCCATAGGAATAGGGGAGAGGCCACCTCACTCTGCTGACCCATGGAACTCATCATTCTCTGTGAAGAACAGGTGGCAAATCACTGGCCTATATGATGACGTCTTTGGTTGGGTTCATAATTGATTGAATAGCCATACCCAAAGAGTGCTCATTATCATATTTCATGACAATCTGGAATGCATTCTCCAGTGGAATGTCACAGATCTTTATCTCTAGTTCTCATGTTTCCTATTTTTAAAATTTCTTGGGTAAAATTTTAAAATTGGTGATCAAATTTCTGAACATGGGCTGGGTGCAGTGGCTCATGCGTGTAAACCCAGCATTTTGGGAGGCCAAGGCGGGAGGATCACCTGAGGTCATGAGTTTGAGACTAGCATGGCCAACATGATGAAACCCCATCTCTACTAAAAGTACAAAAACCAACCAAACAAAAAACATTAGCCAGGCATGGTGGTGAGCACTTGTAATCTCAGCTACTCAGGAGGTCGGGGCAGGAGAATTCCTTGAACCCGGGAGGTGGAGGTTTGTAGTGAGCTGAGATTGTGTCATTGCACTCCAGCCTAGGCGACAAGAGCAAAGCTCCATCTAAAAAAGAAAAAAAAATCTGAATGTGAATCTAGGGGAAATATTAACGTATTGGAAGGCAAATTCAGACTTTAAAGAGGTCTCAAAAGGGTAGAATGACAAAAAAATCCAATAGGATGAAATTCAGTGGGGACAGATGAAAAGCCCACATTTAGATTCATAAAACCAATACATATAAGACATGCAGGATATAATTCAGCAACAAGTATGAGAAAGGTTTGACATTTTCAGTTGATTTTAAAGGGAAAACTAGTGGAGAGTAGTAAAAGGATACTATCTAGGACAGATGACAGAGGACCTTATATTATTTGATGGTCAAAAGTAACCTAACTATTGTGTTCAGCCTGCTAATAACAATTCTGAAACACTTACTCTGTCAGACATAGTGCTTTTTCTTTCATTTTACATGGACTGTTATCCCTAGATAACATGTCCTGACCATGTGGTTTCCTCTTGTGGGGCTGTGTCAAGAATCTCCGGCTCTAGCACCTCTTCCTTCCAGCTTGGAGGGGATAAGGGAAGGTATAATGACTACCCTTTGAACCTTCAGCAGTTATGTGCTCTGGAGGATCCAAGTCTAACACTGACCCATTAAAGAGTTTTCAAAGAGTCACACCCCGTAGGTTTTCTTTTTTGTTGTTGTTTTGAGACGGAGTTTCACTCTTGTTGCCCAGGCTGGAATACAATGGCATGACCTCCACACACTGCAACCTCCACCACCCGAGTTCAAGCGATTCTCCTTCCTCAGCCTCCCAAGTAGCTAGGATTACAGGCATGCGCCACCATGCCCGGCTAATTTTGTATTTTTAGTAGAGATGAGGTTTCTCCATGTTGGTCGGGCTGGTCTCGAACTCCCGACCTTAGGTGATCTGCCCGCCTCAGCCTCCCAAAGTGCTGGGATTACAGGCATGAGCCACCGCACACAGCCAGGTTTTCTTAAGAGGAAAGAATTCTAGTTTTTCATCTATTCATGACAAAGAATGGATCAAAGGGTCATGGGTGATTCATACTACTGGATTGATATGAGAGAGACTTGTGACAACAGACTGTGGTGTTAACTGTTTGCTTCTAGCCTACTGAGTCATAAACTTAAAAGTTTGTGCAAATGGCTAATGTTCTTCTTAATAATAAGCCTTAAAAATAATATTGTTTTTCCGTGGCAGATGTTAGATTAGTACCACTTACAACTTAAATTTTAACAGGCTATTGGGCAGAATTTCTACATAAGAATTTGAATTCAAACATCTTAAAATTAATGTAAGTCCTTCTTTCCCACTCCCCTTTCCACAGTCATGCCTTTTCAGCTTCTTAACCTCCTCCTTTCTTCCTTCCTTATTAATCACCTTTGATGCCACAGGTTCTGTAGAACAAAAATAGAGTGAAACTTGCTCAGTCAGTGTTCAGATGTAACCCTGAAGAGGTAAATTGAATCAAATGACAGAAATACAGGCAGTTTCAGTTTTTTGGATGCCTTCTTAAGGGGAAACATCGAAAAAATAGACCACCTTATTGGATGGCAAAGGCGTGATGAATTTTGTTCCCAAATATACCAAATACAGCATTCTAGAGGCAAAGTGCCCAGATCTTTTGTCTTAAAACTGTAGTAATTACTTTAGATAATCTTTCACCAGAATTATAAGCCGTGTGCTTTGAAAAGATGAAAAATTCCAGCGGGCACTGCCTGCTATGTCTTCTCTTTGTGAAGTTTCCTGACCCGAGGGCTCTTTCGGGCTGCGGTTTCTTATTCCTTCTGTCACCAGCAGGGGAAATAGCCAATGACATTATTAGCTTTGCTGGTTGTTGAATGATTGGGAGTGACTAGGGACATCTTCTGCTCACACTAGCACAGTATAGCATTTCGTGGAGATAGCCTGAGGGAGGAAGCTTACACCACCATAGGCTGACAATAGCTATTTTTCCAAATAAAGGAAAGTACTGATATTAGCGTGGAAGTAATTTCCTCTGGAGACCAACATACAACAGCTTCCATGCAAAGTGTTGATCCCAATCTGGTAATTTCTATATACGTTTAAAATTTCAGATAATACTTTTTTTTCCTACAGTCATAGAGCAAGCTATGATGCCTATTCTCCTTCCTCTTCTTTTCCTTCATCTTGCATTCTGTGTGTGTGTGTTCAAAGGACTGTATTCATTTTTTCATTTGTTTTATTGAGATAGAATTCACATACCATACAATTCACCTGTTTTAAAGTGTATACTTTCATGGTTTTACTATATTCACAGAGTTGCATAACCATCACCAAAATCAATTTTAGAACATTTCAGTCACTTGTATACTTTAGCAGTTACTCTTCATTTTTCTCTGGCTTCATTCCCACCCCCACTCCCAACCCTCCAAACCTACTAATCTCCTTTCTGCTTCTATAAATTTGCCTACTGTGGACATTTAATATAAATGAAATCATACAATGGGTAGTTTTTTGTGTCTGCTTTTTTTCACTTAGCATAATATGTTTAAGGTCTGTATTAGTCCATTCTCACATTGCTATAAAGAATTACCTGAGACTGGGTAACTTATAAAGAAAAGATGTTTAATTGACTCACAGTTCTGCAGGCTGTACAGGAAGCATAGCTGGGCAAGCCTCAGGAAACTTACAGTCATGGTGGAAAGTAAAGAGGAAGGAGGCCCCTCTTACATGGCCGGAGCAGAAGGAAGAAAGGAGGGGGAGGCGCTACACACACTTTTAAACAATCAGATCGCATGAGAACTCACTCACTATCACGAGAAGAGCAAGGGGGAAATCTGACCCCATGATCCAATTATCTCCCATTAGGCCCCTCCTCCAACATTGGGGATCATAATTTGACATGAGATTTGGGTAGGGACAAAAATCCAACCATATCAAGATTCATCCACATTATAACATGTATCAGAAGTTTATTCCTTTTTATGACTGAGTAATATTTCATTGTATAGATATACCACATTTTAGTTCTTTCATTTTCTTGAAGCACCGAAGTTTTATCTTTTCTACTAGAGTATAACTATTTTAAAGAGAGGGATTTTACCCCTTACTAAGCTTTTATTTTTCACCCCATAGAATGCAGCACCTGCAACATAATAGACATTCAATATTGTTGAACTGATGCTACAGAAGTCAATGTGGAAAAAATGAGTTCAGCATGTTTGTGATTTTGATAGAGTAAAGGTTGTTTAGGGAAGAGAGGAAAGGGAAAGTGAGAGAAGTGGTTTCATGTACTAGATTGAATGAGTATGAACTTAAAAGGACAAAATAAAGAAGAGACATGAAGCCCCTTAATAGTGCGCAGAGGATCTTTGGCGAGAAGAAGGCTCATAGATAGAGTGGGAACAGCCAAAAGGAGACACTCATAGACCAACACAGGCAGTTTGAGTAAGAGCCAAAGTGTTAGAGTACCCATCACAGATTACATAGAAAATTTTGGCAGAGATAACTGTGTACATAGTTTTGTTCCTTTAGTTTGTACTGTAGGGATATCCTGAAATTACTGGGTTTGACTGTAAAACTAGTTCATAACTGAAACTTTCTGTAACTTGTCACTGCCCTCATCACCATCATCACTGTTGTCACCACCACCACCACCGTCATCATCATGAACATTTATCAAACACCTATTAAAATTTCATGAAAAATAGCCATTTCCTGGTGCCCAGGGCACTGTGTGACAACATTTTACATGAGTTATTTCATTAGTCTTCTTAATAATCCTGTGAGGCAGGACCTATTAATATCACCAGTTTTACATATGGGAAAAATGAGGTTGGAATTTGAACTGCATTGGATTGACTCTGTTGCCTATATATTTTCTAAAGTAGTTTTTAGTTGAAGCTCTCAAACTTTTAGTTTTATTTCGCCTTCAGTCTATTTCGACTTCATGCTGATTTCATTTTTATGATGGTTTGTATCATTGTCAACAAATCTTCATACCCCTTCCACTCCCATTGTGGGTGCTTTCTACCCCACTAACTTGGGCTCACGTGACTGACCACAGCCAGTGGAATAGTAGGAGACATCATGTAAGCAGAGGCCTTAAACGTGCTTGCAACCTTTGGCTTGCCTTTCAGGCACTGGTGATCCATAAGAAGAGGATGCCCAAATAGCCACTGCCCCTTTAGTTGTGACCTTAGAATGAATACATATGGAGCCAATTTGAGACAACCCCTCTGGGGCCAACACAGCTGATTTTCAACCTGAAGGTCACTCCGATCAGCTCAGCTATGCCAATCCATGAGCATGATAATCAATGTTTGATATTACAAGCTGCTGGGTTGGGGTAGTTTGTTACACAGACTTATCTGGCAATAGTATCTATTACAATAGGATCTCTTTTTTCTGTCATTCATTTAGCAGTTGATTCAACCATGACTGATTTGATTGTATACCATGTGCAAGTTAATATTGTAGGTATTGGACATATAAAGACACCCATGGGAAAGCCTTTATTGTCTGGATGTCTAGTTTTAAGTTAGGAAAAACAATGTGTCTATACATTATTAGAAGGCAGGATAAAATCTGCTAAGTACCCTAGCAGGCCACTGTATCTATGCTCTGGGAGATCTGAGGAGAGGATATTATGACAGTGGAGGTATTCAGAAAGGCTGAGGGACTATGAACATGCAAGGTAATTCTGTAATAACTAGAATTTAATTCCTCTGAACACCAAGAAATGCCATTTTTGTAAGTTTTTCTATCCTATTTTTAGCAAGTAGAGATTATGCTCTCATCAAAAATTTAAAAATTAAATATCCATTATCAAAAATTGAGAAATTAGAATCTCTCCCAGTAATTCATTGGTATGAGCATGTAATCAAGACACATGCATGAAACTATAAGAATGAAACTACAAAATCTTCTCATTTTATTCTTTTTCGTATCTCCTGGCCTGGATTATAAAAATAAGATATCTGTTGTTGGATTGGTGCATCTGTCACTTTTTACCAATTTTTTTGTGGCCACTGCCTGGCATGGTGGGTAGAGGCTGCCTAATGGTTAGGCATTTGGGTTCTGGGGTCAGACAGACCTTGATGAAGATCCAAGCCTTTCAAATTACTTAACTTTTCTACACCTAATAATCCTTATAAAGGGTCAGTCATGTGGTTACCAAATGTTACATTTTACTCAGTTTGGTCTAAACCCTTGATGAACAACCCTTGAGACCCAGCTAGCTGTCAACTGCTGCTACCTACTATTGTATTATGGTCCACAGACTGATTTCAAATTCTTTTCGCTTCAGACCACACAATAGACTTAAGGAAATTTTTTTTAAAAAAGACATTGTATTGGGTCTTAGAATCACTCATCCAGGGTAATAACGCTCTAGCCAAGCGAGAACAATGAAGAGGGAGAAGTGACAAGTCTGCAGGAGTGACAGCAGCCCCCAGCAGGCTGAGATCTGGGTGCCAGAAACCCATGGAGCTCACATGGAGTTCACACGGCGCAGAATAGCCCAAGTGTTAGATGGCCACCATTCTCTAGCACCAGCCACATCATTGTAGCTATCAGGGCTCCCTCTGCCAAGCCCTCCCCACGTTAGCAAAGAAGAGATCCCAGGCCATAACTGAGGGAGTCCTGGTTGGGTGAGCAGAGTGCCTCATCATATTCAGCTCAGTGGGACATACCAGGCTCTCCATAAACCTCACACTTAATGGAATAAGCTCATTTCAGCTCCATATCCCTAGTGAACTTACAGGCAGGTGTGACTTTATCTCTCTGAACCTCAGCTTTCCTAAATAAAAGTGGAGATGATAATACCTATTCGTCACACTCAGGGTTAAGGATGGAATGAAATACCGTCTATAAACAGGCTTCTGTAATGTGCTTATTTGGTGGGAGGGATGAAGGGCTATAAGGCTATTGCCATTTTGTGACTCCCCAGATGTGCTAAGGTATTTACATCTCAGCAGAGCTAAGCAAACCTGCAGTCTAAGTGGTAAGACATAGGCGAAGGATTGTACACCTTTTCATTCTGAGAAAGGAAAAAGAAACCGTTCGCCTCAGGAACACTTTTCAGCTTTTCTAAATCCACCCTTATACAGTGCAGTGGTATTCACCGTGATGGTGACAAGAGGACTTACAGGTTCATTCTCACTCTTGTGCACAGCAGCTGTCTCAGGAAAATGAATGGTAGGCTGTCACCAGAGTGCTTTTCTGAGTATGATTTAAGCATCTTCCTTTTCAAAAGCAAGTTCTGCTTTTTTTTTCATTTTAAACCAATTTAATACCTTTGTTCAGTACCAGCCATTATTAATTTCTCTCATGCACATATTTCAAATTCCTCACATGACAGTTTTGAGAAACTAATGAAAATTAGAGTGTGTTAGCATATCACATTCCTACAGAGACCTGCTAATACATTCAATTATACTTAGTAATGGTAATGGAGACTACAGAGAAAAGCCTTGCCATTTATACCTGCTTGCCTGAGCATTCTCTCGCTTTCTCTCTCTCTCTCTCGCTCCCTCCCTCTCTCTCCCCACCAACTATTTGGAAGAAATATAGCATAATGCAAAGGAAGTCATTTTTGATGCTATTTTTAAACGTGTCTATTTCTGAAAATGCATTGCTTCTTGATAAGAAACAGGATAGGATAGTGGTGGCACACGTAACTTACTTCTTATTTGTCAGTTCGGAGCATTAGCATTAGTCCATTTATCTAAACTACTGAAAATTTTCCTTCTGCTCACCAAAGGCTTCAAAGAAATTTAATAAAGGTATTTTTTTCTGCCTAAATATATACTTCGGCAATTTGATTTTGTTTTAAAGTAGGATAATTACATTTTCTCCATCCATTCTGTGAATCACAGTTCCCTTGCGAATTCCTTTGAAAACCCTGATTAGGAATAGAAGATGTGAGTGACTGGTGTGTGATCGTGTTGATGTTTTCTCGTCTCCTGAGCCTGGTTTGAAATTCAGCTGTGCCTAGCAGGGCTTGCCCTCAGTTTTGAGGCATTATTTTGAGATGTGTGGGCTCCAGTAACTGTGTGTGTGTGGCCAGCAGGTTGGCCAACTCATCTTCTGGCAAATAAGTGTGGGGGACCTCAATCCTTGATGTCAAACACTTTTATAGCCTATTATGGAATAAATTAAATGCAGATTTATTCTTCATAAATGTGTCAATTTCAATATTTTCTGTTTTACATGATGAACTTCTGGAATTCAGTGCTATTAAATTGATTTTGTGTTACCTGTAATATGCATTTTGACAAAAAATTTAACAATACATTGCTTTACTAGATAATGACTTAGTAAGCTAGTGTTTTCTAATATGTATATTCATTTGTTTGCATCAGATCAAATACTGGCTTATTTTTCCCAGTGAGATGGAAAAATTAGGACAGATACATAGACTTTGGCTGACCTGGGTGAGTTGTGTGCCAGGCATTGTGCTATCTATTGTGATTCTAAAGATAGACAAGGCAGGGTTAATTATTTAAGCTGCATATTGTGAGTACTTGGCAAATGAAAGTTATTCATTTTCTGACCTTTTTTGAATTTTCTAGTCTTGGAATCCATGACAGGAAGCCAGAATTTCTAGCTTTGATGTGGTTTCAATTTGACGTAATCTAAGCAAAATACGGTAAGTATATGAATCAAGAAAATATAAAAGAACAATTAATGAAGTTGATTATTTTTAAAATGCTGAAGATTATTCATTATTTCGTCTATGAAAAAATATATATATATATATATGTCCAAGATAGGATATTAACATTTTATTCTATGTAGCCCATGCATATATATATGCATGTGGATGGTATTTTCAATACACTTCATGCATAGCTGTGTTCAGATCCCTCAAAGCGCAGCCCGTGATGAGTCACAAAGACTGTAGCTACAGCTCTGGGGTCCTCGAGGAGCTATGGCTCATCCCCATCTCGGTGGGCTTCAATCCCAAGAGGTGGGTGCTACATCTCCATCCTCCCTTGTCCCAGCAACGTTCTCCTCTTTTGTTAGCCAGGAATCCTGGAGGAATAGCAAGAGCAGAGGGTTGCATAAGACTTGTGTTCCTTCCTAACTGCTGCCTTTCTGATTAGGAAGCATTGAGAAACGTACTTGTAAGTGTCTCCTCTGCATCTTACTTTGGAAGAATTTTTCATGTAAATCATGAGATAAGAGTTATTCAGATTGATCAGTTTGAACATCCATTCCGTTTTGGTTGGCAGTCATGCCCTAAATACTTCAGTGTAGATTTTTTTTTTTTTTTTTCTTGCGATGGAGTCTCGCTCTGTTGCCCAGGCTGGAGTGCAGTGGCTCGATCTCGGCTCACTGCAAGCTCCGCCTCCTGGGATCATGCCATTCTCCTGCCTCAGCCTCCCAAGTAGCTGGGGCTACGGGCGCCTGCCACCACACCTGGCTAATTTTTTTAGTAGAGACAGGATTTCACCATGTTAGGCAGGATGGTCTCAATCTCCTGACCTCGTGGTCCACCCGCCAAGGCCTCCCAAAGTGCTGGGATTACAGGCGTGAGCCATCGCGCCCGGCCCAGCATAGATCAGTTTTAATAACCAGGTAGAAACAGGGGCAATTTCTAATTGAGATTTTTTTTTTCTATTAGGACAGGTTGCCACTGACTGTACAGGGCAAGACTATTGGAAGTTGTTTGTAAAGGTGGAGATGGGAGAAAAGAATAATTTGAAATCTGAATTGTTCAGCTGCAGTCACACACATTATAGCTAAAAAACTTCATGATAAAGACTGACGGCTGGGCGCGGTGGCTCACGCCTGTAATCCCAGCACTTTGGGAGGCTGAGGCAGGCAGATCAGCCTCAGGTAAAGAGATCACGACCATCCTGGCCAACAAGATGAAACCCTGACTCTACTAAAAATACAAATATTAGCTGGGTGTGGTGGCACGTGCCTGTGGTCCCAGTTACTCAAGAGACTGAGGCAGGAGAATCACTTGAACCCAGGAGGCAGAGGTTTCAGTGAGCTGAGATCGTACCACTGCACTCCAGCCTGGTGACAAAGCGAGACTTCATCTAAAAAAAAAAAAAAATTAGCCGGGTGTGGTGGTATACACCTGTAATCCCAGCTACTGCGGAGGCTGAGATAGGAGAATCGTTTGAACCTGGGAGGTGGAGGTTGTAGTGAGCTGAGATCATGCCACTGCCTTCCAGCCTGGGTGACAAAAGCAAAACTGTCGGGGGGGGAAAAAAAAGGACATAAAATTAAGCAGAAGTCTGTAAAATCTAGTCAAGATTCAAGGACGAAGCCTTAAGCATGGTTAATGCTAAAGTTTTTCTCACATATTGAAGAAGGACATACTATTAACTTCAACGTTTACCCAAATAAATCAGTATTACTGTGTCCCGTCCCATTTAAAACAGGTTCAATGGGAAGCGTCATTATTAAAATAAATAAAATTGTATGATGTTGCTATTTCCTTAATACCCAAGTGGAAAAGCACCTAGAAAAGTTGCCAAGCCAGACAGCCACAGGCTTTGCAAGATTGTGCATCATGCTATGACCTACAAAGTTAGACCTGAGGACTTTGTCTTTAAGATCACTTAGAGGCTTATCTTGTTGCTTAGCAATTAAGTATTTTTTAATTTAATGTTAGCTTCTCTTGTCCTGTTTCTTCACCTCCTCAAAAATCCCTTTGAAAATTCACTGGACTCTTATAGAAACGTTAAAATTGCATAATAGTAAGCTTGATTCCTTAATCCGCTGTAAACCTGCTTTAACATCCGGTAGACGTTAATAATGGTTGGACACTGATGGATAGTGATTGCTTTGTTGAATGGCGTAGGACACAGGATCTCAGAAGCTCAGCTTTTTGACCCAATCTCTAAATTCTTCCTCATATGAGAGCTTCCTGAAATGCTCAGCTCCAGCAATTAAGATACCTGATTCAAATATGGAGGTCCAACATTGGAAGGTTTCCTCCAAGAATTTCCTTTCTCACATTTCTTCATTATAATGGGCTTTGACAGCTCATGATGAAATTTTCTGCCCTCTTACTGGGGAGCTCAATTTTGGGGCTTCATTGACTACAGTGAAGTCAAAAGACCCTCATCACAATGTATGTGATGGAGCAACTGACCTTTATTTGGAAGATGGACCTTTTGTACCTGGTAAAGGGAAGTGCTCAGGAGAGAGCCACAGAAAGCAGGGGTACATAGCAGACATTTTGCATTTCAAGACAACCTTTTCAACTTGGATTTTGCCTTGTAAAACACACTCACTCTCTTTCTCTGTCTTCAATTTTTTATTTTTTATTTTTTGGCTCAAAAGTTTAATGGTTGTATGCCTATATTCTCATAAATTTTCAAAATGTCTATAATGAGTGTGTGTGCTTTTAAATGATGATTCAGATCTTAGCTTTTGAAGAGTTACGTACGTGACTAATATCCAGCGGTCTCAAAACTCCACTGCGCACTTTTCTTTACTGTTGCCAAGTCTTTGTGGTTATGGAATCTTTTAACTTTACCTATAAACTTTAAATAACTTAACTTTTAATGTTTTGAAGTAATCTTGTTTGTTTCTTTGGCATTTGAATTCATGCTTACCTAAAACCATTTTCCCCTCAATTTATTTATAAAATGCTTAGAAGGAAATCTTATTCTTAGAATACTTACTTTTTCTATAACAATGATTTTTTCTTATAACAATGACAGTCTAACATGATGTTTGATTTATTTTCCCATTTGATTGTTCTGCTTTAATTCATGCAGATCCAGAAGTAATGAATTATACCTTTTGTTAAAACTTTCTCTTTTGTTTAATGGAAAAGTGCACAACAGAGTTATTATGCACACATTATACAATGTTTTTTTTTTCTTTTTCTTTGTGAGAAAATAATGAGCTAGGCTGCAACCACGCTGTAAGAACGTTTGTGGCATTTGTGATGATTTCTCTGTTTTAAGAAGTCCATTTCCTCTTTCTTACTTTAAAAATTGGATAAAAGTTTTTATTTTTTTTGTTCTTCTCATTCCACCTATTGTCTTAGTGCTTTTAATTCTGTATGACAAGGGCTGTGAAAAAGAACTCGAATAATGTCCTCATTGGTAGATGTGCTGCCTCTCAGCCTCAGTTTCCTCATCTGTAAAATGAGAGACTCGTATGAGATGATCCCAGAGGTTTCACAAAGCTCTAAGTTAAGTGACACTTTAATGATACCAGTGAGCAAGATGAACAAGTCATTTCAGTGGCTGAATTACCCTGCTCATGTTCCACATTCTTGAGATGTGACCTTTACATTCAAACTGCAAGTTCGTCATCTCTGGATTCCCTGAAAGGCATTCATTCTTAGAGATGCCTGCCAGCGACCATTTAGCCCAACCCTTTCATTTTCCAGATAAGAAAAATAAAACAGTGTTTTATTGAAGCATCAATAGGAAAGCATATAAACTGACTTTTTGTTTTCTTTCTAATAGCTATGCAATCCCAGTCTTACTATAAATAATCCCAAACCAAGGCTGCAAAACCACAAAACTAATTCTGTAAACATTCTAAGACTACGACCTACCCATTGCCTCTAGGGGAGCCCTTCTCTCCTGCCTGGGGTGCAGGGCCTCAGTGCTAATATGATCAGGGTCCCAGTGGTTAGTTGGCTGCCATCTGCACTATTGTCACCCCAGAATAAATAATTGAGAAGCATATGCCACTTAGGTGTGCCTAATTCTGCGAAAATAATTGTTACTTCCCCAGATCCAAGAAATTTAGCAAACTCATCACACTGTAATAACAATTTTATTCATTATTAATCCTGGTGAAGAAAACTTCAGCTGCTTCATATCTATTTTATACCCTCCACTTTGACCCCTGTCTTTGATACTGCAAGTCCTTTTGTTGAAGGGCATGTGAGATTATTGGTGAATCAAAAAGGTGGTGTTTCATTCCATATGTTAATGCTTCTTTTGTAAATAAAGAATTTATTTTTGTTTGTAGTTAACTCAAATATGCTTTTTTGTGGGCGTCAGTGTTCCATTAATTTTGTTTGTTTGTTTGTTTGTTTGTTTGTTTGTTTTTTGAGATGGAGTCTCGCTCTGTCGCCCAGGCTGGAGTGCAGTGGCCGGATCTCAGCTCACTGCAAGCTCCGCCTCCTGGGTTTATGCCATTCTCCTGCCTCAACCTCCCGAGTAGCTGGGACTACAGGCGTCGCCACCACACCCGGCTAGTTTTTTGTATTTTTTTTTTTTTTATTAGAGATGGGGTTTCACCGTGTTAGCCAGGATGGTCTCGATCTCCTGACCTCGTGATCCGCCCGCCTCGGCCTCCCAAAGTGCTGGGATTACAGGCTTGAGCCACCGCGCCCGGCCTGTTCCATTAATTTTTAAAGGAATGAAATATTTGCTTAGATGTGCCTTCCACAGTTCTTTCAATCATGTCGGTAGATGTTTTCCCTTAGTTGTCTATGTTAAAAAGGGGAAAAAACGACTAAAACACACAGTGAAGAATGTGATTTTTTCCAACTGTGTGGTATTTCTATTCCTTCACTTGACTTTGATGTAGTCAAAAAGTGGTCCTCTGGTCTGACTTCAACTTTACTTCTTTTACCCCGTGGCAACATTTAGAAGGAAGAGGAATACAATCTCCAACTGGAAAATCTCCCAAATTCATTAGACTTGCCACTTATTTACCAATAAGAAGTTATTTTAAGTTGCGGCTTTCTGCTCCAGTAAAGTGTATAGTCTGAAGTATTTTGTTACCCAGAATTTGGTGTATTTTATGGAAGGCTTTACTAAAAGGAAAGAGACAGAAAAGAGGGAAAGAGAAAGAGGAAAGGAAGGGAGTGAGGGAGGGAGGGAGGGAGGAAGGGAGGGAGAGAGAGAGAAAGAAAGAATGTCCTAAGGTAAAGAAGAGAGTCTTTACTAAAAAGGATGGAAGGAAGGGAGGCAGGAAAGAAAGAAATGATAAGTTCCTAATACATGAGCAAGGGTTTGTCTGGGATCTCAACTTGCCTGGAGTTAACTAGTGTTGTTGCAGGTCCAAAGTAACTGGGTTTAAATGTCACACATGATGACAAGTAGGAAAATTGGAACGTTATTTGCATGTGAATGGGGATAGAGGTGACTGGATGTTGATTCATTGCATGACGAATGTTTGCCCTTGGTTAAATGTTTTACCTTCCATGAAATTATAAACAATATTTCTTACTGACTGTAAAATGTAGACACCAAGCCTAGAAATGTCTGCTCCTGAAATGCTGCTCCAATTAGAAAACTGTTTTTAAAACAAAACCCAATTAGAGGAGGTGAGGAATCTTGGAATTCTACACTTTTGAGGAAGGACTTCCCTTCATGTATTGCTTTAGGTTTAGGAGAGTTGGGAGTGGATCTGGGAAATATATATATATATATATATATATATATATTTTTTTTTTTTTTTTTTTTTTTTTTTTTGAGATGGAGTCTCGCTCTGTTACCCAGGCTGGACTGCAGTGGCCGGATCTCAGCTCACTGCAACCTCCGCCTCCCGGGTTCACGCCATTCTCCTGCCTCAGCCTCCTGAGTAGCTGGGACTACAGGCGCTCGCCACCTCGCCCGGCTAGATTTTTGTATTTTTTAGTAGAGACGGGGTTTCACCGTGTTAGCCAGGATGGTCTCGATCTCCTGACCTCGTGATCCGCCCGTCTCGGCCTCCCAAAGTGCTGGGATTACAGGCTTGAGCCACCGCGCCCGGCGGATCTGGGAAATATAATTCGAAGATGCATTAGAGATAAATGGACAAAGATAGTTTACTCACATTCTTTGCAAAATATTTTTGAAGTCTCTAAAATAAATTCGATTTATTATTCTTATACTGTTTTATGTTAGTAATGTTTCTCTATATATTGATCTAATGGGCTTTTTAATTTATAAAGCTAATACTTTTGCAGGAATAAACGCAATCTCAGCTGTGAGACTCTTAAGGAAAAAGTTTTTTGTAGACAATGCATCAGTATGTCTTCAAGACTTATAATTAGTCTTAGAACTTGATCAAAAAGTGTTTCTTAATTTTTTGGAGAAATATTATCAACTACTTCCATTGATTGAAAACATTGATTTTTCCAAGGTCACTTTTCTTCTTAATCTTTTCCTTCAGTTGGATTATAGCGATTGAATGATGGAAAACTTTCCCCACTATTGTGCCGTGACAACTTGTGGTATATGTGTATTGTACATTTTAACTTAGTAATTCTCCAAATAATCACAAGAGAAATGGGATTCATGGAAACCCTTGGATTAGCCCAGGGTCAAACAATAAATTAGGATCAGGGTCAGAATTAGAGTTCACTAGGGACCCTGAATTTTGAGTTTGTTTTTGAAGCATGCTGGTTGTGGTTTGATCTGCATAGAATCAGAGGTCAGGATGCTCACAGATAGGTTTTTGTGCTCTGTGAAAAGACACTACAAAACCAAACATCAGAGAGCATGCGGGATGCCAGCTTCTTAAGATGTGGAATGCCAGAATCCCCGGACTTTAACAAGGAGATGCCACAATCAGAGGCTCCGTGGGACTTCCAGGCTGGGGCAACCCCACACAACAGGACATCTTACTGATTTGAAGAAATGCCACTAGCAGCTGACAGCATGTGCAAGGAGGGATGACAATCGCCACTTGGGGGTCACTGGGCCTGACATATTTCTTTCAAGAAATTGAACAAAGGCCAGCTCCCTCGGGCTATGTAAGGTAAACATTCCAATCAGCATCACCCATGGAAGCTGATTTGGAAATCATTCTCAAGAAATACCGTCCAAGTTCGTTTCTCTAAGCTCACGCAATATATTTTTAAAGCAAAAAGAACATTGACCCTTCCTCTGCTTGAGGTGATAATGTTGATTCCCATGTTAGAATTATAGAATTTTTCTAGACCTTATGTATTTATACACTTACTGCAGATACAGCACAGAGGCCATCCTGGGAAAAAAAGAGCAAGTTACACTGAATTCTAATGTGTTGCATATGATCTTGCACAGGTGTGTGAATACTTTTCATCTCAAAGGGTTTCCCCTAGTTTTATATAGGAGCAGGGTATAAGCTCGGATGATGGTGAAGCAGGCCAAGGAGAAAAGCCTAAGAATTGATGAGGTCTGTGATAAATCATGGCACCTCAGTATCATCTGAGTTGAGTTGATCCTATGCAGCTCTAGCTGCTGACTGTGTGAGAAATACAGACCCAGTGCTATCAGATCTTAAGACTTGCTTTCACAATAAATTAACACTCCAGGTTTTTAGGTGAAATTTTGCCATCTAATGAAATGTATCCATGGGCCAGAACTGGCTCTTGGGTCATCAGTTTGTGATAGACTATCATCATCAGTGGCTTAGTATATGTCAAGTTTTGTGTCAACTATTGTCTTTGTCTCTATTTCTCTATCTATCTATCTACCTATCTATCTTCTATCTATCTAGTCTTACCTATTCACAGTTGACCCTTGAACAATATGGGGGTTAGAGGTGCCAACCCCCTGTGCAGTCAAAAATTCAAGTATAGCTTTGACTCCCCCAAAACTTGAAGTACCACTACTCTACTGTTGACTGGAAGGAAGCCTTACCGATAACATGAATAGTCGATTCGTAGACTAGCATGGTGGCATGTGCAGTGAGCCATGATCATGCCACTGCGCTCCAGCCTGGGCGACAGAGTGAGGCCCTATTGCAAAAAAATAAAATGACAGATACATTTGCATTAATTGTTTATGCTTCATGGATTCATTTAATATTCAATGCCTCTTGACCTGTTTGGTTTCTACTTATTTTTATTGGTACCTATCACTTCTCAATCTCCAAGGATTTTGGTTGGCCTGTTTATGTCTCATGCTTAATAATATCCCGCTTGATATAGCATTTGTGTCCTGTGGTATGATAAACTAGAGAGCTTATCATTATCACTGTACAATCATCTGTAGAAAACTTTGTAATTTGAAAATTTGAGGTGGGACCTCTAGTGTTGTATAAATGTATGCAGAAATAAAACCATATTTAGAATTATTTCTTTTAGAATTAATTATGCTTTAGAAAACACTGCATTTCTTATCTCTTCATGTGTATAAAATAAACTTGAAATTCCACTTTGGGTTACCATAAAAAATAGTCAATCATACATATTTTGTGTTATATGTATTACACACTGTGCTCTTAAAACAAAGCAAGCCAGAGAAAAGAAAATGTTATTAAGAAAATCATAAAGGCCAGGTGCAGTGACTCATGACTGTAATCCCAGAACTTTGGGATGTATCACCTGAGGTCAGGAGTTCAAGATCGGCCTGACCAACATGGTGAAACCTCATCTCTATTAAAAAACAATACTAAAAAAAACAGCTGGCCATGGTGGAAGGCACCTGTAACCTCAGCTACTTGGGAGGCTGAGGCAAGAGAATTGCTTGAACCCAGGAGGTGGAGGTTGCAGTGAGCTAAGATCATGCCATTGCACCGCAGCCTGGGTGACAAGAGCGAAATTCCACCTCAAAAAAAGAAAATCACATAGAAAACACATGTATTACTCATTAAGTAAAAATAGATCATCATAAGGTTCTTTATTCTGTCACCTTCATGTTGAGTAGGCTGAGGAGGATGAGGAAGAAATATTTAAAACATAGAACAGGCCAGAAACGGTGACTGAATAGATGCAGGGGATGATCAAAATGAGGTTAAGGTTTCTGGTTTAATTAATTGTGCAGTTGGTGAAACCATTCACCAAGATTTGGAGTTTGAAAGAGGGGGTTTTGAATCGGGTGGCTGATGAAGCAATCAGGTTTGGATGGGTCGAGTCTGAGTTTCAGGTGCCAGTGGGACATTCAAGTGGAAATTTGCAGAAGTCATTTGGAGACGTTTGATGCTCTAGGGAGCAACTTAGGCTGGATAGATGATTGTAACTGGTAGATAGTGATGGAAAATATGGAAAAGGATGAGTTGGCCACAGTAGGGTGTGTATTAAGAAGCAGCACAAACACTTTGAAGAGTATTAGTTCCAGACATTGTGAGTTGTTAAAAGCAGCCTTCATCAGGCTTCTTGATACCCTGGCAAGATGTCACTCTGAAGAGAGAGAATATCAGCACCATTCAGAATTCACCTTCCAAGAGAAAATTTAGGCAATTTGAGAGGCATCACTCACGAATAACTCACACCCTCCTCTGAAAATGTAGCCTTTGAGCTTATCTCGATAAAAGATGCCTCTACAATTTAGGTAACAGAGTGTTGGTGTTCATTCAGACCCATTCTTCTGTTGGACCACTACAAGAGATTAAGTAAATTGATCAAGATTACATGACAGAATTTGAACCCAGGTCTGTCGGTCTTGACTTCAACCCATGATCAGTTAGGTTCCTCCTGTTATTGGGGTGACTTCCCTCCAAGGCCAGCTGTCTGTTTTATAGAAGTAGATTTGTGGAATGCATCAGTGTATGTATTAGTCCATTTTCACACTGCTATAAAAACCTCCTGAGACTGGGTAATTTATAAAGGAAAGAGATTTAATTGACTCAGTGTTCAGCATGGCTAGGGAGGCCTCAGGAAACTTACAGTCATGGCAGAAGGCAAAGGGAAGTGAGGCACCTTCTTCACAGGGCGGCAGGAAGGAGAATGAACACAGAAAGAACTACCAAACACTTATAAAACCATCAGATCTCGTGAGAACTCACTAATTATCATGAGAACAGCATGTGGGAAACTACTTCCAGGATTCAATTACCTCCACCTGGTCTCTCCCTGGCTATGTGGGGATTATGGGGACTACAATTCAAGATGAGATTTGGGGTGGAAACACAGCCAAACAACATCAGTGTATAAACTAGTCCACTTCCAATAAAGGAGCTCAAAGCCTCTGGCTGACAAGGATGCACCCCCACCATCATCTTCCTTTTAGCTGACGTACAAGACCTTACAACCATTCTTCTGCTAGAAATAGAAAACTCTGAAAGAGATATAAACCGTAGTCTCAACTGTAGATCCTCAGAATTGGAGATGATGTATCTTAAATATCTCTGTTCAGGTGGGACAAATGTGCTTGGTACTCTTTTGGCTGCATCTGCAAGTCATCAAGAAACATAAAGAAAGTAACTGGTCCAAAACTTTATTTGGAACTGTAGTTCAATCAAAAATTTACTTTTAACTTCTGCATTTATGTATCAGTTAAAAGGCACTGGCCAATGATGCTTCACTATATACATTTAATTACTATAAAAACTTGATAGGAAACATTATTTTTCTTCCACACTAACATTGCATTAAACTTTAGCCATTTGAACTGATAAAAGCCATCACCCTGCAAAGAAGAACTAATCGTGGAAGTGCATTCAAACAAGAGAACATTTTTTAGATGACCTCTGTTGGATTCTTATTAGCAATGTTTATGTTCCATGTAATGTTTTCCATATGCTGTTACTGTTTGAAAGTTCAGTCTTGCATTTATTCTCCTTGCCAGCTGTGGAAGTCTAGACCCTAGGCAGCAGCTTCTACCCACATGTCTGCATATTCTGGCATTCTGGCCACCAGAATTATTTATTTTATTTTAGTTCAGTTTAGTTTTGTTTTTCATGGAATGAGGGTTTGGGTCGCATATTTGTGAATATAATCACAAACTTCAGATGTCTTTTATCTTTATGATGGAGCCACCTTGTCATATACTTAGATGACTTCCAATTTGCAGAATATTGGCATGTTTCATAGTTCTAAAGATAAAACCAAATATTCTAGATAATTCACATGAAATGAATTATCCTGTGACTTTTTCACAATAGCTTCATTATTTTTATAAAAGGGATGTATGCTCAATGAATGAAAAGAAAGTAAAGTATGAACAGGCCAGGCATAGTGGTTCACACCTCTAATCCCAGCACTTTGGGAAGCCAAGGCAGGTAGATCACCTGAGGTCAGGAGTTCAAGAGCAGCCTGGCCAACATGACAAAACTCCGTTTCTACAAAAATACAAAAATTAGCCAGGCATGGTGGCACATGCCTGTAGTCCTACCTACTCGGGAGGCTGAGGCAGAACAATCGCCTGAACCCAGGAGGCAGAGGTTATAGTGAGCTGAGATCATGCCACTGCGCTCCAGCCTTGGCAATAGAATGAGAAAACATCTCAAAAGAAAAAAAAGAAAAGAAAAAAAAGAAAAAGAAGTACCAACAAGTGGAAAAAAGCCACCTAAAACTTTACCACCTGGGCAAGAACATAGTTCAGTGACCGATCTCCCCAGATCTCTTGCTCTGTGAATATATTACCATGTCTTTTAAACGGTATTGTTTATTAATAAGGGTATAAGTATACCTTATATGTCGACTTACAGAGACTGATGAAATAATTTATTGTCTACACCTGGACACTTTGGAGAGTGAAAGGGAGTGCTATTAACAATCAGACTGGGACAACAGATGTGTACCTGAACTGTCCCAGGCACCTTGGCCTAGTATTGCCCTCCACATAGACCCTTTACCATACACGAAGCTATTCATTTATTACACATTCATTGAACATTTATTCAATGCCAGACATTAATTAGTAAAGTTAATAAAACACACAAAGGTCTACAGTTCAGCAGAAGATAAAGTCTCACTCAGTAGGGACTGTGGTGAAGGACACCTGTCATATTGTAAGCCATATGGACTCTCAGGGAAGGTGGAGGTGACTTTCAAAGGATCAGTGGAGTTAGGGTGGCAAAGGAGGAGACAAGGGACATTCTCCCTACAGTAAGTGATTTATGCAAAGACTGGAAACAACAAAGCATATGGGAACTGGGGAAACTGCAAAAGGCTCAGGATGGTTCGAACCTTTGGTGGAAAGAAGAGGCGTAGCTGAACATGAGGCTGGACATGAACTGCTTGATATGCAATGCTGTAGAGATTGGGTTTCACCCTAAGGACACTGGCATGTTTTAAACAGAGAAGTCATCAGACTTGCATTTTAGAATTCTGGATGAAGGTATTCCTCATGGAAATGATTGAGGTGTATCTGATGTGATTAAGGTGGTTGCATCAATGTGCAAGGGACAGAGGAGAGTTGTGGAGTCAAATTCAGGCACCAGGCTGAATGGTAGAAACATTCACAGAAACAGAACTTTCAGGGAGGAGATGGTTTGAGTGAAAGGGAAGAGGGTAATGTGGTTTCCATGTATTCAGTTCCAGGCTCCAGTAGGGCATCCAGGTGGAGATACCTACCTGTGTGATTTTAGTTGTAACTCAGAAGACAGATCTAGGTCACAGAGAGAGATTTTGGGAGTTGGTGGCTTTTAGGCATATTTAAAGCCATGGGAATTTGAGGCTAGTTGGATTTTTATTACTTATCATGAATTTCTATTAACTCTGGTTCAAGGTTATTGAATTTGTAATAGTGTTGAATAAATGGTAGCTAAAATTATGACATTTTGAAATGTATTCATCTCCACCCATATTCATGAAAGAAACATTTGTCTGGAAGATATAAAACGCCACTATTCCGAATGTATTGTCCAAAGGAATTGGCAAAGAGATTCTTAGCCAAAAATCAAACTTAGAACATTTCCCATTCTTTCCCTTTCATAATAGAGAAAAGTGATTAAAGCTCTTTGGCTAAAAATAGCAAATGATTATGGCCCAGCTCGCATTGTAGGAACAGGAAGCCTTTGGTTCATTGAACTCCACAAACAATCCCCACACATTGTAGCCACCGTAACTTTCTCCATTGCTAACTCTTTAACATACGATTTTCCCTCTGAGAGTTACTGGTCTTGCTAGTTGCTATGGTCTGAATGTTTGTGTCCCTTACAAATTCACATGTGGAAATCCTGACCCCCAAGGTGATGGTATTAAGAGGTGGGGTCTTTGGGGCGGTTGATTAGGTCATGAGGGAAGTGCTCGGATGGAATGGAATTAGTGCCGTTACAAAATAAGCACAGGGAAACTCCTGGCCCTTTCCACCATGTGAGGACACGGTGAGAAGGTGGCCATCTGCAGGCAGACAGCAGGCCCTCACCAGAACCCAAGCATGCTGGCAGCCTGATCTCTGATTCCTCAGCCTTCAGATCCATGAGAAATATATTTCTGTTGTTTATAAGCCACTCAGTTTAAGGTATTTTATTATAGCGGCCCAAACAGATGAAGACTAGTATTCAACTTTTACATAAGGAACAAAGTTAAATTAGAGCGAGAATTATCAGAGAATATGGGAACTCTGAGTCACATTAGAGATTCTTTTACCAACTGTGTCATTTTTCTAGACAAGGCAGCGGAAGACCAGAGTGATTCAGTGCTTTCCTCCAAGACCACACCCAGGTCCACACAGAGTGGAGGTCAGAGTCCTGCAGCTCAGCCACCCCCATCCAGCCTCTTCCCTCAGCCAGGACCCTGTGGATGATTTTTGCCATTTAAAAGTCGTTTGCTCTTTCAGAATACTGATAAATAGAAGTACTGAATAATGTATCTTAATTGAGCAAAATGTAGGGACAGAAAATGAAAGGAGACAAAGGTGCGTTTCTTACACTATTGACTTAGGCTAGAATTTTCCCCTGTAATTGCAAATATGCAAAGTGTGTCATCTTTCTGATTATATGTCCTTTACTTAATTGCACTAAAAGCTATTTGGTTTCATCAGAGATTCCAAATATTGTCTTTGGTTTAATAGCCAAAGGTTTTTTTTTTTTTTTTTTTTTTTGGAAAGTGGCTTTTGAAACCATTTTATAAGTGTTTTATAACAATTGCCTTTCTCTTCTCAACCTAGCAAAAACATATAGATAAAAGGTCAATCAAGTAGAGATTCTGAGGTTTTATTAATTTTCTGTAATGCTATTGAACAAAAGCTCAAGGACATCGAGACACCATGGATCAGTAGCAATCATGGAGGAGGCACCCTGGTTCAGTAGCAATGGCAGTCTAGACACGTGAGACACCATAGTTCAGCAGCAGTAGTAGGGGAGGCAGGAGACTGGACTGGCTGGGCAAGTGGCCCTCTGGGGCTCCTCATCTCAGATCCCAATGTATTCACTCCTGAGTATGTCACACGTATTGGGCTAGATTGTTTTTAAAGGTTCCTGGTAACTCTAACAATTTATTATCCTACAGTTAAGACACATATTTTCATTTTATCACAATCTCTGATTCTTCACACTTTTTCTTATCCCACGTGATGTGTTGGTGAATCCCGTCACTTTGCTCAGTCAGCATTAATGTACCATTTATTATTTATTTACTTGGTGCCAGCAACTGTCTTAGATGTCTTTTTGCCTGTCATTTTTTCCATTCATTGTGGCTTCCTCCTCTGAACACTGAGAACCCCCAGAATTCAGTGACTTCGATTTGTTTGCCTCCCAGAGACTAAGCCGACCTTCCTAGTGTACACACAAAATGCTCCCACTTAAGTACATACTCTACCATATTCCTTCCTGAAAGTATAAATCTATCTTCTGAGTAGTCCAAGGTGTGAATGTTTGATTGTCTTGATTAGGAATTTAAAAAATTAGAAGCAAGTTGAACAAATCATTTCACATTTAAAATCCACATATTTCCTAGAAATGTACCAGATTTTGATCTAAATAGGAAGTAAGGTATTTTCAGAGATAAATACTTCAAAATGGAGTTAAATAGACTTGCTTTATACTCAGAGATTCAAGAAAGATGATCTAAAGTTTGGCTACATTATTTTTTGTTTTTAATTCCGTTTTCCTTTGATTGCCTCATTTACAAAATGGCAACCAAAGACATTTTGGACAGTGAGAGTATGTGTCTGATGTGCATATCACAGCTATAAAATGTGTACATGTGAAGACTTCACACATCCATATGCATGTTATCCATGGCTCCATCCAGCAGTCCTCTTAATTATGCTTTATATACGCTTTGTGCAGCCAGGCATTGATCTTTCAAGTACCGGTGTCTGGTTCAAAGACTTGTAATTAGGCAGAAAGATCTGGTAAAATAGATTCTATGGAATTATTCAAATTCTCTGTGTGTATGAAATTGTTCATCTAGAATTATTTATTTGGAAAAACAGACACTTTCAAATGTGCACAGAGCCTATTTTAAAATTGTATTCCTTTCCATTATTTACTGATATTCCACGCACTTCTTGGAAATTTGCAAATTGCAGGGCTTTTTTTTTTTTCTGTTTTGATATGAAGCTGCTTTGTTCTTTGCTGTGGGCCTGTTAATTGGTGAGCTCTTTATCCATGAGATCAAGAATCGGGGGCTTTTTATTAACTCATTGTGAGCTCTAAGATATTCCCATGGGCATGGAGAAGAGAAGTTGCCTTTCAGACTTCGTGCTTCTCCTATTCTTTTACAACACTGGTCACAGCCCGGAAGATGTAATCAACAATGACAAGAATTTAATCCACAGTTTAGAATTAGAATCCCCTGATACTGAAAATTCTATAATGAGCCTTTTTGTCTTTTTTTCTTTATTTTGTTAGCATTTACAGTTCCTTTTACTTGTGCACGCTTTCTATTCCAGGATAAAATCCTGTTAGGGATTTTAAAATAAATAATTGAATTCTGCATTCTAGTTCTAAAAGCCATAAAAGGTATAATGTTTATTTTTCTGGAAGACATTGTCATGGTCCATAGGTGGTGATGTAAAAATTCTTAGAATTTTCTTTCTTGAAGATGGAGAGACCACTAAATTCCTCTTTTCTCTTTCACACGTAAACACACCATCATCACATACCTTTCTATAAAAGTATGAATTTCCCCGCTAAGTAGTCTGAGAAATTATCTCTCTACAAAGAGCTCCTTGGGGGATTTACAGGGTTTGGAAGTGAAGAAGAGTATGAAAGGAGCCCCTGAACAGTTTCAGTGACTCCTAGGAATTTCAATTCTCCATTGCTACATGGCTTATTATTATTATTATTATTATTATTATTATTTTTACCAAAACATATGATACCCCTTTCTAGGCCACTACTATTGCTCCATTTTAGCATTTTCAGAGAATGTTTTTTGCTTCCTTCTGATTAGCCTGTTTTTCTGCTCCTGCTGCTGCTGCTGCTGCTATTTTGATGTTAGTGCCTGTGAGTAAGCAGTGAGCTCCAGTGTACAGGGTTTTTTTTTTTTCCTTCGGTTCTTAACAGCTTTTCTATTAGAATGATTTTATGCCTGGATGGTTTGACTATCTTTTTCTCAACCAAAAAAAACCATGAAAGTGCAGGAAACCTAAAACACCTTCCCAACAATTAGAAATTTGCTTGTGGTCAGTTTGCCCTCCATCCTCCTACCTGAGTCACTAGAAGCATCTGGGTCAGCCTGGGGATTGGTGGCAGACACATCTGGGGTCCTTTTGATTGACAAGCACAATGAACCCAAGTGATCAGGACCATGAGTGACCATTCACCACATGTGTTTAGTTATCATCATCAAGGCACCTAGCAATTTTACTTCTGAATACTGAAACCCATTTTCACTCTTTCCCTCTGTATTTTCCTTGCTTTTCCCACATTTTGTCCAGAGGAATATGTTGGTTCCTTTTGATGTTTCATTTCAGGCTAGTTCGGGCACACAATTTTTCCTTTTCCCAAGATATTCTCAAGGTGAGGAAGGAACTCTGATGTACACACAGAAACAGGCTTAACATGTAAGTGCAAAAAGAACACACTTGACTAGCTACTAAGCAACCCGCATGACAGGAGAGATTTTGTACTATCTTGCTATGTGACTTTAGGTAAGTCACTTTACTGGTCCTCATTTTTGTCATATGTATGCCTTTCCCAACTAAAAAATTCAAATATTTTTATTTTTATAAATTTTCTCTTCTGAAACAATATTTATGCATGCATATCCACGTTGCTCTAGTTTTCTTAAAATAACTTTAAGGATCTTAAAACAAGAATATTACTGAATGGACAGAAAAACATATCTGTACACAAAGACATTCAGAGTGACTTTATTAATCAGAATCTGTGTAACAAAATTGGCTCTTGCAATACATCATTATAGGCAGCACGACAAGTGCTAAAGAATATTTATATAATTTATAAATTACAATATCTACTTGGTTCTCTAGAATTTCCATGTCAAGTAAACAGAGAGGTTGCAAACTCTTTACATCTTATGTCTGACTGATTTTTCATTGTAGTTTGCTAGTTACAAAGCTGTTTTTCATTGTGAAAAAATGTGTTAATCATACAATACAATGAATGTGGTAATTAACATAAATGCAAAAATCATATGGGTTTACAGAAAGAATGAACTCAAGTATAAAAGCATTAGATAAAAGAAAGAATAACATTTTCTAACATTAGAAGCCACAGTCTACAACAAGGTTATAGCAGTTATGGATATCTATGGACCAAATAACATAGCAACTGCCTGCATAAAATAGAAACCAATGGAATAGAATGTACACAAACACCAGAGTCATCTAATTACGGATTAAAATCCAGTATAAAATAAAGGTAGTATTTAAGACCATGAGATAGAGACAGTCTTTTTATAATAAATGGTGTCGAGACAACTGGAAAGCAATTTTGAAAAAGGTAAAATTAGATCTGTTTCTCATACCACACACAAAAATAAACTCCAAGTGCATCAGAGATCTGAAAGTGAAAAGAAATAACCTTATACACACACTAAGAGAAAACATGACCGAATCCCTCTATAACTTGAACACAGAGAGACTTTCTAATCTTTAAAAATCCCTATACAACAAAGCAAAATATAAATGTGGCTACATAAAAATAAAACTTTGCAAGTCAAAATCAAGAAATTGAAAACAAACAAGTACACAAACTATCTACTCAAAATGGTAAACACCATAAGCAAAGAAGTTAAAAGACAAATGACCATTGGGAGAAAATATTTTCAGTGTTCTTTTTCATAAAAGGCAAATACCCTAAGTTGTAAACATCTTTTAAAAATTAAAAAAAAAGAACAAAAAGTTTATGAACAAATGAGCAAATATGTGAAGCAAGAATGCACAAAAAGACAACATGTGAAAAGATATTCAAATCTTCTCATTATAAGAGAAATGAAATTGGAACAACACCAATGCTATTTCTAATTCATTAGATTGGCAAACTTAAAAGTTTGACAATGCATTCTGTTGGAGAGGATGTAGGGAAATAGGAGCTCTCCTACATTGCTGGTGGGAATAGCAAATGGTACCATTCCTATGAAGGAGGATTGGCAATATGTAACAAAATTGTATATGCATTTAGTTTCGATCCTAGCAATCCCACTTGTAAGAATTTACTCTGAAGACAAACCTCCAACAATACAGTATATGTATATGTCTGTGTGTATGCATAAGGTATTCATTGTTCATTGAAGCATGTGTTGTAGTTGCAAAATGTTGGAAACTACTTGAATGTCCAAGCATAGAGACTGATTGTACATAGTATTTATATGCACTGTGTATTATGCAGCTGTAAAAATATGAGGAATTTTCACTTCTATAATAAAGTGATTTCCAGGATATATACTTAAGTGAAAAAAGCTATGTGCAAGAGTATAAGGAAGCTATGTACTTTCTTATAGGTATGAAATAAGGAAAAATTAGAAAACATACTGATCTTGTGCTAGAGGGTAGAAAATGGTATAAAAGACATATTTGGGACAACTGATAAAACTCGGAATACTAATTGTAGGTTAGATACAATTATTACATTAATGTTAAATGTCCTGAAGTTGATAACTGTACTGTGGCCATGTAAGATAATAGCCCTATTCTTGGAGGATAGAGAGCTTGGTCTTATGTAATTTATTTTAAAAAAGGGGTATGTAACCTACTTTCAAATACTCCAGGACAAACATGAGAGAGAGAGAGAAAAAGAGAGAGAGAGAGAGAGAAGTGAAAGAGAGCACAGATAAGGTAATGAGGTAAAATGTTGAAACTAGGTGAAGCTGGTTGTCTTTGTCAGCTGAGGCTGCTATAACAAAATACCATGAATCAAGTGGCTTATAAACTACAGAAATTTATTTTTCACAGTTCTGGAGGCTCGGAAGTCCAAGGTCAAGCCATTGGCAGATTCAGTGTCTGGTGAGTGCCTGCTTGCTGGTTCATAGATGGCGCCTTCTCGCTCTGCCCTCACATGGTAGAAGGGGCATGGAAGCTCTCTGAAGTTTCTTTTATAAGGGCATCAGTCCCATTCATGAGAACTCCACTCTTATGCCTTAGGCACCACCCAAAAGTTTCACCTCCTAATATCATCCCCTTGGTGGTTAGGATATAAACATATGAATTTTGGAGGGACACAAAGATTCAGTCTGTAAATTGGTGAGAAGGTAAGTGAAGATTCTTTGTTCTATTTTTGTATAGATTCTTTGTATTGATCTTTGCATTTTTTAAAAGTTTGAAATTATTTCCAAATAAAATATCTTTAAAAATGGGGATAAAATAGACTTCTCACATGCATCCAAAGGGGACTTACACAGGTGGTAAAAGATGATTCTTGTCACTTTGTTCAAAGGAATAGTATAAACCTTTCAGGCCAGTCCTATGACCTCTGGGGTCAGTTCAAGGATCTCTTCAGAAGCCTCTCCAGTGTCCCAGCCCAGTCCAGTGAGGCTGGGCACATTTTATCCAGAGGATGTTAAGAGGATAGTCTGGGAATCAGTATTATTTCATAGCTCCTTTTTGGAACCACAGAGGCAGCTGTCGCTGCTTAAAGCCACCAAAACCAGTAGTGCCCAAAGTGCAAGTTCACAGTTAGATGTGGAATTGTGTCTCTTCACCCTTTGAATCTTTTCCCACAAGATGATGGTTTATTTATTTATTTATATATATATATTTTTATGAGTACAAGATGATGATTGATTTAGCAACTGAGATAATTGATACTATTCATCTCAAAGTGTAGCAAACCTTAGTGAGAAAGAGAAAACAGTGGTTATTAAAGGACTTAGCACAGATTTCTGCTCACCTATGTACTTAAAAATGATTTACTAATTGGAATAATATGAGAGGCATTAAAGGCATTACGGGTGAGATTGTCATCTCCTACTGGTTTTTTTTTCCTACTTTCAAGTCAGAACGTGGGTGGAAGAGAGCATTCTTTGAGCACATGGAATTAAGGTAAGAATTGGGCTAAACATGAATGGGGATCATGTTTATTTTGTAAGAATTGATCTCAATCTTCTTTGGCTATGTACTAATGATGCAAGTACTAGCTAATAGTTATTGAGTGTTCTGGGGACACGTTGTGCTAAACCCTTGTATGGATCAGCTAATTTGATCTGTGTTCGTTTTAGAGATGAGGAAACAGGCACAGAGATATAATTTACTCAGTTAATGAGTGGTAATTATTCCAGAGCCTGAACTACTAAAGCAGATTGACTCTGAGATTAAGGGAATTTAATACAGAATAAAATAATGAGTTTAGAAGACATCCTCTCAAAGGCAAACTTCCTTATAGCAAACACTGTAGATTATGGCTTTGTAACAGAATGGACTGAAACATTTAGACCAGTGTGTTCTTAACTGCTTTATAATTGGCAGATGGCAGTTGGTGTGCTGTGAGTTGTTAATAGGTTAATAGGTATTCTTTGGGGAAATGAGTTTCCTAATCAAGTAAAATTGGTAAACAGGGCATGTTCTCAGTACATTGAAAAAAAAACTTTAACATTATTGAACGTGGCTGGGAAATTTTTTTTTTCATGTCCCTGGTTCTGTGAATTTCTTTATCATCAATTGTTTCGCTATCAACAAAGCTTATCAATGTGACCTACAAGATTCCCCAAAAGAATACATAATGACAAGAGAGCAAAACAACAGGATTTGTATTGGTATTTGTATACTAGCATTTTTTTATCACTAACTTGAGTCTTCTATACTAGCTCAACTTCTGGCTGATAAATGGGATGGTTTGGATGATGGAGAGGTTTTCATTAGAAAGATAACAGATTCTTAGGAGTGATTAGGAAAAGAAGAAAGCATAATTTTATCTGAAGCTTTCCCAAAGTATACAAGAATGAGTGTATTCCGTTTAGCAATTTCTGTTAAATTGCTTTCATTAAACCAAAATGAGAGAAGTAGTGGCTAAAGTAATAAGCTATATCAAATAATTTATTGGAAATATCTAGCAATAGGGTGTATATTTATAGCATTAGGGTGTATTTCCCATTCCACCCCTCCCCATCACCAGTGATAGATTTTCATAACTTGTAGTAGCTGGAAACAGGACTGGGAAAAGCTATGGTAAATCTCCTGTAGGTCACTGCCCTTTTGTGACTGTGGAAAGAAACCAGCTCTGCTGGGAGGGAGGGAAGATGGCCAGGACGTCCTAATAGGCCATTTTCTGTCTTCTCCCCATGATTGTTCTCAATCACTTGGCAATCACGATGCTATTAGGAGCACCCTGACCGAAGACACTCAGATGCTTAGCCTTGCCATTAACAACATTGACAGGAAGCGTTGAGGTTGCTGCACAGCTGATGGGTCTTGAGAGCCTTGAATTAGAAGTCGGCCTGTCCTTATGACATGCCGAAATGCCTCAGCTCCTTCTGCAGAAGGATGTTCAGGCAAGAATTGGAACTGTACATATGTGAATGTCTAAATTATTTCATCTCCTATATCTCTTCATATTCTATGATTTATTACTTGGAAGTGCAGTAAGTCATGGACGTTGTCTGTATGGTAATGGCTTGTATTGAACCTTGAAGTTCACCATGCCCTGGGAGATGGTCAGAGTGACGTGCAGAACCCCTTCCTTTCCTAGACCTTGCCCTGCAGCCACCCTGCTTCCCTACCATGCTGAGCCAGTGTCGGGCAAAACAGACATTTCCAGGGTTTGTCACCCCATCATGGTCCTTTAGGCTTGTTAGAGTTCATGATCTGGTAGTGATATGGTTTGGCTCTGTGTCCCCACCAAAACTTCATCTTGAATTGTAACCCCCCATATTGGAGGAGGGACCCGGTAGGAGGCAATTGGATCACAAGGGCGCAGCTCCGCTCTCACTGTTCTCGCGATAGTGAGTGAGTTCTCAGACGATCTGGTTGTTTGTGTGTGACTCCTCCCCAGTACTTCTCTCTTTTCCTCCTGCTCTGGCCGTGTAAGTTGCGGCTACTTCGCTTCGCCTTCCACCTCGATTGAAAATTTTCTGAGGCCTACGTAGCCATGCTTCCTGTGCAGCCATGGAACCGTGAGTCAGTTAAACCTCTTTTCTTTATAAATTAGCCAGTCTCAGATGGTTCTTTATAACAGTGCAAGAACCAACTAATACAGGTAGGAACTGGGAAGTCAGGCACAGGTTTCTTTGGGACAGTGTTTTAAGACAGATCTTGCAAGTTTCCTTTTTACAACACCCTTTTTCTGCCAAGGTGCTCAATGAGGTTGTGCGTAGATTTGTCCCTTAAGTGTGGGATCAGGAGTATATGAATCTCCAGATTGGCTACCGGTGTGAAAGTTCTGGATGACAAAAGGCAATTATATGTATACATATTCCCTTTAGAAGCAAAATCTACCAACTTTGTTTTCTTTTCCTGGAAAGAGAACATGAAAAACAAACTAGAATCTGGAGATTCCTAATAATTGTCATCCTTAAAGGGCATTTACACCTGAGACAACCTTCAGATTTTTTATGAAAGAATGTAATTTAAAAATATAAAATAAAAAAAGAAAGTACTGCTTTTCACATGGAAGTAAATGCATAAAATATCTGGGAAAACACATCTGCTCTCATTGCAGAATGAAATCAGACATTGTCGTGATGGGAGAACAATCTGTTAAATTTTAAGGCAAGAGTTTTCTCTAAAAGTTCTCATTAATATCTTTGAAGTGTAGGAGCATCATATGATCTCTGAAGAAGTTGCCAGCTCCCAAATTATTAGTCACTCTCAAATGAATATCCATCGTGTAGGAAACTGACTTTTTGGAAGGAGCAATGCTTAACATTAACCACAGCATTCTATTTGTTAGGAGGACCTTGATCGTTAAAACCATTCTTTGTGTTTGTTTGTTTATTTATTTGAGATGGAGTCTCTCACTGTCGCCTGGGCTGGAGTGCAGTGGTGCGATCTCCGCTCACTGCAAACTCTGCCTCCTGGGTTCGAGCGATTCTCCTGCCTCAGCCTCCTGAGTAGCTGAGATTACAGGCGCCCGCCACCACGCCCAGCTAATTTTTTGTATTTTTTGTAGAAATGGGGTTTCACTATGTTGGCCAGGGTGATCTCAAACTTCTGACCTCGTGATTTGCCCGCCTCAGCCTCCCAAAGTTCTGGGATTACAGGTGTGAGCCACCACACCCGGCCCAATTAAAACCATTCTTTTAAATAAGATGCTTGCCACTCATTTAAATTCATGGTTGCCCATTCTGTAGTCCTTGAAGTTCTTCCTTGACTCATTTCCTCCTCTCCTTATGTTTCACATCTTCACAAAAATAGGAAGAACAGCAGCAAAGGGCTGATGACCCACATGCTGTTTGATGGGGAAGAGACTAGGACTAGCAGGGTTTCCCATGCTTACTGGTGAGCATGTTTCTTTGGTGTCATGATCTGAAGTAAGCAGATACTCTTCTTACTTCATACTCTTCAATCACACAGCTGAAGTCCATCCCATTTTTTATTGATCAAACTTCGGGAACAGACAACAAATGAGATTGTAAGTATCTCCTTTCAGAGATGGATGCTCCAAGCAGACCTCTGGGACTCTGTAGTACTCTTGGCAATTAACAGCTTCATTCTAAATTTGTAAACTCACTCTGGTTTATTTTAAAAATGGAAATGAATGAGGAAGCCAAATCTTAGAAATGAGGAAAGATGGCTGATTTCCATTTCAATATGTAAGACAATTACGTGAGATTTAAAAGTTAAATATGAAACCAAGGAACCTGGTCAAAAATTGTGCAGTAAATTGTTGAATAAATGAAATACCCCTGGAAATATCGATAGCCTTCACCTTGTTGATGAATGCACATTGGTGTATCAGGACCTCTCACTCAGATTCTCTATCATGGGCGAGAGTGTCCAGATCAGTAATTCCAGAGAATTCTCCTCTTCTGCTACATCAGTCTTCTGCATGCACGTAATCATTTCAATCTGCTGTCAGGTGCCCTCTACACCATGTGCATAATTGGCTACATGCACTACAACAAAAAGATCCACTTTGACATCTGCCACTTCAAAAAACAAGTGCAAGTAAAGAAACAAGAATATTATAATAGACAAATGTAGTTATTTTGACAAGTGTGATTTGTTTTTAATTATTAATATTTCACAGTATACTAGTAACTGTCTTGTAGAATATTTTGTAAAAGCAGTGACATCTGATAATGTGTCATTACCACATTAGCATACCTCTATGCAATTAAGGCTTTAGTCAGAAGAAGGGTTGGCTTTCATTTCTAGTGTGAATTACCATGAAGCTGGAGAAAAATGTGAATATTAGAATTAATAATAGTATTGCATTTATGTTACACTGTTCATCGGCAGCTTGAAAACATTTTATTGTTTCTGCCAGGGTCAAACACTGAAACCTTAATACAAGAATCTCCAATACTTGATGTAAAATTATTTCAACTGAGAACACATGGACACATAGAGGGACTAACACACACTGAGGACTTTTGGAGGGGGAAAGGTGGGAGGAGGGAGTGGATCAGGAGAAAGAACTAATGGGTACTAGTCTTAATACGTGGGTGTTGAAATAATCTGTACAACAAATCCCCGTGAACCGAGCTTACCTATGTAACAAACCTGCGCTTGTACCCTTGAAGTTAAAATAAAAGTTAATGAAAAAAGAAAACGAGGGGGCCAGGTGCGGTGGTTCAAACTTGTAATCCTAGCACTTTGGGAGGCCGAGGAGGTGGGTGGATCACCTCAAGTCAGGAGTTCAAGACCAGACTGGCCACATGGCAGAAACCCTGTCTCTACTGAAAAAAAAAAAAAAAATTACAAAAATTAGCCAGGTGTGGTGGCACATGCCTGTAATCCTGGCTACTCGGGAGGCTGAGGCAGGAGAACCACTTGAACCCCGGGGCCAGAGGTTGCAGTGAACCAAGATCGTGCCACTTTACTCCAGCCTGGGTGAAAGAGCGAAAGTCTGTCTCAAAAAAAAAAAAAAAAAAAAAAAGAGAGAGAGAGAAAAAGGCTTATCATCTGATTAAAAAAAATTCTATGATTATGACAGTAATCCATTTATCTGAGTTTTTTACATGTAAAATTCCTTTTTTTTTTTAAAAGAAATTTGCTTTTTAGTCTTTTGAAAATTTGTAACGTCACATTTTTAGTTCTAACAGATTAAGCTTCAAGAACACATGTAAGCTTAGAAGGACTAGAGGAGTTCTTTGTTTTTGAAATGGTTAGAGAAATCTCAAGGACCACTGGCAATTTCTCAGCAGTATTGTCTCATTCCATCTTCACTCAACAATAAAACCTTCCGCATTCAGCCTGTATCATCTCTATTTAAATTTTCTGGTGCTGGATTTCCTTGACAAACTTGAAACAGTGAGAAGACAGATAAGGAAGGAAAGATTCTGCCCCTCCCCCATTTCCACTGCCCTTTCAGAGACTAAAAAATCTGATTTTGCTTTAATTTGTACTCAGCAGCGTCAGCTCTGTCAGAGGAAAGGGCATCCCTGCTGACAGTAATCATTATAACTCCAGGAGACTAGCAGAGATAAATATACTATAAGCCATCTTCTGAGTGGGTCAAACTTGTCCTGATACTTTTAAGGTCCGGGTACTTTGCAGAGAGATTTCTTCCATCAGACTAGTTTCTCAGCGATGCCCAAAGCTGTGTTTCTGATCCTGTCATGGAAAAATGTTAATATGTTACACACCAAAGTATGCCCGTAGTGTTGATTGAAGGACTCTTTTTTAAGTGGAAAATCATGCTAATATTCAGCAAATAACAATCTCCATATAATGAAAATAAATAAAAACACAAATCTGGAAACACTGAACACCATATGTAACTTTAACTTGGATTTCTTTCTAATCTCTTGAGATTAAATTGGATATTTGCAGAATTCGTTGAAAATTGAGTATATATTTATAATGTTTATCAAATTCAGAAGCATAAAGTATCTAGGTTTTTGGAGGTTTTTTGGAACTAGAAAAAAAAATCTAAATCCTACAAATGGTAAAACAGCACCAAGCAAGCATTTGCTGGTGAAATTATATTGTATTGCTTTTTGCTGCTGCTTTGAATACTGTTGTTATTTTTTTTTCCTTTGTTCTCTGTGTTTGGCCTGCTGTAACCTTTATAAAATTTACCTAGGTAGCAATTTCTTTAGCATGTCCCAAGATTGTAGAGAAACAAGTGAGGAATCACTCAACCTTGTTTAACTAGAATGGGCATTTGCTCTGTTACAGTGGAACATGTTCCTGATAATGAAGATTTTTCCCTTGAAATAATGTTTTCATTGTATTTTTTTACTGTATTGCCATTGCCTTTATTGTATTTAGACTTAAAATTTAAGCAACTGATTCTACAAACATAGTTTAATGTAGTTCATATAATTCTACAGGGTGCTTCTTTTTTCATTTTGTATAGACAGGTGACTTTCCTTTTCATATACATTGGTCAAATGAATCCTATGAGGTATCCTGTCAATGAATGATTTGAAAGTGTTGCAATAATATGGGGAAAACAGGGAGAAATATCTAATGAAAACTTATTATATCTACATGGTATGATGGTAGATGAGTTTTATTTCTTTCATTGAATATTTTCTGTACCTTGTAAAAATTGAGATTGTGAATTAAGTATTATTATAATCAGAAGAGAAAAAGAACTGTGTTTTAGAAAGAAGGGACAGGAGATGAGTGAAGACCAGGCTGCCCACAGGTGCTTATGGAATTCCTACTGTGCACATTTCACTAATCAACTCCATGGTCAAGATTTATGCCTAATGTAATGAGAGGGTGACTTCCCACTGCTTTAGGAAACTGCCCCTTCAGCCAGCCACAAAACCATTTCCACAACTGGAGCCCCTGAAACATCAACAGACATAATTTCTGCCAAGATAATCCTTAATGTGATACCATCTTTCAATGAAGGAGATGTCTCTGGGGTGACAGTCTTTGCTAAATTGAGTAAGATAGTTGTTAGGTCTTTTTTTTTTTTCTTTCTGTGAAAGTCTTAGAAATTAATTCAACAGTGTTTTTAACCTTCTCTGTGTTTTTTTCTCCTAGGCTGCCTATGTAAGCAAATACTATGAAAAAGTTTTTTTTCCCCATTTGAGAAGTTTCTTATTGCTCTCAATGAGAGTGTGTGTGTGTGTGTGTGTGTGTGTGTGTGTGTGTTTTGAGATAGGTTCTCACTGTGTCACCCCAGTTGGAGTGCAGTTGTGCAGTCTTGGCTCACTGCAACCTCTGCCTCCCGGGTTCAAGTGATTCTCCCACCTTGGCCTCCCAAGTAGCTGGGACTACAGGCGCCCGCCACCACGCCTGGTTAATTTTTGTATTTTTAGTAGAGAAGGGGTTTCACTATGTTGGCCAGGCTGGTCTCGAACTCCTGACCTTGTGATCCGCCCACCTCAGCCTCCCAAAGTGCTGGGATTACGAGCCATCATGCCTGTCCATGTTTTTAAATTTTTACTTTTATTATGAAGTGATTTGGTAAATTTGTCTTACTCTGACTTAAAAGATGTGTATAGGATATATTTGTACCAGTTTATTGCAATGTGTATTTTGAGAAGAGGGCCTTAAATAAGAATATTTTCCAGACATTCCCCAAATGACTTCATTCACATGCTGTGCATGGGAACAGTGTGCATCCTGCAACCTGTTTCTGCTTTTGTGCTGGCTGTTAAAGCTTCAGGCCCTTCCTCCTCAGCTCCCTGCCAGAGAGCTTGCTTTCCCTCTCTAGTTTCTTAAACTGCTTTAGAAAGCAGATGAGAACTGAAAGAGTCTCCCCTGGTGGCCTCAGCAAGCCACACTCTTCCTCTGTATCTGAAGGGAGATCTCCTTTCTTTTTGTGATCAGATTTAAAATGAGGTGATTTGGGAATAACAAAGCTTTTGTATTTGATTCAAAATGCCAAATTTTGTAAATACAGAGATATACAGGGAAGTCGTCATATTATGTAGCCCCCAGAGACAAGGAGTAAAAATCCATAGCATCCTCAAATAAGAGTGGGACATTTACTGGGATGCTCTTGATAAGTTTTGTCCCAGCTTGCTTTTTCAGGTTGTTTATTCCCGTAAATTATATCTACCATCCTTTCCCCTGGCCCTTTCCCAATCCATCAAGCTTTCTCACCAACTTACCGGCAATGCTCGCCCTGAAGTCTTTTGTCATATGCATCTTTCTTGCAATAACCCTTTCCCCCATTTTTTCGAGGCCTGGATGATGCGTCACCTCCCTCATGAAGCCTTCTAGAGCCCTTCTGGTTGGAAATTGCCCTGCTCTTCATGCGCTACGCTGTCCTTAAAGTCCTTATTAAATTCAGCCTGGTATGAAAGTGGTTGCTTACGTATCCAGGTCCTTACTGTTACATTGTTAGGTTTTACAGAGATAAGCATAAGGCCTGTGTGTTATCTCTTGTCTTCCCACAGTTTATTGTATGGAATTTTGCATGTATTAGGCATTAGGTAAGGTGTTATTGTTGTTGTTTAATTTGAATCCTCAGCATCTTTTTTTAATAGTGAGGTGTTGATTAGAAAAAGAAAGAAAGACATTAAAAAGTAATTTGCAGGAATTGGTAATAATCATATCTAACAACTTGTGTAGCTATTTGCAGTTTTACAAAAAGGCGTTGGCATATAATAAGGAAGACTTAATGGCAAAGCCTGGTCTGGAACAGCTTTGCGACAAAATCTAAAACGGGCCAAGAAAAAGCCAAGGGCAGAACAGATTCCCCTTGTCCTGTTTGCATTTTCTGTGTGCAAGGAAGGCTATTAGGTTCTCTGCATTCACCAACTTAAATTCCTGCACCAACTTAAATTCCTGATTATTTTTATTACGATAATAAAATGGTTGCTTTCAAGGACGTTGATGTTTTCCATCACACTGAGGTAGATGACTAGCAATGTCCTGCAGAATACAGCTAGGCTTTCCACATATCTTCTAGAATTACTCAAAGTTTCCTTAATTTCTTCTTCTGTCTCCTTTTCCCATTCTCTTTCTTCACAACCAGTTTAAATATCAGAGCAAATAAGAGAAGTAAAAGATAATGAAATAATGTGAAACTGAAAATTGAACATATAATTTCAGATTTCGTACTGCTTATTATTTCTCTTTCCTATAAAAAGTCCAGGTGATAAAATTAACATTCCAAGTTAAACATGAAATGATAAAAATATACTTGCCACAGGCTTTTGTTTTTTGGTAGGTTGGTTTAAAATATTTTAAAAATTGCATTATAAAAATTATGTCCAACTAAAAATGGGATACAAGAATTTCTGCCCCAAGCAAAAATCTCAAATTCATACTAGAATGTATAAAATAAAATGTGAATTTCTGCTTTTATTCTTCTGCCCAATCTCATTTTCCTTTTCAGAAGGAAACTTTGTTAAACATTCTATGTATATTTTGGCAAACCTTCTCCTGTGCATCTATATACATATGCACATACATATGTAGACCAGAAATAGCTTGTATCATACTAGACATTTATCTACAATATGCTTTTTTCATTTTCAAAATTACTTTGGAGATCTTTCCACATCAATACATAAGACTCTACCACATTGATTTTATGGCTACATAGTTTATTATTTATCCCATAATGATTGACAAGCAATTTTCAGGGTTTTTTTTGTAAGTAAATTTTAATGTACATACGCAGGTGTAGCTTGGAGATATTGTGGGTTTGGTTACAGACCACCATAATAAAGTAACCATGGCAATAAGGCAAGTCACATGACTGTTTGGTTTCCTAGTGCATGTAAAAGTTATGTTTGGCTGGGCACGGTGGCTCACGCCTGTAATCTCAACACTTTGGGAGGCTGAGGCAGGCGGATCACTTGAGGTCAGGAGTTCAAGACCAGCCTGGCAAACATGGCAAAAACCTGTCTCTACTAAAAATACAAAAATTAGCTGGGCGTGGTGGCACAGGCCTGTAATCCCAGCTACTTGGGAGGCTGAGGCAGGAGAACAGCTTGAACTTGGGAGGTGGAGGTTGCAGTGAGCTGAGATTGCCTGGGAGATGGAGCAAGACTTTGTCTCAAAAAAAAAAACAACAAAGTTATGTTTATACTGGACTGTAGTCTAGTAAGTGTTCAATAGCATTTTGTCTAAAAAACAATGTACATAACTTAATTAAAAATACTTTTTTGTCAAAAAATGCTAACAATCATCTGAGCCTTCGGTGAGTTATAATCTTTTTGCTGGAGGAGGGTCTTGCCTGATCTTGATGGCTGCTGACTGATCAAGGTGGTGGTTGCTGAACGTTGGGCTGGCTGTGGCAATTTATTAAAATAAGACAACAATGAAATTTGCCACATCAACGGACTCTGCCTTTCGTGAGAGACTTCTCTGTAGCATGTGATGCTATGTGATAGTATTTTACTCACAGTAGGACTTATTTCAGAATTGGAACCAATCTTGTAAACCATGCCACTATTTATCAACTAAGTTTATGGAATATTCTAAATCCTTTGTTGTCATTTCAACAATGTTCACACCGTCTTCACCAGGAGTAGATTCCATCCTAAAAGACCGCTTCCTTGACTCATTCATAAGAAGCAACTCCTTATCCATTCAAATGTAATAATGAGCTTGTAGCCATTCAGTTACATCTTCAAGCTCCACTTCTTTTTTTTTTTTTTTTTTTTTTTTGAGACAGAGTTTCATGCTGTCACCCAGGCTGGAGTGCAGTGGCATGGTCTCGGCTCACTGCAGCCTGTGCTTCCCAGGTTAAAGCGACACTCCTGCCTCAGCCTCTGGGGTAGCTGGGACTGCAGGTGTGCGCCACCACACCCAGCGACTAATTTTTGTATTTTTAGTAGAGATGGGGTGTCACCATGTTGGCCACGCTTGTCTCGAACACCAAACCTCGGGTGATCCCCTCGCCTCAGCGTCCCAAAGTGCCGGGATTACAGGCATGAGCCACCACACCCGGCCTAGCTCCACTTCTAATTCTAGTTATCTTGCTGTTTCCACCACATCTGCAATTACTTTCTCCACTGAAGTCTTGAACCCCTCAAAGTCATTTATGAGAATTGGAATCCATTTCTTCCAAACTCTTGTTTATGTTGATATTTTGACCTTCTTCCATGAATCATGGATCTTAACGACATCTAGAATGGTGAATTCCTTCCCAAAGGTTTCAGTTTACTTTGCCCAGATCCATCAGAGGAATCACCATCTTTGGAAGCTACCACCTTACGAAATGTGTTTCTTAAATAAGACTTGAAAGTCAAAATTACTCCTTGATCCATGGGCTGCAGGAAGGATGCTGTTACCAAGCATGAAAACAGCATTCATCTGTTTGCACATCTCCATCAGAGCTCTTGGATAACCAGGTGCATTGTCAATGAGTGGTAATATTTTGAAAGGATTTTTTCTTTTTTCTGAGAAGTAGATCTCAACAATGGGCTTAAAATATTCAATAAGCCATGTTGTAAAGAGATGTGTTGTTATGCAGACTTTGTTTTTCCAGTTATATAACACAAACAGTACATTTAGTATAACTCTTAAGGGCCCTAAGAGTTCCAGAATGATTGAATGAGCATTAGCTTCAACTTCAAGTCAGCAGCATTAGCCCCTAACAAGAGAGTCAGCCTTTCTGTTGAAGCTTTGAACTCAGGCATTGACTTCTCCTTTAAAGCTATGAAAGTCCTAGATGGCAACTTCTTTCAATAGAAGGCTGCTTCATCTACACTGAAACTCTGTGGTTTCATTTAGCTGCCTTCACCCATGATCTTAAATCTTCTGAATAACTTGCTACAGCTTTTCTGTCAGCACTTCCTGCTTCACCTTGCACTTTTATGTGTTGGTGATGGCTTCTTTTCTTAAACTTCATGAACCAACATTTCCTAGCATTAGACTTTTCTTCTGCAGCTTCCTTACCTCCGTCAGCCTTCTTAGAATTGAAGAGAGTTAGAGCCCTGCTTCGAATTAGGCTTTGAGTTAAGGGAATGTTGCGGCTGTTAGGATCTTTTATCTAGACTATTAACAGTTTTTCCGTATCAGCAATAAGGCTGTTTGGCTTTTCTACCGTCCATGTGTTCACTGTAGTAGTACTTTACATTTCCTTTAAAAACTTTGCCTTTGCCTTTGCATCTTTCCTGTTTGGCATCAGAGGCCTAGCTTTTGGCCCATCCTGGCTTTTGACATGACTGCCTCCCTAAGCGTAGTAATTTCTAGCTTTTGACTTGAAGTGAGAGAAATGCAGTTTTTCCTTTCACTTGAACACTTCGAGATCATTGTAAGCTTATTAGTTGGCCCAATTTCAATGTTATTGGGTCTCAGTGAACTAGGCTCAAGAAGGGCAAGAGGGACAGAAGAATGGCAGTCAGAACACACTTTCATTGATTGAGTTCATCATCACGTGGGAGCAGTTTGTGGCACCCTGAAACAACTACAAGGGTAACATCAAAGGTCTCTGATCACAGATCACCATAGCAGATAGAATGAAAAGTTTGAAACATTGCCAAAATAAGACACAGAGACACAAAGTGAGTACATGCTGTTGGAAAACTGGCGCCATAAGACTTACTTGATGCAGGCTTGCCACTGACTTTCCATCTGTGAAGAGTGCAGTATCTGAAAACTACAATAAAGCAAAGCACAATAAAATGAAGTATGCTTGTATTTTTGACATACAGATTAGTATATCTGCAGGACAGAGTTTCAGAAGTCGACTTACTGAGTCAAGGTTTAAGCACTTTTAACACGTACAGTTTCTACCAAATTGTTCCCAGAGTGACTGAAACAAGTTGCTAACACCAATAGCATAAGAGAACATTGTTTCCTAATGGGTCTTTGGTCATTGGGTGTTATTAATTTTTTGCTTAATATCTTCAAAAAATTGAGCAACAAAGCCACTCATTACTTTTCTCCCATTTTCATTTATCTTCTTGTTCATTATTGCTCTCATGCCACATTTTGAAAATTACTGGAAATTTAAAATATGCTTTATATTTAGTAGGACATGTTTCTTCTCATTTTTCTTTTTCAAGATTTTTTTTCTTTTAGCTCATCTCGCACATTTACCCTTCCAGATGGATTTTAAAATCAACTTGACAAATTCCATAGAAAATTCTCTCGGGGATTTTGTTGCAGTCTGCATTGAATATATAAATAAATTTTAGGGGCGTTTACATGTTTACAATACTGAGTTTTCCAACCAGGAACATGGTTAACCTCTCTCTTTACAGGTTTTTATTTGTAGCTTTGTATAAAATATCATAGCATGTGTACTTTTGTTATTTGTCTTAATACTAGTGTTTTCTACTTTTTGCCACTATTGTAAATGGAAAATTTTCCATTATGTGTTGTAATGATTATTAAAGACACACAAGGAAACTAATTTTTGTTTACCTTGTTCTAGATACTTTATGGTATACTTTCATTAATTTTAGCATATGTTCAGTGGATGTTCTTGGATTAAGAAATTCTTTAATTACAAAATGTTAATAGTACATATTGTAGTAAATTTTCCAAAGTCTAAATTTATAAAGTATAAAGGGAAAATGCTTCTCCATCACTTTGAACAATTCTGTGACATGAATATTTTTTCACTTACAATGTGTTAGACATTTTCATATTAGTGCGTGGGGATGTACTCTATTCTTTTGAGAAACTGCATATTCTTTGTATGGATAATCATGGTATATTTTTATCCAAGAAATGTTTAACATAGTTAAATAAATCAATAGCAAATAACACTAAAAGGTTTATATTGAAGAAAATCAGTCTCCTTATGATAGCCCCCCACTCCTACCCCCCACATACACCTTCCACAGAGTCCACTTTAAGCAATTTTTTATTTTTTGTTGCATTTATCTTCATATTTCTAAACATTCTGATTATACTGCTCTTTCTTGGTATTTCAACATTCATTGATTTTCTAGGTGAAGATTTGCTTTTTTCAAATCCCTCTCCTTTGCTCCTTCAGTTCCTCCCAAATAATACAACTCACAATTTATTTTTGTAAATCAAAAGCCACTATTTCCATTATTGTAACTGTTTAACATAGTTTATTGTTAGACCAAACATTATAGCATGACTTGCTTTCATCTTGCATTTTCTAGGTAAGTGATAGCTTTAATTCTTCTCTTTCTACAATTATGCTACTCTTATCTTTTTCTCATGTTATTTTGTTGGCTAGAACTTCTAGAATAATGTTGAATAGTAACAATAATAATGATTTTTCTTATCTTGTCCTTGGCTCTTACAGAAATACCTTGAATGCTGATTAATTGTTTAGAAATAAACATTTAAATGTCTCAGCTCAGATAATTTTTGATACCAAAAAGCAAAAACCATTTTTTAAAATAAGATTTTTAGCTTTTTCTTTTGGAAGATGGCACTTGTGAGGACACTTCCTCTATTTATTGATGGTCTCAGGTTTTTTTCCTGGCTTAATAAAAGCAAGATACAGTAACATAACTATTGTTAAATGCTGATTTCATTTTTTTAAATCAGATGTATCAAATCCATGAAAAATATAATTAAAAGAAAAAATTAAGGACCTTAAACATCAATTCCTAGAGTTGAGACTGTGGTGAAGCTCACCTATATCTAGGGTGTTGTCAATAAGAGCAACATGAATGAAAGACAGAGGGAAAAGGAGGGCTTAATCTATGCAGGAATAGGGTTTTAAAAGAAACTGGAGGTCAATTTGTCAGAAACAAGAGGATAATGGGTTAGAGGTCTTCAAGTATTTGGGTAATTAATAAAAATACAATGTACAAGGCAGTTTTAAGCTCTGTGATTATTAGGAAGGATTAACAGTAAGTATGACTTGGTATTTAATCACAGTTGTTCAGTGGTTATGCTAATGGCACAATGTTGTGCTGTAAATGTAAATTGAAAAGTGTTCTCTTATTTTTTTTTACTTTTATACCTGTTTGGGGTAAGAGAGAAAAGGGGGATAGGGGCTGTCATTAGTTGTCATTTCCTAAGTGCTACTACATGTCCCTGGAGTTCCTTGTACAGAGTTTGGTAGGAAAAATAAGACAATCAAAGCTTCTCCTAGGTAATGGAGATGGAGAACCCTGGAGGGTGGAGGGGGCTGCTGGTCACAGAAACATGTGCCTCTTGGCCACTGGCATGTGCAGCCCATGCTTATGTGGTGCTCACCAATTCTCTCCCAGGCTTTAAATTCACCTGATTCCACCCTCCCTTTCCCTCCCAGTAACACCAATCTCAAAGCTTCGATTCGTAGCACAAAACACTACACCCTTTGCACACACCCAGCTCAGTTTTTCCTCGTTAGAATCTGGCAGGCATTCTCTAATCTGAGTCCTTCTCAGTGCACTCCAGCCAGGGTTTTGGGGTAGCACAGAGGCACTACAGCACTGTTTGTGTAGGACTTCCTTTCAATATTTGGTTCAGCTATGGAGGAACCCTGGATAAAATCTCTTCCTGCCTGAAATTGGAGTGGATTGGAGTGGATTCTGCTTTTCTGTCCAAACCCTGACAGATGCAGTATCATTCTCTTGTTATTTTTTGTGTCCTGAGAGGTAGATAGCTTGTACTCTGTGAATGAGTTACCTGCACTATTAAAAAAGATATAAATCCAAAAATCTACAAGTGAGGAGAGACAGCTGAACAAAGAAACTGCCCACTCTCTTTCTGCTGTTTCCCCTTTATTTCCAGTTCTCAAGCTAGATTTTTCTTCCACCAGCATGCCTGATTCACAAACTAAGGTATTATCATTCTTTGAAGCCAAGAACAGCATATGAGAAAACACTAACCCTTGCCCATGACAGACATCAATAATTGAGCACAGCAGTCTTGCCTGCTGATCACCTATTTGGCTTACATTCTTCTCAGTATGGTGATCTGGCCAGCTACTATTAATCTATTGAAATTGGCATGTATAAAGAACCTCATCTATTGCCCCAAAGCTTGGACAAAAAACCCTCAAAGATGTAAAAACCATAATGTTCATACAGAAACAGTTACTTTCAGAGAGTATCAGGAGAATCATACATCAAACACCGCTTTTCTCTTAGGTTTTATGGATAGCCTATCATTCTAACAGGGAGACTAAATGCTTTAATTATAACTCAAGCAGAGTTTCAGCCTATGTTCCTGGGCTTCCTTTAGAATTGTAACCACAAGTAAGCTCTGAAATGTGAAGAACCCATCCTGAACATGTTCCCTCTGCTTTCCTGTTGAGGTTATCTTGCCAAGTGAATACCTCATATACATCCGTACTATAAAACATGACTGACTCCCCAACAACGTAATTGAAGCAGATGTTCTAGATATAGTTTTACTCTTCAGTGATGTCATCTCATTAGGGATGAATCTTTCTTTGTTGTTTTTTATGAATCATTTTAACTCATTCTACGAGGGTTTTGTATGTATAAGAAGTTTTTGCCAGTGGTTGTTAGCTTCTGATTTATTTTAATTGAAACTTATATATGGTATATGTCATTAAGGCCTCACTCTTAAATTTGCTGTATTTGATACAGTATTGTGGCCATTGATTGGTCCAGTGATGTAACTTAAATGTAGATTTTAGGATGTTTTTTGTGTAAGGGGAAAATTATAACACCTTCATAGAATCCGTTTAAAATGAATTGACAGTGGTTTTCTGTTAATGCAGAGCTGCAGCAAGTCACTGAAGTTCAAGGGTAATGAAACTGCTGGCCATTTACATTAATGCCACGCAAAGGAAATAAACTTCCTTTGCATTTTATTACTCACTTGTAAATATGTTGGAGAATACCAAGAATTTAGCTTGAGTTTCAATATGTCAACACCAAGGACAGTTACTTTTTAACTGTCTATTTTACACTGCCTGGTGAAAGCGTGGAGTATGTTGCTTTTATGGTAATTGAAGTTTGTCATCTTTCACTCAGTTGCCTGCTTGTAATGTTACCCGTGAGAAAAGTCATCGAAAATGGGAAATGGACCTGGACAGGAATAAGCAGAACATGCTGTAGGTATTAAGTTCAATTCAAACATCGTTTTTATTCAACCCCAGCAAAATGCTGGGGACCATTTTGGAAACTGGCAGTACAAACCTGTGAGAAGTCTCTCACGTCACGGAATTCACATTCCAACTCTGGACACTGAGATATTAGCAGTGCACACTGATCTCACCATTCTTCAAATGCAAGCTCAATTCCTCACCTCCTTCAGGTGTTTGCTGAAAGATCATCTCCTCAGTGGGGCTTTCTTAGACCACCCAATTTTAATGTTGCAGTTTCCCTCCCAACTCTCAGCACTCTTTCTTCTATCCTGGTTTATAGCACCTATTGTTAGAGTATGCTATTAGTAAATAGTGTACTGTTTTTAAAGTCTGTCCCTCTTGTGTATTATCCATTTCCTCCTATTGGAAGGTGAATTCAATGAGGGTAGGGATTTTCATCTGTTTTGCTCATTGATGGATCCCTAGATCCTGGAACATGCCTGGCACGTCGTAGGCAGTCAATATATACATGAGTAGGGATGAATCACCCTAAGACGGCTGAGAAAGGAATCAAAGAGAAAGTAACATTTAAACCAGACCTTGACGAAGCAATAGAAATGTCCAGGAGAGATGCAGCTTTCCAGTAGAGAGACCGCTATGAGCAAAGCACATGTCTAAGGAGGAAAGAGTGGCCTGGGGGTGGGGGTGGGGGGGCTAGAAAATCAGGGCAGAGGGGGCTGGATGAAATACAGGATTGAGGGAGGGGACGTGGGAGTAGGAAATGACACACGCTGGGGCCAGATGGTGAGGGGCCAGATAAAAATAAAATTAGCATATAAATGGACTGGCTTTGCTCAATCAAAGGAGGATTTTCTTTCTTAAAGACAGTGGCTCTTTTCCTGATTTTTATGACTTCAGCTCATAAATCAAATCTTCAGAGCTACTGACAATGGCAGCCTGCTGATGTTTAGGAGTGGAGGGTGACTGAGCAATGTGGTGGGCTGCGCATAGTCATGTCATCAGCGAGGGATGTCTCAGAGTCTACAAACCTGGACCTCCCTGTATTGGACAAGGCTGGGGAACAACTTTAAGAAGAACTGCATATTAAAGGAGTTATCATCTTGAATAGTGAGAGAGGTTCTAAGAACAATGGCAGAGCCACTCTGAAGTTTCTGAATAAGGTGGAGGAGGGGGAGAAAGTGCTATGGTAAGGAACTTCAGTGGAGAAGCAGCCCAGAGAACTGGGAAAGCAATGACTTGAAAGCAGCAATGAGTTGGTGTTGGAAAAGGAGTGGCTGCCATTGGGAAGGTTTAGAGGACAAGCTTTGAGCTTGAGGAAAATTAAGTTACATTTAATGTGAGTAAATGGAGGAAAAATGTGATCTGTATCTAACAGAGAGAATGGGATTGAGTTGAGTGTCTAGCACAGAGAATGGGATTTAAAAACCCCAGGAGGATGAAGCCTCAGAGTAGCATAAAGGTGCTGGTCAGCAGAAGAGCTCTGGGCCAACTCACCACTGTGGAGGAAGCAGGAAGGGTGCCCAGGGATGGTGGGCGGGGGCTTGGGAGCAAGGCCATGGGACATAGGCACTGTAGGGGGATGGGGAGATTAGAAGGTGTGTGGTGGTTGCATCATAGTAGGGAGTCTTGTGAATTGTCACCTTAGAGACCCAACCAAAAAGTGAGCAAGCCAGCCCCTTCCACACTCAGGCACTTTTGAGTAATTGAAACAATCCTGGCAATATCCCAAGTGTCATCTTATATTACCCTGAAAATAGCTGTTCCATTTAGGGTTGCATTTAACAGAGCTTATGTAGAAAAGATAAAGAATGGTGCAATTGGTTCTCATCCTACCTCTTTGGTTAAGGGCATTTACTCCACTGCGGGGTGGAGGTGGGAGCAGGATAATGTGTAATTTAGGGTAAATTATCATAGATATTTATAGATGCATTTTCCCATAAGATTGTCTTATTGTTATTTTACACGCCTGACTTACACTTCTGAAAGAAGGCAAAGGCAACTCTTATCTTCTCGTTTGCACATTAAAGCACATGTACTCACTTATATTAAAATAACATTGATAGCATTTTCTGTCTTGTCACTATTAAAAATAAAACAGTAGAATTTATAAAGAATAACAAAATTTGTTATTGTAAACTAGCACAGTCTCTCATTGTTATGCTGTTATAGCATCTTCATATTTTAAGGAATTTGCAATCATGTAAAATGTATTTGATAGACTTCACTATAAAACAGCTGAATGCTTCATAACAACCAACAAAGGAGTTGCATTTTTTTCTGCTTGGCAGATTAACTGCTGGTTTTGTTTCCTGCCAGATCACTCGCTGTAACATGAGTAATAAATCAGGATAATTTTCTTCCTTTTTAGGGCTTTTTTTAAGTCTACCAAAACTCTCTTTTCTGATAGGCAGAAAGATGGGGGACCTCATCTGTACGTGTTCCTTCTCCTCATCAACAGTCTTATTCAAAACCAAACACTTAGATAAGATGGATGGAAGGATGTCCCAGTGTAGAGAAAGAGGCCGTAAAAGAACGCCTCGGGAAATGGGAGTTTGTGGAAGAGGGAAGGGTTTTCTCACCGTGTTACTTGACATAAGTGAGCTCTCTTTTTTTAAAACACCTTTAATGAGGTATACTTGTCATACAATAAACTGCACATATTCCAAGAGTACAATTGTGTTAAGTTTGACACAGGTGTGTACCCATGAAACCATCACCACAATCAAGATAATGAACATATCTATCGTCTCCAAAAGTTTATTGTTGTATGTCTCAATAGTTCATTGCTTTTTATGGCCGAGTGATGTTCAGTAATATAATTGTATACTAATATATGGCTATATATACCACAATTTAATGGATAGATATACCACAATTTGCTTACCCATTCACCTGTTGATGGGCGTTTGGGTTGTTTCCGGTTTTTGATTATTACAAAGAAATCTATGAATATTTATGTACACATTTTTATACGATCACATGTTCATCTTTTGCTAGGAGTAGAGTGGCTGAATCAAATAGGGGGTTTATGTATCACTTTTAAAGAAACTTCTGGACTATTTTCCAAAGCAGTTGTATCATTTTGTATTCAGACTGCAGAGTATGAGAATTCAGTAGCTTCATATCGTAGACAATACTTGGGATGGCCAGACTTTTTCATTTTAGACACTCAAATAAGTTTGTAGTAGAGTGTCATTATAGTTTTAATTTTTATTTCCCTAATGATGAATGACATCTTTATGTGTTTATGTGCATTCGTATACTTTGGGGAAGTGTCAGTTCAAATATTTTGTCCATTTTTAAACTTGGGTTTGTTTTCATATTATTGAGTCTTGAGAATTCCACAATGAATTTGTGTATTCTAGATTAAATTACTTTATCAAATAGGTGATTTGCAATTATTTTTCCCAGTCTGTGGCTTATTTTTTCATTTGGAAAATAATGATCTCTAAGAACAGAGTTTTTAAATGTTGATAAAGTCCAATGTCTCTTTCTTTTCTTTGATTGATCATCATTTTGATGTCATATCTAAGAAATCTTTGCCTAACCCAATATATATTTTCCTATATTTCCTCCTGGAAGTTTTATTTTGAATTATTGTGTATAATGTAAGGGATGGATGAAAACATTTTTTCATGTGGATATCCAATTGTTTCAGCACCATTTGTTGAAAGAATATATTTTCCCCCTGAATTATATTTAAACCCTTTTCAAAAATCAATTGACCATATGCTGCGGTTTTATTTCTAGACTCTACTTTGTTCCATTAATTTATTTGTCTGTCTGATGTTAGTACCTTACTATTTTGATTACTGCAGATTTATAATAAGTCTTGAAATCAGGTGATATAACTCCCATATTGTTCTCCTTTAAAAAGTTGCTTTGGATTTTCTAGGTCCTTTGCATTTTCATATAAATTTGAATTAAGATGGCAAATAACTTATAATTTGGAAAGAATTGATGACAATGATGAGTCTTCTGACCCACAACTGTCTCTCAGTCTTCATAACTTTATTTCATAAAGTTATTTCATAACTTTATTTCAGTCTTCATAACTTTTCTCAGCTATACCTTGTAGATATAAATATGCAGGTCTTGCTCATTTTTTGTCAGAATCGTCTCTTAGAATTACATATTTTGATGTTATCATAATATTGTTATTTCAATTTCCAATTGTTCATACTTGATAGCATATGGAAATACAAATAATTTTTGTATCTTGATCTTGTATCCTACAAACTTGCTAAACTCTCGTATTAGTTCTGGTAAACTCATTATTATTCTGTAAGCTTTTACATACCCATGGACATGTGGACTGCAAATAATGATGGTCTTAGTCTTCCTTTCAGTCTGGATGCCCTTTATTTCTTTTGCTTCTTAAACTGGGTAGAACCTCCATTACCATGTTTAATAGATGTGGTGAGCAGACATGGTTGCTTTGTACTTAATCTTAGGTGGAATGCATTCACTGTTTCATCATTAAGTAAGATATTAGCTGTAGGTTTTTACAGATGCCCTTCATCGGGTTGAGAAGGTTTTCTTCTATTCCTAGTTTGCTTAGAGTTTTTATTAGGAACGGATACTGGATTCTGTCAAATATTTTTTCTGAATCTACTGTGATGGTCATGTGGTTTTTCTTTCCTGGTCCTTTAACATGATTAAAATATGGATGTTAAAGCAACCTTGCATTCCTGGGTAAACCCCACATGGTCAGGCTATATTTTCATTTTTATGTATAACTGGATTTGATTAGCTAAAGTGTTGTTATGTAGTTTTGCATCTGTGTTCCTGAATGATATTGATCTTTAGTTTTCTTTTCCTGTAGTCATTTTTTATGATTTTGGCATCACGGTTATGCTGCCTTATAGAATGAATTTGGAAATATTCCTGTCTCTAATTTTCTGGAACATCTGTATAAAATTGGCATTACTTCTTCCTTAAGTGTTTAGTACAGTTTACCAGTGAAGCAATTTGGGCATGCAATTTTATTTATTTATTTTTGTAGGAAAGCTTTTAACTACAAATTTATGTTTAAAATTAGTCTGTTTAACATTATCACACAGGCAACTGATGCATTTTCCATTTTTTAAAACATCAATTTTTGTCTCTGTTTTACTTTAGATAGTTCCTATTGCTATGTCTTCAAGTTTACTCTTTTCTTCTGTAGTAACTAATCTGCTTTTAGTTGCATCTAGTACGTTTTTCATCTCAGGCTCCATGTTTTTCATCATAAACTGTTTTAAATTTGGGTCTTTTTATATCTTCTATGTCTCTAATCTGCTCAGTTGTTCCCTGTCATATTGTTTATATTGAATATAGTTATAGTAACTCTTTTTAATGTCTTTGTCTACTAATTCTATCATCAGCATCATTTCTGTGTTGGTTTCGATTGATTATTTTTGCTCCTTTTTATGGGTGTTGTTTTCTTGCTTCTTTACATGCCTGGTAAATATTTTATTGAATGCCAGCCATTATGAATTTTACCTTGCTGCATGCAGGAATTTTTTCTAGTTCTATAAATATTCTTGAGTTTTGTTCTGGCATGCAATTAAATTACTGGAAACAGCCTGAAGATTTCGGTTCTTGTTTCTCAGATTTGTTAGCCCTAGTTAGAACCCAAACAGTGTTTATTCTAGGGCTAATTTTACCCCATCACTTAGGCAAAACTCTTCTGAGCACTGAACCTAATCACCCAATGAACTATGAGGTGTTCCACTCTGGCTGGTGGGAAAAGAGGCTGCTTCCAATCCTGTGTGAGGCAGGAATCAGCTCCTCTCCAGCTGCCCCTTTTGTGAGTTTCTTTCCCAGGTGCTGGGTAGTTGGGCTAGTTACATGCATGTGCTAATCAGTACTTAGCTGACAGTGCATGGGGACCCTCTGCAAATCTTGGAATCTCTCATTCTGTGCATGTCTTCCCACTGTGGCACTCTCCTGCCACCTTACCTGCCCCTGCCTCCGTGGACTCTTATCTCTGTCTCCTCCATTTACAGTGGCCATCAGGCTCTGCCTGGGATCCCCCTCTTCCTCATGGCCTGGAAATTCTTACTACACAGTAAGCTGGAGCGATGGTAGGGCTCATCTTGTGTGTTTCCTATTTTGCATGGATCACCTTCCTGCATTGTGTAATGTCCAATGTTAAAAACTTGTTTCACAGATTTTGTCTAGTTTGTAGTCATTTCAAGTGGGAGGATAAATGTGGTACCTGTTACTGTATCTTGACCAGAGTTGGAAGTCTGTTTGTTTGATCAGGAGTAGAAGTCTGTGAGAGTTTTGATTGGTCCACAGTTGGTCCAGAGACCGTCTTCTGGTCACTACTAATCTCTGATTACTCCAAGGTGCACCCTAGAGGATTTAGGGCCCTCACAAAAGTTGCCATACTTGGCTAAATTTAGCTGTATGTGTGGTATGGAGGGCTGTGCCTTCATTTTTAGATTTACACCTGAGGAAACCCCAGCCATGCAACTTTCTTTTTAATGAATGTACATGTGTTTTAAAATCAAAATCATAGGTTGGTTTAATATTTAGTCTTCAACAGTTTGAGAATTAATCAAGTTGTAGGTTTTGAATTAGCTGCTGAGAATAGCAATTAATTATCCTTACTGGTCTTTACATTTTTAAATCTTATCTTTGTAGGATATATTTTTCTCATCAGTTCTTGGAGTTGATGTATAGTTGATGTCTTTGTTGCTTATATATTTTGAGACATTGAGTAACTCTTATTAAATCATACTTGTAGAAATACCTTACTTTACATAATACTTGTGTTCTAAAACTGTATGTAAAAATCTAATGAAAAATAGATTTTTGGTTTTGTTCTTCAGTGAAATTCTATGGTAATCAAAGGTATTTATCTTCAGATGACAAGTAACCATGTCCTTTTCTCTGTGCTATATAGAACCATATTTTCTTTCATTGAATAAATAGAGGCAACTTCATCCATATCCCCAGCTCTGCCTCACGACAGGGAAATTCTGATCATTGGGGCAGAAATTAGGATGAACGTTAACACTGCGTGCCATTTGAAATGCTTGCCTATGTAAATAAAGCTTACACACAGAATTGGTTGTGTGATGAATGTTTTATCTACTTCAGAAGTTTTTAAATACTTGAAAAGGGGCTTATTTACACATAGGTGAGAGAGTTGCAAAATAATCACGGACCCTGTATTTCCTAAGAGTGATTTTTTTTTTTTTTTTTTTTGAAATGGAGTCTCACTCTTTTGCCTAGGCTGGAGTACAGTGGCACAATCTCTGCTCACTGCAGCCTCCACCTTCTGGTTTCAAGTGATTTTGCTGCCTCAGCCTCCCGATTAGAGGTGCCTGCCACCATACCCGGCTAATTTTTCTATTTTTAGTAGAGACAGGGTTTCACCGTGTTGTCCAGGCTGGTCTCGAACTCCTGACCTCGTGATCCACCCACCTCGGCCTCCCAAAGTGCTGGGATTACAGGTATGAGCCACTGCGCCTGGCCTGTAAAAGAAAACTAGATTTTCGATGTTTCTTCTTCAGTGAAATTCTGTGGCAATCAAAGGTATTTATTTTCAGATGACAAGTAACCATGTCTTTTTCTCTGTGTTATATAGAACCATATTTTCTTTCATTGAATAAATAGACAGAAGGCGACTTCATCCATATCCCCAACTCTGCCTCATGACAGGGAAATTCTGATCACTGGGGCAGAGATTAGGATGAACGTTAACACTGCGTGCCATTTGAAATGCTTGCCTATGTAAATAAAACTTACAAACAGAATTGATTGTATGATGAATGTTTTAACTACTTCAGAAGTTTTTAAATACTTGAAAAGAGGTTTATTTACACATAGGCGAGAGAGTTGCAAAATAATCACAGACCCTGTATTTCCTAAGAGTGATTTTTAAACTTTTTGGTCTCAGGACCCTTTCCTACTTTTAAAAATTATTGAGGACTCTAAAGAGATCTCTGTCTATTGGTGTTTATTGTATTAGAAATTAAAACTCAGATGTATTTAAAATATGTATGTATTCATTTGAAAATAGCAAATATATTACATGGTTTTTTTTTTTTTTTTTTTTTTTTTACCACTTTGTCAGTTATTCTTAAGTGAAACTGGTTCTTCCTCCTCTTCCTCCTCTTCTTTTTCTTCATCTTTTTCTCCTACAGTGAGGAAAAGATGGTTTCCTATTTTGCATGGATCACCTTCCTTGCAAGGTGTGTGGAAGTGCATGGCAGTGAGTGAGTACATGGCAGAGAAGCATATGATGACAAGTAGTACAGTTTGGTAGCACTGCTTGATTCATGCTAAGGAATCTGCAGTTTTCTAGTCATTGCTTTTATAGAATTATTACAGATGACAACATAGTAGAAAATGCACATGATGTTTTTGAAATAATTCTGACCTCATGGGTCATCAGAAAGCACTTCAGGTATCTTCAGGGTTTCTCAGACCATTTCAGAATTAGTCCTAGGCTAATGCTTTATGAAATAATTACAGATATTTATATTACATATTTAAAACATTATTCTTTGCTTTAGTTTTTCACACAAATTTTATTAAAGCATAATAGTCATTCAGAAATACCACACATATCATGAACATACATCTTGATCAGTTATCACAAGGTGAATGCACCCATGTCGCCACCATCCAGATCAAAAAATAAAACAAATCAGCATCCCAGAAGCCCCTGCTCTGTCCCCTTCCCACCACTACCTCTTTCCCAGAGCTAAGTGTTTCCTTATGATTAGTTCTTCCTATGATTGAGCTTTATAAAAGTGGATTTAAATGGTCTGTATTCATTGTGTTGGGCTTCCACACTCCACATTGTGCTTGTAAGATTCCTCCATGTTATTGCTTGTTGAAATCTATTAATCTTACTTCTCTATATAAATAATTATATTAAGGATATGAATATGCTATGGTTTTTATATCCATTTTACTGTTGATAGTCATTTATGTGTCTTTTAGATTATTTTGAGAAAGGCTACTATGCACAGTGTTGTATAGAATTTTTGGGATACACATCTGCATATGCCTTTCTGTTGGGCTTATACTAGGGGTAGTTAGGCTGGGTCATAGAGTCCTAAGTTGTACATTTGTGCAGTGTTAGTGGATGCTGCTAAATACTTCCAAAGTATTTTAACTCAACTTACACTCCCACCAACAATGCCTGAGAATTCAAGTTTCTTTGCATCCTGGCTGACATTTAGCATTGCCATCCTTTTTTTTTGATTTGAGCATCCTGGAATGCATGCTGTGGTGTTTAACTTTTCATTTTCCAGATGACTAATAAAATTGAACATCGTTTTCCTATACGGGCAGTCTTCACTTTGCACAGGATTGCAGGTCTGTAAAAATTATCATGTAAAATGAAATTGACCAAAGCTAACTTAATAATCAATTGAAAAAATTACAATTGTTCTGGGTCCTTTAAAATTTTTTGTCAAAATACATTTTTAAAAAAACTTCTCATACCGTTGGTTATAAATATGTAGGGAAATGAAAAAATTAGTAAAACTAAATCTTATTTAGTTCACTATAATTTAAAGCAGTGGGAATTTGAGAATTAAAGTGTTTTCTCTTTCTTTGTAAAAAAATTGAATAATAGTTTGGATAGGGCTTGCCTTCTCATTGTATAACTTATGGTATGGAGCAAGCCTCCTTTCTATGCCTTGGCAAATTGTCATACTTCTTTCTAAGTTTGGATCAGATTTATGTGGCTTATCCCTCCACACTTCCAATGTTGTGAAATATCTCTGAGAGTTCCTTTAGTTTTTTGTTTTGTTTTGTTTTCCTGTTTTGAGATGGAGTCTCACTCTGTCACTCAGGCCGGAGTGCAATGGTGCGATCTTGGCTCACTGCAACCTCCGCCTCCTGGGTTCAAGTGATTCTCATGCCTCAGACTCCTGAGTAGCTGGGATTACAGGTGTTTGTATTTTTAGTAGAGACGGGGTTTCACCATGTTGCCAGACTGGTCTTGAACTCCTGACCTCAGGTAATCCACCCACCTCCGCCTCCCAAAGTGTGGGATTACATGCATGAGCCACTGTGCCCAGTCAGTTCCTTTAATTTGAAGTCTTTTGCTGGAGTCACTTCCTCTGGGACGTGTTAATCCTTTTCATCACAGCCACTTCCTTCATTTACATGGATAACTTTGCCTTCATGGAGTTCTTCTGGCTGCGTATCTGGAGTCTTTACAATGGCAGTAGTGTCAACATACCTGAGGTCAATTCTTTCTTCTCTAATTCTATTTATGTTAGATTTTAATTATACTTACATTAGTATTGCTTTTTTCTCTCTTCTTTTTTGTTGACCAATTTCCTCTGTTGATTTTTCCATTTTTGTAGAACATCATGTGGGTTTATCACTGGGATACAGGAAGGCAACACAACTACATGCTTTGCTGTCTGTGCGTGCACTAAATAAAAGACACACAGTGACTAATCATTGACAGACTTTGAAAGAAGCGATGTGATAGGTCACTGATCCTGATGCACAATTATTATTTAACTAGTGATTTGTAGGCGGAAAAGCTGCCAGCAAAGTTTTTGTTTCATACAATTGTAGTTAATATACTGTGGCAACTGATTCTTGCATTGTGTTTGGTGACTGACAAAATTTGCGTATATCAAAGCCATGCAAAATGTGGACTACCTGTATTTATTGATCATATTGATATACTCTTTTGTAAAGTATCTATTCATATATTTTGTCCTTTTTAAAACAGCAAGTTTTCATTTTTTATAGATATATAAGGAATTTTTGTATATTGTTGGAATTAGGATTTCTTTGGTAATATATTGCAGGCACCTTCTCTGACTCTGTGACATGTCTCTTCAGTACTCTGTAGTATCTTTCAATATTATTTAGTCTGATTTATAAAATGTTTCACTTATAGTTAGTGGTTTTTATGCTGTGTTTCAGAAACCTTTCCCAGTTCCAAGGTCACAAAGGCATTCTCTTCTATTACCTTCTAAATGCTGTATTGTCATGCCTTTTATATTTAGAATTATCATGTGGAATTGGTTTTTGTATTGATATAAGGTAGGGGACAAGATGCACTTTTCCCCATATGGATATCCAGTTGACCTAGTCTCGTGTGTTAAAAAGATCATCCGATCACTACTGCTGTGCCATGTCATAGCAGTACATACTACAAGTCATATGTCCATATAAGCATGAGTCTGTTTCTGGTTCCTCTATACTGTTTATTGGTATATTTTTCTATGCTCTCCAATACTGTGCTATTTTAATTCCTATAGCTTTTTAAGAAGTTTTGGTATCCATCATAACAACTCTTTTTTTTTTTTTTTTTTTTTTTGCCTCAGTCAACGTATTTATTTAAAGGAAAAAGCTTGGTAACTCTAAGGCAGCATTTCCAAAACTGTATTCCATAATCATGGCCATTAAACCAGAAACTTTCTAAGCTAAATATTTGGCTTCTCAAAACAAAACAACCTTCTTCACTGTGGATTTTTCAATCTTTTTATTAGTATTATTATACTCTAAGGTTTGGGATACATGTGCCAAACATGCAGTTTTGTTACATAGGTATATTCTTTATGATATTTTTGGCTTCTTGTGATTCCATGGAAATTCAGAATCAAAGTGTTGATTTGATAAAAATAACATTGGAATTTTTATGAGTTTATATTGAATTTATAGATAAATTCTGGGACAAATGACATCTTTATGTACGTATATATGTGCACACATACACACATTTTTAAAACCCTACAAGCCATAATTACTGTTCATTTATATAATCAGTATTCATTTAGATATATTCTCATATTTATTATTTCTGTTTTGCTTCATTTATCCTCCCTCCCTCTCTCCCTCCTTCCCTTCCTTTCCTCCTTCTTCTTTTTTTTTCTTTTTTAATTTGTGATAGTCCCACTCCGTTACCCAGGCTGGAGTGTGATAGTCTCACTCGGTTACCTAGGCTGGAGTACAGTGATGTGATCTTGGCTCACTGCAACCCTGACCTCCCGGGTTCAAGTGATCCTCGTACCTCAGCCTCCTGAGTAGCTGGGACCACAGACATGCGCCACCATACCCAGCTACTTTTTGTATTTTTTGAAGAGATAGGATTTTACCATTTTGCCCAGGCTGGTCTTGAACTCCTGGGCTCAAGCAGTCTGCCCACCTTGGCCTCCCACAGTGCACTTCATTCCTTCTTCATACTTCTATCTGGAATCATTTACCCCTGACTGAGGAATAACCATTAATCTTCGTTAATGCAGACTTCTGGGCAAGTCTATTAGCTTTTATTTGTATTAAAATGTTTTTATTTTATCTTCATTTATAAAGGATATTTTATTTACGAAGGATGTTGTTACACATGTAGAGTGTTGTTGGCTGTCACTTTTAGCAGTTTGAAGATGTAATTCAGTTGTCACCTGGCTTGCATAGTTTCCGCTGAGAAGTCAGCTGTAAGTTTTATTGTAGCTTATTTGAGGGTAACATTTTTTTATCCCTTCTAGTGGCAACATGAAATAGTAATGTGACATGTATAAGTCTAGTTTTCCTGCTTGAAATTCACTGAACTTTGAACTGTAGTTTAAGTCTTTCATCAGTTTTAGATGAAAATTTCAGCTTCACCTCTTCATATATTGTATATGTTTCTTCTGGGCCATTTTCTTTCCTTTCCATCTGGGACTTCGATTACATATATGTCAGAACTTTTCACAGGGTCCCATATTCTTTTTCTCTTTTTTTTACATCAATTTGACTCTATTTTCTTTGTTTCTGTTTTCCTTCTTTCTTTCTTTTTTGGTTTAGTTTTGGGTTCCTGCTAAAATTCTGCATTTTATGAATTTCAATTTTATTAATCTTGGTTTTTAAAATTTTGTATCTGATATCTAAAATCTGTCACTTTACATCATCTCTGTCTCTTGTGTTCACTTTTTGTGTTTTAATTTGCTTTTGTCACCTACTATTCTTGGTAATTTTTTATTTATTGCCAAATGTAGTGCACTAAAATGTAGAGATAATTTGAGATTCTCAGTGATAGTTACCTTTATCCAAAATAGGCATACTTTTATTTCAGGCAGCACTTAGGATAAAGGAGATTGCTTTAATACAAAGAGGGATTGAGTTGATTTGAAATTTGGTTTTAGCTTTGTGAATGCTTGTCTAGTTCTAATTCATTCTTAGTTTTAGCATAGAGCCTTTACTGGGAGAGGTTCTCACCTGAATACCAGTGGACCTTGAAGGCCAGTTTTTGTTATTCTTGGTTTTTAAAACTACTAGAAGTTCTCTGCAGCTTCTTAGTTTCCACTCAGGTACCTCAAGGGAAACCCTGTGCTAGCTATCAGACTCTTCCAAGCTTCTCTCGTCTTAAGGATTTTGCTTGTCAAGTCTTTGCTGCTTCATTAACTCCCCAACACTTAAAATGGAAATTTTTGGGGTCCAGATTTTCAAGGTGTTCCAGGTGGGATACTTTTTGTTTGTAACAAATTAGTCCATCATCACCAAAGATCAAAATCCTGGCTTCATTCTTTAATGAGCAAACTAGTCAGAAACCTACTCGATATAGTTTGTGAGGCACCAAAAAGCTCTCTTGTTTAAGATGTCACTGTAGCTCACTAGAGATCCTTTTTAGAGTTTTCAATGTATTAAGTAGTAGAAGTGTGTGTTTCTCTTGAATTCTTTGAAGTAGGCTCTTTTTTTTTGACATGTTTTCTTGGTTTGCTTTCTTTGGTTAGCCTTTGAATCGTAGGAGTAGAGTTTATTGAAAGTCCTGGAAAGTTTTAATAAGATGGAAGTCAGCAGGAAAGAGGGGCAAGACAAAATCCATTCATGGGCCAGTAAGACCCAGCATAAAGGTGACAGGCAAGAGAGTGCAGCCAAGGTATTCAAGGCCAGGGGTTTGGCTCGGAAGGTTGAAATGTGAATGCAAACTCTATTTACCATTACAGTTACTCTAAGTTAGTTTAGTACTAAAATGGAAAGAGTCAGCTCAGAAAGAATGGACTTCAGCCATACTTCGAAAATAAACCGACTCATTACCTTGGAAAACCTAATGAACCTGAGTATCATTATCTTTATATGTAAAACGGTGACAATACCTTACTTTGCCAGAAGGAGGATTAAAAAGACAGTGTATATAAAACATAGAAGTTATTATGTACTTATCTCTGCTAACTCTCTTTCCTTTTCCCAGTCAAAGGAACTGAAAGGGAAGTGACCAAAGAGGTATTTTTTTCTAGGTAGTCAGATGTCTTTGCGAGTGCATCTATATAGTAACTCATTAAAAATGACAGCAGTGCGATTTTGGAAAGAGAGAAGCTATGTTGGTGCTTTAGGAAAACAATCACATATTGTAAAAAACAATTCTGTTTCTTGATGCTGCAGGCCTTTCTAGGAAATACATATGGTGAATGATTTCACTCTCTGCTGAAATTTAACTGTGTGCGGGGTGGGATATGGCAAATTCACAGGGTGATGCTTGTGAAATTGAATTCAAAATCTTTTAATTTCTTTCATCTCTTAAAAAGTAATTCTGTCTGGAAATCAATGTATAAAGAGTGTTAGAGTGCTGTTTTGGAAAAAAAATTCAAAGAGACTTCTGTTTCCTTGATAGTTAATAGTTTGGCTGAGATCTGCACAGTGGGACCTATTTGAAGACATTAAAAAATCTCTCTTGATTTAAAAAGTTCCACCCCACAGTAAAAAACCGTGCAATTTTGAATCAAACTGTTGTTGGAGACATGTTATAAGTAAATATAATCACATATAACAATGAGTGAAATGGTTTGATTACAAGGAAAATTAGGATATCTGTTTTGAAATCTAAATTATAATTCTTCAGCCATACAAACCAGTAACTATATTATACTCTGTGGCACCTCACTTGATACATGTATTACTTTTTTAAAAATAGAAAACTTTAGCTATTTAATTAGCTACTTGTAAGCTAATGCTGACCTATGTCATAAAGAGTTTAAAATTTTTTTTAATATGTCTCTTTAAATCCCATTTCCAGGCTGGGAGTGGTGGCTCACGCCTATAATCCCAACACTTTGGGAGGCTGAGGCAGGCAGATCCCTTTAGGTCAGGAGTTCAAGAAAAGCCTGGCCAACATGGTGAAACTCGTGTCTACTAAGAATGCAAAAATTAGCCGGGCCTGGTGGTGGGCGCCTGTAGTCCCAGCTTCTTGAGAGGCTGAGGCACGAGAATCACTGGAGCCCAGAAGGCAGAGGTTATAATGAGCCGAGATTGCACCACTGCACTCCATCCTGGGTGACAGAGTGAGACTCTGTCTTACAAAAAACAAATAAATAAGTAAATCCCATTTCTAGAACAACAAAGTGCAGTGGAAATTTAGAATGAGAAGACTTTGATTCAGTTTTTTTCATTCTTCTTGTTTCATCTATGTGGTTGAGCAAAGCTTAACTTCTCTGAATTTTAGGTTTCCTCTCTGGAAATAAGAGAATTGGTCTAGAACTCCAGATGTTGGCATTCACCATCTGACTCAAATAATAATAATTTAAAAACACACATACAGGGTTTAACCCAGAAGAAGTGTGATTTCTTTTAGCACGGAATCTCCAGATGGTCCCTTTGTTTCCTTCCAGCTCTCAGGTATTTTTTTTTTTTTTTTTTTTTAGCGGGGTTGGAGGGGCGGGATAGAGTTTCACACACTGTTGCCCAGGATGGAGTGCAATGGCACAACTTTGGCTTACTGCAACACCCCCCTCCTGGGTTCAAGCAATTCTCCTGCCTCAGCCTCCTGAGTAGCTGGGATTACAGGCAGGCGCCACCACACCCGGCTAATTTTGTATTTTTAGTAGAGACGTAGTTTTGCCATGTTGGTCAGGCTGGTCTCAAACTCCTGACCTCAGGTGATCCGCTTGCCTCGGCCTCTCAAAGTGCTGGGGTTAGAGGCATAAGCCACTGTGCCCAGCCTTAAGTATCTATTATTTAAAGACATATTTAACTCTATTCCCTAGCAGATGGCAACCACTCTTTTTCTCAGTGTATTTTGATTTTATTCAGTCATTCATTAATACAAAAATATCTTCTTTTCTCCAAATTATAGATATATATACTAAACATTTATAATTTTTTTCAACTGTGACATTCAGATATACCAAGAGATTGTTTGTTACCTAAAAGAGTAATGCTTGACTTATAAAGTGATAAAAATGTGTATTTAACAAACTCTGGTTTAATGTGGCAGCTTGGGAAGCTACATATTTACTCTGCTGAAGCCTTCATTACTCAAACAATCTTGCAACTCCTGTTTTGGAGTTGTCTGTGAGTTTAGTCAGAAAGCCACCGAAGCAACTATCTCCTTGCTTTGGTAGTGTATATCTCAATCTGGACCCCAAATGATATTTTCTTGACTTGCTTATTTGAGACTCTTATTGTTCTCATTTCTGAATGACAACACTGTCCAGAAATCAAGGCCAATGTCACAGGAAGTTTTTCCAGTCTAAGATTGTTCTTTGCAGATACTAAGTACTACATAAATCTTGCTAAAGAGAATGGACTGAAGATTCTGAAAATAATTCAGAGGGAATTCAGAACACTTGCAATTTAAACAGTTACAGCCTCATTGGCCTTCAGATATAAGTAGGATGTATGTCACACACACACACACACACACACACACACCCACCCACCCCTGATTGAGTGCCAGGTACTAAACATGATTTGTCCACAGTATCTCACTTGATTCTTCCAATAACTATTTGAGTGATTATTTGAAGTGGATGATAACTTATTGAAATGTGAAAATTCTAGTGTAGATGTTTAAAAGGGAACTTTCCGTCCTGTAGAGCCACATCTCATATGTTTCTTCACTGTTCATGAAATTCTCTAGAGGAGAGCATCTATGACTGTCTTTAGTATGGTGTATTTCAACCCTGCACAACTCTTACAATAAGTACCTCTTTTGTGTTGTAAATCTTAAATCCCTCATGATGCAATTAAATAGAAATGTTCATCTAATCCTGGTCTTGATATAAGGAAGTGTTTCCTGTTACACATAGAATTCCCAATAGAATGTATTTTCTCTTTTTGCAGGGCCTCATTTTTTTCTGTCATTGGAGCCATCATTTATTTAGCAGCTTTGTTAAATAGAAAGGGGTCTGTCCTGCATGTGCAGTCTTTGATAAGTCTAGATAAACACGAAGAAGATCTTACATCAGCATTACTATGAAATGTCCCTGGCTATTAGTTGGTATCACCATAGGACACAGGTGATCGTTACACTCAGTTGGCGAAGTGTGGCCCCAAGTCCATTCTCTAAATCATAACTACTTGTAGCAAACACCTTTTAAGATGCAATTGGCCAGTGACACAAGTGTGTTCCTGTGGTCCCTACAATGCAATCAGTGAAGTTTTAGAGAGGCTGCTCTCTAAGCGACAGCCAGAATGTTGGGGCCTTTTGCAATTCTGATCCACTAATACGTGTTTGCTGTTGACAAATAATGGAGATCACTGGTTAGGTTCACAAAAGTACAACTCAAAAAATAATTATGTTAAAATATACCTGCAGAAATCAGCCCAGATTAAGTGCTGTCTCTTTAGCACACAATCTCCAAAAGTTCAGAAAATCATCGTATTGGGGAGGGAGTCGGGAAAGATGACAGAAAAACCTGTCACCACTTACAAGAGCTTCATTTGGCTTTTAATCAATTGAAGGACTTTGCAGAAGATGGTACTTGTTAAATTGATCTCAATTAAAATCAGCCTGAGTGTGCGCTGTCTCCGACAATAGCTACACAAGGCCTGGGCGAGGAGTCTTTCAATTCTTCCCGTACGAGAGCACGAGCACCTGTCTGGACTACGCTGGCACCTTTCCATTTTTTAATTTTCACCTCAGCCTTTTCTTCTAAGCAGTCTTTGACCTCCGTGGCATCCCTAACGAAGTCCTTTCGGTGTGTGTGCCCTTCTTCCCCACATTGTAATGGAGGTGCGGTGAGGAATGGGAGGTTGCTTGGAGTCTTTCGCCTCTGACAGCAGGGCCTGCATCCTGCATGCAGCTGTCAGGACACTGACAGGGCTGCACAGCCGGATAATTGGTTACTTGAGGAAGATTCATAAGGCTGTATGCTGCAGAGCCCCACGTCCTGCCCTGGGGCAATAAGGGGCAGAGAGGGGAGGAGAGAAAGACAAGACTCCGATGGAGGCTAGAAACCTAGCCTTGATAAATAATAATCTATTTATAACAGGGAATGATGAAGACTTTGGTTCACAATAAGGACACAGTTCCTGCAACTGGAGGAATGATGTTTAAAGATTTCAAGACTGAATTCCACGCAAGGTGAACCACAGCTAGATTAGTGAGAGAATCAGAAAGATTGGGGCCGGGCGTGGTGGCTCATGCCTGTAATCCCAGCACTTTGGGAGGCCAAGGTGGGGGGGATCACCTGAGGTCAGGAGTTTGAGACCAGCCTGGCCAATGTGGTGAAACCTCATCTCTACTAAAAATACAAAAATTAGCCAGGCAATGGTGGTGAGCATCTGTAATCCCAGCTACCTGGGAGGCTGAGGCAGGAGAATCTCTTAAACCCAGGAGGCGGAGGTTGCAGTGAGCCAAGATCACACCACTGCACTCCAACCTGGGTGACAGAGTGAGACTTCATCTCAAAAAAATTGGGAAGATCCCGTCCAAGAGGAAGGAGTGTCAAATGGAGCAGTTCTTTTTATACCAGGATGTTGTATTTGTTGTTTTTGTTGTTTTTAATCAAAGCAAGCCATCTGACAGCTCATTATGAAGAGACAACAAGAGGTGACTTTATTATGATAGTGTGGAGTTGGTTCCTCTGCAAATTAAAGTTCTTTGTTCACTTGTGGCCATTTGCTTAGGAAACATCTGGTAAGGGGTGCCAGGTGGGATAACATTTTAAAAGTGTAATGTGATAACAATTAACCTATCACTCCTTTTTCTCATATTCTCTCTTTTCAATTTTATTAGATAGATTTATCATCAAAGGTGATGAAGACAAAATCTTTCAAGTGATTTCCTTGTGAAGTAGCCCCTCATGACTGGCATAATCTGTTACAAACTTATTGGGATTTATTTTCCCAAATAATTATGATTTTGCTCATGTGATGTGATAGGTTGGTGGTGAGTTTGCCTTCCTCACATATGAAAGGGCAGAATTCTTCATCAAACATAAAATTCTACTGGTGAAAATAATAATGTTGATTTAGCCAGTCAGCATATGCTATTATTAAATATAAGATAAAAATTCAACTTTAGGAAGTCAAGGTGGGCAGATCGCTTGAGCCCAGGAGTTTGAGACCAGCCTGGGCAACATAGGGAGACCTAGTCTCTGCAAAAAACAAAAAAAAATTAGCCAGTCATGGTAGCTCAAACCTATAGTCCCAGCTACTCAGGAGGCTGAGGTGGGAGGATTGCTGGAACCCCACAGGTCAAGGCTGCAGTGAGCTGTGATTGAGCCACTGCACTCCAGCCTGGTGACAGAGCTAAAAGCTGTTAAAAAAAATCATGTAGGATCAGAACTATGAAATAAGACTTTTTCTGCAGTGATATCCTGGGAATTCTGAACTCTTATGTCAATAAGCCATCAATAAAAGGTCTTTTGATTATAAGACTTCATGTTTGATAATCTGGAAACTGATTTTGAAAGGCAGAAACTAGCATGAGTAAATAACAGCCCATAATATGAAAGTCTCATACCCACTTCAAAGCTCTGTCATTGGCTGGATTTCGAAGGCTCATCCCATCTCTCTTCTATCTCAGGTATTTTCTCTCCTTCAGGTTACTCCATGAAAGTCACAGCGTATCTGTCCCATGAAACAAATACATGATATCTAGGCATTTAAAATAAAGATACTGCATTTCTCTTTCTTGGACAATGAACAGAAATTTCTCTGACATGTTGAAATATCATTTTCTCATTGTTTAGTTAAATATTGTCAGAGATAAATTTCCCCAGTGGGAATGTGTTTTTAATTAATGAGATCTGCTTTGAGTTTGTATGATTTTTTTTCCATAAAACCCTCTAAAAATCAAAAGCCTTCATTATGCTTGGGCCAACTGTGCATATGTGTTTAAATTATTCCTTTTTTGGGGTGATAATTTAGGTGATATCATAGCTTTTGCTTTTTGACAGCTAGAGAATGCAGGCCTAAAATAGTAAGTGGATCAGGACATTAAATAACTAAATGATCTTATACTGCTATTTAAAGTGCTTGTCAGTAGAAATAAAGAATATGATAACTTTTTCTTTCAACTTGCATTATCTCTTTAAGAAACTATCAGTGTTATTCCATTCACTTGTTCATCCAGTATTTACTTAGAGTCTTCTATGCGCCAGATAGTGTGCTAGCTACCAACGTCTACAAAGATATTGGGATGGGACAGGGTCCTGAACCCAGGAAATTTAAAGCTAACAAACTCTCCAGGCAGAAGTAAGGGCCAGGTGAGAAATGAGTAAAGAGCACAGCAGAGACATTACTAAGACTTTGTACCATATATATACTTTATATATATATGCTTCTTATAATTCTCCTCTGCATGTATAAGCAATCCAAAAGTATTAGCAGAACAGAGAAAACTTCTTCCCCTTAATTTACCTCTTCTTTATCTTTCAGATCTTCTGGGAATTATCAAATTAACACCTTCTAGTTAAGAGAAACCATGTCTTGCACAACCCTGGGTTTCAGATAAGGATGACTAGCTGATTCATGTGTGTAGTGGACAGTTGATGTGTATAGTGGACGGTTGATGTGTGTAGTGGATGGTTGATGTGTATAGTGGGCGGTTGATGTGGGTAGTGGATAGTTGATGTGCGTAGTGGACAGTTGATATGGGTAGTGGACGGTTGATGTGTATAGTGGACGGTTGATGTATATAGTGGACGGTTGATGTGTGTAGTGGACGGTTGATGTGTATAGGGGACGGTTGATGTGGGTAGTGGACAGTTGATGTGGGTAGTGGACGGTTGATGTGTATAGTGGACGGTTGATGTGTGTAGTGGACGGTTGATGTGTGTAGTGGACGGTTGATGTGTGTAGTGGACAGTTGATGTGTGTAGTGGACGGTTGATGTGTGTAGTGGACGGTTGATGTGTGTAGTGGACAGTTGATGTGGGTAGTGGACGGTTCATGTGTGTAGTGGACGGTTGATGTGGGTAGTGGACGGTTGATGTGGGTAGTGGACGGTTGATGTGTGCAGTGGACGGTTGATGTGTGCAGTGGATGGTTGATGTGTGTAGTGGCAGAGCAGGTTGGGCTTAAGTCAGTGTAGGGTGTTCACTGAGCAACCCTACTTCTTCTGTGCTGTTTATCTCAATCCCCTCCCCCCACTCCATGATCCCTGGTACCGCACTTCAATCTGCCCCTTCCACCCTCTGAACTTGCCTTCTCCTTATCCTTTTACTCATTCTCTCCTGAACTGCTTAGTGGGGTTGGGTGGGGGATTACCTAATTAGACAAGTTAATGTATACTAAATTCTTAATGTCTGATGATGGCTTAACCAGCCTGTGTCACCATTCTCCACAAGACAGCAGATGTAGAAAATGACAGTATTTGTTCTGGCATCCTGGGGTAACACATAGGTCACTAAGGCCTCAGGCAGTCATCTTGGGCTTCTGCTACCCAGGCCTCCCTGCCCACCACAAGCCTGATGGGACCAATGGGTCTGGCACCCCTGTTACCCGTGCACTCTGCCCGAGCCCAGCATGTACACTGGGAGTTCTGGCCTTCTTCCCTTCCTGTGGATTCCTGGCATTTGATTAGGAACCTTCAAAGCCCTAATACAAAAGGAGGAGATATCTAGTGTTGGAGTTATCCTAAGCTATGTTAGATTTTTCCTAAGCTGTGTTGGATATCTGGCTCGTTTCTGTTAGCTGAGTGACTTTGGGCAGTTTATTTAACTCTTTTGCATCTCGGTGCCCACTTCATGGGATTAAAATGTGGACTGGATTTTATGAGTTAATATACATAAAACAGTCAACATGGAATTTCCATATAGGGTGCATTCCATTAACCTGCCCTGCCACTGTTTATGGATATTTTAGGCTGTAGCAAGGCTACTGGGGCAGATATTAAGAGAAAAAAAATATTTAGCATAAGTCTCTTATCTCAAAGCAAATAGCCTGTGAGCTACAGACATTTATTTCTCACAGTTCTGGAGGCTGGAGAGTTCAAGATCAAGGTGTGGACAGATCCCTTATCTGGTGAGGCCCACTTCCTTGTGTGCAGATGTGTCTTTCCAGTGGTGGGAAGAGCAGAGCACTTTCTGAGGTCCCTTTTGGGAGGGCACTAATCCCATGTATTGTTACCGAAACATCAGGGTTTCCATCTGGGTCCTGCTGCTCCCCGCAGAGATAGCCAATGACTGAGACAACAACCCGTATTGCCAAAGAAGAAGGGTTTAATCGGGTGCTGCAGCCAAGGAGGTGGGAGCTCAGTCCATCTAGATTCATGGGTTCTAAAATGAACCTAAATACGTGGAGAATTTCTTGAATAGTTTTGTTCTTTAAACCCAGTTTGGTTGCCTTGTGAAATGATTCCCTGCAGTAAATGGACTTTCGTTTATTTAATCATTCAAACTTCCGCTCACATCTGCATGATTATAGAAAACATGGGGTACATAGGCTAGTAACACGTAACAAAATTACAGCAAGATGGTAATGAAACCTCAGATTCATCTTAGCATGTTTCCAAAGGAAAATGTTTAAGTGTTTATTGTTCAGTTTATTACTTATCACTTGATTAATTATTTTTGTTGTATTAAATCGTGTATGTTGCAGCTTAGCAATAAAATCTATAAAAAAACTAAACTAAAACTAGGGATTTATATTGCAAGGAAGAAATATAACAATGTGTAAGAAGGCAGGAACTAGGGAGGAGCAAGGAAACAATCATGATGCATGAGGGATCCAGCATCTCATTGTCTGGATGTGGGGATATGGTGAGTTTCAGTTCTTCTGTATTTTTCTTGAGAGACCTGAAGATCAGTTCCTGAAGATGGAACTCAGATAAAACAAATGTAAGGTTCATCAGACCAGAAGGGTCAATTTCTATATTTAGCTAAAAATAACGAGGGCAGCTGTCCCCAAGCTTTTTGGCACCAGGGACCCGTTTCATGGAAGACAATTTTTCCAGAGTCCTGGGGTGGAAGGATGAAACTGTTCCATCGCAGATCATCAGGCATTAAATTCTCATAAGGAGCTCACAACCTAGATCCCCTGCACACACAGTTCACAGTAGGGTTTGTGCTCCTATGAGAACCTAATGCTGCCACTGATCCAACAGGAGGCAGAGCTCAGGCTGTAATGCTTGCTTGCCACCTGCTCACCTTCTGCTGTGTGGCCTGGTTCCTAACAGGCCACAGACCAGTACCTGTCTGTAGCCCTGGGGTTGGGGACCCCATATCTGTGGACTATCGGATGGGTTTCATTATGAAGGTTCCACCTCAGGACCTAATTATCTCCCAGAGGCCCCACCTCCTAATGCCATCACCTTGGGGATTCCAGTATATGAATTTCACCAAGCCATAAACATTCAGCCCATAATAATGGAATTTTCTACGCTTGGAAAACACTTTTCCTCCTTTCCCTTTTATTGTCCAGCTAACTCCTCCTTGTTTTTCAACTTAGCCCAGATGTGATGTCCTGTGGAAAAAAATAATATTCAGACTCAAAAGGCAAGTTTCCTCAGTATCCCTCTAGTACTCTGAGCACACTTCTGTCATAGCATGAATTGCTGTAGAGTAGTCATTTCATTCATTCATTCATCCATCAATTCACTTCAAAAATACATTTACACAAAGGATCTACCATGTCCCCAGCAGACAGGCTGGAAGTTCTGGTAGTAGTGGCCGAGGCAGATAAGGCCCCTTGTACTTGCCCAGTTTATATTCTAATGGAAACAGGCAAGCAGTCGACAGGTAAACAAATAAATAAGACTTGAGAATTGTGATATCATGGAGATTAAACAGATGGCTCTATGGAATTCCTGGGCAGAGTTGGAGGAACTTGGAGCCTGACAGTGGAAGAATGGGGAGGAGCCAAGCAGGGACTTTCAGTGGAGGAGTCTCAAATGAAAAGGCTCCATGGCAGAAGTCAATTTGGCATGTTTGGGCAACAGAAAAGAGGCTGGTGTGGCTGGCCATATGTGGTGAGCTTGAGTTGCGAGTGGTGGGGTAGGGATAGTGGTATTAGAGGAGGTTGGAGGCTCAGGCCGATCCATGGCAAGGATTTCCTGGTTCTCGACACCCACTGGGTGCTGGAAACCATGTGCCTGATTTCTAACAACTCCCAGTGGAATCTTGTTTGGAGGACCCTCCCCCACCAACACCCCAATTCTTGGACCATAGGCTCCTTGACTTGGTATCCTTCAGCACCTAGACTGATGCCTGGCTCAAAGCAGAGGCTCAGTATATGTTCCCTGCATTTGCACATGAATGAACTGAATAATGGATACATATGGGAAAACAAATTATTGCTTTAAGAAGACACTGCCTTCTTGCAGAAATGATGACTTTTATCTAAAAAGAACCCTGAGGTTTCCCTTGCCCCACCTACTTGTACTGTAGTATTAGAGAGGTTTTACAAGTTGTTTCTTTTAAGAATTCTTGAATATAATTTAACATTGAATAAAATGAATTTTTCCCCCTCCTACTAATTATAATCATACAAGCAGTGAACTAAACAGCTGGGGGTGAAAGAAATTCTGATGATGTTAAAAATGCAAATAGTTTTCACACCAGATTAATTCATTTAACTAAGAGTCCTGATCTTTAAACATTAAATGTTGGAGTGTGAAACGTTTTATTCACAGGGGAGATAGTCCACATGAATGAATCTGAAGCCCATTCCTCTATCTAGGGTGATTTTAAAATAAACAGGATGCATATTGTTAGCTAGTTATTAACCAGCACGTTGTAAGTTCTTCAAAACAGTTCAGGATGTAATTTACATGACTCAAGATTAGCAAGACTCAGGGTACTATGAAGCTGCTGTTTGAGGTTAGGAGAAGCGAGTCATACAAGGATGTGAATGAATGTTTGTATTATCTGTGTTTGACTAATATTTGAATTAAATGTTTTATATTTAATCAAAGCAAGATTGAAATTCATTATTACTGCTGATATGCAGTACTAATTACAGGAAATAACCAGCCCTTCCAAGTTCAGTGCCAAATGCTGATAGTGTGGTAGTCTATTCTCTGGGGGGAAATCAAAGGCCTCAGATCTGAAAGAGAATTTAGTCCAGTTTTTTATGTTTTAAACCCATGCTTCCTTTTGATTAAAAAAAGATCCCTTGCCTTTATTTTCTTCAACCTTTCTTTAGTTTGTATTATTAAACTAGTGAGATTTTTTTTTAAATACAGTGTAAGATTTTATTAGAATGATAGATCTAATTTTCAAGCCACACCTCTGCTCCATCCTGCCTTGCGTGATCCTAATTGGGAATCACTGTTCTAATCTAATCCCCCTCTTTAGAGATCAGAAAACTGAGGCTTTGTGTTATTAGGTCCTGAGATAAATCTTGGTCATAGAGCTGTTTTAATTAAAAGCAGGTGCATGGTTTAGATTTCACCCCTATTTATCTTATATAAGTCCCACAGGAGTTTGGAAATCTGAATTCAGGGGTTTTCCCCCGAGATATTCAGTTCTATTTCACCTAACCCTGTAACATTCCAAACTACTGTGTTGGTAGGTCGCCCCATGTGAGCTGGTATAACAGGTCTGCATTTCCCTCCGCGTCTCAGGCCCTGTGCACATGTTTTATTTGTATAGCAGCAAGTGTCTTGCCCGGAATGATCGTTCTGCTACATGTGGTGGTCTCTGGAAGTAACAGCAAGTCTACATTAGAAGTATGTACCACATTCTTTTATCAAAAGGACTTGGCCTTAGCCGTATTTTACAGAGTAAACAACAACTGGCATATTTTAAAAACAGTATTAGGAAGGATAATGGCAAATGTGATTGGCTGGCGGGAAACCGAAGTCACAGATTAAATTACGTTCTTGGCTAGAAAATTCACTAGGAGAAGAGACCAGAGCAAGTGCCAGCAGAACACAGCCCTAAGATAATAAATAAAAATTATCTGATTGAAGAGGAAGATAAATCAGGGGAGAAGCAAGAGTCTTGTGAATGTGCCTGGTTATAATTGCTTCTAGCTGGTAGAAAAGGATCCTTGAATCTTACATGTTCAGCTAAACAAATGAGCTAGTTCCTTCCTGTAAACTACACTGAAACTGGCTTCCGGGGCCTCTGCTTGGGAAGTTAGGATTTAGATTGTAATGACAATCATTATTATAATAAACAGCCATTATTTGAGGGGTTCTGGACACTGATCTCAACATCCTCACTAAAGGGTAAGATTAAAGAAAAGTAATTAGATATTTGCAAGCACTGTACATTTTTGTAAGTACTGATATAAGCATAATATATGATAAATACAAAAAATTATATATAAGCATGCAGATACACATTAGATAAAACACAAATTTAAACAAGATATAAATATTTTTAAAACTGGACTGGGCATGATGGTCATACCTATAATCCCAGCACTTTGGGAGACCCAGGCAGGTGGACCACCTGTGGCCAGGAGTTGGAGACCAGCCTGGCCAACATGGCGAAATCCCATCTGTACTAAAAATACAAAAATTAGCCAGGCGGGGTGACACTTGCTTGTAATCCCTGCTACTCAGGAGGCTGAGGCATGAGAATCACTTGAACCTGGGAGGTGGAGGTTGTAGTGAGCCAAGGTTGTGCCATTGCCCTCCAGTCTGGGTAGCAGAGCTAGTCTGTCTCAAAAAAAAAAATAAATAAAAAATAAAAATAAAAATAAAAACTGAATGATATGTATTAAATTGGAGGGTTCATTTTATTTTGATTATGAACACTTGCCACAATTGTATATTTTTAGTTAATCAAATTAAGGTGTCCCTTAATATGCTTGCCAAACACAAGTTGATCATCCATATTGGCTTTGGGTAAATAGAGCTTGAGAGAGAGAACGTAGAAACTTACTTAAAAGATAACTGGGGAGAAAATTCATCTAGGACTAGATGGGAGAAATCCTTAGATACGTTTATATGTTTTTAAATTATGACTCAACTTGAGGAACCTGAATAAAAAATTGGAAATGGGAAGGGACCTTGTATTAGTCTGTTCTCATGCTTCTAAAAAAGACGTACCTGAAACTGCGTAATTTATAAAGGAAAGAGGTTTAATGGACTTACATTTCCACATGGCTGAGGAAGCCTCACAATTATGGCAGAAGACAAAAGAAGAGCAAAGGGACATCTTACATGGCAGCAGGCAAGAGAGAAAGCACGTGCGGGGAAAAATCATTAGATCTTGTGAGACTTATTCACTATTATAAGAACAGCATGGGAAAGACCCGCCCCCATGATTCAGTTACCTCCCACTGGGTTCCTCCTAGGACATGTGGGAATTATGGGAGCTACAATTCAAGATTTGGGTGGGGACATGGCCTAACTATTTCAGACCCCACAGGTAAAATTCAATATGCAAAATTTTGAAACTCTAGATGAGAGGCAATACAACATTTGGGAGGTTGAGCATTTGAGCAACATCAGAATAATAGATAAGGGGTGACATATATTTGAACTGATTTACAGAGGAGAAATACTAGGTATATTTGGTGATAAAAGATTTTCTACAGAGCTAGGGATATGCTAATGAAAATTATGGCATGTGAAGATTATTGCTTAATAAAAATAATTTGGGAAGCTAGAGAATTTAGGAGTTCATGTACAAGTGACAGGGAAAAATTCACCATTTTGTGGTCAGATGTTTAATATCACGAGTTCAGTTGGGTGCAAGCTGTCTTGCTGTGAATTTTACTGAGTGCTCTTAATACTGTTCCATTAAGTGGCCTTGTTAATAATGGACAAATGGAGCTACTGGCCTCTGATATTTTAAGGATTAGAAATAGTGTTTAGTCTATTTGTATATGTGTGTGTGTGTGTGTGTGTGTCTGTCTGTCTGTCTGTCTGCCTGCCTGTTTCCCAGAAAGCTTACATACAAATTTTTTCTACCTTGAATTGTATTTGATAACTAGGCCTTAAGAAGTCTGTTCTCTTGGGCCAAGTGTCCAGAAATTGAAGGTGGGGAATTCAGGAAGGACCTTAAGATAAATTTTGTCCTTTGAGTTTTGCATTTCTGCTCTCCATGTGTTACAATACCTTGTCTGTTCACTCACTTACACTTCATTTTTGTTTTGTTTTGTTTTTTGAGGAGTCTTGCTCTGTCACCCAGGCTGGAGTGCAGTGGCACAATCTTGGCTCACTGCAACCTCTGCCTCTCAGGTTCAAGTGATTCTCCCACCTCAGCCTCCTGAGTAGCTACGATTACAGGCGCCTGCCACCACACCCGACTAATTTTTATATTTTTCGTAGAGATGGGGTTTCACCATATTGGTTGGCCATGCTGGTCTCAAACTCCTGATCTCAGGTGATCTGCCTACCTCAGCGTCCCAGAATGCTGGGATTACAGGTGTGAGCCACCATGCCTGGCTGCTCACTTGTACTTTGAATAGTTAATCTTAGACTTGATTTTGATGGTCTGCATTTCATTTGTTCCCTATTGTTTGCAGAGCCCAAACAGTATCCTACCATTAAACAGGTTTGTTGATGATGAAACGCATTTCCACACACAAGCACTTTTATCATGCAAAACCTCAGAGAATGGGAAGACCCTGGTTTACATATTGCCAGGTTATTCTGACCTTGCTGTATTTGTTTTATTTGGGAGAAGTGGGTGGGCAAGATATTTGAGCTACAAAGTCCAAATCACAGTCTCTTTCCTCTAAGCTAGAGATGGCCCGAAATATCCAAGACAATGTTTTAAGTGGTACAATTTAGAGATATTGTAGAAGAGTAAGTACATTCCATGTGAGCACACCTGTCTTTATCATGATGAGGTTGAAGTAGGAAGCATCCATGGGCAGTGCTGATGTAAAAAGATGTAAAAAAATTTCCTTTGAAAATCTAATATCTAGAAACATACTTATTTATACATGGAAATTCTACATTATTTATTTATTTATTTAGAGACGGGTTCTTGCTCTGACGCCCAGGCTGGAGTGCAGTGGCACGATCTTGGCTCACTGCAAGCTCTGCCTCCTGGTTTGACGCCATTCTCCTGCCTCAACCTCCTGAGTAGCTGGGACTACAGGCGTGTGCCACTATGCCCAGCTAATTTTTTGTATTTTTAGTAGAGATGGGGTTTCACCATGTTAGCCAGGATGGTCTCGATCTCCTGACCTCATGATCCGCCTGCCTCAGCCTCCCAAGGTGCTGGGAATACAGGCGTGAGCCACCACACCCAATCATTATTTTCAACTCTTTAGTTGAAACACCTTAGTTTTAATATTTTACAGGAGGAATCATAAGATAGGAGAAGACCTTGCCTACAAAAAGAGGCATACAGGCACCCTGAACATTTAATTTTCTAGAAAAAGAAAAAATCCCTACTTGTAATTATTGTCCAAACCCTTCTCATTGTATTAGCCACAATTTCATTAAATTATGTTCTTCACTCATCATCTCTCTAATGAAAAAATTACATTTAAATACTCACGTCAAATAGAAACTGATACAAAATAGATTGAACTACTCTAGTAATCCCGGAAGAGAAATTTAAATTCTATAGTTAATTTGTAGTCAATTACAAATTATATTTCTGATGCAAATCAGAAAAAAAAAAGGAGGCTGTGACAGGTAGTGGGAGTGTGGAGTGGGAAAGATTGGAAGAAGAATATATTGTTTTCCTGTGTGATGATGGCCTTGGAAGAAAGATAACCAGATCCCTTTAAGGTTGACAAAAATAAGGATGGAAAGACATGAGGTCCATTCTTTGAAAGGGTGGCCAACAAAGAGGAAAGGGAGACTGTGTTTTTTAAAAAATAAAAGATGAAATGTGCAGTGGTGCCAAAAGCACTTGGTTGAAGCTGTTCTGTTCCTCCTTGGGGATTAGCTGAGAGAGCTCAGGCCATCTCCCCGAATCATGTTACCAGTCTGGTTGAGATAGCACATCCCTTAAACTCGAACTTGTCATCCCCATGAGACATCTGGTATGAAACGCCACATTTTGTCACCAGTAACTATGGCTGTTGGCACTGAGAAAGTGAGCTGGGAATTGTGAGCAGTGATTTAGGAGAAGAAGATTGAAACACTTGTGTATAAAAGATGTTAGAATTCTCCCCACTAGACCAGTAAGGTAGAAGAGAGCCTTGTAAGACAGTAAGAAAACTGGAGAAGGAATACATTTTGCTACTGTCTAATGAAATATGTTTTAATATTCTGAATGTCCTTCTCACTTTTCTTCTCCTGTATAAAAACTATTCCCTCGGAAAGTTAATATTATATGTATTGTCTGAGTAGAGGATATGTGTTTTCCACGAGTGCATAGAACTAATGTGGATATCTAAAAGTTAACTGTATACTTTATAGTGTCAGATTTATAAATCTCTAAGAATTACCATCAACTCCTTGCTTTGATATTATAAAAAGAATAATTTCCTGAAATTATAAAAATAATAATTTTCCTAGAGTAATTTATTGATGCATCTATCCATTTAAATATTCATTTTATGCTATCATATTATTTTTAGATTATTGAGTGTTTTTTTAAGATACAAAAGAAACTTCAAATTTCTGCTGTGTTTCTGAAAGATTAAAGCAAAATTCCATTAGGAAATAGTAGGAGAATTCTACTGTATCCTCTCATGTGTTACCAGCATTTTGCATTCCAAATAGAAAACATGCCAAGGTGCATTGTGTATTAATCAATCAAAATGCAAAAGTAACAGCAAAATTCACCATAACAACTGAGAATATTCCTTAGGGGAGCTTTCATTGAATTGTCTCGGTTTTGACATAGAGTAACCCAGCTGCCCAGCTATTGATTTGGGCATAATTATCTGCTGCTTAGTAATTATTTACATATGCATTGGAATTGTGTCACTGGGCTCTTCAGTGGGATTAGGAGAAGTGGTGAAAATATATTACTGTTTGAGGGCAACATTGTGGTTTCCAACAATAAGGATCTATTGTTAGGCCATTTAGTGGGTTGAAGTTTTCCACTGGATATAATCCCATCCAGAGAAACCAGAATTTTTGTATGTTTGTTTATATATTTTATCTTTTAACAATCCATAATTAGCTGTTATATTCATTTACATACCTGAGCTTGAAGCCATTTCCTAGATTTAAGTGGATTAAAATGTCTGTGTTGTGTGTTGTGTGTGTATGTGTGTTTCCTTGACAAGTTTTGCATTATAAGAAATTTTATTATTTATTTATTTATTTATTTATTTTTATTGTATTTTAAGTTCTAGGGTACATGTGCACAACATGCAGGTTTGTTACATATGTATACATGTGCCATGTTGGTGTGCTACACCCATTAACTCATCATTTACATTAGGTATATCTCCTAATGCTATCCCTCTCTCTCCTCCCCACAATAGGCGCTGGTGTGTGATGTTCCCCTTCCTGTGTCCAAGTGTTCTCATTATTCAATTCCCACCTATGAGTAAGAACATGCAGTGTTTGGTTTTCTGTTCTGGAGATAGTTTGCTGAGAATGATGGTTTCCAGCTGTATCCATGTCCCTACAAAGGACATGAACTCATCCTTTTTTATGACTGTGTAGTATTCCATGGTGTATGTGTGACACATTTTCTTAATCCAGTCTGTCACTGATGGACATTTGGGTTGATTCCAAGTCTTTGCTATTGTGAATAGTGCCGCAGTAAACATACGTGTGCATGTGTCTTTATAGCAGAGTGATTTATAATCCTTTGGGTATATACCCAGTAATGGGATGGCTAGGTCAAATAGTATTTTTAGTTCTAGATCCTTGAGTAATTGCCATACTGTCTTCCACAATGGTTGAACTAGTTTACAATCCCACCAACAGTGTAAAAGTGTTCCTATTTCTCCACATCCTCTCCAGCACCTGTTATTTCCTGACTTTTTAATGATCGCCATTCTGACTGGTATGAGATGGTAGATACCATCTCAATGACATCTCACCATCTCATTGTGGTTTTGATTTGCATTTCTCTGATGGCAGAAATTTTAACTATTTGGTTATGATTTTGTCTTGGACCAATAATGCTTGCCTTGTGACAAATCTGTTTTTCTTGTTTTTGTTTTGTTTGTCTTTGAGATGGAGTCTCTGTCACCCAGGCTGGAGTGCAGTGGCACGATCTTGGCTCACTGCAACCTCTGCCTCCCAGGTTCAAGCAATTCTCCTGCCTCAGCCTCTCGAGTAGTTGGGATTACAGGTGCCTGCCACCAACCATGCCTGGTTAATTTTTGTAGTTTTTTAGTAAAGATGGGGTTTCACCATGTTAACCAGACGGCTCTCGAACTCCTGACCTCAGATGATCTGCCCACCTCAGCCTGCCAAAGTGTTGGGATTACAGGCATGAGCCACCATGCCCAACCATGACAACTCTTTATGAAGTAAAGGGGAAAAACAGTACAGTTGACTTTTGTACAACACAGGTTTGAACTGTGAGAGCCCACTTACTCTAAACACAGATTGAAAATACAGTATTCTTGGGGATGTGAAGCCTGACTTTTCTGGTACTTGGCTCTGCAGGGCTAACTGCAGGACTTGAGTATGCGTGGATTTTGCAGGGAGTCTTGCAACCCATCTCCTGTCTATACCAAGGTGTGACTGTATTTAAATTCATTGTCCCTAAAATAGAAGCTAAAGTTAATGTTTCTCTAATTAATTCACTCTTTGGGACAATGCTGAAAAATGGCCTTCCTCTGGTTCCCCATAAATTGTCTGCATAAATCCATGGGGAGACTGATATTTTGGGCCCACACTACTCATGACTGAGGTTGAGATTGTGATCAATTAGCTTTTAATTTTGTCCAAATTAACTTATGGTATAAATACAGACTAACACTTGGTTATGTACAAATGCCAATTAAAGGCAACTTCTACAGGGAAGTTGTTGGCTAATGATGTATTTTTGAGGAACAGAGGTTTTAGTCATTAGAGGGGTGCTGTTGTTCACATCCTTATCATGCTTAGAAGGAACATTTTCCCGTGTTTATATATTGGTAAGAGTATTGTGGACTTCTTGACTTGCTCTTCAGTGACTGAGAAGCTTAGCAAGATGTCTCCTCAGCTAAGTTTTATGTTTTAATATAGAGCCAAACTTTCAGAAGAGTTGATGCTAGACTGATTTTTTATGACTTAAGTAATTAAACATTTTTGTGAATGCATCATTTTGTTTAGAAGCACGCTTACAGAATTTGTAATAGTAACACGTTGCAGACAGCAAAGGTGAACAAAATGTTGGAAAGCTGTAATAGTGTTAAAGTAATGAATTAATGAAAAAGTAATGAAAAACTGAGTAGATTTCTGAGGCTCCTGAAACCCCTCCCACAGGAAGAGAGATGAAGATTTCCTTCAGACCAGCCTGATCTAAATAGGAAACACCCTCAACTTCCTCCCAGTTCTGCTTATCTCTTTGCTTGGGTTTAATGTAAAATTGTCATTATTTAGAGAATAGAGACATTCATTCAGAGTTTAGCATCTGTCCTTTGAACTTGTTTGCATTGGTGTGGTCTGTCATTAATTAAAAGCTCCTAGATTGTAGGGTCAAGTTTTCTTATACTCTGTGACTAAGATGCTTATTACCATCCCATACTAAACAGATACTGAATAAAAGCATTCAGTATGCTTTTGTTTACCTTTCTCCTTGCCTCTGGTGGAAAAATATTTTTCTGGATTGCTTCATCAGTAATACCACTGGTGAGGCTGCGGGTGAGGGGGTTGAGATATGATATGGGGTTAAAGCTAGGGAGCAATTTAGGGTGGGGAGTAGGAGCTCTTTGCAATCAAACAGATCCAGAATATTCACTTCACAACTTACCATCTTTCTGGCCTCCAACTTTCCAAGCCCAAATTTCCTCACCTGTAAAGTGAGGCTATTATACCTGTGTTACGGGCTGAATTGTGCCAGATCTCCCTTCCCAAATTCATACATTGAAATCCTAACCCCAGAACCTCAGAATGTGACTGTATTTGCAGATACGGTCTTTATGGAGGGTACCTACATTAAAATCAGGTCAGCCAGGTGGGCCCTAATACAATATGACTCATGTCCTTAGAAGAAGAGGAAATTTAGACACAAACTTGTACGAGGGAAGACATCATAAAGATACAGGAGAAAGATGGCCATCCATGAGCCAAGGAGTGAGGCCTGGAACTGTTTCTTCTCTCACAACCCTCAGAAGGAACCAACCCTGCTGACACCTTGATTCTGTACTTCAGCCTCTCATTTAACTATGAGAAATCTCTGTTGTTTAAGCCACCCAGTCTGTGGTACTGTGTTATGGCAGCCCTTGCAAACGAATACAACCTACCTTACACTCCAGTTGTAAATAGATCAGACACTGTGAAGAGCTTCTGATGTGTAAAGACACTCAGCAAATGGGAGCTTGATAAAATGATAAGAGCTAGAGAAGGAAACAGAAGTGGAAATATTTCTAGAAATATATTTGAATTCTTAAAGCCTGGTAGACATGGAAGTTAGGTTTGGAAGGAAATTCAGAGAAGTTTCTTTTTGCTTAAATTAGGCCCCCTGCAAACATGAGAGCATGTATGGACCAACTGTATCCAATTGTGTTTTCCTTTGTGGTTGTCTTTTGTGGATGATAAATGAGCCCAAATGGTAACAAATGAGCCTCACAGAAGGATTTATGATCGTGAACCATAGGGTTCAGATGGTGTCTGCAAGTCGAATGCTTGGTAAAAATATGTAAGTAGTGGTGGCCCACTGTATCTGGATTTGTTGGATTGGTTTCACACATCATTGCTTTCTGGCAAAGAAATAGTGCAAGCCCAAATAATTTTAAAAATTGCCAGTGTTAAAATAATGCCTCCTGCTATTCACTCATACTCCTCTCTGAATAATCAGCGGTGACTATATTTATATGGATCTAGGGAACATTTAAAAATATCAGCTTTACATGCCAAGTTACCCTTTTTAACTTAAAGAAAGTTCTTTTATTTGCAAGCTATTCTTCAAGATAAATAAGTATTATTTTCTTATTTTGTACCTTCAAAGAATAATTCCTTCTAATTTGAAGTTTGGTAAAATTATAATTTTGAGTAATTTCTTCTTAAGTGCCTGGATTTCTTATAAAAATAGCAGGATTGGCAAACCTCTTAAGATATTAGGATTCTTCACCTACTTCGCCCTTCAACTACTTTGATGCAACGTGTTTTGTTAAACACTGATAGGTCTTCCGAAGTCATAGCAGCAGTTAGGGAAGGTCATGTAGGTGGGGACGTTTTATTTTGTGAACTATTCTCCCTCTCCACATAAACATAAAATTAAACCATAATCAAATTGATTCTTTAGAAGGCTAATCAGGGTTTTGTTTTGTTTTGTTTTGGTTTGGTTTGAAGATAATTCTGTGAAGAGTGCTCTCCTGGCACAGAAACAAGACATGGGTCACCACCCAGAGAGGTGACTCCACAGCAGTCATTAGCTGGACCTAACTCTAGCTTCAATACCATGAGTCACAAAGGAAATATATAAGTGATAATAGCAGGTACTTACTTGTGCTTATAAACTGTCAACACCCAGCACAGTGGAAAAAGTGGTAAGCTTATTTGATTAGCTCAAAAGTTCTCAGAAGTTCCTGGGGCTGTTCTCAGTTTGAAGAGGAGATAATAAAAATTCTAACTACTCCCCTTCTGGTACCCATCATCTTTTCTCTGGAGGACTTCAAAGGCCTCATATGTGGCCTCACTGTCTTAACTGCTGTACCTCCTCCACCATACTTCTAAAGCACAATTGTGTCTTGCCACTTCTCTGCCTAAAACTGTGCAGTCACCCCTAATTACCCTCCAGATAAAGTTTCAATCTCTCAATGAGGTCTACAAAGTACTTTACCATCAGGCCTCTGTCTACCTCCAAATTCATTTCCTGCAACTACCTTTTGTGGTGCCTCGTTGTCAGTCAGTCAGAAATACCTGCAGTTGCAGGCTTTCTCATACCTCTGGGCCTTTGCATGTGATGTTCCTGTTGTGAACAACAAGCTCTCTGACATCTAGATTTCTTGATCTAGCCACCTACTGCTCTCCATCAGCTCAATCTAGACTTTCCCTGCTGTGAGATTGAGTTGAATGTTATTTCCATGTGCTCCTCCTACCTGCCCCCTACGTGTTATTGTATTGAAAGTACAGTTACCCTGCCCTTATTCTTGGGCTCACTCTTTGAGGTTTTAGTTGCCTATGGTTAACTGTGGTCCAAAAATATTAAATGGAAAATTTTGGAAATAAATAGTTCATAAGTGTTCAGTTGCATGCCATTTTAGGAAATGCAGTGAAATCTAACTCTGTCCAGCCCCATCTCACCCATGATGTGAATTGTGCCTTTATCCAGCATGGCCACACTGTAGACATTCCCTGCTTGTGAGTTACTTGGTTGCTCACCCTGTTATGGTTATCAGATTGACTGTGGGAGCATCACAGTGCTGGTGCCCAAAGAACCCTTATTTTGTTTAATAATGGCCCCAAAGTGCAGGAGTAATGATGCTGGCATATTGCTATAATTGTTAATTGTTCTGTTTTATTGTTAACCCCTTGCTGTGCCTAAATTATGAATTAAACTTTATCATAGGTATGTTTTATATAGGAAAAGACAGCATATATCGGGTTCAGTACTATCCCTGGTTTCAGGCATCCACTGAGGGTCTTGAAATGTATCCCCCGGGGATAAGGGGGACTACTATACTTGTCTCCTGCACTGGATAGTAAGTACTTTGAAGGAAGAAACAGTGTCTTGTGCCAGTTTTATATACAGTACCTAGCTAGTGTCAAATATAAAAGAATATGTGTGATGAAGGAAGGAAAGAAGGAGGGGAGGAGGGAGAGAAGCAGGGAAGGAAGAAAGGAGGGAAAGAAAATTGAAGGAAGGAAGGAGGGAAGGAAAATGGGAAGGAAAATGAAAGAAGGAAGGAAAGGAAGGAAGGAAGAAAAGGAGGGAGGGGCAATGGAAAGTATCAGAAGTGGGAGGGGGTTGTGGAGAGAAGGAATTGGTGTTAACAGAGAACTTACTATTTATCCTACCAGTCTCTTTCATTAAATCTTCATGACAGCTCTTTGAAGCAGGAATTATTATCTCTAATTACAGATGAGGAAAGTGGGCCTCAGAGAGTTCAGCCCATTGTCAGGGATTTCACAGCTCGTAGGTTGTGGGACTGGGATTTGAATGCAGATCTGCCTGATCCCCAAACCTGACCCTCTGCTCCTTGTCCCATTTCTAGCCATATCGTGGGACAGATAGGATGTCATATAATCACCTGGTGTATTCACCATAGTCTTGATCAAGCCAGGCCGCTCTAATTCTCAGCTGCTTCTCATTAGCCAAGATTCCTGCACATAAGGCTGAAATAGAAAGAAGCTCAAAACAAACCCACTGGCTTATTTTTGTTAATCACTATGAACGGTGGCTGTAGCAGAGCTGATTCGTTTAATTGAGGATGTAGAAAATATTGCAGAGAGTAAAGAAAAGGCTAGGAATGCCAAATTAAATTTCTTGGAAAATAGTGGTTTGCATTCTTCAAAGGGGTCATTGCTGAATTCGTAATCAGACTGTAATGAATATCAGCCAAAGTATTAAGTTTGTGGTATCCAGAAACCAGGAAATATGTTTGTATTGTGTGTTCCTTACATCATGGAGTGTCATGTGCGTAAGTACACTTAATTAGATACTCTGATGACATTAGTAACAGTGTCGAATGTCATGAATGGCTAATTGCTTGCCAATCGAAAGCCCTATTTACATAAACACCAGGGGCCCACTCAGAGGTCTGCACCAACTATCTTTTAAGCTAGGATGTATCTTTAGTACCTTGGGACAAAGCAATGAGCATTTTCATACAGAAATCCAAGAGACACTACAGGGGACGTAAAGAAATTTTTTTGAAGAAAATGTCTCTCATCTGATCAGTTAGAGATTGGAAACTGTAAGAATTTTTTAAAATAATAGTTATTAAAATGCATAATATTTTGTGGCCTTTATATCTAGCTAAAGCAGAATACCATCTTCTATATTTTATATTTTCTAAGTGTACTTTGATTCTGAATGGAGAGTTTCAGCCAAGCAACTTAATTATATTTTGAAAGCCATTCTGGAGTTTTAGCTTTACAAAGTTAACTTCCCACTTCCGTGCCACCACTCACACATACTAGCATCAAGTGTATATAGAAAAACAACAAGTTAAATTTTTCCAGGAATATTACTTGTGTCCTAGATTTTTTTTTTTTTTTTTTTTGAGACGGAGTCTCGCTGTGTCTCCCAGGCTGGAGTGCAGTGGCGTGATCTCGGCTCACTGCAAGCTCCGCCTCCCGGGTTCACGCCATTCTCCCGCCTCAGCCTCCCAAGTAGCTGAGACTACAGGCGCCCGCCACCACGCCCGGCTAGTTTTTTGTATTTTTAGTAGAGACGGGGTTTCACCATGTTAGCCAGGATAGTCTCGATCTCCTGACCTCGTGATCCACCCGCCTCGGCCTCCCAAAGTGCTGGGATTACAGGCTTGAGCCACCGCGCCCGGCCTTGTGTCCTAGATTTTTAAAACAGACATGGATGTTAAAATTGTCATCCAGTTTTCCTCATTTTACAGGTGAGAAATTAATCCCCAGAGATTTACAGTAATTCACTTAAGGTCACCTAGCTCCATGTTTTTTCTCCTCCACTCTTGTTATGGGCTGGATGTTTGCTTCTCCCTCTTCCCTAAATTCATGTTGAAGGCCTGACCCGCAATGTTCTTGTATTTGAAGGTGGGGCCTTTGGGAGGCAATTAAGTTGAGATAGAGTCTTGGAGGTGGCACTCTTTTGATGGAATTAGTGCCCTTTTAAGAACAGAAAGGGAGGGAGAGCTCTCTCTCCGGATGCATGTGCCATGGAAAGGCTATGGGAGCACACAGTGAAAAGGCAAGGTGGCTGTCTACAAACCAAGAAGCGGGCCCTCACCAAACACCAAATCTTCTGGCTTAGACTTCCCAGCCTCTAGAACCAAAAAAAAAAAAAAAAGTCTGTTGTCCAGTCTACAATATTTTGTTATAGCAAACTAGAATAATCCTACTCATACAGAAAGGATTGGAGCAGTTTATTGGTTCCTATAAATGATTACGATCCATTTTTATAAATGATTATTCAAACCATCGGGAATGCAAAGCATTTTTTTCTTAAAGTCAAGCAGTAAATTGACAGCAAAAATGAAACAAAAGATCAGACCTCCTGATTCATGGTCCAGAGCTTGTGATGTCAAGCATGTTGCTACTTAAAGGAAAGAATGTTTGTGTTTGATAATCCCATCTCTTTTTAAAGCAATACCTGTTTGTTGACTGCATTTTGCAAACTCTATTTGCTATCTTTAGTCTTTTAGAGAACTCACAAACTTTCTTGATATACAACTTTGACATTTAAAAATTGTTCTGCTATGTTTGAAGAAAACAAAGGATGCAAAGGTTCTCTAACAGCTGCACGAGTTCACTGAGACAACACTCACACTGCAGCTCTGGGACCCTGAATTTATATACCCTGGGTTCCACTTGGTTTGCTGAGTCGAGTGCTGTAGAACATCTACGTCTTGTTCTAAGAAGAATGAGGACATAACCTGGGTTGTTCTGGATATCTCCTCATTATCTTGGGATGTTGCATTCTTGGTAAATTCTGCCTGAGAATTGCAAACGAGCAGCAGAAGAGCTGGGTCAGCCAAGGTCATCTGGGGACCTATTCTTCTGCAAAGGGAATGACCCCATATCATGAAATCTCATGCATAAGCTGTAGGAACAGGAAAAAGTTAAATGGTAGAAGAGATCATAGTGTCTATCCAAGAGTGTTTGGGGAAAACTAGGGCCCAAGGGTGATATATTTGGTGACTTGTACACAGAGTGTGAGGTAGAAGCTGAACAGAACTATCACCTACATTCAATACTATTTCTTTATCTTTCCAAGCAAAAGTAGTATGTATGACAAAAGGGTGAGACAAGGGTAAGTTATAGTTTTCCCCTCTTCTCTCCTCCCTTACTCTTCCCTTGCTTCCCCTTTCATCTCCTTCCTCTTCTGTTCTTTCCTCTCCTCTTGTTCCTTCCTCACCCCTCCCTTCCTATACATTATGAAGAAATGAAGAAATATGTATTGAGATGTGTTTTTAGAACTTCTTCTCAAAAAAGGTCTGTAGTTTTACTTCTGTGCATTTGTGGAATTAACTGACTCCACTTAACAGTAAAATAACACAGCACTAAAAGAATATAAAGTTTATGTTAAATGGTTATGAAAATAATGGGTCACCTTGGCCCACTGAGATCGTGTTGAGTGAGGTTCAGTGAAGATACTAAATAGGCCCTCTTGCACCTCACTGGGAACCAATTGACAGATACGGAAGTCAGACAGAGTGAGGTATTTTGGTCTGTTTTTTATTACTGAAGACTAAACTGGAGGATGTGAACTACCTGGCTGGCAACACTGGGCTTCCAAATAGACTTTCTGACTTAGTCATGAGCTATATGTCTTAAGCCTATGGCCTGGCAAAAATTGGAAGAAAATCATGCACTCTTTGGGAAGGCATCCCAAGAGAGTGCCAGAAGGGGCTGGAGAAGCACTCCTGCTTCTTCTCCCCAGTTGTCAGTCAGCTAAGTTTCTCCTCCTTCCATGGAGGAGTGAGTGAGGAGCATAGTGTTGACTTATTGAGGTCCTTCTACCTGGAGGAGGGGAGGGGGACAATTGCTTTTCTGTTTCTAAACATATATTAGAGGCTAAATGGTTAGGAAAAGATAATCCAATTTTCTTATGATTGAAAGATAAGTTAAAGGTGTTTTGGTTTTGTCTATGTGTAATTGTTATTCGCTGTTTAGTTAAGACAAAAATTACATACTTTGAATCAGTGATTTTCAGATTTAGTGTGCATTGGGATCATCTGGACAGCTTGTTATAATACAGATTCCTGGACTCTATTCTTGGACACTTAGTAGGAATGCCAAAAAAACGAATGACTTAGGTGGTCCTGGGACCATCTGTGAATGTCTTCCTCCTCATCCATCCATTTCTGAATTCTTTTTGTATTGTGGGTCATTACTTAGCCATTTCAAATTTAGTTATTAATGTTGATGATTGTTTACCAAATCACTATTATTAATACATTTATTTCTTTGTTTATATGTTCACAGGGAAAATATGGGTATATATACATGAAACTGTAAATGATGGTTATCTTCTTGGCATGACGTTACAGGAAAGGGTAGAGTTTTACATTCTTTTTCCTGCACTGGTGTCACAGGATCTTTGGGGTGTTTCTTTTCTCGCCGGAAAGTTCTGTGGCTGGTAGTGCCTTTGCCCAAGTTTTTACTCAGGCCTGCTGGGCTTGTTCCACCCTCCTGGCCTGGCAGGCTGCTCTCAGCTCGTGCTACAGGCCCAAATCTCGTGCCCGCCAAGGGTGAGCCAGGCGCAGAGCAGTGAGGAGTTTGAGAGTGAACATGGGCTCCAGACACTGTGCACAGCAAGGCACACTGGTGACTGCAGCAGGGCAGGCAGCTCCAGGCACCAGCATGGGTGCCGGCTCCCTCTGAGGCTGAGGCTGGACCAGGTGTACTGTAAGCAGCTTCCACAGCTGGCACTGGGGAATGTGGTGGTGCCCGGAAGCTTGGAGATGCCAGGAACCACAGAGCCCCAGAGAGGTTGTCACAGACCTGGTTCAGGGAGCTCCTAGGTCTGGGTTCCCCAAAGGGCCACAGCTCTTCTCCCCTCTCCTTCTTGTCACCCACATTGTGGCAAGCAAGGGGCATGTTTCAGTCCTGTTTGTGTTACAGCTCTTTTAGCCCCGCTGTTCGGCAGGTCCCAAGTTCTTGTCCTGCATCCAGGAAGAATGAAGTATGTGGATAAATGGAGAGTAAGATGATGAGGAGCTTTACTGAGCAACAGAACAGCTCAGAGGAGACCCACAGTGGGTGGGTCCTTTCTGCAGGTGAGGTGTCCTGATGAATATCCAGCTTTCAGCAGAGAGGAGACCCTGGAGTGGGTAGCTCCTCTCTGCAGCTGGTCATCCATCTCTCCTCCTCTCCTGGAGTCTGGCTGAGTTCAGGGCTTTTATTGGCCTCAGAGGGGAAGAAGTGCAGGCTGATTGGTCCATGGGTGGCCATGAGTAGGCCTGGAAAAAGCACCATAAGTTCCCATGCTGGTCCATGGGACTGGCATCCCACCCCCTAAGGCTTTCAGACTTTCCAGGGCTTGAAGGCAGAGCTTCATCAAGGACCCGCCCCCTTCCACTCCCAGGAGCCTGTCTTCCTCCTGCCGCCATTCATGGCACCTATGCTGTTCCTGTCAAAGGGTGCCTGCAGGCCAGCACGGGTTGCCCTCAGCACCCCCTTGGCCTCCTTCCTGTGCTCGTCACCCCCTTAAGTCCAGAGCAGGCTGAGGTGGCAAGGGACTGGTGTGTCAGCGCTGCTCTGGGTGTGCACACACCTGGCTGTACCACAACAGTGCCTGGCTCAGCCCCAACCTTGTGCAAGATCAGAGTGGGTGCTAGGAGCAGGGAGAGGCCAGACAGTGGGAGCAGACGCTTCTGAGCCTGCAAGGGCAGGGGTTCCTTCCCAGGCCCCTGAGAGGGCAGAGATGCCTGGGTCCACAGCTGTGGCTTGGCAACTGCAGCTGTGCCTGGGAAGGCAGGACTTCTGCCTATTCCTGGCTCCCAAGGGCACAGGGATGCCCGGGTCTGCAGACGCAGCTGGGCAGCCACAGCTGCACCCAGGGAGTGTGAAGCTCCCGCCCTGCCAACTGATAAGGGGACGGGGCTTCCACCTATTCCCGGCTCCTGTTGGCTCTGTGGAGCATCCAGCCCCAGCTGCACCTCCCCCAGTGCAGCCAGCATCATGGCAGCAGCCACTCTAGATGGGCCACTGCTGCCATCGCTGGTACATTTTTGCAGTTTTTATTGCATTAAAGTAAAGATACTTTTATTTTGAAAACAGGCAGAAAAGAGGAAAGGAAGGAGAAAGAGAAAGTCAAGTTCTGAGTTTTTAAGGAAAAAGGGGAAATTATCTCTTCCCATTAAACTTTACTTGAATCTTGACAGCACCTGTGACTAGGGTGTCTCTTGGTACAGCTGAACCGATTGACTTATGACACGTTCTTACTCGGCTCCACCTCCTTCCAGCCTATTCTCCGGAGATACACCTCTCCATAATTTAAAATGTAAACCATATTACATTACTCCTTTGTCTAAAACCTCCAGTGACTTCCATTGCACTTAGCTAAAATCCAAATGTTCCATCTCAAGGTTTTGCATGATCCAGCCTGCTAAATGTCTCTGTCTCACTCACCTCTATGTCCTCATAGCCTATACAGTACCTAGGCTAAAGTAGATGCTCAACAAGTACTGGTGAATTAAAGAATGAATGAGTGAATGAATGTCCCTTTCAGAGCTTGAAATGTATGCGTTGTTGAATTTCCTTCCAAAATAGACAACTGGTCTTTTCTGCTGGCACTCGTGAGACTCCAAGGGGCATATTCATTTCCCAGATTGTATGCTCTCCTAGTTGGACAGTTCTGATTTTTCATGGATCCTTAAAATCCAGCTAAGCTCTTCTCTGACACTGAGGTGAAGCGGCTTAATTTCTATTAGGCAGTGCAGTGAGGAATGGACTCTGCCCAGGTCTCAGATTATCTGCCTTTCTAACTGGCTCAATGGTTTTCCAGATATTTTTGCTCAGGAATCACTGTGTCAGAACAAGGGAAGGACCCCATGTGTCCATTCTCCTTCACCTTCCACCTGTGCTGGTTTGTACATGAAAAAATATATGTATCTACAATGAATTTTAAAACTGTCTTCCACAAGACCAGCTTGGCCAACATGGCGAAACCCTGTTTCTACTAAAAAATACAAAAACTATCTGGGTGTGGTGGTGGGCACCTGTAGTCCCAGCTACACGGGAGGCTGAGGCAGGAAGAATTACTTCAACCCGGGAGGTGGAGGTTGCAGTGATGCAGTGAGCCAAGATTGCATCACTGCACTCCAGCCTGGGTGACAGAGGAAGACTCTGTCTCAAAAAACAAAACAAAACAAAAAAACTGCCCTCTGATATGCCACCAAGAAGATATTCACATTGTTTCATTTTCGTAGAATGTTGGAAGATATGAAATTAAAACTGGGATTTTCTAAGCAGTATCTGGAGTAAAAGTAAAAAGTGTTCTTGCTTCAAGATTTCCATTTGTGGTATCATTCACAAGAGAAATTTCCCCTTTTTGAAAAGTATTGGCTTTGATCCTATAACAAAATTACTTTCAAGAAGTAGATTGCTTACTATATGAGGTGAATTAATTTTTACAGTGATGGAAATCACTCTTACAGGGCACCAGGGTATCATTTAGTACATTGGAAGAGGTAATTTTCTGAAGAGTGGTTTATTTATTGTCTACTAAGCTGAGCATTGAGGAGCAGATGCAGTGACTGGTGCACATCCCCCACCAAGTGTGCATGGAAAAACCGCCTAAATCAGACATTGCAATGGAGAATGTGGATGTCTCCAAAGGCTCCTTTACAGTAGAAGGAGTTCTTTCCATGGTTTTCTAGTCTGCTGAACTAGAAGGAAGCAAGTTAGGAGGAAGAACAGGAAGGCTGCCAAAGTGTGTCCTTAGCAGAATGAATGGTTATTTATCTTTACCACCTCATGAATTTTTATTTCAAGGTCTAAAAATTTCCACAATTTACTAAAGTAGAAAAAGAATAGGGCTCTATTGGGTTAAGCAAAGTAAACCGAAAGATATATAGAAACTTCAAGGAAGTGACAGTTTAACCAGGTTCCGAAGCAGCAATGGTGCTGGACAGTGTGGCCTTTATGTGGCTCTTTCTCTCCTTTTTTTTTTTTTTTTGAAAGCAGAATCTTGCTCTGTTGCCCAGGCTAGAGTACAGTGGTGCAATCTTGGCTCACTGCAGCCTCCACCTCCCAGGTTCAAGTGATTCTCATGCCTCAGCCTCCTGAGTAGCTGAGACTACAGGTGTGTGCCATCACCCCTGGCTAATTTTTGTATTTTTATGGGGTTTCACCATGTTGCTCAGGCTGGTCTTGAACTCCTGACCTCTGGTGATCCACCTGCCTTGGCCTTCCAAAGTGCTGGGATTACAGGCGTGAGCCACCATGCCTGGCCTTTCTCTTCTTTTAATTACAAAAAAAGGGCCAATCATCCGTTACCTGTAACGCAGAGGACACTTGAGAGGTCTGTTCATTTACAAAGGAAAGATGATAGTAAGTGTGGCATCTCTCTGATTCTGACCTCTGTGTCTTTGTCTTTCATATGTTCCAACACCAAAGTCATCTAGAGGGCAGTTAGCTCTTAAAAAACAGAGCAACTTTAGTGAGATTAGTAGAAATAATTGTTATAAAAATGGGGAGGGAGACAGTTTGTGGAGCCAGAAGTGTCTCTTTTCACAATGTACATTCTCTTGTGGAAACAAACAGCCAGATTCCAAAGACTTTTACTGCTTAGCAGATGCTGTGGTGGATCCCACGCTGCTGAGTGTCAGCTTCATGTATCAGTTGAAGTGAGTAGTCGGTGCTCTGATGTCAAAGGGATGCGCCCAGAGCTATTCTAGAGAATCAGAAAGCTGACTTCTCTGGAAAAAGTCACATCAGGACCCAGAGCAAGGAAACAGGTACCAGAATATCTGAGCTCCAAGGTATCTCAAGCAGATTTTATGAGCGTTTTTTTTTTTTTCTTGCTACTGTTTTAACGGGCTTGGGGCTTTTCCCTGGAGTGCCCATCTTAAAGATGGAGGTGCTGAGCCTAGAAAATTGAGAAAGGGATATCTGATTCATTCTGTTGAGGGCCTACGGCTCTTAGGCTCAAGAGAAACCAAAGGCGCAGCAGAAATTCTAGCCTCGTCATCTCCTTTGATGAGTAGTTCCTGGTAACTCTGTCTTTGTTGAGCCCATTTCTTAACCCTTGTGGCCTCTTGAGGAAGTATATTATGACTATCATTGAACTGCCTCCTATTGGCTACTCCTGTCCCTTCAGATTTCTACACTTCACATATTACCTCAGCGAGTATCAGAATTTCATACAATATCCACTGTGGTACATCTCATTAGAGGTACAAATATACTCAGTAAATTGTGGGAGAGCATAAGCAGAAAAACTGGGAGGATCTGGGAAATTATCTTGGGACAAAGATGAAGACAGATTTTTGCTAAAAAACCTAAAAAATACGATTTTAGCTTGAAAATATTCTAATGCTAATTTGCATTCTAATCCTTGATATAACTATGTTTAATTATCAAAAAAATAATGTTTTCTCCAGAAAGTTTGAGAAAAATGAATAATCCAGGAAGATGCTCCATGCTTATCCCTAATGCCTGAACTCTTGACACTTGCAAACCCTCTGGGGCACACGTGCCTATCTAAGAAGCATGAATATGCTTATAGTCTTCGTTGCTCTGGCTGTGTTTTATCCCATCTAGTCTTTCACAGGTCTACATAAAGGAATGCAAAATTGCAATGACTGTATAAACACCAGGCATGTACAGTGTCTGGAGTGTCTAGTCCCTCCCAATCTAGGTAAGAGGAGGAAAGAGGATCAATGACACCAATGGAGATTCCACGGTCTCCCCCACCCCCAGTAGAACCCATATATTCTATTCTACCTTGTGTAGAAACGATACCAAAGGAGAACTTTCTCACAGAAAAAATGAGGAGAGGAGTAAAGATTGATTGTATAGTGTTTTTGCAGCTTCCTGAACTTCTCAGTGGCAGCCTATAAATAATCTACACTAACTGTATATATATAAAACTTTAAATTTCATAATGAAAATCAATTTAAGCCAATTGTATTGCAAGTCTTATACAGTTGCACCATTTCCTTAATATAGTTTCTATCCAAAGCTTTCATAGTTTAATGTTGTTTTGGGTTATTTCCATAAAGTTATAATTTTTATATCCCATTAAAAAACATATGAATGTTTATGATGTTCAAATACCGAAGTCAATTATGATTAACGAGAAGTGTTACAAGTCATGTAGTTCACTTCATTCAACTTTTTAATAAAAGAAAGAAAAAATATGCTTGGTATTATTTCCTGTGAATAGAGAAATGCAGAAAACTTATTTAAATTTATACCAGTATACCTATTTTTAAAACATTGTGTCTTGGGATACCCAGTAAGCTTCAGTTATTACAGGTATTTTCATTTAAGAGTGTCTTTTTGATTAAATGACGGCCATCACAGTATCAAGAAAACCCAACCTTGCCAATACCAGTTTATGAATGAGCTCAATGATACACAAGAGGTAAGTGGGGTCACTTCATTCCAGTATATAGTCAATTTGTGTTTTTTTTTTCCCCAAAGAACAATTGGCATTGTATATAGATGTGCATTCACAGACACCATGAAGAAAGCACCAAACAATTGAGAGAACTGTTTTTTTCCCTAAGGCTGTATTGGCCTAATATTTGCCAATATTTTATGCCCTCTTCATCCATCCACACTTTGCACAAGCAATTTCTTCTACTGAAATGCTTTTTCCAGTTGTCCTCATAGAAAACTGTCATTAACATCTCTTATTTGCTTTCCCTGGCCCCTCTTCCTAGGCAGAAATGATTGTTCATTTCCCTATATATGTAATATTTCTAATACACTTTGAAATATTCCTAATACAGCTCTTTATTATAGTCCATTTCAGTTATTGGCTAATAGGCCTCTCCCCTAAGCAGGAACTTAATGAAGACAAAGACTTGTTTGGTCATATTTTTTCTTGCTTTTTTTATGTGCCTCATTATTTTTGATTGAGTGTCAGACACTGTGTATAAAATAACAGAAGAGACTGAACTCAATAGTATTAACACCTAGAAATGAAGACACTTCTTGTTCTGTGAGGCCGTTACTGTGATTGGGCCTGGGTTTTGTTGTTATTATAATTAATCTTTGTATTTCTTGGACTTCAAATTCTTCCAGCAGTGGGCTGCTCTTACCTTGTGCTCAGTGTGGGTCTGGGATTCTGAAGGCAATTTCCTAATGTTTCTACTCTATCCTTAGATTTCAGCAGCCCTTACACACTGTGGCCATTCTTACCCTTCCTCCAGCAGTAGATTGCTATTGCTTGTTACTAAGTACTCAGCCCATGTTAGGGCCTGTGGAGTGAGGAGTTTCTCAGTTCTCATGATCCATCCTCAGTCTCAGGAAGGTCCTGTGAGCCTGGGCCTTGAGGGTAAGGCTTTCTCACCATTTCTGTTCCTTTTCCCCCTTCCCTTTACCATGGTAGCCAAAACTCAAGTAGGAGTTTTCTGGTCTTGCAGTAGCAGATGTCTTTTTGGTATCAGTGCAGGATTTTAGGCCCATGAGCACTTCCTATACTCCTCCACACAAGACAGGAATTTTGCTTTTATTCTTCCCCCTAAAGCATTGGGCCTTTGGCTCTGCCATGGAACGAGAGGATTGCCTACCCTTCCCCTAGCAGCTTAAGGCTTTTGCTTCACATACAAGAAGCATCTGGGGAAGAGGAGGAGCTGTTGTGTTGCCCCAAGTGGCAGCCAGTTACCTCCTACATGATTGTTCTATTGCCCCCAGACTTCTTTCTGGCCCTCAATCTTGTTCATAATCGTACAGTAGAGAGTTGCAGGTATGTGTGAGTCCTCCTCATGTCTGGGGCTCCTGATTTTCTTAAACTGTGATGGTAACACACACTCAGTCTTTAAGAACTTATAAAATATAAGCCACTTTCATATTACCAGGTTTCCCCATATCTTGCCAACAGCAGAACGGTTTATGTAGCCCATCTGTCCTTGGAGGGAACTGCCGTCTTTGGAATTCAACTCACTGGGTTGCCTTGGGACTTCGGCTCTCTTATGGACTCCAGAAAATGTGTAATTTTGTAGGTTATCTGCCTCGTTTTATTGTTAAGGTGAAAGTAATATTCTTTTGTGGCTTTCTACATATCAAGTGGAAGTAGAACTCCTTAGGTATAATCACTAAGTGCCCCAGGGCCCAGCAGAAGACTGGGATATAGGAGATACTTCTTAAATTGTATTGAGCCACGTTTCCCCTCATGCAAAAAATCCACAATCACATTGCAGGGAAATAACTCAACATTTTTCGTTAACATTTCTCATCAATTTTACTCCAATGAGAGTAAAATTGTACTTGAAAAATATATATATTTTTTGAGACAGAGTCTCACTCTGTTGCCCAGGCTGGAGTACAGTGGCACAATCTCGGCTCACTGCAACCTTTGCCTCCCAGGTTCAAGCGATTCTCCTCCCTCAGCCTCCCGAGTAGCTGGGACTATAGGCGCGTGCCACCACACCTGGCTAGAAAAATACTTTTTATTCTCTTGGCTTAACTTTATTTTTTTTCAGAGCTCAGAAATTAAATGCCAACAAATTTTAAGCTTTATCCAATTATTTTTAATCCTTCAGTCATCCTAAGAAAGGAACCTGTCACAAATAAACATGCTGGGTCATTTTTAAGGCAGATCTGAGCTGATTCTTTTTACTTGTTGCCTGAAACAAAAATTCAGATAAAATAACTATGACAGCCTGTGACAGAAGTACTATTGAACTATCTTTCTTGCCAATAATAAAAAGAAGAAAGTTCTTTTAAAATGTGCAACTGAAAAAGTCACCTTCTCCTGGCCCCTGTGGAGATCCTGCTGGAGTAGTGAGCCATGAGGCTGCTCACGGGGCTTTGCATATTGTCCTGCTGGTGTTTCTGGCTCATCATGGAGATGGGGGAAGGGAACAGCCTATTTGCAGTGTTGAAAAAAAATCAATTTTCATCTTCAAAAGATGAAACTACCAAGCAAGATATTGACTTAGAAATAAAGTGTTTCTTAAAGACTTCTCATATCCTATAAATGTCATACCAAAACCTAAGAGTTTGGTGATTTAAAGTTTACTGCTAATTTCAGGTAAACATGCATATAGCTCTGCCTCAAAAAAAAAAAAAAAAAAAAGAACTAGTTAATGTATGAGTTTATTGCAGATTTTGTTGCATCTACTAGTGTCAGAACCTTCAAAACCAGTCATATTTTTTGTTGATAGACATAAACTTGATCCCTTTCTATTTATTTTCCATCCCAAGCTTTTATTCTTCTTTGTCTCATACGTAAATTATTACCAAGTTTTTATGACAAATTTTGTATAACTAGGTTTGATATACTTTCAAATGCAGCTTTTGCAATATATAATATCCGTACCATCTGGACTTTAATAAGGAGTACGTTTTTAATCATTTGGGGGAGATCTAGTTCTTGTCTGGCCTTGAAGGCCCAATGAAGACTTGCTGATAGATGGTTGTTATCCCAACACACAAAGTAGACATGGACCAAGCAGGCAGTGCAGGGGGAGTGAATTCATCCGCAAATCTTGTGGGGGTGGACCAGCCTCAGCAGGGCCTGGACTGACCTGGCTTTTTTTTTTTTTTTTTTTTTTTTTGAGACCGAGTCTAGCGCTGTCACCTAGGTTATAGTACAGTGGCTCGATCTCTGCTCACTGCAACCTATGCCTCCTGGGGTCAAGCGATTCTCCTGCCTCAGCCTCCCAAGTAGCTGGGATTGCAGGCACCCACCACCATGCCCAGCTAATTTTTGCATTTTTAGTAGAGACAGGATTTCACCGTGTTGGCCAGGCTGGTCTCGAACTCCTGACCTCAGGTGATCCACCTGCCTTGGCCTCCCAAAGTTCTGGGATTACAGGCATGAGCCACTGCACCCAGACTTACCTGTCTTTAAAAGGAGGACTTTATAGGATATTGAAGTGACTGTTGTCTCATCGCCTGCTTCCTGGGAATGTTATGTTGAAGTGGGTTTACCCTGACTTGAGGCATACATCTGGATACTATTTTATGAAGAGTAAAAAGAGCGTCAGGACAAAAGGAGAAATGATGGGAGAGACTGAGATTACTATTTTTTAAAAGGAGATTCAGCATTACCTGAAGGGGTTATTAACACTGTTAGATCAGACTAAACTTTAAACTCGATGGGAATATAAAATGTTTTCCACCATTAACCCATGGAGCAGAGCTCGTGAGGCAAACAGATTAGCTATAGATAAAATAACGAAATTACTTCTTTTCCTCTGAATATTAGTATGGCATTATGAGTTAAATTTACAACCCTACTACATGTATTTGAGAAACTACTATTTGCTATAAACTGCAAGAAATAAAAGAGAATTTGGTTTCTGCTTCAATGAGGCCACTCACAAATGGAAAATTATCTGAAATTATCTTCTGTCCCCTAACTACCACCCACCCCCATTCCTCCTTACTTCTGCACCCATTTTTTCTTACCTTGGTAAATATCACTTACATGGAGAATATGGGGAATATTTTTGAATAACCACAGTAATAATAAATGCTTTCTTTGCACCAGACATTGTACATGCAATTTACCTATATTATTTTATTCCTCATGATAATCCTGCAAAACAATTTTCAGACTTGTAAAGATTTTATAGTTGCTTCAACGGAGACCCAGGAAGATCAAGCCACACTCCATTTCAGATGAGGTTTCAGAGCCAGTCTGTATGCCAGGCCTGCCTGGTGCCCAGGCCCAGGCCCCCGCATTTCACAAAGCTGCTGTTTGACTGCAGTCATCTCCTCCTACTTTTATAGGGCGTGGGGGTTAAGAGCAAGGACTTTGTGGCTCCATACTCTGGATTTGAATGTTAACTCTCCTGTGGCTAGAGCTTTATCCTTGGCACATGACCTAACCTCTCCTTCCCAAGAACCTTCACCTATAAAATGAGATAGTAGCAGTACATGTGACATGAAGTCATCATAAGGATTCCAAGAAAGAGGTGGGCGGAGGGTTTACGGCAGCACCTGGCTCATTACAATCACTGTATAAGAGCTCCATGCTATTATTTCATATTTACAATTAATTTTCAGATCTGCCTTACTTCTTCTGTCATTTCCTTTCACTTAGACTTTGCTAGTAGCCTCTCAATTAGCCTCCATAACTCCAGCCTCACCTCTCTGCAGACTTTCCTTGACACAACTAAAAACTAGCATTTCTAAAATTCAGAATGGATCATGTCATGCGCCTGCTCAAAGCCTTTTAACTTTCAGGTCCAAACACAAAGTCCTTAATGTAGTATCCTGTGTCCCCCATCACCTGTCCCCTGCCTGCCAATTAAGTTTTATTTCTCTCTACTTGCCCTTACACACACTGTGTTCCAACCACAGGGAATCATTTCCATTTCCTGAACAGATCATGCAGTTGCACAAACTGTTCCCTCTGTCCAGAATGCCTTTCCTGGCCCAATTTGCTTGACAAACTCCTATGCATTCCTCAAAGCCAGGAGCAGCAACGTTTTCTCCTCCAAGGAGTCTTTCCTACATCTCTATATGCTCTAAGAAGGGTGCCCTTTCTACTTGCTTGTATAATGTTTTGAATGTACCTGTGTCATAGCATAGCCCTTACCACACGGCATTGAAGCTAATTGTCTGTCTGGTTGTGTTTTCCCACTAAATTGGTAGGTTCCTAGGAGCAATCTTACTGCCGTATTCTTCCTTTCAGGGTCCAGCACAGGGGAGGCACTTAAGTTACTAGTCAATGATTGTGGAGCATAAACATGGTTTCCTGGTACATCTTTAGAACCTCAGTAGAGAAAGTCATTTCTTTCTGGATGATTTTCAACAGCAGGACCACTGGAGACTTAGGCACCTGGCTTTTTTTTTCCCCCCCAGATTGGTCTGAAGACTCACCAGAGTCCCAAGGTGAAAACAACAATTATCCTCTTTTGGTTACCTCAGCTAATGCAGGGAGTCATGTATGTTGGATGCCTAAAAGTGTCACACAGCAATAAACTTAAAATGATACTACCTTTTTTCCCCACAGCAGTCAATGATTACAAAACAAACTAATTGACTACATTCAAAGTATAATAGGGAATCAACGCATTATTTTGAAAACTGGTAAACAGAGGTACAGAATCTGGCATTTTTCTTAACTTTTCTATACAGACTGCACCAGGGGTAATCACCTAGTAGAGGAGGGTGATTGCCTCTTTATGAAAGTATTCCAATCAGTAAATGAAAATTAAATGATAAAATTTGAGTAGCACCGTTTTGTACCCCTAATGAGTTAATAGATCTAGTACTGAGTATCCAGAGTGCTGACATCACAAAAACAGAGATAACCAGGCTGGGCACAGTGGCTCACACCTGTAATCCCAGCACTTTGGGAGAATGAGGTGGGCAAATTGCTTCAAGTCAGGAGTTTGAGACCAGCGTGGCCAATATGGTGAAACCTTGTCTCTACAAAAAATACAAAAAATCAGCCAGGCATGGTGTTGCATGCCTGTAATCCCAGTTCTTCGGGAGGCTGAGGCATGAGAATTGCTTGAGCCTAGTAGGTGGAGGTTTCAGTGAGCTGAGATCACATCACTGCATGCCAGCCTGGGTGACAGAGTGAGACTCCCTCTCAAAAATAAAAAAAAAAAAAAAATAACCAGTTATCATTTGTCTCCTGATGAATGAAGCACAGCAAAAACCTACATTCTGGCCAAAGGGATTGGACCTGAGTCTGATCAAGCCTCTGGATCCCATTACCAATTTGCAGAAAATACAGAGGAACATAGAACTGCAGACTGAGGGTGCATACTGGGGAGCACTCTACAGGACAAATGACCCAGGTTCTTCAGTAGACAAACGAAAGAAAAGAAAGCAGTAGAAAGAGTTGTAGGTAAAAGGAGACTTAGCACATCAAACTTTAAAACTAGACGAGTCTAAACTGAAGTGTCTAGGAATTTTTCTATATAAAACTCTAAAACACAAGTGATTTCTGTAAAAGTCAGGATTGTAGCAAAAGTTCTATTTATCTGCATGATGGTTACAGAGTATTAGCTTTATAATAAACTCTTTATGTAGTTGTTTTGTGTAGCTTTCTGTATCTGTTTCATTTTGAAATAAATACAATAAAAGTGTTCTTTCAGGCTGGGCATGGTGGCTCAAGCCTGTAATCCCAGCACTTTGGGAGGCCAACATGGGTGGATCACGAGGTCAGGAGATCGAGACCATCCTGGCTAACACGGTGAAACCCCGTCTCTACTAAAAAATACAAAAAACTAGCCGGGCGAGGTGGCGGGCGCCTGTAGTCCCAGCTACTCGGGAGGCTGAGGCAGGAGGATGGTGTAAACCCGGGAGGCAGAGCTTGAGGTGAGCTGAGATCCGACCACTGCACTCCAGCCTGGGCGACAGAGCAAGACTCCGTCTCAAAAAAAAAAAAAAAGTGTTCTTTCGAAAAATGATTGTGCAAGGCTATATTCTTCTGCTGGGTTGCAATCACAATATGCTACAAACTTGGTGGACTAAAACGCAGAAGTTTATTTGCTCACAGTTCTGGAGTTGGGAAGTCAGATGATGGTGCCAGCAGGGTTGGTTTCTCCTGAGGCCTTTCTCCTTGGCTTGCTGACGGCAGCCCTCTTGCTGTGTCCTCACATGGCCTTTGCTCTGTGTGCAAACATCCCTTGTATATTTTCCTCTTCTTATAAGGGCACCAGTCATATTGGATTAGGGCCCCACCCATAGGGCCTCACTTAGCATTAATTACCTCTGTAAAGGTCCCATTTCCAAATAAAGTCACATTTGGGTCTGGGACTCAACATATGAATTTCAAGGTGATAAAATTGAGCCCCTAACAAAAGCCAGTGTTTCCCTTAACTATTTTCACTACTGTCTACCACAAGATTGACCTTGCAAAATATTAAAAAGTGCCCCAGTGGAAGAATTTCTTTCCAACACCTTCATTGGCTACCCACTGTATGCCAAGAATTGTTCTAGGTGCTGGAGATTCAATGATGAACAAAACAGGCAAAATTTCTCTCTTTATGAATCTTGAAAACTGGTCAAGAAACAAAGAATAAACAAGATCAATGCAATGTGTTTTAGGTGGTAATAGGTGCTAAGGAATGAAAAGTAGGAAAAGAAGAAAGCAATGACAAGAAAGGGCTCTGATTTTAGATGGAGCCGCCAAGGGAGGACTCAAAGCGAAGGTGAGCGTGAGTAAAGAGCTAAAGGAAGTGAAATTGTGAACCATGTGGAAAGCTGGGAGAACATTTTAGGCAGTGGCAAAGGTTCTGAGAGGTGGTGTGCCTGATGTGTTCAAGAAACAGCAAGGAGGCCAGGTGTGGCGACTCATGCCTGTAATCCCAGCACTTTGGGAGGCTGAGGTGGGTGGATGACCTGAGGTCAGGAGTTTGAGACCCGCCTGGCCAACATGGTGAAACCCTGTCTCTACTAAAAATACAGAAATTAGCTAGGTGTAATGGTGTGTGCCTGTAATCCCAGCTACTCGGGAGGCTGAGGCAGGAGAATTGCTTGAACCTGGGAGGTGGAGGTTGCAGTGAGCCAAGATCATGCCATTGTACTCCAGCCTGGGTGACTCTGTCTCAAAAGAAAAAAAAAAAAGAAAGAAAAACAGCAAGGAAATGGGTGGGGCTACAGCAGAGTGAAAGGGAGAAAAAGAAGATGATTTCGGGAAAGAGCCTCGGAAGCATGACTTTGGTTTTCACTCTTGCTGAAATTGGGAGACATCAGAGGGTTTTGAGCAAAGACATGAAATTCCCTGACTTACATTAATGGGATCACTTTGGCTGATGTGTTTAGGAACTAAACACAGACTAAAGAGAGACAAGGATAAAAGTGGGGAGAACAGTATGAGGTGCCTACAAGAACCTCACCAAGAAACAGAAGAGGCTTGGTCCAGTAGATAAGCTGTAAGTGCTTGGATTCTGGATATGTTTGAAGGTTGAGCTAAATAGGAGAAATCAAGATATGCCAAGGTTTTTGTCCTGAAACTGCAAGGACAAAGAGATGCCATTTCCAGAGGAGGAGGTTTGGGGAAGATTATCAGGAGTTCAGTTTGGGGTATCTTGCATTTGGGATGTCTAGCTTTGGACTTCAGGAGAACAATCTAGGAGATGTGGGCATGTTGATGATATTTAAAGCCACGAGACAAGATTACCTAGGATAAGCATATATAGAAAATAGACAAGGTCCAAGAACTGAGCCCCAAGACATTCCAATGTTAGACGGGAGAGAACCAAAAAGAGGGGACAGAGAAAGGAGAAAGCAGAGACAACCAGGAGTTTTAAGGAAGGGGAGTGACCACAGTGTTCTGTGTTTTGGCACATAAATGAGAACTCTGAATTGACCATTGGTGCTGGCAGTGTGTGGACCACTGGTGACTTTGATAAGAGCAGTTTTAATGGAGGTGGTGTTGGAAGCCTGGTCAGAGTAGACTCAAGAGAAAATGAGAGGAGCAAAAAAATTGTCTGTTTAGAGGAATAGTAACAATGACAATAATAGTAAATTTTGAGTAAATATTGAGCCTCTGCTAAGTAGCAGGCATGGCTCTTCTAAGCACTTAAATAACTCTTTCAATCTTCACCATCACCTTATGAGGGAGATGTTATTATTATTATTATTTTTTATTTTTATTTTTTATTATACTTTAAGTTCTAGGGTACATGTGCATAACGTGCAGGTTTGTTACATATGTATACTTGTGCCATGTTGGTGTGCTGCACCCATCAACTCGTCAGCACCCATCAACTCGTCATTTACATCAGATATAACTCCCAATGCAATCCCTCCCCCCTCCCCTCCCCATGATAGGCCCCGGTGTATGATGTTCCCCTTCCCAAGTCCAGGTGATCTCATTGTTCAGTTCCCACCTATGAGTGAGAACATGCAGTGTTTGGTTTTCTGTTCTTGCGATAGTTTGCTAAGAATGATGGTTTCCAGCTGCATCCATGTCCCTACAAAGGACACAAACTCATCCTTTTTTATGGCTGCATAGTATCCCATGGTGTATATGTGCCACATTTTCTTAATCCAGTCTGTCACTGATGGACATTTGGGTTGATTCCAAGTCTTTGCTATTGTGAATAGTGCCGCAATAAACATATGTGTGCATGTGTCTTTATAGCAGCATGATTTATAATCCTTTGGGTATATAGCCAGTAATGGGATGGCTGGGTCATATGGTACTTCTAGTTCTAGATCCTTGAGGAATCGCCATACTGTTTTCCATAATGGTTGAACTAGTTTACAATCCCACCAACAGTGTAAAAGTGTTCCTATTTCTCTATATCCTCTCCAGCACCTGTTGTTTCCTGAGTTTTTAATGATTGCCATTCTAACTGGTGTGAGATGATATCTCATTGTGGTTTTGATTTGCATTTCTCTGATGGCCAGTGATGATGAGCATTTTTTCATGTGTCTGTTGGCTGTATGAATGTCCTCCTTTGAGAAATGTCTATTCATATCTTTTGCCCACTTTTTGATGGGGTTATTTGTTTTTTTCTTGTAAATTTGTTTGAGTTCTTTGTAGGTTCTGGATATTAGCCCTTTGTCTGATGAGTAGATTGCAAAAATTTTCTCCCATTCTGTAGGTTGCCTGTTCACTCTGATGGTAGTTTCTTTTGCTGTGCAGAAGCTCTTTAGTTTAATTAGATCCCATTTGTCAATTTTGGCTTTTGTTGCTGTTGCTTTTGGTGTTTTAGACATGAAGTCCTTGCCCATGCCTATGTCCTGAATGGTAATACCTAGGTTTTCTTCTAGGGTTTTTATGGTATTAGGTCTAACATTTAAGTCTCTAATCCATCTTGAATTAATTTTCGTATAAGGAGTAAGGAAATGATCCAGTTTCAGCTTTCTACTTATGGCTAGCCAATTATCCCAGCACCATTTATTAAATAGGGAATCCTTTCCCCATTTCTTGTTTTTCTCAGGTTTGTCAAAGATCAGATGGCTGTAGATGTGTGGTATTATTTCTGAGGACTCTGTTCTGTTCCATTGGTCTATATCTCTGTTTTGGTACCAGTACCATGCTGTTTTGGTTACTGTAGCCTTGTAGTATAGTTTTGAAGTCAGGTAGCGTGATGCCTCCAGCTTTGTTCTTTTGACTTAGGATTGTCTTGGAGATGCGGCCTCTTTTTTGGTTCCATATGAACTTTAAAGCAGTTTTTTCCAATTCTGTGAAGAAACTCATTGGTAGCTTGATGGGGATGGCATTGAATCTATAAATAACCTTGGGCAGTATGGCCATTTTCACGATATTGATTCTTCTTATCCATGAGCATGGTATGTTCTTCCATTTGTTTGTGTCCCCTTTTATTTCACTGAGCAGTGGTTTGTAGTTCTCCTTGAAGAGGTCCTTTACATCCCTTGTAAGTTGGATTCCTAGGTATTTTATTCTCTTTGAAGCAATTGTGAATGGAAGTTCATTCATGATTTGGCTCTCTGTTTGTCTGTTACTGGTGTATAAGAATGCTTGTGATTTTTGCACATTAATTTTGTATCCTGAGACTTTCCTGAAGTTTCTTATCAGCTTAAGGAGATTTTGGGCTGAGACTATGGGGTTTTCTAAATATACAATCATGTCATCTGCAAACAGGGACAATTTGACTTCTTTTCCTAACTGAATACCCTTTATTTCTTTCTCTTGCCTGATTTCCCTAGCCAGAACTTCCAACACTATGTTGAATAGGAGTGGTGAGAGAGGGCATCCCTGTCTTGTGCCAGTTTTCAAAGGGAATTTTTCCAGTTTTTGCCCATTCAGTATGATATTGGCTGTGGGTTTGTCGTAAATAGCTCTTATGATTTTGAGATATGTTCCATCAATACCGAATTTATTGAGAGTTTTTAGCATGAAGGGCTGTTGAATTTTGTCAAAGGCCTTTTCTGCATCTATTGAGATAATCATGTGGTTTTTGTCTTTGGTTCTGTTTATATGCTGGATTACGTTTATTGATTTGCGTATGTTGAACCAGCCTTGCATCCCAGGGATGAAGCCAACTTGGTCATGGTGGATAAGCTTTTTGATGTGCTGCTGGATCTGGTTTGCCAGTATTTTATTGAGGATTTTTGCCTCGATGTTCATCAGGGATATTGGTCTAAAATTCTCTTTTTTTGTTGTGTCTCTGTTAGGCTTTGGTATCAGGATGATATTGGCCTCATAAAATGAGTTAGGGAGGATTCCTTCTTTTTCTATTGATTGGAAGACTTTCAGAAGGAATGGTAACAGCTCCTCCTTGTACCTCTGGTAGAATTCAGCTGTGAATCCATCTGGTCCTGGACTTTTTTTGGTTGGTAGGCTATTAATTATTGCCTCAATTTCAGAGCCTGCTATTGGTCTATTCAGGGATTCAGCTTCTTCCTGGTTTAGTCTTGGGAGAGCGTACACGTCCAGGAAATTATCCATTTCTTCTAGATTTTCTAGTTTATTTGCGTAGAGGTGTTTATCATATTCTCTGATGGTAGTTTGTATTTCTGTGGGGTTGGTGGTGGTTTCCCCTTTATCATTTTTAATTGCGTCGATTTGATTCTTCTCTCTTTTCTTCTTTATTAGTCTTGCTAGCGGTCTGTCAATTTTGTTGATCTTTTCAAAAAACCAACTCCTGGATTCATTGATTTTTTGGAGGGTTTTTTGTGTCTCTGTCTCCTTCAGTTCTGCTCTGATCTTTGTTATTTCTTGCCTTCTGCTAGCTTTCGAATGTGTTTGCTCTTGCTTCTCTAGTTCTTTTAATTGTGATGTTAGAGTGTCAATTTTGGATCTTTCCAGCTTTCTCTTGTGGGCATTTCCCTCTACACACTGCTTTAAATGTGTCCCAGAGATTCTGGTATGTTGTATCTTTGTTCTCATTGGTTTCAAAGAACATCTTTATTTCTGCCTTCATTTCGTTGTGTACCCAGTAGTCATTCAGGAGCAGGTTGATCAGTTTCCATGTAGTTGAGCGGTTTTGATTGAGTTTCTTAGTCCTGAGTTCTAGTTTGATTGCACTGTGGTCTGAGAGACTGTTTGTTATAATTTCTGTTCTTGTCCATTTGCTGAGGAGTGCTTTACTTCCAATTATGTGGTCAATTTTGGAATAAGTGTGATGTGGTGCTGAGAATAATGTATACTCTGTTGATTTGGGGTGGAGAGTTCTGTAGATGTCTATTAGGTCTGCTTGCTGCAGAGATGAGTTCAATTCCTGGATATCCTTGTTAACTTTCTGTCTCGTTGATCTGTCTAATGTTGACAGTGGGGTGTTGAAGTCTCCCATTATTATTGTATGGGAGTCTAAGTCTCTTTGTAAGTCTCTAAGGACTTGCTTTATGAATCTGGGTGCTCCTGTATTGGGTGCATATATATTTAGGATAGTTAGCTCTTCCTGTTGAATGATCCCTTTACCATTATGTAATGGCCTTCTTTGTCTCTTTTGATCTTTGATGGTTTAAAGTCTGTTTTATCAGAGACTAGTATTGCAACCCCTGCTTTTTTTTGTTCTCCATTTGCTTGGTAGATCTTCCTCCATCCCTTTATTTTGAGCCTATGTATGTCTCTGCGTGTGAGATGGGTCTCCTGAATACAGCAGACTGATGGGTCTTGACTCTTTATCCTGTTTGCCAGTCTGTCTCTTTTAATTGGACCATTTAGTCCATTTACATTTAAGGTTAATATTGTTATGTGTGAACTTGATCCTGCCATTACGATATTAACTGGTTATTTTGCTCTTTAGTTGATGCAGTTTCTTCCTAGCCTCGCTGGTCTTTACATTTTGGCATGTTTTTGCAATGGCTGGTACCGGTTGTTCCTTTCCATGTTTAGTGCTTCCTTCAGGGTCTCTTGTATGGCAGGCCTGGTGGTGACAAAATCTCTAAGCATTTGCTTATCTGTAAAGGATTTTATTTCTCCTTCACTTATGAAACTTAGTTTGGCTGGATATGAAATTCTGGTTTAAAATTCTTTTGTTTAAGAATGTTGAATATTGGCCCCCACTCTCTTCTGGCTTATAGAGTTTCTGCCGAGAGATCTGCTGTTAGTCTGATGGGCTTCCCTTTGTGGGTAACCTGACCTTTCTCTCTGGCTGCCCTTAAGATTTTTTCCTTCATTTCAACTTTGGTGAATCTGGCAATTATGTGTCTTGGAGTTGCTCTTCTCGAGGAGTATCTTTGTGGCGTTCTCTGTATTTCCTGGATTTGAATGTTGGCCTGCCCTACTAGGTTGGGGAAGTTTTCCTGGATGATGTCCTGAAGAGTGTTTTCCAACTTCGTTCCATTTTCCCTCTCACTTTCAGGCACCCCAATCAGATGTAGATTTGGTCTTTTTACATAATCCCATACTTCTTGCAGGCTTTGTTCATTTCTTTTTCTTCTTTTTTCTTTAGATTTCTCTTCTCACTTCATTTCATTCATTTGATCCTCAATCGCTGATACTCTTTCTTCCAGTTGATTGAATCAGTTACTGAAGCTTGTGCATTTGTCACTTATTTCTCGTGTCATGGCTTTCATCTCTGTCCGTTTGTTTATGGCCTTCTCTGCATTAGTTATTCTGGTTGTCAATTCTTCCACTATTTTTTCAAGCTTTTTGGTTTCTTTGCACTGGGTACGTAATTCCTCCTTTAGCTCTGAGAAGTTTGATGGACTGAAGCCTTCTTCTCTCATCTCGTCAAAGTCATTCTCCGTCCAGCTTTGATCCATTGCTGGCGATGAGCTGCGTTCCTTTGGAGGGGGAGATGTGCTCTTATTTTTTGAATTTCCAGCTTTTCTGCCCTGCTTTTTCCTCATCTTTGTGGTTTTATCTGCCTCTGGTCTTTGATAATGGTGGCATACTGATGGGGTTTTGGTGTGGGTGTCCTTCCTGTTTGTTAGTTTTCCTTGTAACAGTCAGGACCCTCAGCTGTAGGTCTGTTGGAGATTGCTTGAGGTCCACTCCAGACCCTGTTTGCCTGGGTGTCAGCAGCAGAGGCTGCAGAAGATAGAATACTGCTGAACAGCGAGTGTACCTGTCTGATTCTTGCTTTGGAAGCTTCCTCTCAGGGGTGTACTCCACTGTGTGAGGTGTGGGGTATCGGTCTGCCCCTAGTGGAGGATGTCTCCCAGTTAGGTTACTCAGGGGTCAGGGACCCACTTGAGCAGGCAGTCTGTCTGTTCTCAGATCTCAACCTCTGTGTTGGGAGATCCACTGCTCTCTTCAAAGCTGTCAGACAGAGTTGCTTGCATCTGCAGAGTTTTCTGCTGCCTTTTTTTTTTTTTGTTGTTGTTGTTTAGCTGTGCCCTGTCCCCGGAGGTGGAGTCTACAGAGACTGGCAGGCCTCCTTGAGCTGCTGTGAGCTCCACACAGTTTGATCTTCCCAGGGCTTTATTTACCTACTTAAGCCTCAGCAATGGCAGACGCCCCTCCCCCAGCCTGGCTGCTGCCTTGCGGTTAGATCGCAGACTGCTGTGCTAGCAATGAGGAAGGCTCCGTGGGCGTGGGACCCTCCTGGCCAGTTGTGGGATATAATCTCCTGCTGTGCCCGTTTGCTTAAAGCGGAGTACTGGGGTGGGAGTTACCCGATTTTCCAGGTGTTATGTGTCTCTGTTCCCCTGGCTAGGAAAAGGGATTCCCTTCCCCCTTGCGTTTCCCAGGTGAGGCGATGCCTCGCCCTGTTTCAGCTCTCGCTGGTCGGGCTGCAACAGTTAACCAGCACCGATTGTCCGGCACTCCCCAGTGAGATGAACCCAGTACCTCAGTGGATAATGCAGAAATCACCTGTCTTCTGTGTTGCTCGCACTGGGAGCTGGAGACTGGAGCTGTTCCTATTCGGCCATCTTGCTCCGCCTCCCGATCGAGATGTTATTATTGTTCCCATTTTATAGATGAAGAAACTGAGACACAAGAAAGGACAAGTGATTTGTTCTCCATCATCCAGCTGACAAGCAATGGAACCAGGTCTGAGCCCAGACATTGCACACCAGTGCCCAAGCTCCACTATCTCCCCATTTTAAGTCTAGGTTTAAAGTGATGCTTTTATGATGACAGTGTCACAGGTGAGTGCTGCTGCAAAACAGCATAGCCCGTATCCAGGGCTGAAACATACATCAGTCAGAAGAACATAGAATGCAGAGAAATTCTTGAAAGGTTAATACGTATAGAAATGCTTCTGGGTTCATTATAACCTATTAACTCAGAGAGGAATGCTCATGGGCTGCTGTGATGGAAAAAAATAACCTAATTTTCTTTTAGTAGCTGAGGAAAACAATGCACAGCCATAACCTTTGAAAATCTATTTCTTTTATTGTATATTCTCTGTACTCTGTACCCTCTGTCTCCCTAAACTCTCCATTATTTAGTTTCCCAGTGAATAATCTGTTTAGAATTACTGTTAACACTTTACCCTCTCTTTTCTCCTCTAGCCACTACAAAAAATAAATAAATAAATCCTGAATGCAACCTCCCTCCCTCCCTCCTTCCCTTCCATTATTGTAGTCATCACTTTTTGTCTCCAATAGTAACGCAACCAACAGAATTTAGAGTGGCTTGTCATTCATTCACTTTCCGTATTTGTGGAGCAAAGGTCTGTCAAAGGTGAGGAATTGTGTCAGCAGCATGTTAAGAGGCAAGACCTGTGCACTTATAAGTAAACATGTGGCTGCCAAGGTAACAGATTGACTACACTATTTCTAAAATTGTAAAAATTCCGAGGTTTGGAAGTAGAAAACAAGACTTTTGATGATTGGAAAACTCACACAACTAAATGATTTGTGGACTAATGGGATTTTTCAATGAAAATGCAAAATCGTAAAATATTACTATTAAATGGAGGACTGATGAAAAGCAATTACTGGAATGCAGTGTACTTTAAAAGAGGATTGGATTTCAGAAAAAGGACCATCAGCCAGCCAGGCAGCATCTCTCTTTTTGCTTTGTAATTACAATTTCTAGGCCTTCTGAACAATTGCGTGACCCTTGAGAAAAGAATTAGTGATTGCAATCATAGCCTCCTAATCAAGCGTCTTGAAAGGAGCAATACTTGAAAATCTTCCTCATATACAGGGCATGCCAACTAGTTTTGCAATTTCTCTCTTATATTACTGCTATGATTTACTGTTTGCGGTTTCCTAATAATTCTCTAATTTAATTAAATCAAATATGGAAGTTGAAATAGGGAAGCCAATAATATCATCTGCAGAAAATAGGAGTTATTGGTTTAATTGCTGTCACTTTATATAAAGCTTGAATTCTTACGTAAGTCTATGGGAAACACAAGAATTGTATCAAGGTGAGAGCTTGGTCTGCTCATACATCTAGAAATGAAGAGGCAGGAACAATGCATGTAATCTACTATGAAAAATGAATATGATGTTATTTGGCTGGATTTCAGATTTGTTTTTGATGGCATGGGTCTTGTTTTCCCTGGTGTAATACCATTTTTTCAAGGGTATTTGTTTTTGGAATCTTGTTAAAGGATAGCTGGCTCTGACGTAAACACCCCAACATCTTTCTCTTCTCCTGTGCTTGTAATCAGCCATTATCCAACAGAATTAGAAGAGTAATTTACAGGGATAAGCACCTGTTGTTAGAAGCAGTGTTTTAAATCAGACACAGAGAAAAAATTTAAGGCACAAATGAATTATTCACTCTAAATGATACACAGAGCTGGTTGTAAATTGTAATTTAACAGGTTGTTTTTCTTGAAACATGCTAGGTCTGTTAACTCCTTCATTTAAGAAGGGACTGAGCACCACTGGAAGCTTTTGTGTATTTCTTTTGAGTGTCAACTGATTCCATTTCATTCCTAGTTAGGTCTATCATGCTGCCTACATTTTGACATTTCTAGCTTTTATTTCTTTTATACTTGAATTCACTTGAAAATGAAAATATTTTTGTTTACATACCTGAGCAAATTTACCTTTTTCCTGGATTAGCATAAAGTAGGTCATAACAAAAGCAATAATTGAACAGCATCAAGTTTGAAGGGATGCCAATGATTAAATAGCCAGGTTTCTTTTTTTTTCCAATGTAATGTTTGTTTAGTAGCAGGATTTTACTTGGTTAGTGTATTTGTTTGATTTATAGTTTATTAATAGCAGTTTTTGGTTCTTTTACCCTGTTCTTTCCTGGAAGTGTGGGTTTTGTGTGCTTTTTCTGCAGGGAGTACAGGTTTGCTGTGGTTTGGGGATTTGGAAATACGGCACTGAAACAACTGGACTGAGACCACCATTCTAATTTCACTTCAGGCCTTTCTCACATCAGTGGTCAGAATGATTTTTTAGTCACTGCAGTCAGGACTTGAATCCAACTATAGTCTCAGGGGTGAAAAGTCAAGGGGTAATCCATTTAGCTATCCAATTCTCCAGGTAGAACTTTGATAACCATTTCAATTACTTTATTCTCTCCTCCCTTATCCAAGAGTTGCTATACTAAATGTTATATTTGAATCCCCACTATGATTCATGTTTTTCTGGGATTTAAAATTATGGAAATTCTTCAGGTAGAAAATGGGCACATATGGTTATCACAGAAAAGCTGTTTTAAAGCCAGTATTAAGGTGAGCCGCTGAGATTTTTGCAGTTAAAACACTTGGCCTGTGCCTGCAGCTGGAAAAGCGCCATTCCCTCGGACAATGTTAAGTATGAGTTCAGTCAATTTTCAGTTCCTCAAAATTGGAATGAATGCTGCCCTGTTTTCTCTGTCCAAAATGGACAGGATCTGAAATAAGGAAAAATTAGGCCTTTCCATTTTATCTTAACTCCTATTCACAACTAAAACTTTGTTATTTTTCCCTATAACATAAGTTTTTCCTTATGACATAAAATGTTTATGTTGGGATAATTGGAGAACTCTGTTAAGCATCATGATAGCTTATTTATGTAAGAGTGGATTTGGTCATAATTCCGTCCCTTAAGTGGTTTTAGTTTTTATGTGTTGCATTTCTTTGTAAAATTATTATGAAGGTTTCGGAAGAAATGATTAGTGAGGAAGGATCACATTTTAAGGTCTCTGTTTCCGATTCCTGTAAAGCCTGTTGTTTTTTCTTTAGATTGAAACTTGACTTTACATTGACTCAGGGATCTAAGACAAAGCGGACAGTGTGTTTTTGCCTCTTTCTGTGAAGATGTCTGCTTTATGTATCTTTGCATTGACTGTTAAGATTTAGAGACCCAGGTGGGGCGCGGTGGCTCACGCCTGTAATCCCACCACTTTGGGAGACTGAGGCCGGCGGATCACGAGGTCAGGAGATCCAGACTATCACGGCTAACACAGTGAAACCCCATCTCTACTAAAAATACAAAAAATAAGCCAGGCATGGTGGTGGGTGCCTATAGTCCCAGCTACTCAGGAGGCTGAGCCAGGAGAATGACGTGAACTCAGAAGGGGGAGTTTGCAGTGAGCCGAGATTGCGCCACTACACTCTAGCCCGGGCGACAGAGTGAGACACTCTGTCTAAAAAAAAAGATTTAGAACACAAATCAAATATCTGGATAATTAAATCCGTATTTAGAAGGCACACATAGATACTCAGTCAATGTTGTTTAAATGGTTGAGAAATGCAAGTGAACGAATGGTGTTTTAAGGTAAGGCACCTAGGCTAGAAGCGCTAATTTTATGAATTCTGCAAGGTATTGACTCTTAATTCCATCATGACTTGATATTGGCTGCCAAAGTGATATATGTGCCTCATATCTTCTCACTAAACCACATAATTTTTGTTTTAAAAAGCCAGCACAATCAAGAGAGAGACAATTATATGAAAAGCATTTATTGATGAGAGGAGTAATATATAATAGAAGAGCTGGTTAAGTGCTTCTGAAATGAAAGCCTATTGTTTATGGAAAGATTCTCTTCTTCTTTTACGATTTCAGTTATTTCCAAGTTGACAAATTGTGATCAATACTCTGTTATTGGTCTGATAATTAATGGATGATGGCCTGTCTCTATGAATGGTAAATGCTGGGTGCTAATTAACATTTGTTTTGATTACTTGGTATTCAGTTGTCAAAGACAGCTATTATAATGGCATAGGATGTTAGAAAAGGGCTTTTTATTATGGCTTTGATTGTTATCGGAAATGACTTTTTTTGTGTGAAGAGATGCCTGATTCCTGTTACTGCTCACTGTAATATAACTACAGTAGTCTGAGAACTCATCTAAAAGCCTTAAGTATTGCTAATGAATTGTAACTGTGACCTCTCAGCTTCAAGAGAAAGAGGGAAAGGATCTGTAATCAAGGGTGGAGATGGTGAGATTTCTGAATAGGAACTAAATGTGCTAAATGTAATTGACTGATATATCTCTGATTTAATCAAAATTTAAGGAATAGTATGAAGTTTTTAAAGTTTCAGAGATTGTATCATCTACTTTACTTTTTTTTTTTTTTTACATCAGTCTATTCTTTTCCATTCAAGGAGGAAGTTTCACTGGGATTTTAAGACAGGCAGTTATCTGTAAATCCAGAGTCACCATTGTAGACTTGATGTATTTTCTAGAAAAACCAGATAGTTGATGTATTTTTCAAGCTTGAAACTTCCTTATCTGTTTTCATATGTTCAAGGAGTACTACAATTAAGTGGAAAGTGTGTCAGCTCTGGATTTAGACAGGTTTGGCTTCAAATCCTAGCTTCAAAACCTGCTCCTTAGCAGTGCAACCTTGAGCATCATTTTAAAGGCTCTTTTCTCATCTGTAAAATGTGACTAATATTATATGTCTAGGTGGGTAGCTGTGATGATTAATGAGATCATACGTATTAAGATCCTACCATAATACTTGGCACAGTTAAGAGACTGGAGCCAGATTGGCTGTCTCCAAATCTAGGCTGTGCCGCCTGCTAGCAGTGTGACATCAGGCAGGTTATGCAACGTTTGTGTGTCTCTGTTTCCTCATCAGTGAAGCAAAGACAGTAGTATTATCAATCTCATTCAGTGTTGTTGCACAGACTAAATGAGTTGATAATGTAAGGTGCAAAGAACGATGCCTGGCACATAGTATGTGTTATGTGTGAAGCGTTCGCTGTAATTATTAGTGTAACAATAATAAGTTCTCAAGAAATGATAGCCATTTTACATCGTTTCTTTTCTTTAAAATACTATCTAAAGCTTTCTCCTTAGTTTGATATGTAATGTTTGAAATATCATAAATCGAGAAAAGTCTTGCTTTCCATAATGATAATTTGTACAATTATATATAACTTATACAGATTATTTACACAGCCCACATTCATTGAATAGCTACTAAATGCAGTGTAACTCAGGAGAGTGAACATATAGACTTAGATGGGCACAGGGAAGCAAGAGATTACTATATTCATGTACCAACTATTTATGTAGACTTTCTTGAGAGCATGTTCTGATGGGCTTGGGCATTGGGGATGATAGCTCACAAGGGCATTTCAGAGAGGCTGAAATTTTCGTATTTTGACCAAGGAAAACCTAAGTATGTTATATGCAGAAACGAATCTTTAAGCATGTGTCTTAGCATTTAGTCTCAAAACTGAATTTCTCTTCTGTGACTTAGTTTTCATTCTTCAAGGGGCCATGATATCCCTTGAAGATGCAAATTTTAATCTGGGGCCTATTCTTAAACTTTGATTTTATATTGCTAACAGATAAATACAAGATGTGTTTGGAGGTATTTATATTTATTCATATTAACTACAGAATGACCAGTCTTATTTGAGCTTTGACTTCTTTATGAATATAGTAGTGTTATTAAAAAACAAAGATAAATCAACATTTCAGTACAAATGAAAATGAAGAGATTGATTTATGATTGGGTTAACTTTGCAATGCATGTATATTATATACATGCATATTATGTATATTATATACATTATAGTGTATTATATGTTACATATGTGTTATACTATACATACATATATAGTAATGTATTTTTTTTATCAAGGTCTTTTATACTTGACAGCATGTCCCTCCCATCCTCGGGAAGGGTGAGTTTTCAGTTCCCCCTTCACTGTGCTTTTTCAGTATGATTTCACTGGGCAACACTTAATTAAACTTCATTTCCTCTTTTTACGCTCCAGGTATTATTATGCCGCTCCCTTCAAGAAGTAATTTGCGTGCTGTTTATTGGAGCTTTGAATTTAATCATCTCAATCCCACGCTATTGCAGGATGACTATAAGAAGATGTATTGACATTTCTTTGGACACATTATTTTGCCTCCATTGTGTGTTGTTTTGCCAGAATACTGAAGGCAATGTTTGTATGATGGCACATCCAAATAAAAAGCATGTCCTCCTTTTGGGATAGTGATCCATTTAAGTTATTTGTTTCAGTGCATGTCCTTAGAGCTGAAGTTTTAAAATAAGAGTAATCCTGGAAAAGATGTTTAAAGTACCACAAAGGATAGGCTTGGAAAGGAAACAAAGATTGAGGGCTTTTTTTGCCCCTGGGCTGGAATAGAATGGAGTATTAAACATCCCAAGTCTCCCAGCCAGCCTCTCCTATGTTTTATATATATATATTACATACACATGCACACCTTTCAAATTTCAGTCTTACAGTGTATGTAAATGTGTATACTTACGTTCTCTGAACAAGCCAGGACATTGGTTATTTCCTAATCTAGTCTCCAGAAGAGAAAAAAGAAAAACATACAGAAAGGAATGTATATGTTAAGGAGGATAAAGAGAGAGGGGTTATGATATGATCAAAATAATAGCTAAGATCTTTTGAGATTTTATTATTGTAACCAGCTACAGTTCAGCTGCTCACCACTCAGAGACCAAAAACACAAGAAGCAAGGCATGATGAAAGGAAAGGAAAGGCAACTTTATTGATCAAATGCCAGCAGATGGGAGATGGTCGGGCTTCTGCCTCAAAGAAACCATCTCTGCCTATTGGGATGAGTGAAGGGGTTTTGGCAGGAGAAGGTATGGGAAATATATGGTAGTGATGCAGGAAGGCGCAGGTCTGCATGTCTAGTTCCAATGTTTATCTTGAGTAATTGCCTGTTGGGTTGGTGTCATCCTGACTGGGGCTGGATAGTGGTGGGCTAACTATTCATACTCCTCCTAAGTGGGTGGATTCTGCAGCTTGGTCTCTTTACCTGTTTCGCTTCAAAATTGGTCTCTGGAATTTCTAAGCAGGCACATAATTAGATAAGCAAGCACTGTGCGCAGAAGTTCCTGGTGTGAAAGGGAGAAATTAAGAGTTTCAAAGTATGTTTCAAGGTTGAAAGCAAGAAAGGAGAAAAATGTTTTCAAATGCATGTTGAGGCTGGAATACTTGGCTTCATTATGAGCTTGTTATTCTAAATATTTTATATAAATTAGTGATTGTAGTTTTGAATATTTTCATAGCAGAGGGTGGAGTAATTGACATAGGGGCCTGAAAAATGCATCTAGACGTCTATCTGCAAGTTTTACAGACTAAGAGTTCACAAGGCTCAAACAAGGTAATGCCTGGGATGAAAAACCATAAACTGAGCACAGAGACCTGTCCGGCCACCCCTGACTGTGGCTGACTGCCCACAGTTGGTACAACTTCCAAGTTTTAAAGAGAAGCCATTAATCTGGATATTTATATGTGAAGTCTCTTGATTTTGAATTTCTGGGAAATAATTCAAAACCTTTTCCTTGACATATTTTGAAAAGCACACCACACACCCCCGCCCACGAGCAGGCCTCATCCTGTGGGCCACCTGCCGGTTTAAGAGACTTACAAAGTCAGCCTGGAGCCCGTGAGAAAACCCGGAGGGGCAAACTGAGATCCTCGGTGGTTTCATCAGTGGTTTCCTCGGGAGATCACCTGACCATTTAAAAGCTCTGCCTGTCTAGGATGGTGTTTAGGAAAAAGCATCACAGTAATCAAGGCAGGTTTCCCTTCAGACAGAGCAGGGCAGTGTTTCTGGTTCTGTTTTCCTTGAACCTAGTCAAACATGCATGAATCCAAAACTTGAGTGGCTCTGCGCTACTAAAGCCCTGGATCCTAGTTTTATTTTTTGCCAAAGAATATTTGAATAGAAACTGACTTAATACACTATAAATAGTATCAATTTTTGGCCAAGCACAGTGGCTCACACCTGTAATCCTAGCACCTTGGGAGGCCCAGGCAGGAGGACCATTTGAGCCCAGGAGTTTGAGATCAGCCGGGTAACATAGTGAGACTTCATTTCTACCGAAAATAAAAACAAAATTAGCCAGGCATAGTGGCGCCTGTAGTCCCAGCTACTTGGGAAGCTGAGGTGGGAAGATTGCCTAAGCCAGGAGTTCAAGGCTGCAATGATCAGAGATCTCACCACTGCATTCCAGCCTGGGTCACAGAGTCTGTCTCAAAACAAAAACAAAAATAGTACCAATTTTTTAGATCAATGGGCAGAGATTTTTAGTACTGTCACTCTTTTTTCTGGAAAAAGAGAAAATTGGTGATTTACTAGTCAAATAGATGCAGAGTCATTTTTGAATAGGCAGTTATTTATATTAGTTATTCACATTAATTAAATACATTATTTTAAATTATGTATACTTTTTTATTTTATTTTTATTTTTTATTTTATTTTATTTTTCTGAGATGGAGTCTTTCTCTGTCACCCAGGCTAGAGTGCAGTGGCACAATATCAGTTCACTGCAACCTCCGCCTCCCAGGTTCAAGCAATTCTCCTGTCTCAGCCTCCCAAATAGCTGAGACTACAGGCTCATGCCACCATGCCTGGCCAATTTTTGTATTTTTAGTAGAGACGGAGTTTCACCATGTTGACCAGGCTGATCTCTAACTCCTGACCTCGTGATCTGCCTGTCTCAGCCACCCAAAGTGCTGGGATTACAGGCATGAGCCATCACACCTGACCAATTTATACTATTTTAAATTATTCACATTATCCATTATTATATTAAAGTATTCAGATTTATTACATTATGACTTGCTTCATTTTAAACTTTTCCTTTGTCATGCAATGCTGCCTCTTTAAAATAAGTAAGCTACCCCGAGATATGCATCAGAAACAATGGGATGGTTCTCTACTGCTCAGATATCTAGAGGTGAGAGCTACACATGAGTATTTTGAAAAACGTTCCTATGAAATATAAAAGTGCCTTTCTGAAGATAACACTAGGCCAGATGAGCTTTCGGCTGTGTTTGAATTGATTTCCCACTACATTTCTTTCTTTATCTTAAACCTGAATTTCACTACAAGTTACCTACGCATAGGATTCCAATGTGAACAGATGCTTCATTTTAGCTAAAACAGAACTTCCTTTCAGTGAAGACGTGTGCCTCCACTCCCTCTTTGTGGCACAATGGGCTGACATTTTTGGATCACAGATCACACAGGCCTAACCTTGCCATACTATTCCTTCACCTTTCTGGAATTCAACTCTTGCTTCAGAATGTATTATCAGATGTACAAATGAAAGCAAGAAAAACTAGGCCATTCTTAAAATGCTCCTTTTTCCCTAAACACCTAGTTGAATTTTTTAAATAAAAGAAATATGAATATATAAATAAGTAAACAAGATCAAATGAATCGCGTAATGTACTGTTTGACCCTGCCTGTCTATATGGGAATTTTTAGCATCAAGGCTAAACATACACATGAGGCTTCCTTAACTTCTGACCAATCCTCTGTGTTGTTGTGTCCTAGTTAACTGCCAAAGCAGTTGGCATTACTAGGAGAAATCTGACATGACCTTAATGCACAGGCTGGGTTTCAAAATTGACTGTGTTAAATGTGCTGTTTAATTTTAAAAACAAGAGACGTTTTTCTTGAGGTATACATTCAAGTATTCACCGTGGAATGGTGTCTCTGGTATTGTGTCTCAGATACTTCCTGAAAGGCAAGTCAAAGTCCTGGCTTTACAGTAAGACATATGGATATTAGATCTACTAGAGGTAAAGAGATGAAACCTTGCTTTTCAAACCAGGGGTTTGAGAAACCCAAGAATGAGCTCCCCAGGGGAGACGTTTTTCTTTGCTGGGAGTCTCCAGACCGTGCCAAGTCCCTGACGCCTTGGACATACAATAACCCTTGGACCAGCCACCCTCTCCCAGGGTTCTTTGTTGCCCTGGGGGTCTTTGACTAATCATTCAAAATTTTCTTGAATTTCACATTTGTTTGCTGGGGGTCTAAGGGTTTTACTCAATTGAGCAATTACTTCAGCATGTAACATGTTGGTTTTATTAGTACTAGCGTATTCTGAACTGTTGAAGTGTATCTGTTTTCAAAATACATTGCATGAGGATTAACATAAAAAGGCAAACAGAAATGGTGCTTTCCTGTGAATGTTGGTTTTGAATGACGAGTGTGTTTTCTGTCCATGATGAAGCTCATATGTGTTGTTGGCAGGTATCCCGTGCGCCATTTCCAAGGGTAGGAACAGTACAGGGCTTCTGATCACAACCCTACAGAAGGGAAAGTGGTGAAGAACCTTGCATATATGGAAAAACAGGTGGAGTGTGGTCTGAACCTGAGGGTAGTGTGTTGCCATGAAACACAATTCTTCTGTGGGTATGTGTGCATGGGGCCTTCCTTCTCTGCTCTTTTCTTTCACATTTTCAAAGCTCATAATGCTGCCATTTCTTTGAAGAGGTTTAGAAGTGTTCTTATTAGGCACCTCAAAACTAGGTCCCATCCATGTCTGTTTCCCCTCTGTGTGTTTATATAAGAAATAAATAAAAAAGTTTCACGATCTCTAGTTTGCAACCCATATTCAACATGCAAAGACTGACAATATTGTTGAAATATCTAAAACCTAAGAAATTATTTTAGTCAGTGACCGTGGCCTGTTTGTGTCATGAATGTCCTTTTAAAAAAATATGAGTTTTATATATGCAAAAATGTAATAACAAAATTGTGATAGTATTATAAAACAGTTGCGGGCTGGTTTTGTCTGGCCTAAGTGGTCTTTTGCCCTGAGCACGTTCACTAGCGTGTGTGTGTGTATGTGTGTGTGTGTGTGTGTGTGTGTATATATGCGTGAGTGCTTTTTTTCCTTTGTGTGCAGTGGAAGTTGCCTGCTGTGGGCCTCTGGGTCACTTTGGGTGTTTGATTGTTGAATTGAAATGATTATTTGCCTTGTACTGCAGAAATAACTAGTAATAATCTTCACGTGACCTGCATGTTTTAAGAAAATTATCCTGGGGCTATCCTGGTAGGATATATGTACCATGCAGTTTCTATGATATGTAAAATTTTTATCAGATGAAAACAAAAAAATCATATCAGGAAAACATTTCATTCCTTATTTTAGAGCTAGAATGGACTTTGACTTTTCTTCATGCTTATTTATCTGAGAAAGCATTAGGTGGACCCTGAAGGAGGTGTTTGCCTTTCTCCATGGGCTGATGGGGGCAGTACTCTATCCAGTTAAGAACTAATGAAGTTGGACAGTTGGGCATTGGAATGTAACAGAGGCTTCCAGAAGATCAAGATAATGAGGTTTCTCCTTGATCACCTTTGCAGGGTTTTTTAAAGGACAAAGGAGCAACTAAAAATGATTTTCCCTCTTCAGGAAGGAATTAACTTCTTATTTATTATTTTCCTAAAGAAAAAGTACAAGTAGAAAAATAATAAATGATTAATTTTACTTGTTGTACATAGAGGCTATCACTGTGTGGTGCTCTCTTTATATGTGAAAGTGTATTTGAAATAAATCTTAAAATGTGGAGGTAGAAGAAGGTGACTGTTCTTTAAGTTGCTGTATTACTGTATAAATTTGAAGGGAATTTTAAAAGAACACCATATATTCCATTATTTTGACAGCCCATCAATTTATGAAAGTAATCTGAGCACATACTTCAATTTATTAGAGATAATTGTTCTGGGAATGCTAACACCCAAGCTCAATAAGATCAATAATAAGTTTGTACCTGAATTTGGGGTTATGGTTTAACTTTAATCCAGTCTATTTAACTACTCCTCAACTATTTGCATACTATAAATTGTTTGTATTAAATATATTAAATAGGAAATATATCTTCTAAAGTTCAATCATTTTATTTGAAGCAAATGCACATAATTTTAACTGATATTGATTGTCTGCTTTTTCATCTCTCGACTGTTTTAACACAATGTTTTATGTATTTTTATCAGATGACAATTGTTATCTCTTTAATTAATCCAGTTAACCCATCCTGCAATTAATTCACAATAGGCATTTTAGTTGTGACTCAGAGTCCCCGCTTAGTAAATGTTTGTTAATTCATAAGTAATTTTCATGACTGAATGCTGGAGAAAAACTGCCCAAAGATTTGGGACTTAATAGAGTCTGTCGACTGCATTCTTAACTGGTGTGGTTTATTGTAAGGTGAAATTTATAAAAAGGGATTTCACAGTTAGCCTTTGAAATGGCTCTCTGGGTGGGGTTCATGTTTAGTGTTTATTAAATGCTCACTGTATATCAAGAAAACAGAGCCTTAGTACCCTGCTCAGAGTCACATAACTAGTCACATGAGTAGTCCATATGTGGAATAGTCAGACTCAAAACCCAAGTCTAGTGCCTTTTCAGCTGTACAGCACTGACTGCAAAAAATGGTTAGATCAAGTGAACATTTAATATTCTTTCAATCTTAGTTTCTCAATAGAGCTGTCTGCCTATTTACTAGCTGTGTGACCTTAGGTAAGTTACTTAACCTCTCTGAGTCTTAGACATCACATCTATAAAAAGAAGATATTATTATGGTAATTAAATGAACTAATATTTGTGAAGAAATGAGAATAGTTCCTGAGACATAGTAAATACTAAATACATACTTATCTAAGTAAAATAAATATAACTATTTCTCAAGTAAATTTTTTATACGAGGATAAAAGTGTAACAAATGATAACAAGCAGAAAATTACTCTTGAGCTAAAGAGAGGAAAGTAGAATTGCTTATACTGAAAGAGAAATGATTTTTATATAGCTCACAGGATTCTGTGGGAAATTATATCAATGAAGACAAATGACCTCGTTTCTTCAACCAAAAAATCTGTAAGGGAGAAACAAGGAAGGAAAAGGGGAAGGCTGTAGATTAAAAGAGACCCAGGCTGGGTGCAGTGGCTCATGCCTGTAATCCCAGCACTTTGGGAGACCAAGGCGGGCAAAACACCTGAGGTCAGGAGTTTGAGACCAGCTTGACCAACATGGTGAAACCCCATCTCTACTAAGAATACAAAATTTAGCTGGGTGTGGTGGCATGTGCCTGTAATCCCTGCTACTTGGGAGGCTGAGGCAGGAGAATCACTTGAACCTGGAAAGAGGAGGTTTCTGTGAGCTGAGATGGCACCACTGCACTCCAGCCTGGGCAACAGAGTGAGACTCTGTCTCACAATAAATAAACAAGTAAGTAAAATAAATAAAGGAGACCCAACAATCACTGGGTGTGAGGCTTACTTGGATCCTACTGTAACTAAACTGTAACAAAAACAATTATAAGATGGTAGAGAAATAGAGGCATCAATTGTATATTTGATAATATCAAGCAGTTACAATTAAAATTTTTAAGTGTGATAATAGTATTCTTGTGATTTTTAAAAACAAAATTCCTCTATTTTAGAGAGATATACACAAATATTTACAAGTGAAATTATGCCTAGAATTTGATCAAAATAACTGTGTGCGCGTGTGTGTGTGACTACAGATGAAATATATCAAATATTGAAGCTGGGAGATGGGTATGTGAAGATTTAGTCTGCCATTCTTTCTATAATACTTTTCTCTATGTTTGAAAATTTCCATAGTAAAATAAATTTAATGGAGAAAAAGAAAAAATATCCGTACTGGAAAAACTATTATCAGAGTTCTTGATAATGATATCTGATATTTACAGAGTGCTTTAGATGAATTGTCTCAATCTTTACAACAACTTGATGAGGTAGGTTAACAGATGATAATATGGGCCCGATCTTTGCTCTTCAGCAGTCTGTCTTCCAGAGGGGATAGATGTCTGCATCAGACAAATCCGCTCCTGAGAACTGCTGTCCATGCAGAGTGGGTAAACCAGGAGAGTGCCATTCTCACAAACAGTGTTTTTACAAAGTGCACACTGTCCAAGTGCATTACATGTTAATTACACCCACCTTGTGTCTCACTAGTGATTTAGGAGAGTAGGCCAGGCATTGTGAAAAGCTCCTGTACTAGCTGTGTGCCTCTGGGAAAGTTTCTTTCTTTCTTTCTTTCCTTCCTTCCTTCCTTCCTTCCTTCCTTCCTTCCTTCCTTCTTTCTTTCTTTCCCTCTTTCCTTCTTTTCTTTTCTTTTCTTTTTTCTTTTCTTTTCTTTTCTTTTCTTTTCTTTTCTTTTCTTTTCTTTTCTTTTCTTTCCAGGATTTCCCTCTATCACCTAGGCTGGAGTATGGTGATGGGAACAAGGCTTACCGCAGCCTCCACCTCACAGGCTTATTACAGGCATGCGCCACCACACACGGCTAATTTTGGTATTTTTAGTAGAGACGGGGTTTCATTATGTTGGCCAGGCTGGGCTCAAACTCCTGGCCTCAAGTCATCTGCCCACTTCGGCCTCCCAGAGTGCTGGGATTACAGGCATGACGCGCCATATCCAGCCAGCAAGTTACTTTCTTTTTCTGAGCTTCAATTCGCCTGTAAAAATTACTATTTCTGTCCCTATTTCACTGGATGGTTGTGATGATGAGTAATTTGAAGACAGAGACCCTTGAAGGGATCAGACAAAGAAGGTGACTCCTCTGGATCCTCAGTGCTGGGCACAGAATGAATGTTTAGAACTGTGTCTTTCATGATTGCCTCCCTCCCTTCCTCCTCTTTTGAGTGGAGTGAAAAATTTGAAGCTGTCTCCTAGGCTGCTCAGACTCCCTGAGGCCTTGGTGTTCTGTATTCAGGGATGGCTGTGAATGAGTAAAACAGTGTAGGTGAAGTGACCTGGGACTTCCTTGACCTGGGACTTCCTCTGTTGTGTGTTGATTGCACACACCCATGCTGGATTATTTCTAAGGCCTTAGTGGTTCAAGTTTACAGATTTTATGGTACTTACTTTCCATTTCACTTTCAGATACTTCGTCAAGGAGAATAATCTGTAGACTAGAAATACCAAAATAATTAGAGTTAAAGTGGAAGTCCAAGATGAGAAAGCAGTGTGAGAGAGCACATGAATTTAGTTAAATGAGGTCAAAGGATACTGAAAAGGCTTACAGATATGTCTTCATAGTCAGTCCGATGTCTTCAAGAAACTATCATGGAAGATCTTAGAAGACGTCTGATGAACCAAAAGTCGGCGGAGGTGGATTTCAAAAACTATGGGTTGGTACTCAGTGTGCATAGTGGTAGCCTGGAATCAAGGACTAGTACATTTTACTAATGTACATTTACATCTAATGTACATTTACATCTAGAATGTAAAGCAGGGGTCACTAGACGGCAGCCTGGATTTGCCAAAAATAAGGCATCCAAAAATAGGTTCATTTTCTTTATGATGGGGTTGAGACTAGGTCATGGGCTGCAACACATGTGACTCTATCAGGATTTCAAAGGTTCAAGTAACACACCCCCTCAATCTACCCATAAGGACCATGTTCAGTAACAGTCACAGCCTGTTAAATATCATGTCAAAAGAAAGGCCTGCTCTTCTCTGGGTACCAATGTTTTAGAGGGATGCTGACACTGAAGATGATGTCAAGTCTGGAAATTAGGAAGTAGTTGAATGGGTCAGGGATGTTTGCGGGAAGAAAAGAATCCCTGTGGCACATGTGAGCATTGTCCTACAACATTTGAATATGAGGAAAAAGAGATGTTTCCTTATCTATGTTTTTTGGGAAATGCTCCCGCAGGGATTGCTAGGACAGCAGTGAAAAACATGGCTGGAAGTTCTGTGAGGCTGAAGTGAGTGGTCTAGGCCCTGAGGGACTGGTGCTGCAAATGGAGGGGCAGGATGTTGTTCAGGGCACGAAGGCAACAAGATTGATGCTGAATTAAATGGGGTTGGTGAAGATGGGGGCAAACTCTCTTTTGACTTCACTCAATTTAATATGATCTCTTCTAAATTTTGACTTATACCATTCTTGTAGTAATTTTGCCATGCCATGATTTTTTTAAACGTGTCTTTTTGTTTTTTGAGATGGGGGTCTCACTCTGTCACTGAGGCTGGAGTGCAGTGGCACAATCTCAGTTCACTGCAACCTCTGCCTCCCTGGCTCAAGCAATCCTTCCACCTCAGCTTCCCGTGTTGCTAGGACTATAGGCACACACTACCATGCCCGGCTAATTTTTTTTTTTTTTTTTTTTTTTAGAAGAGATGGGGTTTCACCATCTTCCCTAGGCTGATAAACCTGTTTTATTATTTTTATTTATCAGCCATTTGAGGGTAGGAACTCTGTTCTATTCCTTCTTGAATTACTGTAGCTGCTGCATTGGTTGTCTTTAGTATTTTCCATTAATTTTAATACCATTTTCTATCATTTTCAAATAGCTATTAAGTTTACAAAAGTAATTGTTTTTCCGAGAAGACAAACATCAAAGGAATCATGCTTGGATTCTGGAAAATACATCTCTCCCTACATGTTGGTGGGAACAATTCTGCCCCTTCTGGCTTAGTCACCATAGACAAGTTGTTCTTCTCATCTAGAGGGCAATAGTGTTTTATCTTATAACACCTCACTCATCAAGCCAAAGTTTCTCACCAACTCTGTTGAATACAACATGTAATTACTTAAGAGTATTATATTGTCACCATGGTAAGTGTTCAAACATTGCAGATTTATCCCAATTATCAAGTCTGGTTGGGAAGAGCCTTTGAAATGGAGTCCACCATGTAATGGGGGAAAAGATGTCACTTACTCAAGGAGACCAGTCTCGGTATGTGTGTGGTGGAAGGGACAGACTGTGGCACATTCACTGTTCAGGAGCACAGGTCATTGGGATTAGAATCAGATTCTACCTCTAACTAGTTATCTGACCTTGGGCAAGTTACTTAAACTCTGTGTGCCTTAGTTTCCTCACCTGTGCCAAGGAAATAGTAATAATGCCCACCCCATATGGTGGTTGTAATGTTTGAATGACTTATTGTATATAAATACTTAGAGCAGTACATGGGTAGTAAGTATTACATAAGTGATTTTTATCATCATTATTATTCATAAGGCCAATCCAATGGAGAAAACTTCCTTGGGAAAAGAATAAAGAAAGACTAATTGTTTTTCTTCACCTCTTTGGTTCCTCTTCTGGTTTGACAGTGTGGCCACAGTTTCATTTGGGGAGAAAAAAGGGAGGTATGGAAAAGGGAGAGAAAAAGAGAAAGAAAGGAAGGGGAAGTTGACAGCTGATATTGTTGAAGTTCATTGCATTGATGGACAGTAATTCCCTAAAAAAGCAAATTCCAGAGTTAATACAAACAGCCATTGGGTCATTATTATAAATTTCACTTCTGAAGCATTCAGCCAGGGATAGAACCAACCCTATATATGGGTTGAACCAACCTGAATGGCCCTGATAATCAGTAATTTGATCGGGCAGTACAATTAAGTAAATGAATGCCTACTAAGGTACTCTCCATTTATTGACTGTTGTTGATTTAAAGGCTAAGGGCCTTCTCTCTAAGTTGCATTTTGGTTAATGACATTTAATGATATTTTCATGCTAATAACCTCTACTTGCTGACATCTTGAGATGTATTTCTTTGGCTTCTATATTGTAACTTTCTTTGGCTACCCAAGTTTTTGATAGGAAATGTTGTCTGTTGCTGAATATTTTTGTTTTTTTGTTTTTTGAGACAGAGTCTTGCTCTGTTGCCCAGGCTGAAGTACAGTGGTGCGATCTCGGCTCACTGCAACCTTCACCTCCTGGTTTCAAGTAATTCTCCTGTCTCAGCCTCCCAAGTAGCTGGGATTACAGGTGCCCAACACCACACCTGGCTAATTTTTGTATTTTTAGTAGAGATGGGGTTTCACCATGTTGGCAAAGCTGGTCTTGAACTCCTGACCTTGTGATCCACCTGCCTTGGCCTCCCAAAGTGCTGGGATTACAGGCACGAGCCGCTGCACCCAGTCTGTTAGTGAATAATTTGTTGGGAGAGAACCCATTCTATAAATGCGTGGAGGACTCTTTTTGGGGATGATGTCATATTTTAAGTTTTCAGTAAACATAGGTTGAATGAATAAAGGAATATGAATCATTTCAAGCAGTTTATACCAAACCATTTGATGGAATATGACCGGGTTAGAGTGTATGATAGATGTGAATGGCAAAAAAGCCAGAGGAACCTTGAGTTGCATTCAAAGGATATATTGACTCTGAAGATAAAGGGTAGAAAAGAGTTAAGAGGAAATCTTGGTATTCATTTGGCGAGATTAATGTAAAGAAAATTGTAACCTCCAAAAATAGAATAGCGATTCTGTTCTATTACTAAAGTAGTGTGTCTATGCACACATGTGTGTGGTTCTACATGTATATATACATAAAAAGCAATGAAATTAGATTTTTCTTAAATAAAACCCGCTTATTTTCATCACTGTACAAATTGTTGTCATTCAGACTTTTGATAAATTTATTATTTTCTTTCCTCTTTCTTATTCCTTATCTGCTGAATGCATATCACACCCCTCATGAGCCAGAAACTGGTTTATTATATGATATAAAATAAAATACATCAAGGTTATTGGCACATATGGGAACTTTCCTGTAGGAGACATATAATTATGTGTTTTACAGAACTTCTAGAAAACACAGTCTCTACCTGGTTAGAATTTACATTTGAACATATTGAGAGGTAGGTATTGTCTTAAGCAAAACCATTGCTTGACTCAAAATGTCAACATGCATAAATAGCATATGAAATCTGCTTTAAATCACAGGTGAGGTCATTGAAAATGTGCATCTTTTTAGATGAATGCAAATATAGGACAAAATTTCATGAAAATAATGTATTTCACTTAGTTGGCTCCATATTCCCAATCTGGGTTATTATGTTATCATTTTATCCTAGTAACTCTTTTTTTCAATTAATTATTTAATGTATTTTTTTGTATCGTTATATAGTCATCTATTTTTGTTCCAGTGCCACATGTCTCCTGACTTCTCTTCCTCAGAGTAAAAAGGCAAGCATCCGTTGCTTCTCTCTCTTCCTCTCCTGTGACCTCTCTCCCTTGCACACATTGCTTTAGACCAGGCTTCTCACAGTTTGATGAGGCTCAGGATAATGGGAGAAGGAAGGCAGCTGTTCAAACACAGATGGCTGGACCCGGCACAGTGGCTCACGCCTGTAATCCCAGCACTTTGGGAGGCCAAGGTGGTGGATCACAAGAGGCCAGGAGTTTGAGACCAGCTTGGCCAACCTGGTAAAACCCCATCTCCACTAAACATACAAAAATTAGCCAGGCATGGTGGCACATGCATGTAGTCCCAGCTACTTCGGAGGCTGAGGCAAGAGAATAGCTTGAACCCGGGAGGCAAAGGTTGCAGTGAGCTGAGATCGGGCCACTACACTGCAGCCTGGGTGACATTGCAAGACTCCATCTCAAAACGAACTAACAAATAAACAAAACACTATGGATGGCAGGACTCCACGCCTGGCCCTAGATTATGACAAAGTAGATCTGAGAAGTTGCGTTGCTGACAGAGTTCTGGGTGCAGCTGCTGCTGGGCAGATAACCACATCATGGTTCCAGCGACACACCTCCTTTCTGCTCCTGGAACACACCAGACTTGTCCCATCTCAGGGCCTTTCCACTGGCCATTTCTTCTTCTTGGAAAGCTCTCGTGTTGAGACCCTTCAGGTGTTTCCTTAAATGTTATTTTCTCGTGAGGGCTTCTTTGGTTGCTGAGTTGGAATTGCAACTCTCCTTTGCTCTACAATACTTCCTACCCTCTTTCCCTGCTCTTTTTTTTTTTCTTTTTGTTGCCATTTATCTTTCACCCATTTAACACGTTATATAGTTTATTTATTTGTAGTGTTTTTTCCCCCCATCTGTCTCCCTAGTAAAACATAAGCAATGAAAGTGTCTCTATTTGGTTGCTTTCTTGTATCCTCAGCACCTTGAACAGTTCCTGGTACATAGTAAGCCTCAGCAAACACTTGGTGAAGGAGTGGATGACAGAGATTCACTAAGAGTTTACAACAGGGGGCCGGGCGCGGTGGCTCAAGCCTGTAATCCCAGCACTTTGGGAGGCCGAGACGGGCGGATCACGAGGTCAGGAGATCGAGACCATCCTGGCTAACACAGTGAAACCCCATCTCTACTAAAAATACAAGAAAATTAGCCGGGCGAGGTAGCGGGCGCCTGTAGTCCCAGCTACTCGGGAGGCTGAGGCAGGAGAATGGCGTGAACCCGTGGGGGCGGAGCTTGCAGTGAGCCGAGATCGTGCCACTGCACTCCAGCCTGGGGCACAGAGCAAGACTCCGTCTCAAAAAAACAAACAAAAAAAAAAGAGTTTACAACAGGGATCCCAAAGAATTATTGCAACCACAAAATAGGGTTCGGTCAGTGATGGTTATAGTTAATGCACGCCGAAGGCTCATAGCTCTCTAGGGGTTTGGAGAAAATGTTTACTTTTCAGGAATTTATATCCCGAAAGACATGAAATTACTAATCCCCATAAAATAAATGGATCAAACCAGATGACACTAATCACACGATTGAGGCCTGTTCTTGTACTGGGTGCAAAAGAGTTGAGTTTCTGCTGGTAAGATGCTAGCTTTCTTCTTCCTAGGACTTTTGTTTACTCTTTTTATTGGATTGAAGGATAATACTTGTAGAAATATTCTTCTTTTTTCAGAAGAGATCTGAACTGACTTACAGGAAATACAAATGTATATAATAAATAGAAGATGGTACATAAATAATTATATAAAAATCTGGTAATATGGTAGTAATAACTAGTAATAGAAACTCTCGTTACATATTGAATATCGATTGATTATATCTCATCGTAGCATTCTATCAGAACCTTGAAAACAGGTGCATCCCTGGCTGATATTACATCCCTGGCTAATAATATTAAGCATTTGCTTAAATATTAACACTGTTATCAGTGTTGATTCTGACATTCAGAAAGCCAGTGCTTTTAATTCTTTGATAAAATTGAATATATTTGTAGAGCAGAGAATCTTTGTGCACATGTATATGTCAGTATTATTCCTCATTATCGCTATGGTAAAATGGAAGATATAAGCATCTTATTCTTGAAGTCCGAATTTATAATCTTGGTATGTTCCTCGGACAAGTGCAAAATCTTACTCGTGTCACCTCTGCCTTTAAAAATAAACTATTGTCTTTATCAAAAACAACAGAGAAACACCAGCTCTCAAATAATGCAATCAGCTTTCACTGTGATACTAGTTCTCAGTCTCCCTTAGGTATTTTTCTAACTTTTGAAGTTTAAACCTAATAATATGAATTTTTATCCATGTTTTATATACTTACGAAATTTTCAATATACATATTGCCACAATGGAAATTTTTGGAAAGCAGAAAGAACTGTTAATTATTCCATCGTCATTTGCAGTAATCTCCTATAAACCCTTTTCTGGAATTGATAGAGATATTTTTCAAAGCTTGCAAGTAATAATTATAGTATTGAAAAACTGACAGTTTGTGTCTACTCACTGTGAGCTGTGTACTTTTACTGGAAACATGCAAATTAGGGCTCATGGAGGGCTGCATAATAATAGCCTCTAATTATGTCATATTTCCCTGAAATTGTATTATATTTACATATTCTGGAACTGAGGATGACACCATAGAGGGTCCTCTTATAGCACACTTATGGAATCTGACCTCATGATGGCTCAGTTAAGGCAGGAATGAACACAGAAAGCTATGCTAACTAGAGATTTCAGCAGTCTGCACTTAAGCATTTCCAAAAAGAAATATGTTAGAAGCAATCTGAAGCATGTTGGAATTTGTTTGGAATCCAGATTTCTGCTTTTAGAGCTACTTACTGTATACTTAAGGAGTTCTCATACAATTGGAAGCAATTTGTGGGTGACTGTATTTATTTTTGCCTTACTGCCCTAGAGCAGTAAACTGTCAGACTACAACAGAATTGGAATGTGATGCTTGTTTCATATGATTTTACAAGGAGTATGACCGATTTCACTTTGACAAAGAAACATAACAGTCAATGCATTTGCTTAAATATTAACACTGTTATCAGTGTTGATTCTGACATTCAGAAAGCCAATGCTGCTTTCCTTTGCTGCAGCCATGATTTAAACATGCATTCACTGGGAAGTGCAGAGTTCATGGGAGGCAGGCCCTGTCCAGGAGTAGAGGAATTTGTTGGACTTAATACAATGTTTATCATGTCACAGGCGTACATTGAATGGGAAAACTCCACACACACACACGCTCCTACTCATAGTTGTAACTGTTTTGCTTTCATTAGTACAATATTTTCATTTTATTTCATTTCATTCTCATTAGTACAACATTAACATTTGTGGGTACATAGTAGGTGTATATATTTTATGGGGTACATGAGGTGTCTTGATACAGGCATGCAGTGTAAAATAAGCATATCATGGAGAATGGAGTAGGTATCCATTCCCTCAAGTATTTATCCTTTGAGTTACAAACAATCCAATTACACTCTTTAAGTCATTTTAAGATGTACAATTAAGTTATGATTGACTGTAGTCACTCTGTTGTGCTATCAAATAATAGGTCTTATTCATTCTAACTACTATTTTGTTACCTCTTAACCATCCCCACCTTCCCCCCAGCCCCTCACCACCCTTCCCAGCCTCTGGTAACCATCTTTCTACTCTCTATGTCCATGAGTTCAACAGTTTTAATTTCTAGATCGCACAAATAAGTGAGAACATATATTTGTCTTTTTGTGCCTGGCTAATTTCACTTAACATCATGATCTCCAGTTCCATCCATGTTGTTGCAAATGACAGGATCTATTTCTTTTTATGGCTGAATAGTACTCCATTGTGTATATGTACCACATTTTCTTTACTCATCTGCTGATGGACACTCAGGATGCTTCCTGATATTAGGTATTGTAAACAGTGCTTCAACAAACATGAAAATATAGGTATCTCTCCGATATACTGATTTATTTTCTTTGGGGTATATACCCAGCAGTGGGATTACTGGGTCATATGGTAGCTCAGTGTTTAGGTTTCTGAGGAAACTCCAAACTATTCTCCATAGTGGCTGTACTCATTTATATTCCCACCAACAGTGTACGAGGGTTCCCTTTCCTCCACATCCTCACCAGCATTTATTATTGCTTGTCTTTTGAATATAAGCCATTTTAACTGGGGTGAGATGATACCTCATTGTAGTTTTGATTTGCATTTCTCATTGATGTTGAGCACTTTTTATGTGCCTGTTTGCCATTTGTATGTCTTTTTTTTTTTTTCTTTTTTTTAGAAATGTCTACTCAAATCTTTTGCCCATTTTTGGATCAGATTATTAGATTTTTTCCTATAGAGTTTTTTTGAGCTCCTTATGTATTCTGGATATTAATCCCTTGTCAAATGGGTAGTTTGAAAATATTTTCTCCCATTCTATGAGTTATCTATTCACTTTCTTGATTGTATCCTTTGCTGTGCAGAAGCTTTTTAACTTGATGGGATCCCATTTGTCCATTTTTGCTTTGGTTGCCTGTGCTTGTGGAGTATTCCTCAAGAAATCTTTGACCAGACCAGTGTCCTGGAGATTTTCACCAATGATTTCTTGTATTAGTTTCATAGTGTGAGGTCTTATATTTAAGTCTTTAATCCATTTTGATTTGATTTTTGTATATGGCAAGAGATAGGGGTCTAGTTTCATTCTTCTGCATATGGATATTCAGTTTTCCCAGCACCATTTATTGAAGAGACAGTCTTTGCCCTGGTATATGTCCTGGGCACCTTTATCAAAAATGAGTTTATTGTCAGTGTATGGGTTTGTTTCTGGGTTCTCTATCCTGTTCCATTGGTCTATGGGTCTATTTATATGCCAGTACCATGCTGTTTTGATTACTATAGCTCTGTAGTATAATTTGAAATCAGGTACTGTGATTCCTCCAGTTTCGTTCTTTTTGCTTAGGATAACTTTGGCTATCCTGGGTCTTTTGTGGTTCCACATAAATTTTAGGAATTTTTTTTTCTATTTCTGAAGAATGTCCTTAGTATTTTGATAGGGATTGCATTGAATCTGTAGATTGCTTTGGGTAGTATGGACATTTTAACAATATTGATTCTTCCAATTCATGAACATGGAGTATTTTTTATTTTTTGGTGTTCTCTTCAATTTCTTTCATCGGTGTTTTATAGTTTTCGTTATAGAGATCTTCCACTTCTTTGGCTAAGTTAATTTCTAGGTATTTAATTTTATGTGTGGCTATTGTAATGGTATTACTTTTTAATTCCTTTTTTAGTACAGTATTTTTAGTGTTCAAGAATATGGTTAAGGAGTACAAAAGCAATCTTCAGCATAAAAGTACTCATATATGGCAACCACTGTCAATGGTACTCATATTGATGTGTCTCTTTTTTTCTAGAAAGTGGGAAAATGTAAAACTGCTTGTCTAAAATGAATTTTCTGTACATATATGAAAGTCAAACCATTATCTTCTAACTGTGCAATTCAGATATATTATCCTCACTTCCTCCATTATTATCCTCACTTCCTCCATTATGGAAAAGGCTTGCTTGGGTCAGTGGTATTTAAGCCAAGACTTTCCCACTACTGATACTAATTTCATGCAGTTCCAGATTTGGGGAATAGAACTTAACCTAGAGGAGTTCAAGATCATTGTAACAACTCTTACTGAATGCAGGCTGTATACAGAACATCTCATTTTGCCAGGGACCATGGAGAGCCGTAAGAGGAAATACAGTGCTTCTTCAGAGTTCATAATTAAACTGTAAAAAGGCGGCTAATATAATAAAGATGTTTAATTATAAAATATATGTTATGTTACTGACTTCTAAAACTAACATTTTTAATCTCAAAAATGAATGCTTTTCATTTCAAAATAGACTCCTTGCACAGAAAATATAAACTTATCTAATAACAAGGCCATTTCTCAAGAGCATTTTAGAGCCTATATTGCATTTTTTAGTATTATCAAAGGAGGATAATGCATGTCATTTGCCAGAATTTTGGAAATAACCAAAAATCATTTGTAGCCATGTCTGATGAGTGAGATCTACAATCAGAAAGATAAACATCAGGTTTAAAAAAAAAAAAAAAAAACAATGTTTACAGTCAAAGAGTTGCTGTAATAAAGAAGACCACCATTAATCTTAGTCAATGTATTTGTGTCATATAAGATTCCTTGAGTATTTGAGATATATTAAAACTGATTTGGGCTATTAATACAATACGCAGCATACACAGAAATCAAGATTTGCTACTTCAACAAAACCAGATAGCAAAAAAGAAATCTTGGTGTTCAAATCAAATTATAATTTGATTTGGATCCTGGGGATGTTGGAGTTTTCCAGTAAGTACATTAAGCATTTTGCATCTAGATTATGTTACAAGAAATATTAAAAATGTTTAAAAAGTGATTTTTAAGCTACTTTTTTTGGAAGACGAAAGAAAATGATCCATCTGAATGTTTTCTTTTGTCACCTAAAATGCACAGCATAAGTTTTGTAGAAATTTTTCTAGCAACATAGTTACTTTCAGAACAAGTCAACTTTAGTTTTACCATTCAGGAGTCATTTGATTTCAGTCTTAAGATTCCTTATCTGTAAATAGAGAAGGCTGGACTGAATGGACATTCATGTCCTTATCAGCCCTGCACTCACGCTGTTATTTGTTCCTTCCTTTAGTATAAGTCTGTAGCCACCATTTGTGTCTTAATTAAATGAACTAAATCTTTAATGTTTTCACCATTTTTATGAATGAATCTCAGAGACTGATCAGATAGTCATGTCATGTAGCAATATAAACATCTTCCACAACCTTTTAAAAAAGTCTGTGGGCATTAGAATTGTGGCTTTCAACATCCTTTCATTCCCAGAGGCTTATTTTAGCATGTCAGGTGGATATGTTGAAGATTTATCACATAGAACTCCACATTAATTTTTTACTTTAAGTGATCACCCATTTTTGTTCTGACATAAAGCAATATTCACTGCAGCTGTTAGCATATGACAGTTGACTGGCTGAACTTGGAAATACTGCTGCTGCTCGTTGAAACACGCTGCCATAGATTCCTGCTGCAATGTGATTGCTCTTCTGTCTGTCTTCACAAGTTATTCAAGAAGAAAATTAGTCTCATTTCTTTACAGAGACACTTTGCATAAACATGCAGTCATCATTGATCTACAAATCATATAAAGTTAAATGTAATCAATTACAGTTATATATAAGTATTCAGGGTGCTACTATAGGGGTGTCTGTGCTGCCAGTGGCTGAGAGGGGTTGACAACATCATTTCAGGGACCCTCATTCATTTGCAGCTGGGATTCCTTGATCTAAGAATGGACTGCCATGTTTTTATGAGTATAAATACTCACAGATGTCCTCATTCTTTCTATTCTTTCTGAGCAGTTTGGATGCCATTTTGAGGCCAGTTAGAACCCTTTCCCACTCTATTTGGTTAAGAGACAGAATTATGTCAGATATAAGCCAACACTGGTTTAATCCAAAAGTCATTTATACATTTGGCATCAGTTCTGGTACTTCAGCTTTCTGCTGGTGTTTGTATCATAGCAATAGATTGATTCCCTTGAAGAGTCATAGGTGTCTGTGGATGTGTTTAGGGAAGCAATGTTTAAATGCACTGAGAGGAATTGCGCTCACTTAGAAGAAATTAGTCATCAAAGTTGGGAATTTTTTAATCCTTGGAAATTTTAAGGGATTTTATTTTTCTACTTAACTAATTAAGGATATTTTGGAAACTTAATTATTTTGGTCAAATAAAATAAGTAGGCTGGGCGCGGTGGCTCACGCCTGTAATCCCAGGACTTTGGGAGGCGGAGACGGGCGGATCACGAGGTCAGGAGATCGAGACCATCCTGGCTAACACGGTGAAACCCCGTCTCTACTAAAAAATACAAAAAACTAGCCGGGCAAGGTGGCGGGCGCCTGTAGTCCCAGCTACTCGGGAGGCTGAGGCAGGAGAATGGCGTAAACCCAGGAGGCGGAGTTTGCAGTGAGCTGAGATCCGGCCACTGCACTCCAGCCTGGGCGACAGAGCGAGACTCTGTCTAAAATAAATAAATACATAAATAAATAAATACATAAATAAATAAGTAAACGGTATTTCCCCTTTCCAATCTTAATATTGGTTCTACCTAAGAGAGTGAATTCTTTAACTTGTTTAACACTAACCTTTAAAACAAATCGGTAAACAAAGTAGCATTGCAAGCCTAGTGAGTTTTTCATTCAACTGAATGAAATCATACTTAAATTATTGGTTTAGACAGTGTTTGCTTCTACGATTTGTTGTTTAGGAAAAATTGTATGCACCACAGCACAGCCACAGCCTGGGTTGTGCATACTTTGAGAAGCCTTACTGGGTGACAGAATGGGGTAACAGAGCCATAATTTATAGTCACTAATATGAAGATGTTATATCAATTACCTAGGAAAAAAATACCCCACTGGATTTATATCCTTTGGTTATTAAAAAGTGGCAGCTATCTTAAATTAGTTATAGAAACTAAAGAATTTAGCGACAGAAATTAATCACTGTCATGATCCATACACAGACTCTGAGTTGCAGCGCTCTGCAAAATATTTGTTTGGAAAAGGAAAATTGCTATTATGGTCACCTTAATAGAAACAGACAATCAAACAAATCTTAATTTAAAAGATTGCATGTGGTCATAAATCATAATGGCGCTGAGATTTAAGGCACAAAAAGCAACTTCATAAAGAAATGAGGCATGCCAGGGAGAGCCAGCAACCGTGGCTGGTGCCGTCCTGTCTGCCCATCCTATCAGTGATGTTACAGATGTTTTGATATTTCAGCGCTGAGCTGGAGTTTTCATTTCGCAGTAAGATGCAGCAGTCTCCTAATCTGTTTTCTTGCCATTGGCTTTCTAATCTTCTTTAACCGATCCTCTACCCAGCAAGTGGAAGAAGGAGAGCCTTAAAATGGAAATCGAGTCAGGGTATACCTTCCCCGAAGTCAAAATCATCAGCATCTTTTACTAGCAGTTGGGATTAAATCCAACTCCTTGAAGTGATCTGACCTCACTTCCTGGGGTCCAGCATACCGGCCTGCTTCGGTTCCTTCCCTCCTCCTGTTGGGGGTACTCTGAAAGAAGTACTTTGGGGTACTCTGAAAGAAGAGTACTCTGTAAGAATGGGGGATACTCTAAAAGAAGGTCATCTTAATATTTATTCTGCATTGGATGTAATCCATTATTTCTAATACTTTTAGTTTCACTTAAGCTGAGTCACAAAAACCAAAACACAAAACTTAAAAAAACAACAAAACCTCCTTGAGAGAGGAATGGGGTAGGAGCTAAGCAATGGAATTAAAATCACTTAGTAACTGCGGTAGGCAATGCATATTGCTAATTGTCATATTAGCCGTATGTTGTGTTCTGTTTACATATGGTGAAATGTATGTACACCTTAACTGATATTTTGTGGATGAGCACAAATGTTTGCATGCCTCTGAGTGATAGATGCCCATTATGGAGTGTTACTTGGGAGTTGCAACACCCTCTTGGAAGGCAGAAGAAATCAACATAAGCTAAATTTTCCTCATTACTGTATTGCTTCACCATCTGTCAGCCTAGCTTTCTCAGGCTTCTTTAAATAGGCTTCAGACTGGCCAGTGTCACCAAGCATCCAAGCCTTACAGATGGGGCCTAGATGCTGGGCCAACTGAACTACAGCTGTGTCTAGTACAGGCCAGGGCACACTCCTTTTGGCCAATAACTCTTGTTTGATTTTGATAATGGTCTGATAGCATTAATATCTCAAAAGAAGAATTTGTTGTCCTTATTGGTAAGATAAGATAAATATATATGTGTATATATCTAATATGTATAACATACATATATTATTTTTATATATTTATTAATTATATATACATATACATAATAATTTTTAACCAAAAATAAAAACTGCCAACTTCAGAATAAACAATTATTTCTTAAAGTCTAGGTTCCCAAGGCAGGAGTAATGGGAAAATTATCTGCAGTCAATGAAGTGAGGTCATTATTTGGCAGCATGATTTCAAAATGGAATAATCAGTGTATCCTATATGAATTATGTCTAAGCCTTCTGTGTGGTCTTTCTTTAGGAACAAAGCACAAATAGAGTTGGGAAAAAATAGACTCAAATGCAATTTCATTTTTTTACAATATTATACAGAATATGTAAATTCTTAAAGCACATGCTTCCTGGATTAAGTACAACCTCATGAAAATTCCATATCTACACTCTTCCCTATGAATTCATTGTGTAAAATGGAGCTCAGAATTGAAGAAAATAAATAGGATTGTGTCTGATCTTTCTGCATGGCTCAATTATAAATGACACAATGCAGCTTTTTCATGTAAACATACGGAATTATAAAAAGGATCTAGTTTGGAGCTACATAGATTAATGCATCATTTTTTATGTCCTAGGCCAGAAAGTAGTGACTCAGATGTAGCTTATCTTTGCTTCATAACCAGTGAGCATATTGATGAAAATGGTGCCTCATTTAAATGACAGGTCTCCCTTCTACCACCATCTGCCTAGCCGCAATGGACAATTGAGGTATATGTTTGGATGTCTCCTAACAATAATTTTGTATGAAAGCACAGCATAACTAAAATTGCCATGACCATCCAAAAGCTTATGTCTGATTATTTTTTTTTTGACTGTCATGGAAAATGACCCATTTTTTGGTAAGGTAGTAACTTTTAAAATCTGTAGCATAAAAGGAAGTAACAAATTCAGCAAACCAACTTGAGCCAGAGCTATGGGTTTTGGCTCACTAGATCATAAAACTAGCTGCCATTTTAAGCACTTTACAAGTTACTTGCTATGGTTTCTCATTTTTGAGGCATCTTGAATTGCCAGTGAGAACACACGCAAAGAGGGATGTTCATTTTTATGATATTGAGAACACTGATGTTGAATTTAAGTGATTGTTTTTCACTCTTTACAAGGTCACATGAATGTAGGTAAATGAGACAGTGTAGGCAGCCGTGTTAATATCTAGAAATGATCTGAGATGGTTTGGCTTTGCCTAAACTTCTACATTCAATTTGATTAAATTTCTGTGTTAATCTAACTCCTTCATGATTTCTAGTCTTCTATTGACCTCTTCTCAATTAGAATTTGTGGAAACAAAATTTTTAAAAATAGGTACAGATACATTTATCTTTCTGTTTTGAGGAGTGAGGAAGAGACAATTTGACAAATAAATTACTTTGAATTCAAATAAAGCACAAAAATAACATTCATCCTACCTGCAGGAAATAATGTAAAATACATTTAAAACCCCTTTAAAATTCTTTTATCAGTTTTCATACATGTAAAATTCATTTAAAGCTTCTTTAGCATTTTATTCTATTTATAAATAACTTCGTAACAATTCTCTAATTAAAATCCTTTAGAGCTTTTACTTTGTATCTTTGTGGGGAAGTAAACTTCATTAAAAAATAATTTTTGACTCAAACTTTTAACTTAATTTCAACTTTAATATTTTTCATTTCCACAAGACTGAATGATAATATATACCCTACAAGGCCTACAACATACTACTGAATATTACGTTAACTTTTTTCGGTGTTGTGAACTTGCTTATTGGAAATGAATGGTAATTGTCATTATTCTGTTTCATTGTGAAGTCCAGAAATTAGGATTTCATGGCCCAAATATGGCATTACTAGAGAAATTTAAATAAAAGAGACTAAGGTATATGCACCAAGGTATGGGCTTTGATAGGACAAATAAATATAATTTTTGTAATATTTTTCAGTGCTGTATAGAATTCTCTCTAAAAAAAACTAAAATTAATTATAATGTAATTATTATATAATAAAGGTTATATTTCAAAACATATATGCTAACTTTAGAACTTTATTTCTCTCCGTAGAATAATTTTTACAAATGTGCTCATTCTAAAAGATTATTTATATCAGATCAATCATGGGTTAAAAAGTAAGCTTTTGTAGAACGCCTGGTAACAAAACAACTTTTTTTGTTTTTTTACTATTTTGAGATGGAGTCTTGCTCTGTAGCCCAGGCTAGAGTGCAGTGGCAAGTTCTCGGCTCACTGCAAGCTCCACCTCCATGTTCAAGTGATTCTCCTGTCTCAGCCTCCCGTGTAGCTGGGATTACAGGCACTCGCCACCATGCCTGGTTAACTTTTGTATTTTTAGTAGAGACGGGGTTTCACCATACTGGTCAGGCTGGTCTTGAACTCCTGACCTCAGGTGACACACTAGCCTCAGCCTTCCAAAGTGATGGGATTACAGATGTGAGCTACCGTGCCTGGGCTTTTTTTACATTTTTAATAGGAAATTCGTTTTACAGTATGAATTTTGGGTGCCAGAAGTATATTTGTCCATCTCAACTGTAGCTAAAATTCAATATTCAGCTTTTTCCTCACTAAGAACTCATGGGTTCTATGATAATGTATTTTTAGTCCCATTTTTTATGATATCAAATGAATAACAGTGGCAAAAGCGATTATTTTATTTATTTATTTATTTATTTTTGAGACACAGTCTCGCTGTCATCCAGGCTGGAATGCAGTGGTGCAATCTTGGCTCCCTGCAACCTCTGTCTCTTGGGTTCAAGCGATTCTCATGCCTCAGCCTCCTGAGCAGCTGGGATTAAAGGTGTGCACCACCACACCCAGCTAATTTTTGTATTTTTAGGAGAGATGGGGTGTCACCATGTTGGCCAGGCTGGTCTCGAACCCCTGACCTCAGGTGATCCACCCGCCTCAGCCTCCCAAAGTGCTGGGATTACAGGCATGAGCCACCATGCCTGGCCCAAAACCAATTATTACATTCTTTTATGTTGTCATGTTTTCTTTAATATGATTTCCTTAATTAATTGCTGTTAGTAAAAAAGTAAATTAAAAAAATTTACAAATCTATAAACTCTTAAAAGTAGTGGAGCTTTAGAGATCGTTGTATAACTCAACCAATTTAACAAATGATAGCCCTGAGCCTCAGTGATATTGAATGCCGTGCCTGAAATAGTAACAGAACCCGAAGTAGAGCTTAGGGCTCCTTATTTCCGGTTTAGTCCTTTCACTCTACTCCCATATCAGTCGAAATATGTATTTAGTAGTTCATGTAAAATATTGAAGTTTTAGGTGATACGATGGGTACAGTAAAACATAAGCTATTTCCTGTGTTCAGGGAGTTTGATCTGTAGCTGAGCAGTTTATAAACTATTTAGACAAATAATAGTATTCATTGGTAGGATTTAATAACTTTTGTACAATGCAGAAATTGGAAATTATAGCTACGTTTTTGTTTATTTTTGGACCTACAACAAAACAAAAAAAGCTTGAGAAATAAATACACAAATACATACCAATGCCCCATGCCAAGCTATATTGGAGTCTGATGCAAAAGTGAAAATAAAGATGGATACAGACTGTCTTTATTTAAAATTTTGGTTTTTTTTTTTTTTTTTTTGAGACAGTCTGACTCTGTCACACAGGTTGGAGTACAGTGGCACAATCTCGGCCCACTGCAACCTCCACCTCCCGGGTTCAAGCTATTCTTCTGCCTCATCCTCCTGAGTAGCTGGGACTACAAGCATGCGCCACCATGCCCAGCTAATTGCTTTTGTATTTTTAGTAGAGACAGGGTTTCACCTTGTTGGCCAGGCTGGTCTCGAACTCCTACCTCATGATCTGCCCACCTCGGCCTCCCAAAGTGCTGGGATTACAGGTGTGAGCCACCACGCCACACCTGGCCCATCGTGGATTATTTTAATTAACCAGAGTCCATGCTCTATTCATATTTACTTGGTTTTTACATAATGTCCTTTTCTGTTCCAGACTACATTACCTTTAGTTGTTATGCCACATAGTGTTTTTTGCATTAATCTTGATTTTCTTTTTTTTTTAGACAGAGTCTTGCTCTGTCGCCCAGGTTGGAGTGCAGTGGCACAATTTTGGCTCACTGCAAGCTCTGCCTCCCCTGGGTTCAAGCCATACTCCTGCCTCAGCCTCCCCAGTAGCTGGGACTACAGGCACCCGCCACCATGCCCAGCTAATTTTTTGTATTTTTAATAGAGACGGGGTTTCACTGTGTTAGCCAGGATGGTCTCGATCTCCTGACCTTGTGATCCGCCCGCCTCGGCCTCCCAAAGTGCTGGGATTACAGGCATGAGCCACAATATTGATTTTAAAGCATTATATTAAAATATTATTTATCTTGATTACTGAGATTTGCACCTGAAATGAATGTGTAACTTGACTTCCTCTAGCCCTGACTTGGGTGCACACATGCATGCAGAGACGGAGTAGTTTATTTTATTTTTGAGAGAGATTTCTGTAAGTGCTCTTACTCAAAAACAGAAAAGCCCTTAAGTCCCAATGGGCAATTTGCTAAAATGTAGGGGGAAGAAAAGTGATCCTGGTATACAATGCAAAGTAGGAGCAGATTTCATAAATAACTCAGGTATGTTAACTAGTATTTATGGATGAAGCCACGAATTTCCGATTGTAAATATCCAAAGTTCCATAGTGTACATATTATCTGAGCTCTCAGATCAGGCTTCATACCAGTGCAATAAAATGAACACATAAACCTGACAAGCCAGAAGCCAGAGATGGGTCTGCCCTTAATCATACCAAATCTAGTAGCATTCTACTCTTACTTTTAACATTATTATTCAATTCTTACAACAAATAAATGTAAAGTTTGTATTTAATCTTCCCCAGAATATTTCATCATTTTGCAACTGAAATGCAAGATAATTATTTCCAACAGATGTTATTTACTGACATAATTTCTGGACCAGACGATAACATTTAACACTCAGTGTAATGTTTTGATGTTCTCTCATGCCCTGATACATTTGGACTTATTACCAAATCATTACTACAAGGCTGGAAGTTTCAATAATTTACAAAAGTCATTACGTCTGGAAAGGTAGTAACTCTGCCAAAGAGATGAGTTAAATGTCCCAAATACATCCCATATTCTTCAGTCCTCCCATCTGAGTTTCTCTTATACCCATTTTTCTTATATATAAAAACAGAGCAATATTTTGAACAAGATTTTAAAAGAAAGGCTCTATTTCATCACACGGCCCCATTTCTTTTTTTCTGTTTGCATATCTTGTACATGGATACAATTTAATCATGTAACCATGTCCATTAAATTATTAGCTGATTGCGTTTGATGTTAAGATTGGACTTTTGCTTTCTCTTTGTATGCGTGGTGGTTTGATATCATCTCTCTGCTGGCACTAAGTTTTCACAGAATAGTAACATTTACAGTTTATAATCTATAGATCTCTGGAGAGATTTGCTTAATAGAACAATACATGTCAAGATTCTTTGCCCAAGCTTGTCTGCTCTGTGCAAAATGTACAATGTATATTTTGCTTGCATATTTTTACGCTAATAAATGGCTCTGTAAAGAAAGGTATATTTAAGAACACATTTTAAAAATTGTACTGAGTTTTACAAAAAAGCTATGACTCCCTACCTTGGAAATCTTGGTTTTTTTTCTTTTCTTTTTCTTCTGTTTTTCAAAGTATGAACTGTCCTTTGTTAGCTCTGTATGAGGAATGAACCATTTTCTCAAAGTTCTATGAATGAAGACTCAGAGAGAGGCTAAATTCTTGTGTTAGAAAGAATTCTTGATCATAGACATGTGAAATGATAAATGCATATTTGGAAATAAAACATCTTATAGGGCTTCTACTTAAAAATGACAGTGTGCTCATACTTGTATTTTCTCCCTCTTCAAAGCCACCTAATGTGCATTAAGAAAAGCCAAAATATGTTAATTCACAAGGACAAAGAGAGCCAGAGAAAAGGCAACAGTGGAAAAATCTTTTAACAAACATTACTGAAGCAAGGAAGCAGATGGTAATTAATTTATCAGAGCAGAAGAAATTTCCACCTAGCCTGCAGAGGACATTATCACCAAGAAATGAGTCAGCATGCTCCTTGGAACTTTACCTAGGGACACTGGAACTGCTACAGGCTGTGGTGAGGCACGGGCTGAAGAGAGAGGCTTTGCCAGGAAGGCTGCACAACAGATGTACATCAGGTCTTCTCCCCAACTCATCCTCCCTGGAGGGTACTGGAACTCTTTTCTCCAGAGAAATGCAGAGACACCAGTTGAAGGCTAAAGTGAGATCCAAGGATAATGTTAAGAATAAAAAGTTGTAAATGTTAAGTTGTAAATGTTAAGAATAAAAAGTCAAGAATCACGCAGCATTTTAGGAAAGCCTCAAATTGACACCTGGAGGAAACAGGATTTTTCATGGAGCAGAAGAAAACGTAAGAAAAAAAATCTCTAATATATACAAATATATGAGGAATATGCCCATGAAAGCAGGAATCTCTAAAAAAGAAACAGAGACTAAGACAATGCTTGAAAATTTAAAATGCGGTAAGCAATGGAAGAAAAAAAAAACCAGGAAAAAAGGATTGGGACATAAATAATGTATGAAATCTTCTAGTAAGTAGGAAAAAAAGAGAATATAAATAGAAAGCAGAATTATAAGATCAATATGAGAAGTTCATTGTCTCCAATTTAAGGAATTCCTGGGAAGTAAGGAAACAATGAGAAAATTATCAGGTATAATGAAGAAAAATTCTCTCTAGATCAGAAAAGAACACAACAAACCCAATTAAATGGGCCCACCAAGCACCTAGCCCAACGAATAAAAAATAGACTAACCCAATACATCACATTTCAAAACACCAGGAATAAAACATAATTTTCTTAAACTTCAAGAGAAAATGAGCCATTTATACCCAAAGAAAAGAGTATCAGAATGACTTTTGACTTTTTGCTAACATTGGATAAAAGAAAATTTAAAAACTTGGAGAAAAAGTGGTTTTTAGCCAACAGTTTTATGCCCAGGCATAGTATCAATAACATGTAATTAAAGAAAAACAAATGTGGAAGTACTTCCAAAATAAACCGCCCACGTCTTAGAGAATGTTATTAAAGAATAGGCTCCAGCAAAACAAAGGAATAAGCCAAGAAAGATACATATATGGGATTTGTGAAATCAAAGTCCTGACAGAAAAATGATAAAGAGAGTTGACAGAATGACACTTGTGTAGAGCAATAAGTATCTATGAGAGCAGGAGGGTAAACAGCTGCAGGAGAGAATTATCGAATAGCCAAATAGAGTTGCTAGAATAGTTATGATGTACGAGATCTGCAAAATTTATTGAGTCATTTGACAGATCCATTGACTTACTGGGAGAAAGTAAAGTTTGTAGAAACTAAGCAGATGAACAAACAGTAGCTTTATTAATTGTAAGACAAAACAAAATATACATGAGAAAGGAATGGTAATAATAGGACGCTATTTAGCTCAGCAGTGAGCAGTATTTCATTGTTATAGTGATATAATGGTGACCGTTTAACCAAAAGTTGTTACATAACTATACTGAGAGGATTAGAAGGGAAGTGTGCATGTATGCTAGATTCACTACCGTGACAGAAAGTCTACAACAATATCTGAGATTGGGTTCCCTGTAAGAAACACTGTGCAGGAAGTTTACTGAGAAGTACCTGTCTTAAAGATCAACACCTGTGGAGGAAGAAGGGCACAGGATAGGGCAGGGGGAGGAGCTGAATTGTGATGTTGATGCAGTTACAACAAAAATCTCCCTCTAGAGCTGGATGGCCCCCCCAGAGTGGTACTGCCTGAAATCAAAGTGTTTGGGCCTTTATACCCCCAGAATCTAACAGTCACTGGAGCTGAGCAAGGGACATGTTATAGACTGGATGTTTGTATTTCCCCAAAACTCTTATGTTGAAGTCCTTAATCCCCAATATGGTATTTGGAGGTGGGGACTTTGGGAGATAATTAGGGTTAGATGAGTTTATTGGGGTGGGGTTTCTTATGATGGGATTGAAGCCCTTATAAAAAACAGACATGAGAGCTCTCTCTGTACATCATGTGAGGACACAGCAAGAAGGTGACCATCTGCAAGCCAAGGAGAAAGCCCTCACCAGGGGCTCAATCTCCAATCTGCCATCACCTTGATCTTGGACAGTGAGAAACAAATATCTGTTGTCAAAACTACCCAGTTTATTGTATTTTGTCATGGTGTGTGCTAATGCATGAGGTGTCATAACTAAGACCGGAGGGATCATGATCTTAGACAAGGTGGCCCTTTACAATTGAAGGCTATTTTAACTAAACTGATAAATCAAAAATAGAAATAAAAGCATATTATTTAGAAACATGGAGGTAAGTGGCACAGGAAACAGCAAACACATTTAGAACTGGCAGAGGAAGGTGGGCGTAGTGAACAAGAACAGGTTCTTTTTGTTATGAGCCATTCACCATTACTTGATTTTAGCTATGTGCACCCATAACGTTGATAGAATTAACAGTTACTTTAAAATTAACAATTCAACTGCATCCAGTTATGGAAGCAAAGTGTTAAATATAATGCCATTTTTGGCGATGGCATACACAACTAGGTGTACCAATCTTAACACTGACAAATGTTCAAAGAAGAGGCCAGGCTCAGTGGTTCAGGCTGGGCATGGTGGCTTACACGTGTAATCCCAGCACTTTGGGAGGCTAAGGCAGGTGAACCACCTGAGGTCAGGAGTTCGAGACCAGCCTGGCCAACGTGGTGAAATGCTGTCTCTACTAAAAATACAAAAATTAGTGCGGTGTAGTAGCACGTGCCTGTAATCCCAGCTACTTGGGAGGCTGAGGCAGGAGAATCATTTGAACCCGGGAAGCGGAGGTTGCAGTGAGTAGAGATCGCACTGCTACACTTCAGCCTGGGTGACAGAATAAGACTCTGTCTCAAAAAAAACCAAAACAACAACAACAACAAAAAAAAAAACAACAGAAAAAACAAACAAAGAATAATTACAAAAATAACAATAATGGTAATAAATTGAACTCTTACTATGTGCCAAACACTGTGCCAAATGATTTTTAATACTTATACCTATTTTATTTTTAATCAACAAATAATGTATATCTAGATGGGGTACAGTGTGATGTTTTGATGCGTATTTAAATTGTGGAATAATTCAGTCAAACTAAGGAACTTATCCATCACCTCACATACTTATTTTTTGTGGTGAGAACATTTAAAATTTATTATTATTATTTTTTGAGACAGAGTCTTGCTCTATTGCCAGGCTGGAGTGCAGTAGCATCATCTCAGCTCACTGCAACCTCCACCTCCCGGGTTTAAGCAATTCTTCTGCCTCGGCCTCCCAAGTAGCTGGGACTACAGGTGCGTGCCACTATGCCCAGCTAATTTTTGTATTTTTAGTAGTGATGGGGTTTCACCATTTTGCCCAGGTTGGTCTCGAACTCCTGATCTTAGGTTATCCACCTGTCTCTGCCTCCCAGAGTGCTAGGATTCTAGGCGTGAGTCACCACACCTGCTGCCTCTGGCACTGTAAGGTGAGTGTCATAATGTTAACCTGCCTCACTGAGTCCTTGGGCAGAGGAAGTAAGTTCAGACACATAAAGCAAAGAGACTGTGCCTGGCCCTTTGTAGGTGCCTAGTACGTATTAGCCATTATTATATATTAGTCTGAAAAAGCAGATTGCAACAAATCAAGTACTCCCCAGCTGCTTCTAGAGAGTGAAGCTCCATTATTTCATTTAAATGCCATTAATTTCCTACACTTCAATTCATCTTTTCACTTTCATTTTCCTTTCTTTTTGTGTACGCACCTTACACTTTTATCAGGCATTTCATTCAATTATGTATTTTCTCTGTGCTTGGCTTCTTCCACTCCCAATTCCTCCCAAACGCACACATCGAACAACTTCCTTACACAGCGATAATGGGATTGGGTATCATGTCAGTTTCCTCTGCTGCCTTACTTTTGGAAGAGAAAGCAAGATTAATAAATTATAATCATTTGTACATGTTTATTTTATTTTGCTAAATGGCAGCGTCTTCATAACCTTTTCAGGTTTATGTCAGTAATGTGTTCCCAAGGTCTAAATGATGATGTTTACACAGTTTGGTCTATTAATAGGCTTTCACTTACCATTACAAAATCTCTGTTTGCCATGCTTAACCCTACATTTTCTGCCTAAGGAGATTAGGGAGTTAGAATGGGTTTGTCATATTTGGCCAGATGTGTCTGTTTTCTCGGTCTGTCTCAAGAAATGGAAATTACACTTTCCCTGCCTTTGGTCTACTTAAAGTGTCACAGAAGAACAAATTGTACTGTGAGTTTGAAATGGCGCAGAGTGTGCATGAATCCGGTGGCACTTGAGGAACAGAAGCTGTTAGAGTAACTGACACCTGCTGTTGTTGATTAGCGTCCTTCCCATAAGCTGTAGAATTGATGCACTCTTTGGGAATAGGCTAACTGCTTACTGGCTTGGCTTTAGTTTCTTAGTTGGAATCAATGGATGATTTTAAGACTGAAAAAGAAATGCTTGGGTATGTAGCTGGGGATTGTGATCAGATCAGCTCCCAGCTTATCCATTTTAAATCTCCATTTAGCCAAAGCTAAACACATTTTGGATTAGTTGCCTTTTGAGGTTATCTTGGTCCCTGCTGCCTTCCATTAGTATTGACTGTACTTTAATTAAAAAAAAAAAAAAAAAAAAATCTAGTGTCGATTTAGATTGAGGTCTGTGCAGTAAAAAAGGATCACCTTTCCAAGTAGGGAAAGAGATTAAGCATATGGATCATAGAGCTATTTATTAAAAGGGATGGTTTCTGTCTAAATCCACATGAACTTATGACTATCAGCATAAGTAATGAGACTGCTGACTTGGGAAATCGGACTCTTTTGCCATTCATTGACTGATTGAGTTGAGCATAAAACTGAAATGATTTTATGGACCATTCTTTTTGGCAATGTCAATCCTAAATCTGATATGAAATGGGGCTGCCATTACAATTGTTGTGAAATATAACTATTTGAGTACTTTGAGGGATTTTGCTTTTCATTTTATTTTATTTTTTTTACCAGCGGAGTAGATTCAAATGGTGTAGATTGTAAGAGAAGTTAAAAGACTTTCAATATTGATTCTAAGATGATTTGCTTTTTATTTTTTCATAATTATCATAGGCATTTGAATGTTTATTTTGCAGTATTTCTTCATAAATGAACCTCTTTTAAAAAATAAATTCCAGACCTTAGACAACTAACTTAATGGGCTGGGAGAAGTTATTTAAACTTTATGAACTAGCTACTGTGCAATTCAAGTGAAGGAAACAATGCCAATAATTCATTAGTAATTGCTAGTGAAACTAAGTTCATTCTACAGAGATGATAAAAACCTGGACTATAAATCCTCAGGCATACTTGAAGGTCATCATATACTTGTAGAATGGGAAGAATGTCCTTTCTAAAATCCTACAACTATTTATAAGTAGCAGCTCTTTTTGGGGGGAAAATCTTGCTACCTTTTTTTCATGACCTTTTATCAGGTAAATGCCTTGAGGATAAATCAGGGCTTCTGAATAATGCTTGCTCACCTAAAACAGGGTGAAAAATGGTAGATTCCAAGCCTCAACCTACCATTTGTGGCAACTCCGTAAGAAACATGTCTCTGAACATGTCAGCAGTAGCACTCAAGGATGCTCTGTGTTATCTAATTGCTCTTGTACCTTTTTCTGACTTTAGGATAAGCAGTGGGTATGCCTAGGATGGCATGTCCCTACTGACTGCTAAAACATGAAATGGTTGCAGTTGTGGTTCCTGCTCTCTATCCTTTCCCTCACACCCATCCCCTTTCCGGAAGCAGTAGTACTCCACCCTGGTTATAAAAAGGAATGAAGGCCCTGGTAATCGTAACTCATAAAGCATGTCACATTCTTCCTCCGTCTCTTCTTTTCTCCTATTTTAATTAAAATTGAATTCGTGCCTCTCAAATGAGTGGATTCACAGGGTGACAATATCTTTCAGATTCTAAGGGCCATATGGGAGGTCAATATTATGCATTGTCTTATCTCCAGTATAACATGGTGGCTGTTTTGACAGGCTTCAGTCAAAATGTGAAGTTCCTCATCACCAAACATTCTAGAAATTGTTCCTGCACCCCTCAACTCCACTCTCTCCCTGGGTCACTGGTGTCTTTCTCTTCATCCTGTGTTCATCAAAAAGGAAAGATAAGGAATGGAGTGTCTACTGCAAACATTATTGCAGTTTTTAAATGCAATATTTTATTTCTAACTTAAATGACACCAAGATCAAATCAAATTTGCCTAATCCCAATCCCTCCATTGCCATAACAGCTACATTAAAATATTATATGCTTGCCCCTAGCACCTACTAAGTGCTCAATAAACATTTACTGAAAGAAAATAAATTTGATTTAGACACTTGAAAGTTTTTTGCTGAAAAAGAGAGTCCACATATTCTGTTGTCATAGAGACTCGAAAATCCAATCTTATTTCGTGATGAGCCTCAGTTGTCATAGTTCTCCTTTTCTTCTCCTTCACAAGACAGTAATTGAGTTTCAGGATGTGGGATTGCTACTAAATATTCGCTTGCAATTTGCATTGAAATGTCAAATACATTATTTGGGAATATGCCAGATAACTTAGGAAAGTGTTTAATTTAAAAACCTGCCTGAGGGGAAAAGTAGTCTGTCTCAAATGAAACAGGGAGCACTTGTAGAACTTTTAGAAGTCAGCTGGACAAATGGAATGCTCAGAACTTCAAGAAAGGGCAGGGAAGAATCTCCATCCTAGATGGGGACATGTTGAAGCATTTTAAAATATTTCACATTTAAATGCCCGAGCTCTGGCTAAACATTAAAATCAAATTTTGAGGCTATTAAATTTTATGTCTGTATTAGTTTGCTCAGGCTGTCATAACAAAATACCACAGACTGGGTAGCTTAAGTCAGATAAATCTATTTCCTCACTGTTTTAGAGGCTAGATGTCCAAGATCAAGGTGTTACAGCATTGGTTTCTTCTGAGGACTACAAGGGAAGGATCTGTTCCAGGCCTCAGTGCTTGGCTTACAGAGAGCCACCTTCTCTCTGGGTCCTCATGGGGTCTTTCTTCTGGGTACCTATGTCTCTTGAGTGTCCAAATTTTCTCTTCTTACATGGACACTGGTCAGACTGGATTAAGGCCCACTATCAGGATGTCATTTTAACTTAATCACCTCATTAAAGGCCATATCTCCAAATATAGTCACATTCTGAGGTACCTGGGGATTAGGGCTTCAACATATGAGTTTGGGGGAGAAACAAGAGAATGGCCCATAACAATGTCGAAGTGAGAAGTTGACTTGCAAACTGATGATATAGGCAGTAAGTAAGCACTGAGTGCCCACTATGCTGTTTTGATCCACTGAGGGTGGAATGATACTCACATATAGCATGTCTCTCATAGGGAGGTCCATAGAGTCACATGGCCATTGTCTTAGATGAAATGGACAGGGATATTCACAAACCCAGTACTCTTAACCACTGGCCATTTCCAGCATTACCCTTGGGGCTCTCCCCTCCTATGAATTTTCAATACCCTTCAGCTTCTGTGTTGCTGGCTCTGCCTGATGCTGCATGTGGAAATCTTGGGGTACACATTCTTTAAATGTTAGTAACTTGTTTTTACAATGATTCATATCTCAGTTCTCAACAGGCCAGTTCATGTTATAGCCGATATCCGGATGTCCAGGCAGAAGAACTAGGTTTGAAAACCAGCCCCATCAGATACAGATGCAGCTTGAGCAAGGCACTAGTTATCTCTGAAATCACAGTTCTCTCATCTGTAAGAGGAGAAAAGAGGATGGCCAAGTAGTGTGGGGAAGTATCATAGTCCATCCAGGCTGCTGTCACAAAATGTCATAGATGGGTTATAAACAACAGATATTTATTTCTCACAGTTCTGGGGGCTGGAAAATCCAAGCTCAGGCCGGGCGCGGTGGCTCAAGCCTGTAATCCCAGCACTTTGGGAGGCCGAGACAGGTGGATCACGAGGTCAGGAGATTGAGACCATCCTGGCTAACATGGTGAAACCCCGTCTCTACTAAAAAATACAAAAAACTAGCCGGGCGAGGTGGCGGGTGCCTGTAGTCCCAGCTACTCAGGAGGCTGAGGCAGGAGAATGGCGTGAACCCGGGAGGCGGAGCTTGCAGTGAGCTGAGATCCGGCCACTGCACTCTAGCCTGGGCAACAGAGCGAGACTCTGTCTCAAAAAAAAAAAAAAAATCCAAGCTCAAGGTGCTGGCAGATCTGGTATCTGGTTAGGGCCTGCTTCCTGATATGCAGTTAGCTGTCTTCGTTTTGTGTCCTCACCTGGTGCAGAGCAGAGAGACAGAAAGCAAGCTCTTTAGTGCCTCTTTTTATGTCAGCACTAATCCCATTTAGGAAATCTCCACCTTCATGGCCTAATTACCTCTCAAAGGCCCCACCACCCAGTGGCATCATATGGGGGAATAGATGTCAACATATGAATGATCTAGTTTCCTGGTTCATAGATGCTGTCTTCCCAACGTGTTCTCAGGTGGTGAAAGGGGCAAGGAAGCCCTCTGGGGCCTTTTTGTTTTTAAGAGACTGGGTTTCACTCTGTTGCCCAGGCTGTAGTGCAGTGGCATGATCATGACTCATTGCAGCCTTGACCTCCCGAGCTCAGGTTATCCTCCCATCTCAGCCTCCCAAGTAGCTGGGACTACAGACATGTACCAACACGCCCAGTTAATGTTTGTATTTTTGTAGAGATGGGGTTTTACCATGTGGCCCAGACTGATCTCAAACTCCTGGGCTCAAGGGATCCTCCCACCTTGGCCTCCCAAAGTGCTGAGATTATAAGTGTGAGCCACTGCTCCTGGCTGAGTGTCTCTCTTATAAGTGCACTAACCCATTCATGAGGGTTCCACTCTCATAATTTAATCACCTCCCAAATGTCCCACCTCCTTGTACCGTGACCTGGTAGGGTTAGGATTTCAACATATGAATTTGAGGAGGTTCATAAACATTCGGTTCATTGCAGGGGTACTGAATGAGGTAATATGGATGAAGTGCAATTATGCAATAAGGCTCAATTAAAGTACAGTTGTCCCTTGATATCCATAGGGGATTGGTTCCAAGCGTCCCCTTGGGTACCAAAATTTATAAATTTTCAAGTCCCTTATATAAAATGGCCTGGTATTTTCATATAAACTATGCATATCCTCACATATATTTTAAGTCATCTCTAGATTACTTATAATACCCAATACAATGTAAATGCTATATAAGTAGTTTTATACTGTGTTGGTCTTTTTTACTTATATTATTTTTATTGTTGTATTGTTATTTTTTATGGATTTTAAGATAATACTTTCAGTCTACAGTTGGTCGAATCTGTGGATGTGGAACCCATGGATGTGGAGGCCTGACTATAAATTTCAATGATGTTTCTTGCAATTTTACGGTTGAATTTGAACCAAACTACTCCTTCCCTTCACACCCACCTCCCCTTCACACGCACATGATTAAAAATAGCACGCAAAGACATAGAAACAACCAACATACACAATTCCTTTCATTTACTTAAAGCCTTGAGATTATGGAAGAAGGCCCAAAATGAAGTTCCTAAACAAAGCCAGGAGGGGTGACCTCCTGGCCTAAATAGTCCTGGCATATCTCAGGAGTAAAATTGGAGGGGATGGGGTGTTGTCCTTCCTGACATTTGATTATATCGGGCTTATGTGAGTGCTTCTCAGTCCCCTAGGCTCACTGGGCAGGCTTGAACCTTGACTGGGTCCCCACGAGGCCAGGTGTGTAGATCACAGACTGGAGTCAAATCCTGACTCTTGCCATTTTCTAGCTGCAGGCACTGGGCAAGTTAGTTAACCCCTGTCAGCCTCAATTTTCTCATCAGTTAAATGAGAATACAAATAGCATCTACCCAAAAGGTTGTAATGAAGATTACCTGCAATAATCTACATGAGTATAGAGTGTTTATATAGCACCAGGCTAAGCTTATTAAGGTAAGCTTTTAATAAAGTAATGTTAACTATTGATGTCATCACTGGAGTTAGTACTCACACCATCAGTATTCCTTCTCTCTGATCACTCTCTCCTTGTCTTACCTCTACCCAACATGCATATCAAATAAATGTATATTAATCAGTGGAAGTTGTTTCAACATATTCAAATGGTCTGGAAATGCTTCTGTTCTCTTTTGTCCTTTTATGTATGGGTGATCAGATACCCAAGGAGTATCAGGAGTCAGTTGGGAAATGGAATAAGAAAGAGACAGAGGATTGTGGTAGAAGGATCATTGGTTTGAGTGTTTAGGACTTTGAGGAAGAGAGGCAACTGAGTATACTGACCAGTTTACCTTCTCTGGAGCCAGACTGAATGTAAATCCCTTCTCCAGTTTCCCAGCTGTGTGATACAAGTCAAGTTACCTAACCTCTCTCGGCCTCAATTGCCTTCTTACAGAGAAGGGATGGCGATAATGATATTTTATAGTGTTATTAGCAGGACTTGATTAGTTAATATTTAGAAGACATTTACATCAGTACTGTGTATAAACAGAATATAAATGTTGTTTAATTTTTTTAATGTCCAGAACAGGTGCTGGAAACCATAGTAGTATCTGCAAAGCTGAAGTCAAAGTAACTGTAGGCTAGACATTGAGAAGACATGAGTTCTGTGTCCTGAGGGAAGTGATACTACTTTTCCTAGCCTTGGGGACCACGGAGCTCTCTCCAGCTTTAACATGCTCTGAATCATTGTCTTGGTAATGATCAGGATCAAGCCTTGCTCAGGAAATATTGGTTATTTAGTTGCTTTGGAAAATGTAACAGGAAGCTAGAATTTAAGTTTTACAAGCATAACCCTAGGAATTATTTCAACCTCTGAGCCCATTTTCTAGCTACTTACAGATTACAGCTCATGGGCCAGTATTTTAACTGCATTAATTCTTCTTGTTAACAACTTCTATAGTTTTTCCTTTGTACTCTCATCAAAAAAAAAAAATTACTAGAATTATGAGCTCCTTCGCACTCTGGTTTGGAGATGTTTGGGAGTCTGCAAGCCCTGAAAATACTTAAATTAAAATGTTGGTTTCAAAAATAGGCCCATTGAAACATGGAAATGTGTTTCTTTTCCGTTTTTATTCTGTGGATTGCTATCCACAGCGGGATAAACTGAGAAAGGCCATGAAGAGGTGGTCTTTGTAGATTTTTCTCCCCTACCATCTTAAAGAAACTTTTGCTTTCCAAAGTGTAGAACTGTTAGTATAGTTCGATGACCTTACATCACAAGAATACTTAAAGTATTGTTTTTAAATGTGGTGACGAGGGATGGAGAACAAATAGTTTTTCAGAGGAATTTTCCTGGAAAAGCTGTGAACTGACTGGGGTTAATGTCCAAAGGTAATGGTCTCTCCCAGTGGGTCATTAATTCCCAGGAATTGGCCTGTGCCTCAATTGCTATTGCTTAAGTAAACAATAAATAACATCACACAGATATGTAATGAACTATAAAATGACCACTTTTCAACCTGCATTGTAGATATGCCTGCAGCACATACAAGACTGCCTTCTATTAATCACCTCCCCAACTTGATTGATTAGTTTCAATCAGCACCCTGTCCCCTATTTTCTTTTAAAATAGATTAGTTTCATACTTGTGAGGTCAGAGAATAAAAGCATGAATGTTAGGCCTAGTAAAAAATGGTGTCTGTGCTAAGTATTTGACATTTCTCTCTCTCTCTCTCTCTCTCTCTCTCTCTCTCTCTCTCATTTTTCTCTTGCACTTTCTGCTACTCTGCAGCAATTAGTTATAACTCACATCATGCCCCAATAATACCAAGATTTGTGCCGATGACATTGGTTAATGGAAACTGAATGAGTCTTTCAAGGGCAAGGATTATTTTAATTATGTTAATAATATAAGGGTTCCTGATCCGTCCACCCACTCCACTCATTTCTCTGTCATTTCGCTTGCCCTCTCAGAAGTTCCTAACCCATCTGATTATTTCCTTCCACGAAACTATTTACTTGGCCTCCACTCTCTCCCGGTTTTCTTCCTGCCTCATTTGCCACTCCTTCTCAGTCTCTTCTTTTAGCTCTCTTTTTTTAAAAAGTTGTAAAATATACACAACGTGAAGTTTACCATTTTAACCTTTTAAGTGTGCCATTCAGTGGCATTAAGTACATTCACAATGTTGTGTAACAATCCTCACTGTCTACTTTCAAAACTTTTTAATCACCCAAAATAGAAACGGTAACCTTTAAGCAATAATTTCCCATTCCTCCTTCTTCCAGCCCTTGGTAACCTCTCTTTCTGTCCTTATGAAATTTGCCTATACTAGATACCTCATATATGTGGAATCATACAATATTTGCGTGTTTAATTCTGGATTATTTCACCTAGTATAATGTATTCAAGATTCATCATGTTGTAGCATGCACCAGAATTTCATTTCTTTTTATGGCTGAATAGTATTCCATTGTATGTATATAGCCCATCGTATTTATCCATTTATCTCTTGATGGACATTTGGTTGTTTCCACGTTTTGGCCATTGTTAATAATGCTGATATGAACATGGGTGTATAAATGGAGTAGAGCTGCTCAGTCGTATGATAATGATATTTTTAACGTTTTTAAAGGAACTGCAAAACTGCTTTCCACAGTTTACTTTTTCACAATTTTACATTCTCACCAGCAATGCACTAGAGTTCCAACTTCTGTACATCCTAATGATTGTTATTTTTTTATAGTAGCCAACCTAGAGGGTATGGGGTTCTCCTCGTTTGTTCTATCTTGTCTTCCAAACTTGTCATGACTGAAGCACCTGAGAACTTAGTCTCCCTGTCTTCCCTTTCCCATCTATTTCTATCCCTTTGGTGATCTCCAGCCCCCTGGCTTTAAATAATACCATGGACATGCTGATGTGTATTGCTAGCGCCTACCTCCTGCCAAGCTCTAGGCTCGTCAATGCTGTTGCCTGGTGGGCATTTCTACTTGAATATTCAATAGGCATCTCAACCTTAAAATGTCCAAAACTGAAGGCAAATTTCAAGTCCCTCATCCCTTGCCCACCATGAACCTGGTTCTCCCACAAACTGTCCCTGTCTGTCAATGGCATCTCCATTCTGCCTGGTTCTCAGGCTCCAAACCTTGGATTCATCCCTTCCTTTTCTCTTTTCCTTTCTACATACAGCAGCAAATTAAGTTTGTTCTACTTGCAAAATAAACTCAGAGCTTTGATTGGGTCTCGGTTCAAATGTTACCTGCAGAGGGACGACCTCTCCAAGCCAAACAGCCCCTGCTCCCTCCCTCTCCATTCCCTTATCTGCTCTGTTCTTCAGAGTACTTGGCATCATATATATTTAAGTTTCATCTCCTGCACCATCATGTGAGGGCAGGAACTTATTCGGTATGTTTTCTGGTTTGTCTCCTTTGCCTGATTGCAATAAAAAAAAATTTGTCGAATGGATGATTAAAGGATAAGTGGAAGATACGGTGTCTGCCCCTGAGGAAGCAATGAAATCAAGACTCTATATATGAAGCAACTAAAAACAGGAAGCCCCCTTGGATTTTTTTCAGGGAAAATGGATTTTTTTTTTTTTTTTCAAATAAATCCTACCTCATCATGTGACCAAAACATGTCTGCTTGAGTTGAAAGTGTTTTTGCCATGTTAGACACTTTCCTGCTGAGACAGGCTATTGAGCAAACTTCTTAGTAAGTTAGTGTTGCTATTTTATTTATATATGTATATAGAGACACACAGATTACACACATTATTTTGCTGTGGCTATTTTTTTTTTTTTTTTTTTTTTTTTTGAGACGGAGTCTCGCTCTGTCACCCAGGCTGGAGTGCAGTGGCCGGATCTCAGCTCACTGCAAGCTCCGCCTCCCGGGTTCACGCCATTCTCCTGCCTCAGCCTCCCGAGTAGCTGGGACTACAGGCGCCTGCCACCTCGCCCGGCTAAGTTTTTGTATTTTTAGTAGAGACGGGGTTTCACTGTGTTAGCCAGGATGGTCTCGATCTCCTGACCTCGTGATCCGCCCGTCTCGGCCTCCCAAAGTGCTGGGATTACAGGCTTGAGCCACCGCGCCCGGCCTGCTGTGGCTACTTTTAATTGTATAGAATCCATTTTTGTTGAGGCCCTCCTCATATGCAGTTATTTTTCCTTGAAACTGCTGCTAGTTTGCTAAGAATTTTGTCCTAAGAGAGGGTGAAATGCTATAATACGAAATGCATTTTATGAGTTAAAAATTGATCACATATAAATAATAAATAATTGTATTAGTATGACCAGAGAACTTTTAAAATGTTCTTAGCATTAGAGATTCTATTGAAAGTTCCTTGAAGGCAAAACAATGCCTTCAGCAGCTCCGCATTCTTCTCAATGCCTGAAGTCATCCTTTTTTTTTTTTTTTTTTGAGACAGAGTCTCACTCTGTCACCCAGGCTGGAGTGCAATGGCACAATCTTAGCTCACTGCAACCTCTGCCTTCTGGGTTCAAGCGATTCTCTTGCCTAAGCCTTCCAGGTAGCTGGGATTACAGGGATAGATGCTCACTAAATAATTGCTGAAGGTTTCAAATATTTTCAGCACAATACAATTACACTATCTCTTTGTCCCTCCTGGAGAGATAGCTCTATATGTATACTGAAGGGAAGACAGATGTGGGCTCAGGGTCTGGCATTTGCCAGCTGTGTGGCTTTGAGGAAATCATTTTTGACAATTTTTGACACTGTGAAGTACTTCTCTGTTGGTAACAAAAGGAATATAAGGCTCTCAGCATTTCCTGTTTCCATAGAGGAGACCTATAGTCCTATAGTAAGTAAATTATAAATTGTGATAGATATTAGTTGTTCTTGTTGTTACATCTGTTCTTATAATGTTTCATTTTCATAGAATAAAAGAGTAATAGAAAATATAAACACATACTTTAAGCCTGATTCAGGTCAAATTAAATAAGCTTTTGAGCTCCTTCTTTTCCGGCCACTGAGCTGAACATTCAGCCAGGCATGTCTGCATGTTTTGTCTCATTCAACTTTATTTTTGTTAGATCACAGTATCCTCACGTAAAGATTCTCTCAGAATTGCCATCAATTTATAACTTAATTCTTTTTTTTTTTTTTTTTTTTCAAGACAGAGTCTTGCTCTGTCACTTGTCCCCCAGGCTGGAGCACAGTGGTAGATCTCAGCTCGCTGCAATGTCTGCCTCCTAAGTTCAAGCAATTCTCTTGCCTCAGCCTCCCGAGTAGCCTGGATTATAGGTGCCCACCACCACACCTGGCTAATTTTTGTATTTTTAGTAGGGACGGGATTTCACCATGTTGGCCAGGCTGGTCTCGAACTCCTGACCTCAGGTGATCTGCCAGTCTTGGCCTCCCAAAGTATTGGGATTATAGGCATGAGCCTTTGTGCTGGGCCTATAAACTTAATTCTTGAATTATATTTTAAAGTTTAAAACTTCTTAAGGAAATATTCCATGAGTGAAATATGGACCAATGTTTTAAAACCAAAGTGTTTGACTCAGTAATTTTTGAGGAATTATTGAATTCAATAAATTAATGAAATGGGAAATCTTACGTTCAGATAGGTTTAATTAATATTTTTCTAGAGTGACATATTTGCTACTAAAATTTAAAAATAATTTAACTTTTTCATATAATAAATGTCTTTTAAAAAGTGGAAGCTACTTATGGAACAATATAACAATTTGTTTTTTGAACTTTTTAAAACTTGATGACCTGTTTTAATGGGACTTGAGATTTTGCTGAGCCTGACATGCTAATTCTTTGATTTATTCAAATACCCTTTAGATACTTCATTGTTATTCATAAAATATGTTTAGCCTTTGTTACATGTAATAAAATAATTCACATTATTTAAGTTCAGGAAAAGAAAAAATATAATTTAAGTGTTGCTGAGCAGCAAAGAGCAAAGGAGAGATACATACAGTATACAGACTCAAGGTTTTCTTAGTTTTCTGGTTTTTTAATTTTCCTAATTTTAGGCAATGAAAAATAATTTTGTCATCTGCCTTAAATTTTTGTTCCAATGGTTGGTTTGGTTTTGGATTTGTTTTTTTTTTAGACAGGGTCTCATTTTGGCATCCAAGCTGGAGTGCAATGGCTTGATCACAGCTCACTGCAGTCTTGACCTCTCAGATTCAAGTGATCCTCCTACCTCAGCCTCCTGAGTAGCTGGAACTACAGGGACATGCCACCATTCCTGGCTAATTAAAAAAAAAAACTGTAGAGACAGGGTGTCATGATATGTTTTCCAGGCTGGTGATGTGCCTTACATTTAATGTTGCCTCCGAGACCTGAAGAGCAGACTTCCCTGTTTTACTTAAATCTAGGTACATCATGACAATTGAAACCCATTTGGAAGCTCCTGGTGACTTATTTAGCTTAATGATGTTCATCTTACTGAGAAGCAAACTCACAGAGCCTTCCTTATTCCACCAAATGTTGACAGAGTTCCAGTCCAGTTCTGCCACTTTCTAGTGCTGTGACCTTGGGCAAGAGCCTAGTTGCTCAGAGCCTCAGTTTCTTCTTCTGTAAATAGAGATAATAACAGAAGCACCCTCACAGAATTCACATTAGGATTAAATGGATGTATACATTTAAAATATTAGCATATATTATTATAGTATTATAATTTGCATTAGTATGATAATTTGCACATATATTGTATTATATATGCAATGTATAATATTGTATTATAGTATTATACTATAATACTATACTACTATAGTATTATAATTTGCATATATAATGTATATAATTTGTGTGCGTGCACACACACACAGCTCACACAGCTTGGAAATAGTGCCACCATTTAATATGTGCTCTGTAAACATTAACTATAAAATTGATGGTGGTTGTGGTAGTGGTGGTCCTCAGCCTCCCAGGATATCAAAAAGGAACTAAAGGAATGTTTTGTCATTTTTAAGAATGTATCATGATGTGTAAAGGGACAATGTACAGTGGTAGATAATATGCAGTGGAAGTGAGTTTTAATTTTATTGCCAAAGCATATGTGTGTTCTTTAAAAAAGTCATTTCAGGAGCTGGTGGTGCAACGCATTCCAGTTTAACGATTCGATTTCATAAAATCTTTCTGAGCTCTTTGAGATCATAAAAAGAAAACAAAAAAACTAAAAAGAATAAATGACCAGAAGTCATACTTTGCTGGAGGTCAAAGAAAATAAATATGTTCAGGACTAGGCCTAAAGGCTGAAAAAGATTAATTTAAATGGCTCCACTTAGAGAATATGACAAAGCTCCAACACTTCATGGCAGGCACAGTATTTCATGCTTAAAGTTGCGTTCAGATACATTTTTTCTTCACTCTCATCTATCCCGTATAAATGAGTGCCAGTTATCTGCACACAACGGCAACTTGACAAAAGGATATGACTATATGAACATGCCATCCAAGTTAATGATGCCATGGATTATAATGCAATAAAATCATAATCCGTCTCTGCTCCTAGTGCAGTGCTTTTTAATTCAGCCATGACATCCTATATGGAGATGTTTATCCTGCACTTCTCCCTGACTGTGGAAATTATTCTCCTGCAGTCGGCAGGGGACTATCTGATGATTCACCAATAGGGTACTATTGGCACTGGCGATTAAAAGGATTACTTATTTGCTTACTCAGGAAGGATTAATGGCAGAGAGCAAAAGCTTTGTTTAAAAATCATGTGCCCTGACTTCCTGGAGCTTAAAGAAAAGAGTCTAAAAGGTATTATACCATTTTATGAAGAAGCATTTTATTCAAAAATTAAAATATTGATCCAGAAAATGGTCCCTTACTGATGAATTCTGAGCTAGCATTAAATAATCATTTTCTAGTAATGCACTCCCATTGTGTTTTGGCATTTCTTTAATCCAGGGTCTGCTGGAACTGTTTTATTCTAGCTGGTTATTTAGGGAGATTATTTTTTGTGTCTGTAATTGAAGTCTAAAATATGGAACTTAATCATATACTAAAATAAATCAACAAGATTAAAAGAGCGTTTAATTCTTGTGATGACTGGAGATTTCTCATTTTAGTGTATCTTTAAGATTTCCCTTTACAAATAATACAAATCTTCATATTATTTTTTGTTTTCTTCGTTTAAAACAATAAGCATAACAGAAATTGCAGTGTTTTGTGTGACCCAAATATTACTTGATGGCAGTTATTAAGTCTTGTACTCTCTATATAAGATCTCAAATTTGAAAAATTCTCAGGATCTGGCCATTACAACCACTGTTAGTATTTAAAAATATCAATGATAGTAGTATACAAAAACATCAACCAACATTGGACCTCAAAATACATCAGACCTGATCTAAACTCTACTCTGTTGTGAAATTTTCTGTTGAAAATACATTTTTTTGTGGGGGGGGTGGAGGTGGGTGGACATGGAGTCTCGCTCTGTGGCCCAGGCTGGCGTGCAGTGGTGCAGTCTCCGTTCACTGCAACCTCCACCTCCTGGGTTTAAGTGATTCTCCTGTCTCAGCCTCCCAAGCTGGGACTACAGATGCCCACCACCACGCCTGGCTAATTTTGTTGTATTTTTAGTAGAGACGGGGTTTCACTGTACTGACCAGGCTGCTCTCTTAACTCCTGACCTCAAGTGATCTGCCCGTCTTGGCCTCCCAAAGTGCTGGGACTACAGGTGTGAGCCACCGTGCCTCACCAGAAAATACATTTTATAATATTTCTCCATTTCACTTTCTGGCTAGCTTGTAATGAGATTTAATTACCAGAAATGTGTTTCCACTGAGATCTTTTTCTTCATTTCTTCCTAGGAAAAATTAGGAATTAGGATTTGCCAAATTTTCTCTGTTGAGCTACTGAATCGATGCTATTGATAGCATCTTAGTGGATTAAGAGGTGGAATCTGAAATAAAATTCTCCTTTGAGTCTTCTGGGCTGTACCTGTGCCTGCCATTAGAGTCCTCAGGGCAGGGAGTGGTCTGTCCTGGCAATGGCAGGTTCAGGACGGGGAGATTACACAGGCCCAGTGGCATGGATGAAAAAGCACTCATTTCTCCTACTGCTTTCATTTATTTTGCCTCGATTGTCTCTGAATCCTTTCAGAGCCACCACCTACCCCTGCAAACGGTGGTAGAAGAGAAAAATTATTTTAAAGGTATTTCCATTTGAAACAGAAATAACTTTCTTAAATTAAGGGGATTTTTTTTTTTAAGCTGAAAGATGTTTAGTTTCTTTTCTTACCCATAGGAAGCACAGATGGATGGTATTTTTGTACATAATAGTCAACTGTGACTAGTTAAATGACACACACATGTAATCACTTTACCATTCTAAAAATATTATCTCTCTGCTTTCCTGATCATTTTCTAAAACACATGTGAAAGGTTGTTCTGACCCATTTATGGCTTTACTGGGTTATCTGCCCAAATAATACCATCTTATCATTTGTTTCCCGTATAAGCTGAAAATTTTCTTATTAACCTCCATGACATCTCGATATATGTTTTGTTTACTGCCAGACCCTACTAAGTTTATTGATAGAGTTTACATGAAACTGCCTGGTAAATTTGCAAATGCAGCAATTACTGCAGTGAATTGAATTTTAGAGATAATGTCCTGAATTTTTCCTTCAAGACAATACAAATGGTGCCGTCTAATGCCAGTGATAACTAGCCACAAGCCAAGTCCTTTCCAATAAATACAAAGTTCATAATGAGATGGTGGCTTTCTTTTTATAGACTGAAGGAAATTGGTAATGAAAACTTAGATTTTTTTTCCCCTGAATTTTATTAAATCAAATGAATCACAGTCTGGTATTTAAAATCAATAGCACTAGCTAAAACAAACTGCGTTGTATCTGTAATTACAAATCTCTTCTAAAATGAGGGTGATAAAGATAGGGAAAGCTTCCTTTTTAACTTGTTAATTTCATTCAAATGATAAACTAGCAAATATATTATCAAATGATAATGTATTTGTTATTTTCAATGAATTCTCTAAGTAAATTATAAAGTTATGGCCCCAGATTATTGTGAGAATTAAGCATCTCTTGCTGTATCCATATGCTCTAATTATATCTGCTTATTTCTCAAAAAGGGGTATGAACATATTGACCATCATTCCTTCCACCCAAATATCCAAAAATCTTTAAGCTCCCCACATACCTCTTATTCTCCAGTTATGGAATCATGCTGGCTTCCAGTTAGAAAATGAAAAGTACTTGTTAGGCTCCCCGTGTCAGAGTGCCTTCCTTCCTTACCTGGTTCACTTCTTCCAGAACTGGAATCCTGTCCTAGGACTCCTCCTTATTGTCATAAGCTCCATTTCCCAGCTCTTGATGTCCCAGACACTGTGCTTTACCCACCACTGCCCCCAGCCAGATCCCCTTGGCTTAGATCACCTTTGGTAGGGACCACATCTTACTGGGTTTTTGACATTCACCTGATTTTCCTTCCTAAACCCTCCTAGTTCTGTCTAATCTCTGAAAGTCCTGGCCACACCAGCCAAATCGCCAGTCAGCTCTAGTTCTGACATTCTCCAGGCATGAATCTTCTGGGTCAACACCCAAGCCCAGACTTCCCTTTGATAGAATTAGATGGGAAAGATGATTTTTAGAAGTGTGCACATATGTCTTACAGTTATGTCCATACTCTTACATAAAGTTAACTATATAAATAGTGTGGTGACATTTGAGGGAATGCTTAATGAGTACAAGGGACAAAAAGTATAAATGCTAAGGTTCAAAAGAAATACTTCTCCGAATACTGAGGCAAATGATGAAGAAAATAACAAAGCATTGGTTATTAACAGTGTTACTACAGGAAGGTCTGAAGAGATTATTAATTTTATCCATGCCAGACAATGACTTTTGAAAATTCCTGATTTCTGAGTTGAGAATCAAATATAACAATCGCTTCTTGAATTAGCCACACAAATGTAGTCCACACTACATGAAATTCTCCTGTTGGTTCTTGCAGTGATGGTGATATGAATATCTTAGCTGCTTCTCAACTCTGGTTAATCCCCCTTTGTAATTACAGCAGGAAGGCATGCTCACTTTTTCACATTTTCTGTTTACTTTGGAGTGTATATTTTAGGAAACTAAGACTTCTGAGTTCCGCAAAATGTCTCCTAAGCCTATTCATCTCTAGCGTTCTTGTTTTTAACATATTCTCCAAGTGCCTGACTATTGTTTTTGCAGATTTATATAGCCTTATGACATTTATATCAACTAAAATGTGAAATACCTAGTTTTGATGTACAATTATTGCCTATGCTTCTGTTTATTTAATTGTAAACATTCTATAATAATTTATTATCCTTGGAAAACACTGTTTTTTTCCACTGGAAGCTTGTACTATAGTGATGTTATTTCCATATGGATGAACACAGTGATCTGCAGTCTAATTTATTCATCTGGAAAGTCAAAACTTCATTTTGTGAGGCGAATATAAGCTCATATACTCCCTTGTGGTAAATTTAGATGAATATTCTCATTGCTTCAGAATATATTGTGCATACCTAGTTAAGGGACCTTGAAGCAAACTTGTCATTTCTGAATTTCATCAGGCAAAGTATGTATTTGCCTTGGCTTTATACTTACTTAAAGGACAGGGGCTGATGTGGAAAATTTTCTCAGGTGCAGAGAACAGCAGACTATTAACATATGGTTGACATGGTTTCATTTGATTGTCCTAAATTACAGGAGTTGGGCTCATTTTGATGCTATCCATATTGCTGCCAGGTTTTCTAATTTATTTTGAAATCATTCACTCTTTCCTAAGCTTTTCCAAAGCGAGAGGTGGGGGTGAGGGATTATTGCCTTGAGCATCAGCTGGACTGGAATATTCTAGTATGTTTGACCTGATAGTTTAACTACGAGGCGTGACCAACTACACTGTGTAGTCACATTGATTTCTTAGAATTTTGAGTTCCCAACATTTAAAAGATTTGCAAGGATATTTGCCTTTCACCTTGATTAAATTCTTCGCATACAGAATTAAGTAATTTCATTAAAGTGCATTGGAGGAGAAAAATAATTTACAACAGGAAGTCTATAAGTATAAGGAATTTAGCCAGAAGTTGTGATGTAATGTTAAACAAATAACCTTCAAAAGTTATCCTGAAAAATACATTTGCATGTCACAATCTGTGGGGTGGGCTCCAATCATAAAGAGTTTTGTTACAGAAAGCTCTCAATGAAATGGCTAATTTTTTTCTTTCCAATTATCCATGGAAATGGAATTAAGCCTCGTTAACTTGAAATAGAATGGCTGTCCTCCATGACGGAGCAGGACAGTGCCTCTAGATAGCGCAGATGCGAAGTCCTCAAAGTTCATTTCTCTCACCTGGGGTAGTCACGGAGAGTTTTAAAAATTATACATCTTTTTGATAATTTCTGAAATTGAAATAAGTTGAGCTGAAGCCTTTATTGCATTGAATTTCCATGTAAGTCAAAGACCAGTGGACATGAATAAGAATTAAAGAGATCCACAAATAGAACCCTAAAAAAATCCACTTACATTTCACATGGATACCACAATTGGACTCAGTCCTGAATTGTCATTGACAGGTTTCTCAATCTTGTCAGTAATGATGGCATCCTGGTGGTGGCAGCAAACAGAGAACAATTTTCTGCAGTGACCGTTGTGGACAATTTGTATTAAGATGAAATGTTATCATGAGACAAATACATGAAAGCCTTGTTCTTGCTTCTGTGTGATGCAAATTTTTTTTTCTCCGCTTGGTCAAGCACAGAGTACCAAAAAAAGATTTGGAAAAGATGCACTGGCACTGAACTGCAAAGTGTCATCGTATCCTTTTCCAACACAACATTTTTACAGTAAAGGCAGAATGAGTTACATGTACTACCAGTAGCTCGATAGCACCAAGGCTCACTTGGCCATTGAAAGATATCTTTTGGGCTTGTCAGCTGTCAAAGGGGAACATATTTGGCTTACATCAAGGGTTGCATAAGTATTCAATGAATGGTTAATAAGGCTTTTCTTTTAATGTGAGACAGTAATTTGAAAAAGTCTGCTTGGATGTCAACCCAAACAGCTGAGCTTGCTATTTGATTAAGGAATTGGAGTTGCATGGGTGGGTTTATTGGAAATGGCAGACACTGAACTGACAGATGTCTGCCCTGAAGGTTTACAATTCTAAATCTTTTGTTTTCAAAATATTTAAGGTAAAATGTTTACATTGAAACAGAATCCTATGGATATTTCAGTATACATATTGCCTGTATAATTAAGGTTGCCTACATTATTTTGAAAGCCAGTGACAGCTACATAGAGTTTATACCACTAATAAATGTAAACAGAAATTACTGAAGAATTTGGCATATTACTTTCTTGAATAAAACATCATATACATGAACTTGAATATTGAGAGAAAATTGAAAGTTGGCTACAAAATTAATAATGAAGTATTTGCATTTTTTTCCCATGAGGATTATAGATGTTTTTAAGTGTGGCTATAAAAATACAAAGATTTTTCTTTTTAAATATAGAAACATACCTGTGCTTATACCTACAGGAGTTGATCCTTTTATGTATAAAAATCTATATATACTTTCAAAATAAGATTTTCCCAGTCAATGTAGTCACTTCCAATAATTGATATAGCATAGTGGTTAAGAATATGAGTGAAGTTTTTAGAATAGCTCCAGAAAATATTAAGTACTATGTGAATATTAGCTCTTGGCTAATGGAGGTGTAATGATGCTTTCCACTGAATGGCAAAAGTAATTTATTTTATAAATTTTGATTTGAGGCCCATTAAAAACCAACACCAGGCTGGGCGCAGTGGCTCATGCCTGTAATCCCAGCACTCTGAGAGTCCGAGGCAGGTGGATTACGAGGTCAGGAGATCGAGACCATCCTGGCTAACACGGTGAAGCCCCATCTCTACTAAAAATACAAAAAAATTAGCCGGGTGTGGTGGCGGGTGCCTATAGTCCCAGCTACTCGGGAGGCTGAGGCAGGAGAATGGTGTGAACCCGGGAGGTGGAGTTTGCAGTGAGCAGAGATCACGCCACTGCACTCCAGCCTGGGCGACAGAGCAAGACTCCGTATCAAAACAAACAAACAAACAAAAAACAAAAAAACAAACCACCACCAGCCAGGCACAGTGGGTCATGCCCATAATCCCAGCTCTTTGGGAGGCTAAGGCAGAAGGATTGCTTAAGCCCAAGGAGTTCAAACTTACTGTGAGCAATGATGATGCCATGCACTGAACTCCAGTCTGGATGACAGCATAAGACCCTTTCTCTAGAAAAGAAACACACACACACACACACACACACACACACACACACACACACACAGCCAAAACCCAAAACACTACCATAAACACATACATACACGTAAGTGCTATAACTTTATAACAGCACTTTATATTCATGCTTCTGCTACCTCCCAGCCCTGAGATTTTTTTTTTTTAATTTTTGAGAGTTATTTTTTAGGAGGATGATATGTAAAGTAAGCATTTTATTTAAAAATACTTTTAGATTTATTGAAAAGTTGCAAAAAGAGTGCTATTCTATATGGTCCACATGGATTTCCCCTATTTTATTTTATTTTTTTATTATACTTTATGTTCTCGGGTACATGTGCACAATGTGCAGGTTTGTTACATATGTATACATGTGCCATGTTGGTGTGCTGCACTCATTAAGTTGTCATTTACGTTAGGTATATCTCCTAATGCTATCCCTCTCCCCTCCCCCAACCCCACAACAGGCCCCAGTGTGTGATGTTCCCTTTCCTGTGTCCAAGTGATCTCATTGTTCAGTTCCCACCTATGAGTGAGAACATGCGGTGTTTGGTTTTCTGTTCTTGCAATAGTTTGCTGAGAATGATGGTTTCCAGCTGCATTCATGTCCCTACAAAGGACATGAACTCATCCTTTTTTATGACTGCATAGTATTCCATGGTGTATATGTACCACATTTTCTTAATCCATTGTGTCATTGATGGACATTTGGGTTGGTTCCAAGTCTTTGCTATTGTGAATAGTGCCACAATAAACATACGTATGCATGTGTCTTTATAGCAGCATGATTTATAATCCTTGGGATATATACTCAGTAATGGGATGGCTGGATCAAATGGTATTTCTAGTTGTAGATCTTTGAGGAATCGCCACACTGTCTTCCACAATGGTTGAACTAGTTTACAATCCCACCAACAGTGTAAAAGTGTTCCTATTTCTCCACATCCTCTCCAGCACCTGTTGTTTCCTGACTTTTTAATGATTGCCATTCTAACTGGTGTGAGATGGTATGTCATTGTGGTTTTGATTTCCTTTTCTCTGATGGCTAGTGACACTATTAATACTATCTTACATGTTTTGACACATTTATTATAATTAATGAACAAATGCTGATACATTATTATTAGCATTACAGTCCATACTTTATCAGATTTTGTTAATTTTTTTCTGTTCCAGGATCTCACCCTGGACACCATATCGCATTTAGTCATCAGGTCTACTTAGGCTCCTCTTAGCTATGACAGTTTGTCAGGATCTCCTTGTTTTTGATGACTGTGACAGTTTTGAGGAGTAGTGTTTAGGTGTTTTGTAAACAAAATGTCCTTCAATTGGGATGTGTGGTCGTTTGCTCATTAAGGAAATATAAATATAAATATAAATATAAATATAAATTAAAGCTACAGCAGGGTACCACTATGCACCTATTAGATTTTTTGGCTAAAATCCAAAAACCTGACGATACCAATCATTGCCAAGAATACAGAACCATAGGAATTCTCATTCATTGCTGGTGGGAGTGTAAAATGATGCAGCCACTTTAAAATACAGTATGACAGTTTCTTACAAAATGAACATAGAGTAGCCATATGATCCAGCAATTGTGCTCCTGAGTCTTTACCTGATTGATCTGAAAACTTAAATCCAAAGAAAATGGCATGCAAATATTTCTAGCAGCTTTGTTCATAATCAGCAAAAATTGCAAGATGTCCTTCAGTAGATGAATATATAAACAAACTGTGGTATATCTATACAACGGAACATTATACAGTGATAAAAATAAATGGGCTATCCATCCATCCACAGAGATGAATCTCAAATGGAGGTTAGAATTGTAATCCCAAAAGATGATCACAAATTCCATATGCTAAATGTTGAAATCCCAAAACATCAAAATTCCTAATGATTAAAACCTCTCATGTCTAAGTCCTTGATATCTAAAACCCGGAAAAATCACAGTCACAGGATAATTGCATCATATTAGGTAGAACTATTACCTTGCTATTATCTTTGTTTGGAAATTAAGTGTGGTTTAAAAAGATGTGTATGGATGCCAAGTTGACAAGTGGTGACTTGTGGATTTAATTTTAGGTGTCAATTTAACTGGATTAACAAATACTTAGTAAAGCATCACTTCAGGTGTGTCTGTGAGGGCATTTCCAGAGATTTGTGTGTGAGTATGGGTGGACTAGCTGGGGAAGATCTGCCTTTGGTGTTAGAGGGCACCATTCAATCAGCAGCCCAGAGAGAATAAATGCAAAAGATGAATTGGTCAGTCTCTCTCTCTCTCTCTCTCTCTCTCTCTCTCGCTCACTCTCTCTCTCTCTTTTCTCTATCTCCTCTCTCTCTGAAAGCTGAGGCAAACTTTCCATCTGCTTCCTTGGACGTCAGATTGGACATCAGAAATTTGACTCTATGAAAGTGCATTATCACGTTGACTTTGTGTTAGGTATTGTGTGTGTTTGTAAAAACATCCGAGATGTCCTTTCTGCACATCTGCATCTGTGAAAGATAGGCTGGGTGTGGTGACTCACGCTTGTAATCCCAGCACTTAGGGAGGCTGGGGTGGGCGGATCACTTGAGGTCAGGAGTTCGAGACCAGCTTGGCCAACATGGTGAAACCTCACCTCTACTGAAAATACAAAAAGTAGCTGGGTATGGTGGTGCGCACTTGTAATCCCAGCTACTTGAGAGGCTGAGGCAGGAGAATCACTTGAACCCGGGAGGCGGAGGTTGCAGTGAGCCAAGATTGTGCCACTGTGCACTCTAGCCTGGGCAATAGAGCAAGACTCCATCTCAAATAAATAAATAAATAAACGGAAGATAAAGTTTCTAAAGATCTCGGCTCTTTAGGTGACTGTCTACGCAGTAGTGACCCATCTTGATTTTTGATAGATCTCATCAAAGATTTAGGTTGTTTGTCATGGTATTTCAGATGACTACAGTTATAAAGCTGGGTGCACGTATGTACTGACCATAGTGATATACGTTCATACCTTTCACTTTTTGACCTATTTCTTTATGAATACAGCTGGTCTACTCATAACTGTTAGACCTATGTGACCGTCATTAGTATACCTGAATATTTATGCCTGCAAAAATATGTTGTTATTGCCTGTTTTATTGTGTAAAGTTGCCTGTGAAGTGTTCCATTGTATTTTTGTATTTCTCAAATAAATCCCCCTTAAAAGTGTAAATAAATATCCTTAAATTTTTAAAAATTTTTTCCACAGAATTATATTTTTGGGATTTTGATCTTTCCAGATTTCAATACTTGGGATTAAGATTATGTCTTTCCAGATTATGATCAGTTGCCCTCAAATGCATATTACTAGGTGAGAGAAGCCAGTCTGAGAAGGCTGTATATTTTATAATGCCAATTATATGACTTCCGGGAAAAGGCAAAACTATAGACAGTAAGCAGAGTGGTGGTTGTCAAGGACTTGAGGAGATAGAATTGCATAGGTGAAACACAGGGAATTACTAGAGCAGTAAAACTATTCTGTATAGTACTATATATGACATGCATTTGTGAAAACCTATAGAACTTTATAGCACAAAGAGTGCCTCATACTATAGCAAATTAAAAAGTATTAAGGAGATTGGGGAAATCTCAGGATGGAATGCAGAATGAGAAAGGAATTTATTATAAATTTATGAAATGATCTTATTGAAGGGAGTGGGGAGAAAAATTGCAAACATAAGTAACTTTGGAAATGAGTAGAGACTGTATTGCTAAATGCAAAAGTAACTGTACATAAGCATAATATTCTGGTTGATAAAAGGTTGCCAGTTCTGAAACAACTATAATAATATACTAAAATTGAACAATTAAGCAAATGAATAGTGAGTGGCGGAAGTCAGATGTTTTCCTTGCTGGAGTAGGAGGTTACAAATAAGTAAAGGGAGAAAGCTAGAATGCTCCGTTTGGTAACAGATTAGGAATGCAGACACTGTTTGTGAACTAATGTTTAGCTAATATAGTTGCATATGGATGTATATATAGAAATATATATACATATGTGTGCATATACAGATTCATATACTATTTCCTTGCTTTGTCAGCTGAGAGAATCCAGAAGCAACAACACCTTACTAGTAATAAGCACACCTAGTGCCCAGATCTTAGTTTCCAATTTCATCCTTTAATAAAAGGAATCAAGGATCCCTGAAGAAATGGATGATTCTATGACTGGGGCAGGAAATACACAAGATGAGCCAGTAGCATTTTGTAGGACTAGAAAGTAAGGAAGTACTCAAGAAACATAATCAACAGCCACAAAAACCAACAACAATGATGATGTGTGTCAAAGGAACACAGGGGCCATCTGAAAGTGCTCCCGACGGCTGACACTGGGACAATTTGAATAAGAAAATAAAGTAGTAGTGGATTGTAACTCAAATTATAAAATTTATGAGTCCATACTGACATAAATAAATGATTAAATAAATAAATGGGAGACGAATAGATACATCTCCCATGCAAAAAACTTCATATAATTTATGGAGATAATTTACCCTCAAAGTAGAGCATATATCCCCATTCTTTTAAGTGTGGACTGCACATAGTGGCTTCCTTCCAAAAAGTGCAGTATGGGAAAGGGAAGAAGAATAACTTTGCAGAGAGAAACCTGACAAACACTATCGGAGCCAGGTGATCAAGGTCAACATCAACAACAGTGAGTCATGTTGCCAGCAGGTACAGTTGACAAGATGTGGTGAAGATGAGCTTTACTTCTATGGCACCTTATCCCCCCAAATCCATAATCCCACTCTAACCATGAGAAAAACATCAGATAAATCCCAGTTGAGGGACATTCTACAAAATGCCTAACTAGTACTTCTCAAAACTGTCAAGGTCAGTATAAGCAAGGAAAGTCTAAGAAACTGTCCCAGCCAAGAGGAGCTTCTTAAGACATGGTGACTAACTATTATGTTGTATTGGATGGAATCCTGGAACATCAAAAGGACATTAAATAAAAATCAAGGAGATATGAATAAAGTATAGACTTCAGTTAATTAGAACAAGTGTATATACATATATATTTAAATACACATATAGCTAGTATCATGCCAGTGTTCATAGATCTATGTCTTTTTTAAACAACTAGGTATTATTTCATTGTATGGATGGAAGTAGTGGAATGCATAAGGAAACATACATTTATTGGTACCTATTTAGGTTGTTTCCATTTTATTTCTTACCCTTTTTGACAATGGTGAATACATACACTTTTACAAAAAGAAAGAGTTCACTGCATTTCTGTGAATCTGCATTCAGCCTCTAAGTTCTGTTCTGTCGTTTACTTTTTCACCAATGCCACTTTACAGTAAATCTTGAAATCGGATAGTGTGAGTCTTCCAACTTCTTCAGTATTATGTTGGCTATTCTAATCCCTTTGCCTTTCCATATAAATTTTAGAGTCAGTTTGCTGATACCTACAACACAGCTTACTGGTCATGATTCTTTTCTTCAATCATACCAGACTCTAAATAATTGTTTACTGCTCCAGTAATTCAATTTCACTCTTAAAAACTTGCCTCCAATATGAGGATATTCATCCTCAAAATATTTGAGCAATTGCAACACAAGTGGGAAAAAATGCATCTGTCTTCCCAAGGCATTTTCGTTAATAAATAGCACTTATTTGAATGAATAAATTTGAATATTTAAGATATTCAAATCCTATTATGTTTATTTGATAAATATCACACTATACAATGGTTGCAACACCTACCCTCCGGATTGTTGGCAGAGTTAAATTGGTGAGCCAGTAAGATTTAAATATGTTTAGAGCTTCAAAAGTATTCAATAAATATTTCTTTTCTTATAGTTAACCCATTTTCTCATTACAAAAAGCCTTATGCAGGATATAAACTCACATAATTGTCTACTATAAGACTTATTATTTCTTTAATTATTGTTTAACATCATACTCATTTAAAGCACAATATTGCATTATATAAAAAGACTTCCATATAAATGCATTTAATTTCACCCTAGGATACATTAAACATTTGTAATGTTAAAGCTAATGGATTTAGAAGTATTACATTTTTGTAAAAAGCATAACTTTGAGACTATGTAAATATATACTTTAAAAAGATGGTAAAGTTATGAATATTAAGAACTTTTACCGATTTCTCCATTCAATATTTGATTATTCGAGTTCATGTGATATGATCATATGGGGTAAGGCATAGGAAGCATAAAAACTGAATGCCCTTGAGGCACAGAATAATACATAAAGAACAGATGTACAGTATGTCTGCCAATACCCCTAGGTACAGTAGCCTGCAAAGACTTACCCTTTTAATAGGTCATTGTAGGGCTCGCCTGTTATTTGACTTTCCTGGTAATGCTAATACCAAAAGCATTGATGGTGGTGAAGAGGGAAGATGAACAGTGAGAGATCCTTTCTGGTGAGTGAAGACCCTACACAGACAGGGACCACTAGATAAGGGATAAAATCTATTTAATCAAAGAGTATGTACTATACACCAGAAATCTGTTAATAGGACTCATTAAAAAAATGAATGGGCCGGGGTTGGTGGCTCACGCCTGCAATCCCAGCACTTTGGGAGGCCGAGATGGGAAGATCACGAGGTCAGGAGATCGAGACCATCCTGGCTAACACTGTGAAACCCCGTCTCTACTAAAAAAATACCAAAAAATCAGCCAGGCGTGGTGGCGGGCGCCTTTAGTTCCAGCTACTTGGGAGGCTGAGGCAGGAGAATGGCTTGAACCTGGGAGGCGGAGCTTGCGGTGAGCCGAGATAGCGCCGCTGCACTCCAGCCTGGGCAACAGAGCAAGACTCCGTCTCAAAAAAAAGAAAGAAAGAAAGAAAAAAGAATGAGTACATACTATGTATCCCATCCTTCTATTTTTAAAGAGGGATCTCAAAAGATTTTTGTCTGATTATTTGAAATAAGATTGTTAGTGGTTTAATGGTTAGTTCCAAAAGCCTAATGAATTATTACTGTTTTTAAAATAGCACTAATAATAATAGTTTTCATGATGAATCAAATCCATAATGTTTAGAACCTATTAATGAAAAATTACATTATTTAAGTAAAATATGTGCATTTCTGTAACAAATACCTTCATTTTTGTAAAATGAAAGGAAACTATTCTAACCAAGCTTTTACCTTGTTGAAATAAAAATATATTTTATTGATAAGGGCATGTAAAAATATGTATAACTAAATATTTTTATTATTCGATTTGAATATTAAATTTTATTAGAATACGTGTATTTTATTATATCAATTAAAATTGAGAAAACATTCTTGCTTTTAATGTAATTAGTAGAAAGAAGTTTGTTCTCCATATACAGTGCTCCTTTAGATAACATCTAAAACACCTACAATTGAAGCTTGACATAGCACAAGGATTAATATGGTTCACACATCACACTATTATTAAAAATTCTGACAAACCAGACATTGCAGGGCAAAGAAATGTTTTTATTTTATGGAATCCTAATTTTATTACTATTAAAGCATTAAGTGACTGTACCCACTCATTTAACAGGTGTATTTTTTTTAGTTTGCTTCCACTTGTGCCTGTCAGTCTGCTTGGTCCTGGGCACACGAAAACAAATACTTCAAGGAGTTCATGTTCAGTGGTAGAGATGAAGATAAAAACAGAGATTGAAAACCCTGTATTAGATGACAGAGGTAAACACAGGAACCAACTTAGGAACCACCAAGAAGGAAAAAGGGGAAAGAAAGGGAAGCCTTCCCCGAAGCCTTCTTTTCTCCCTAGGCTGTTCTTTGGAAGGACAAGACATTGGCCCAGTGTAGAAGTTGTTGCCAGGCATTCTCAATGAAACGACTGTTTTCAGACATTGGGCAACAGGTAGCACAGGGCTGTAGTCCTTGAGATAAGGAAAACTCCACATTCACCCTGGCTTCTGCCTGGACTTCCCAAACTGCATCACAGGAAAATGGGGCCCAAAGACAGAGGAGCCTGTGTATTGGCATTAAAGTAGATAAACACATCAATAGAACAGAATAGAGAGTACAGAGTTAGACCCACACACATATGGTCAATTAATTTTTGGCAAGGTGACAAACCCAATGAAGAAAGGAAAATCTTTTTAATCAATGGTGTTGGCATAACTAAATATCCATAGGGAAAAAAAGAACCTTGACCCCTATTTCACACTGTATGACACATTAATTTGAGATGAATCATAAACCTAAACATAAAAGCTATAACTATAAAGCCTCTAGAAGCAAACAGAATAGACTATGTTCATGACCTTGGGACATGCAGAGATTTCCTAGGGCATAGGATTTCTAACATTACAGGAAAAAATTGATAAACTGCATTTTATCAAAATTAAATGTCCTGTTCATTAGCAGACACAATTAAGAAATGAACAGGTAAATCACACACTGAGAGAAAAGGTTTACAATACACATATTTTTCAAGGGATGTGTATCTAGAATATATAAATAACTGCTATAATTTACTTGTACAAAGACAAAATACCTGATTTTTTCAAAAATAGGAAAATATTTACACAAAAACTTAACAATAGGAAAATATACAAATTGCCAGTAATTGCACAGAAGAGTGCTCCGTATTGTTGTTCATTAAAGAAATGCAAGAAAGAGCCAAATGAATATCACTGTGGAAACACTAGAATGGCTAAAATTAAAAAGACTAATAGCACCAAATTTTTGCAAGGATGTGGAACAACTGGAGCTCTCATAAATTGCCTGTAGGAGTGAAAATGGTACAGCCAATTTGGAAAGTAGTATAGTAGTTTCTTACAAAGTTAGACACGCATTTACCCTATGACTCAGCAGTTCCACCCCCGGGTAGAAAGAGAAGAAAGGAGAACCTATGTTCACAGAAGATTTGTAAAAGAATCTTTGTAGCACCGTTATTCATAAGCCTAAAACTAAAAACAAGCCAAATGTCCATCAGAGAATGTATAAGCAAATTGCAGTATAGTCATATAATAAAGTACTTAACAATAAAAAGAAATTAAACTACCAGCACACGCAACACAAAGACAACTCAAACACATGCTGAGTGGAAGAAATCAGATACAAGTGTATAGACCATAAGACTCCATTGATACAAAGTTCTACGGTGAGCAATATGACACAGTTTTTAATGGACTTTACATGGATAATTGCCTTTTGTGGGCAAGGGGCACCATTTGACCAGGAAAGGGCATGAAGGAATTTTCTGAGGGTGTTTGTATGTTGACTGGTTGTGTATCACACAAATGTAGCATTTGCTGAAATTCCTCAAACTGTGCACTTCAGATCTGTACATTTCACTGTATATAAATCATATTTCAATTCGAAAATCAGTAAATGTTGACAAATGGACCTACACTAAATACTTATTTTCTCTATAAGATCTAAGACTTTTGACCTTCCTTTCTGTGTGTGTGTGTGTGTGTGTGTTTTACATAGATCATGTTGAGTAAGCTACTATATAAATTATGTAGATTGTATATGTTTCTTCATTGATTCTCACACAGACCTTTGAATTTTTTTTTCTACCAAATTCAGTTGTTTAAAAGATCCTGATCGTTCCACTTGTAAAACATGTCTGCAATTCACTCCCTCACCTTTGCCCTCTGTTCAGCTATTGTCATCTCTTGCCTGGACATCACATTGGTCTCCTACACAATGTTCCTGCTTCTAGTCAGTTCTTTCATCTCTCTTCCTTCATGCTGAAGACTTATTCTAAAATCCTAATATGATGATAATATTCACTTGATTAGAAACCTTCGGTAGTTACCACTGTCCACATGCCCATGTGTTATAGCACATAATTACACTTAAAATGAAGGTAATCTTAGAATGTGGTAGACAGCATGTCTTATGTTTATAATCCCATATTATCTGTGTAACAGCCTCGTGCAGTGAGTGCATTCACCTCCAGCTTATAGACAAGACATTAGACCTATCTGTTAAGCAGCTTGCCCAAAGACACGTGACTGGCAAGTAGTAAAGTCAGGATTTGAAGCTATGCTCTCTGATTCCAGAGCCCAGATACACATGTGCTATGTACATTGCCTCTTTTTAGGGTCTGCCTCCAGACTTTGTTACCCAAACTTGTCTCCTCCAGCCCTGGGCATCTACCCTCCATCCACAGCCGGCTCCTCTGTGTTCTTTGACACTTCCATCCTTTGGCTCCCATGGCTTTCTCTGAAGCTCCTGCTCCTTCTCGCCTTGCAGACTCTCCATTGTTCAAGTTCCCATTTAGGTGCTACTTCCTTGGGAAAGCTTTTTCCAGACTCCTCCAGGTCACCCATAGGTCTGTTCAGCCACAGCATGTTGGCCATGGGCCCATTCTTGTCTTTGTTATTTTTTCTTATTTTGAATATATCTTTTTTTTTTCTTTTTTGAGAAAGTCTTGCTGTCAGCCAGGCTGGAGTGCAGTGGCACAATCTTGGCTCACTGCAACTTCCACCTCTTGAGTTCAAGCGATTCTCCTGCCTCAGCCTCCCGAGTAGCTGGGACTACAGGTGCACGCCACCATGCCCAGTTAATTTTTTTTTTTTTTTTTCTATTTTTAGTAGAGATGCGGTTTCACCATGTTGGCCAGGCTGGTCTCAATCTCCTGACCTCGTGATCTGCCTGCCTCGGCCTCCCAAAGTGCTGGGATTACAGGCGTGAACCACCGCGCCCAGCCTGAAGATACCTTTATGTGTTTTTCTCCCCTCACTGGAGCACCTGCAGAACGAAGACCTCCCCATCTTTGCTGTTCCCAGCCTTTAACGTACAGAGAAGAAGGCTCATAACAACTGCTTGTTTAATGAATGTTTTACCGCCAGATAATCTAGCATCAAAGTTTCTTTTGCCTAATTTTGACCTGCCATTGTAACTTATTTATCAGACAGTTATAAAACAGTTTAAAGCTCAACTGAAAAGTGCAAACAAATCAAAAAGAGGAAAAAAGGGAGGGGTAGTATCTTGTTTCTTAGGCTGAGTAACATTATGAGGTTACTCTTTAAGAGCACTAGAGAATGTTTAATTTTTTAGAGCTTAAAATGATTGGCTGAGATATTAAGCTGCTTTGCCAGCTGTTCAAAAATGGATTGCTCCTAGCATATAAATAACTACTGTTATGTCTCTATAAAATTCTAGACCTTGAATGGCGTATTTGATTAGAGTGAAATGAAAAAGAAAGAATTGTTACAAACAAGAAGCTGAGATTAAAAAGGTGTATTCAGTAACTACCTATGGTGAGTTAAAATCATCTTTCCATGAGTGAACATAGAAAATTAAATACTTGCAATCTTGAGGGAACTGAAACATAGACCTTAGTGAAGTTTAATCATACCCACGACAATCTCTTTCTTTTATCCTCTTCAAATGGGGTTTATTGCAAAGGAGAATCAGTTGTATGTAGTTTAACAATTTCTAGCCCAGTTACATAAGTCTAACACCTTTAGTGTCTGCTTATGTGATATTTATTAAGAATTTTCTTTTGCTTCTGTTAATATTAATTACAGACCAGATGCATCAGATGTGAATAGCAGCAGCTTGGAAATGCCCAAGTGCAGCATGAGTCTTCCATTTTCATTGTAAATATTGACAGTGGGTGTCTTTTTCAGTGTCACCCATTGCCCCATCTGATCTCAGCTATGTTTACATACAGGATGTTACTCAGTTCTATTCATTATGTTACATCATAGTAATGGAAATCCAATTTCCTTTATTGAAATGATGACAACTGATTTGAAAAGACCTAGTATGGGGAAATTGGCCAATAATAATGGACGTGTGAGAAGAAAAAGAGAAAAGAAAAAACAACCTTGAAATAAATGTATTGTTGCCGGGCGCGGTGGCTCAAGCCTGTAATCCCAGCACTTTGGGAGGCCGAGACGCGTGGATCACAAGGTCAGGAGATCGAGACCATCCTGGCTAACCCGGTGAAACCCCGTCTCTACTAAAAAATACAAAAAACTAGCCGGGCGCGGTGGCGGGCGCCTGTAGTCCCAGCTACTCCGGAGGCTGAGGCAGGAGAATGGCGTGAACCCGGGAGGCGGAGCTTGCAGTGAGCTGAGATCCAGCCACTGCACTCCAGCCTGGGCGACAGAGCGAGACTCCGTCTCAAAAAAAAAAAAAAAAAAAAAGAAATAAATGTATTGTTTCAAGCTAGCAAGCATTTATTGAACACTGAATTGTGTGTCCCGCTCTATGCTAGATCCTGAAGATTCCATCCTGAAGACACAAATTCACAGATGAAAATATAGGGTCTTCCTTTCAATAATCTCAGCAAGATAGAGTAAAAGCTGCAACGCATCAGAAATTAAGGAAGAGTATTGGCCGAGATCTAAAAATGTTTAGGAATTTCTCACCAGGTACAGTGCAAATGGAACAAAATTAAAAATATTGAAGAGGCATTCACAATTCACTGACCTGAGATTGATCAACTTCATCAATTGGAGGAAGTAAGAGATATAAGGTAACAGATCCACTTAAAGTTCTGAAATTTGCAAGGAAAACAATGAGCTTGCAATGCTGTTGGGTAGCATACCCTTCACTCTAGGTTTCGTTATTATGATCAGCTGCATCAGAACAGTTTCAGAGTTCACTTGGGGACCACAGCAAGCAGGAAACCATTTGTGTGCTAGAGACTTGACAGCAGTCAAGGGGAGAAACCAGGAAGACTCACAAGAAGTGTATGGCCTGGAGCCGTATCCGTGAGAAATTCAGCTACAGAAATGGGGCTGACGCATGGTATCTTCCAGGGCTACTTAGTCGGCTGGTGGATGAATCCGTGGGATATGTTTGTGCTAATGAGACATCCTTGGGCAAGAGTAATAATCTGTGCAGCTAGATCAACAGAGACACTAAGGGAAATCCACTTCAGAAATGAGTGCACGCGTGTGCACGCACACACATACACTCATTGTGATTCATTTTCTGCTACTTCCAGTCACCTCCCTCACACCTTATCTTTGGTCCTGTCAGAGTAAAGACACAATAGATGTGTCAATTGTGTGACTCACAACATCTTTCTGGCAGAGCCATGTACCTGTTTTGACTCATTGCTATGGTGTTTGGAACCAACTCCCGCGTACCTGCTGGGATTGAGCCTCCCGGCATGCTCTGACCTCTAGCACATGCATGGTTCATCATTTCTAAACATTTGCCTGCCTATACCACTGAACTAGAACCCTCTTGATTGTCGGCTTCTGGCCAAATTTTTCTTTTGCCACATTTCTTGCTCTTAATGTTTTTTGCACCTCTTGCCTGCACTAATTTTTGAGATCCTTCCCTGCCAAGCACCATGAAATCCTCTCAGCAACTTTGAAAGTGCTATGAATTGAATTATATACCCCCAAATTCATATGTTAAAGCCCTCAAATCTAATAGGATCATATTTGAAGATTGTATTTGGGAGGTAACTAGGCTTAGATGAGGTCATGAGGGTGGGGCCCTCATAATGGGATTAGTGGCCTTGTAAGAGACACCAAAGCACTTGCTCGCTCTCTCTTTCCACCATGAGAGGACACAGTGAGAAGGTATCCATCTGCAGGGGAATAAAAGAGTCCCCACCAGAAACCAAACCAGCCAACATTTGATCTTGTACTTCACAGCATCCAGAACTGCAAGAAATAAATTTCTGTTGTTTAAGCCACACAGTTTGTAGTAATTTTTAAGGGCAACCCAAGCAGATGAATACAGAGAGGAACTTTCAAATGAGAAAAACAAGACTCAGAGAAATGAAGCACTCTTAGAAGTTATTAAGTACTCCATTTTACTGAAAAAAAAAAAAAAAACTTTGCTCTTTTCACCACACAGTACTGCATTAAAAATTGGATAGTTTGCCCCACCCTCATACTAAACATATCATTACTAAAATAGAGCTAAGGTTTAAATTATCCATCATCCTTATGAGTAAGATGTTGAGGACCACAAGCTTAGACAATGGTTAAACATCCCATATTTAGAACCGTTTGTGGGTCTTACTTGCATTTCTACCCAGGACTTATCTTTTTTCAATGTATTTGCATAAGGGCATGTGTATCCAAGTTGCTTCTATATCATTAGACTGTAGAACTTAGTCTGTTGACTTTCAATAATATAGCACTTAGCTAAACACCAGACATGTGGCTTCTGTTAGATAGTATCTAATTGTAATACATTTTTATCATATTTTAGTGATGTATATAAAGGTAAGCAGAAAAATATAAATAAAAATCTGATCCTCATTTGCTCCTCAGCCATATTGAATGTTTTCTGAAAGAAGAGACACTACTTTTGAGAGGCCTCAAAATGAGAGTCTAGACAGGCTGTTAGCATCATCCTTAGGAGAAACCTGTTGAGGTCTAGGGTCAATTTCATGAAAGGCAACCTTTGGGAGGCCAACTACTGAACAACTTGTGGCTATAAATTTGGTCTTGCATTTTTGCATTTATTATTATTTTTTTGGAGACTGGGTCTCGCTCTGTCACCCAGGCTGGAGTGCAGTGATGCAATCATAGCTCACTGCAGCCTTGAATTTCTGGGATCAGGTGATCCTCCCAGTTCAGCCTCTTGAGTAGCTAGGACTACAGATACATGCTGCCATGCCTAGCTAATTTTTTTAAGTGGTTTTTTTTTTTTTTTTTTTTTTTTTGTAGAGACAGAGTCTCACTATGTTGCCCAGGCTGTTCTGGAACTCCTGGCCACAAGTGATCCTTCCACCTTGGCCTCCCAAAGTGGTGGGATTGCATATGTGAGCCACTGCACCCAGCCTGGTTCAGCACTTTCTATGGCCTCTAGGTGACTCGGTCTTAGCTTGTCATGACACTAGAAGTAAGAGGGTATTATATTTCCAAGGAATTATAAGAATTAACTTTGTATCTTTAGGATTGGATCTGTTTTAGGAAAAATATCTTGTTTAAAGTTTTGTTCTAGGCAAAAGTTCAGCTATTTTATTTTCCCAGTTTAAAAAAATGAATTGAATGTATAATATATTGAATCCTCGTAGTTCTGTTAATGTTATTTCATCAGCTGTATATGAAACCCATTCATCTCTGAGTTTGAGGCAGCTCTGCTTGTGTCAGCAGTTTAAAAGCAGAGCTGTGGATTTACAGACATACAAGGGCAGCGAGGCACAATAATCCATTTCCTTTTAGAATGTTTGTGGCCTAAACTGAAGCCCAATTTCCTCATATTAAGCAATCCTTTTGAAAGAAGATGATAATTCCATCTAATAATTATGCTGTATATTTATAAACAGACAGAAGCGAAGTTTATGACGTTAGGGCTTAATTTAATGGATTTGGAATTGCATGTATAGTGAGTTATGGGAAAAAGTAGAACCTGGAGACGTGTGCTTATCTTTTTTGCCGTTTGTCAAAAGGAGCCTCTTTTTTTTTCCTTCTACATATTTTCTCTGTGTTCGTTTCTCTACAGTAGATGGTATTTCCACAGTTTAAAAATATCAGTGCTTTTCCTTTATGTGAAAATTTAGATCTTATCCAGAAAGACAGTTCTGAGACAGAGTACAGATTTCTAGCTGCTGTAGCCTGGGCGTGGTGACTCCACCTCCTCCCCAGCTTAAAAGAAGAGAGCACAGAGTGGCACTGTGGAGAACGGACCACACAGCTGTACCTTTCGGCCATGGACACTCCATGAAACAAGCTTTCTGAAGCTATTGTCACTTGGAAAATTAAAAGAAAAAAAAAAACCTCAGGGAAAATAATGTTTCAAATTATTTTCTTTTTAAAGAACAAATGCAGTTAATACAAACATAAAGGTAAAAGATTCAGAGAATTTATCAATGATTGGGTGGAATAACAGAAAGTTAAATGTGGAGCAGTGTTCATCGTTTCTTCCATTGGCAATGGCCTTGTAGATGTTGATTTCACCTTCAGTTTTGGATTCAGATTATCAGGAGTAACTCTGGTCCCTAGCCATGTCTAGCTCTAGCATTTACTTAGTAAATGTCAATTGAATGACTGAAAAGATGAAACTGGTACATCTATGTATGTAACCATTTTTTTTTTTGGTATCTGAATATGTCAATATGTATGTAGTTTATTTTAAAATGATAGGTATTTTGGTTTGTTTTTCTAGGAGACCTTTTATTATGATGATGATAAGTTTCATATAATTATTAATTCCCTTTTCTTCATTAGTTATAATCACATAATACATTTATACTGCACAGGTATATTCCTGTGAATTTCGGAGAGATTAGTATCAGTTTCTTTATTATTCTTTCCTCATGGCATAGTGTTCTGGGGATGCCATGGTCCTAATAAAGTCTGGTTCTATTAAAGGGATGTCATGTGTCTTCCAGAAAGGCTGGTGAAAGGACATTGGTCCTTTTGGTTCCAACTGGCCCTCAGGAGCCTGTGACCCAGGAGCACTTTGGCTGTGTGTGGTGCGGGCTTGACCCTGCCCCAGTGAGGCAGCACAATAGTGGGCTGGTCCTGGTACCTCCTGGAGAATGTGACAGTTCTGAGTCACCTGTGGAGGAAATAGAGGCAGCAAATAGAGACAGTGGAAAAGCCAGGAAAGGAATGAAACATAGTGCTGAAGTGTTTCTTTTCTTAAGGCTGACACTTTCACCCTTGCCCTTTTAAGAGGAGCAAATAGGCAGCCATCAACATGGTTCACCCTTGGCCTTTTAAGAGGAGCAAATAGGCAGCCATCATCGTGTCAGCTCTTAATGTAATTAGCATTTAGGTAGCACTGGCAACAGGGCCAGGCACTGTTCTGAGAACTCTATTGGATTTACTCATTTAATTCTAATGGTACAAAGAATGCACTATTATTGTCCCCATTTTACAGAAAATAGTGGCACAGAGAGGTTCATCGATAAATTCAATAGACATCATTGGAGTGCACTCCCTACCCTGGGTGTTGTGTATAGAATATAGTGTATTCATACATGACATTCTCCTTGACCTCAGGAAGCTGATATATAACTGGTAGAAGAGATAATTAACACACAAAGTAGCAAGTGGAAACATGTTAAATGCCATAGAAGAAGAAAGACAAGGTGCTATGCGTTGCTTGCTGTGCCACATTGGGCAAGGTATTTAACTTACCTAAACGTGTTTTCTCAAAAATAATAACACCCACCTGTGGGGTTGCTGTGAGTACAATGTTCGGGTATAGTAAGTACTTAACTAATGTCATAGAGTAGTAGAGTAAGAGCAGAATGAGACGTTTCTTTACTTGGGTGTACCAGAGAGTTCTTGGAGATATGATTTTAACTGAAGCTTGAAGGACTGGCAACACTTAAACATCTGATAACAGGAAATCCATTCTCAAGGAAATAATGTAAATAAAAGTGTAGTACAGGGGAGCTCATAAAATAGGAAAATCCTAAGGTTTATTTATGGCAAGAAAGAGTATAGCAGAAGAAAAGGTAAAAAGGTAAGTTCTGAGGTCACATCATGACATTAGCCTCAGGTTAAGGAATTTGGAGCTTTTCATTAGGCAATGTGGACCCATGGATAGCTTTTGAAGAGTAGCAGTGCTTTAGGGAGATTTGTCTTCCATTCATAGATGCAGGATGGATTTGATTGGAGGAGAGAGGCTTCCAGGGCATAACCAGGAGGCAATTGCATTGGAGAACACAGGCAGGGCTGATGGTGCTGATGACCACCAGAGTGCCAGAGAAGAGGGGAGGGGGGGTCATATTGATGATGGAATTGACTGATCCAGTGGCGGTAGAGGAGGGAGTTGTTTCAAGACAAAAAAATATCAACAAATGAACTTTAGATACTGAGAATGAGTCCCTGGAAGGATTGTGTAGCAACAATGAAGATCCAGAAAACTCAAATATAAGCTGCAGGGGTGGCTAATGAGTTCACTTTTGACATCTTGAGTTAGAGGTGCCATCTGTTTGGGGCGTGCAACAAACATCTCCTTTCCAGAACAGAAATCTGAGCTAGAGACAAAAAACCAAAAGGTGTTTAGGTTGATGTGGTAGAAGGAACTGGAGAAAGGATAAAGGACTTCACTTTGCGGGGGAGAGGGGAGTGGATCAACAAGCAGCCCTGCCTGAAGGGGCAGAGGAGGGCAGAAGGGAGGTAGCCGAGAACCAAGAAGAGTCTCAGAAGCCCAGGACAGAGTGACTCCAGGAAGCAGCGCTGATGAATGGATTCAGCTATTTCAGAGAGGCTGAGGACGACCAATTGGGCTAGTCATGGGACTTGACAATCAGAGTATTTTTTTGTTAAGAGAAGATGTTTTGTTCTGTGATGGAGTAGGAAATACTGTGGTAAGGAATGAATGTTGGAGGAAAAGTCTCCAGTGCTTATATGGAAAAGGCTCGGCAAATTCACATGCCCACCTTGGAAATTTCCAGGGTCGTGTCAGTTTTTGAAAAAAAAGAGTGTGTTTGTTTGTGTGTGAGTGGGTGTGTCTCTCTGTGTGTAGTATGTGCATAGAGGAAGGGTATGGGGAGCAGCAGGGCTCGGGCATTCTTTCAGCCCCAATTAATTGTTGCCATATGGAAATGTGAGCCCAGTCATACCAGCAGTTTTGATTTTTCAAATGAAGTAGGCAATCTGGTTTTTTTTGTTTGTTTGTTTTTGTTTTTTTTTTAAGTGGGATCTGTATATTTAAAAATCTTGGCCCAAATTTTTAAAACCCCTGCCCAAGCCAAATAAAGCCTGTCTGCAGGTGAGACACAGCCCGTGAAGTTGCATCCTGCTTCTCTGGAACAGATAATGGATTCAAGAGAGACAGCAGCTCTAGTAAGGTGCCAGGCTTACCACAGGCATTAGATAACTCTTTGTTGAATGAGGAACAAGACTGTGGGGAGATTATTTTTAGACAGGCAGAAACACAGGTCTTTAATTTGATGTAGCTATGATAGTATATGTTGTGGATATAAATGACAATTTAAAATGCTGGTAAATTAAACTATGAAACATTTCCATTCAAGAGTATTATTTTTAATTCCTTTGTCAATATTGGCCTCTCATCACCTATTAAAATGATTGGCTTCACACCACTGATAATGGTGACAGAATGCAGATCCATTTGCAGTATTGTTATTGTATCAGCACCGATGAAAATTAGTAGTGATTAGAACTTCAAGAGTAACTCCACTAAATCAGGAGACAAGTACTCCTTATCTGTTCTTTGTAATGTCATTTTAAAATTGTCAAATTTCTCTGCTTGTGTTAAATTAAAACCAGGCCATGGACTTTCCACAAGACGCAGGTCGATAGGAAAGGAGGGAGGTAGAGATGCACGTGAGTAGGTGCATCGGAGATGTTCCAGTTCACGGTTCTCTGTAATTTCTTTAACTTTCTGCAGGTTGTTTACTTATCAGATTCCGACTTCTCCAAAGTACCTTTGTTCTGCTCAAACTCAAATAGAATTGAGACCACAAATAGTTTAATTCTAGATACACAGACTGGTTGATTGCTGAAAGTATTTTGTGACTACCAAGTTGGGAAATTGTAGTAAAACCTATCTATGGATTTGTCTGTGTTTTCATTCCCTCTTCAAATGCAAGAGCTATATAAGTATATATATCTTTAAGAAAGGTAATGTTGCCCTTTGACAGATGAGAAAACTGAGGCTCAGAAAGGTCACACAGCCTACTAAATGTCAGATGTTTACTTAGTTATACAGCTGGAATGTGATAGAGTCTGACCCCAATGCCTGTGTCTTGAGGCAGCTTTAGCCAAATTAAAGCCTGAGTAACTTGCTCCATTGACTTTCAGGAATAAAGCTTCCTAAAGTAACAATATACCTTCCTTTGCTCTAGCCTGTGGGGACAGCTAGATTTCTGTTCTTCTAAAAGTAATGGCAGGAGTAACTCTTTGAACTGAGTACCTGTGATTTCCAAGGGGAAGCTTATGGTTGCCGATCCATGTCTATATTTTAATTGTGAAGGCTATGGGACTTTCAATGTTTTACCTCTTTCTTTCTTTGTAAGACAATTTTGTTAAATTACCATTTCCTTATTGGGGTTGGCCATGTGTGAATTCCTAGAAAGAGAAGTTGTGTTTACTCTATTCTTTGCTCCATCGTTTTTCTTTGTAGTTAAAGCTGTCACATGGCTCATGTTTTTCAGGGTCTATGCAACTGGGAGGGAGATTTTTAAGACTATGTATAGTTCATCTATCCTTATAGGAAGACTTCAGAAAGATGCCTACATAGGCATAGGATCCAATGGAAAACATTGGTATGCTTCATTTTTTGCTTCCAGAAACTCAGATGTGTCTCTATTCTTTGTCACAGTTTAAAATAAGCATCTAGGGTTTTGTTTTTTAAGTAAATGTATGTGTGTATTTGAATGAAAAGACATAAATATTTAAATATATATTATATAATTATATTCACGCATATTCAAATGCAATCGATGTTTCCCTTTAGACAGATGTTAATGAGATGAGAAATATTAATATATGTTACAGGTATACAACTTCGTAAGATTCTCTATTTTTTAGGCAAAAAATATGTTCCTCTGCAACCATACCACACAGACTTAACATCTGTTTTAAAGTGTGTTAAAATCCTGCAACTCAATGTCAATTGGATCTGGCTTTACGGTATGCTTCCTTCATTATGGCTCTCACTGGGGGAGGAGAGCTTTCCGCTACCATCCAAACCTCCAGAGCACCATTGAAAGCAGCTGGTATTCTATATATTACATAATTATGAAGCACACCGTGTAGTTTAGAATACTTAAGAGGCACTAGGGGCCCACTTCTCAAAATATTTACAGCCTTTTATTCTTCCAAAAACAATCATTTGCATGCCTAAAATGATTTGTGTACCTTTGCCATGCAAATTTCCTTTAGCCTCTTTTTTCTTTTAAACCTTGCTCTGAAAATATCAATGTTTAGTAGTAAATAGGCCAGAGGGAAATGTAATTGGCAAGAATGGAGGTTTTAAATGTTTCCCCCAAATTTTGGGTATTCAAGGGGAAATGGGAGAAATCATGGAGAAAGGAAGGGCTGAGGGAAGGACCCCTTGCTGAGGACAGGTACCAGATCTAAGGAGAGGCTCTAGGACAGGGGCCAGGCTTTGCATTGAAAGGGACAATGAGGGGCTGAGTGCCATCCAACAGGCCGGTTTTGGGGACAGTTACTGATTTAGAAGAACATTAAGAAAATGGTTTGGCTTTTTAATGATTGCCATTCTAACTGGTGTGAGATGGTATCTCATTGTGGTTTTGATTTGCATTTCTCTGATGGCCAGTGATGATGAGCATTTTTTCATGTGTCTGTTGGCTGTATGCATGTCTTCTTTTGAGAAATGTCTGTTCATATCCTTTGCCCACTTTTTGATGGGGTTGTTTGTTTTTTTCTCATAAATTTGTTTGAGTTCAATCCCAAAGTAAGGCAGTAAAGCAAGATCTCATGCCAAGGGTTGTTAAAGAGATCATTCTTGGAGCTCAGTGACTCTGATCACACAGAGGGTCTCCCCTTACCAGTCTCGTTCACTGCCCTGTTTCCAAATCTTGTCCACCCTTTAGAACTTTGCTCAATCAGCCATTCATTCGACAAACATGAATTGCACATTCTATGTGCCAGGCGCTATGCTGGACAATGGGAATAGGAAAATAAATGTGATAGTATAACCCTTTAGAGACTCTGTTGTCGAAGAGCAGAAAGGCATAAAACCCAATCAGTGTGCCCAGGTGTCTGTGGCATGGTAGTAAAAGCAAATATAGGAATAGAGGGCACCAAGGAGGAAGTGCTGTGTTCTACCTTATGTAGCATTAGAGGTCAGGAAGGATTTTACTGTGGAAGTGATTCCTGAGGCAGACACAGCAGGGACAAGTGTTCTAGAAAGGGTCTGGAGGCATGACAGGCCTGGGGGCCACTTGACATGCTCTAATGCTTTCTTTGTTTAATAACTTTGTCTTTCAACAGAGCCCTTTGGAGCTTTTCTAAGCGTTCTCATTTCTTCTGAGTTATCTGTGTCTATTAGGGATCAGGAGCTTGGTATTTGGTATTTACAGAAAATGTCCCAGATGGAAATATTGCCATCTTGGTGGAATGAGTCCCCTCCCAGGAGTCAGATGGGTCAGTGTCCTATGAGTTATCCTCCAAATGGAACCTGTAACAGAGTATTCAATCTGGCTTCAATTTCATTTTGAAATAGATGATTCCAAAAATGAGTATACTTGATAGCGGATTAAAACAAAATGAGCCCCTTTTGGAATTTAAGCTTACTATGCTTCTCTTGTTTATGGGACTATTCTAATAAAAATATATCAGAAAGAAGGCCGGGCACGGTGGCTCATGCCTATAATCCCAGCACTCTGGGAGGCCGAGCGGGTGGATCACCTGAGGTCAGGAGTTTGAGACCAGCCTGGCTAACATGGTGAAACCCCGTTTCTACTAAAAATACAAAAAATTAGCCAGGCATGTGGCACACACCTGTAATCTCAGCTACTCAGGAGGCTGAGGCAGGAGAATCGCTTGAACCTAGGAGGTGGAGGTTGCAGTGAGCCGAGATCGTGCCATTGAATTCCAGCTTGGGCAACAAGAGTGAAACTCCATCTCGAAAAAAATATATATATATATATTTTATTATATTATATATATATTATATATATATAATATATGTATATATTTAGAAAGAAAAATTACTGAATCAGAGTATTGGTTAAATATACATCTTTAGAAGTGGTATTAAATATTAAACAGGTACAGACTATATCTTGAGTGTAGACTATTAAGTATCTACAGAGTACTTATGTAATATTATCACATACAAAAGGCAGGCAGATAGGCCAGTATCTTAGTGATAGTTATTTTGGATACTGTATTACAAAAAGATAATTATTTATTTTTTATGATTTTCTGTGTGTTTGCAAAACTATACAATGAAGCTGCATTCATTATATAAACAGAAAATATTCTTTTTTTCTATAATAAATTTTGGAGGTAACGAATTGAAAAAAGTCCTCCTTCAGGAAAGGACAATAGGGATACTGTTAGCCATCCCTAGAGGACCATCTTCTAAGATGAGGCTGGCCTCAAACTGTTGCACAGAAAATGATACAATCTCTACTCTGTTCATTCATTCACCAACAAGACAGCCTCGTATGTGCTGATACCAAGCTATAAAAGATAAGTTTATCCATGGCCTCGAAGGTCCTGTAGTCTAGTTCAGGTAAGAGACATGTAGAAAAAAACAGGCAAAGACACATTACAAGTATAATAAAAGGTATCTGATCAGGTTACTAAGAGAAAGTGGTTAATTAAAATGGAGACCTTACCTGGTTCATCATGAATTTTCTTGGGTCTGAAAGCCTTTGCTCTGAAAGCCTTTGCTCTATTCCTGCCAGGCTTCCCTTTTTTCATCATCATCAGACTTAAATGTTCTCTTGAGTGCCATATGCATTTCTGCCATGATGTAGATTCCCCGAGGGTCACATTATGTCATATTCATATTTATGTACCTCACAATACCTTGCATGTAGTAGAAATTCAGTACATATTCATGGGAAAGTGAATGGTCCAGCTATGCATACAGCAGTATTGTAATATAAATAGTTCATTTCAGGCTCAAGCAAACTGTTTTATAAATCTGACAACTTCCTGATAGTGAAAGAAAATGACTACATCTGATTTCAGCAAGTACTGATTGATTGATGCTTCTTCCCAATGCCATGTGGCAAAGGAAGAGGTTTCTTCATAAAGTTAGTAGCCTCTGACATGCATCACAGTGTCTTTTTTCCTTAACAAACAGTCCTTTCTATCATGAGGTCATGCACCTGTTAGGCAGGAAAATAATATCACTCTTAGAAATATGGAAAGACAGACACTTCCCTTTATTAAACCACAGCTCTATGGTTTGCAAAAAAAAAAAAAAAAAAAAAAAAAAAAAAGATGCAACACAGAAAACAGTTGTTTGTGGAGGGTTTGGCTGAATTATTACAATCTCCATGGGAGCCTGAGTTTTATGTGGGATCCAGGAACTGCATGGGTGGCAGCGTCCACACTCTTGGTTCACAGATCCCCATGCCCCCATCGTGAGTGTTATCATTCAATTTTCACACAGCAAGAGTGACAGGAGCTAATTCTTTGGATCCTGTTTGTGTCCTTCTAACCCCATGCAGTTGAGTACTTTATCCTCATCTGAATGGCCAGTTGGAGTTCTAATAATAGAGTGTCTAAGCTTGTATATAGACTGTGCCAGAAAGGTTGGTTCCATATGGTGAAAAGAAGACACATTTCAGTGAAAAGAAATCTTTCTGAAAATTTACTTTAGTTAAAAGGGTAGCTTATTTTTTTGGGAAGAAATCGCTACTTCTAGTGCATATCACATTAAGGTATATTGTGAAGGCATGTACACATGTGAACACATTCACATCCACACACATGCATGCTGTCATACACCTTCTTCAGTGGAATAAACTAAACCATTTTGAGCCTTGGACAATTGGGAACTTGAGTTCTAGGGACTTCCAGTGGATGGTTATGCCATATAAAATTGAACTGATGGTATTACTTGTGGTCTCTTTTGGAAAATGAGGCTGACAGTTTCTTCCATTGCAAGAACACTCAAAATTTTAGTGTGCTGATCAAAGGAGCATGAGGAAACTTTTGGGAAAGACACATACGCTTACTGTCTTGATTGTGGTGATGGTTTCGCAGGGACATACATGTGTCAAAACTTAGCAAATTGTATACTTTAAATATAAATATATGCAGTTATTGTATGTACTTATTACTTAAATAATAAAAAACACAATTCTAATGTGCAGGACCGGAAGGCCCCTCCACATACCTCACAGGAAGAGGTTTGGTAGTGAACTAACACAAATGCCAATGTGTTAGTTAACCTGGCAAATTCCCACATGCATTATTTCTGTAATCATCCAACACTCCTTCCAGGATATAGGAAAATGGCTAATAGTAGGTGAGTTTTGTGCTAAACACGTGTGTATCCATTCAGTGTCTAGAATACCCATGGCCTGGACCTGTCTCTGGTCTGGAAAGAGATAGCAAGTTGTCTCATCACTGGTGAAGTTAGGAAATAATTATAATCCAGAATGCACAATAATGACTGTGACACCAGCAAGTTACAGTTATCCCTTGTGACCCTTCAATCCTACATGGTTAATTTTATGTCTTAATGCGTTTAATTGTCAGATTCAACCATTACATTTAAACGTGGAAAGCAGTGTGACAATTCCTCGAAGAGCTAATAACAGAAGTACCATCCAACCCAGCAGTCTCATTACTAGGTATATACCCCTCAAAATATAAATTATTCTACCATAAAGACACATGCATGCATATGTTCATCACAGCACAATTCACAATAGCAAAGACATGAAATCACCGTAAATGCCAATCAATGGTAGACTGGATAAAGAAAATATGGTACATATGCACCATGGAATGCTATGCAGCCATAAAAAAGAATGAGATCACGTCCTTCTCAGGGACATGGATGGAGCTGGAGGCCATCCTTAGCAAACTAACGCAGGAAAAGAAAACTAAATACTGCATGTTCTCACTTATAAGTACGAGCTAAATGATGAGAACACAGGGACACAAAGAGGGGAACAACAGACACAGGGGCCTACTTGAGGGTGGAGGGTGAGAGGAGGGAGAGGAGCAGAAAAAAAAAAACAACTGTTGAGTACTAGGTTGTGACACAAATTTACCTATATAACAAAGCTGCATATATACCTGTGAACCTAAAATAAAAGTTAAAAAACACACAAAAAAATCAGATTAATTTACTTTTAGCTGCTTCCTGAATATATTCTTTCCTTGCTACTCACTGCAAGAAATATAGACAAAATTGTAGAAATAGAGTAAAAAAGAAAGAGTTTGCAAATTCCAAGTGAGTTTTAACAAAGGTCAATGACTTGTGTGTGGAGAAGCCTCTTAGCAGTAGAAAAAGACAAATTCCAGTCCCATCTTTCCCCACATGGAGACTGGAATGTGTCTCCAAGTTACCCAGCCCTGGACCGTGGATAGGGGCTCCCCAGATCTGTACCTGGTAGGTCCAAGCCTGAGAGCCGAGGCAGGGATTGGGGCTCAAGGAGGTGACAATAAAAATTGCTAGAGTTGAAAAGAATGTGGGAAAAGAGAGGGCCTGAGAAACAGGCAGCTAAGGAGAGGTAGGGTGTCAGCAGGTATACACATAATTCCCATGGTCATGGGGCAGCACCACACATCTTGGCACATAAGCAGGAGAGAAAGGAGGAACCAGGAGGCTGAGTGGGTCAGAAACATGGGATTTGAATGGAGAGGACAGAAGAGACAAGGTATGGCAGCAGCATTTCCAAAGTCTGTGGGAGGTCGGGTGTGGGGGATTAAGGTGGCCTCTGTGCCTACTGAGAGTGGATCAGAATTTATTTGATTTTATACTTTGAGTTGGAGGAATTAGGTACTCCTGGAGTTTTTCTATATCCCTTCCTTTATCTCCATTATTTCTTATTCACCTGCTTTAAACGTGTTTCTGCTTCATTTCAAGTTGGAATCAACTTTTTAAGTTCAGACTTAGGTTTTAGAGGTGAATGTTTGACAAACCAACACCCTGATATACAAACGTTAAAAAGAACTTAAAAATTAAATGATGATATCTATTTTTCTGAACATCTGAAAAAGAAAGCCCAGTTATTCTTTATTGTTGGAATATCCTATTATAATTAACTTTAATCCATACTAAATGAGCTTTAAGAAAACAGGCTTTTCTCACCTCAGTTCAATTTCATTTTTCAGTCTTAATGATTTGAGGTAGCTCCTGCTAATTTTTGTTAGCCATGCACAAATGCAAATGGTAATGAGGCTTTTGTGTATGTGTGTGAAATTCAAAATCCATCCCTACTCTATTAACTCTGTAAAGAAAGCTACACCGTAGGAGACCATAGTAGTCTGAACAAAAGGGCTTCTATTGTACAAAACCAATTTCCATGTAATCAAGTTGGGCGACAGAGTGTTTGCTCTTGAATGATATTTGTGCAGTGTTAGAGATGTCTGACCTGTGCTCTGTGCCCAGGAGTTCTATCACTTTGCCGGGTGGAAGGTCAAAGGAAAGGAATGTCTCCTGAGTGTCGGAGCTGAAATTGTGAAGCTTCACAATGGGCTCGCTCTGTGGCCACCTCAATTATTACTTTTGTCAACTAAAATCTGGCAAAGCATGGGCATCTTTTAACTGATTTGGTTAGGAAACAGCAAGAGATTTCTGTAACTAAAAAAGTATCTCATTTGGAATTAGGACTCTTCTTTTTCTTAATGTGTGAAGTTTTATTAAAGTTCTAGTTATCAGTTAATGCATTTTTCCTTGTGCATCTAACTGCAGTGCCAGGTACACAGTAGGGACTCAGTAAATAGGCATTTTTATTAAAGAATGAATGAGTAACAAATGAACCAAATGTCTCTTAAGCAACAGATGCAATATTGTATGACTTAATCATACCAGTCTAGGAAGCTTGACATATTTTGATCTAAAAACATTTATATTCTATAATTTTCTTGTAATGTAAAAATTAACACATAGTCTTCTTCCGTGGATGTGATATAAAGTTACTTTTTGTTTTTGAGTAGATATCTTTGTAAGACTGGAAATACCATTTTGCAATGTAGGCAGCCATTAGATGATGTTACACCCTTAACGGCATTTTAGCTCAGTGAAGAACCCCAGTGTCCTGCAAGACCCCTCCACGTGGTTCTGCAGTGAAACCTCTGAAGGCTCCAAGCAGCAACCTGATTGTCACAAAGGCAGCAAACAAAAGCTCTCACGGTTTTGCCCCAGAATCAAATAGGAGAGCCAAGTGCTACTTTTAAGAAGCAGCACCACACTGACATGCTGTGGGGTTCTGCCTTGTAAATCGATGCTGATACAATTCTACAAGTCTGTAATCAGTTTGAGATTATGCTCTGGTGTGTTCTACAGCAGACGGATTGCAATTTTCACTTTAGTTTTCTAGTAAAACAGAAGATGATTGGGCAAGTTACCCTGCAGTATACTTGTTAGTGGCTTTAAAAACGGCATTAACTTTTGTTCATTTGCTTGCTACAAAACTGAAAAAGGCTCTGTGAGACTCTGACTTTTTCCTACCACATTGTATTTTATAAGTATGTCCCCATTTCCAGCCCCAGACCACATGTTCCTCCAGAGAAGAGTCTGTTCAGGTATTAGATGTCTTTATATCCCTAGGGCCTAGTGCAATGTCTAGATATTTTTTTCAGAATGAAGTAATAGAAACATATTTTTTAAAGTTAAAGAAGAAAAAAATTGAGCATCTTTACTGTTAACTCAAAAATGCATTATCTAATATTATTGGTTTGCACCATGTCCATAACCTTAAACTAACTAGGTATGAACACCTATAGACAAACTCTTCTACAGTGAGACCAGACCAAATACACATGTTAAGTGCATACCAGTTTATATGATCAATCCAGTTGGCACTGACATTATTGTAACGTGACAGGTGATGTTTTGTCCAAACTGGTGTAATTCTTACAATGTTTAACAATCTGTTTCCACTTGCCAATTTGGGTCTTCCAATTTTGAGTATATTATTATTTGACAATTTTTCTCAATTATTTGAACCATCATCGTTGTCTTGGTTATTATTCCTTTAATGGTGAATGGGAATTTAAATCACTATTTGTTTTGATATGCTAGTTTAATAGATCACCTCAAAATATAATATTTATTTTAAAATACCAGATGTGGAAAATTCTCAATTGCATGTTTACTTCTATACCTGGTATAAATTACGTATATAAAGTTGGTCTATCCGAGTCACAACATAAATACGGTGCTCATGACCATTGCAGGGTGTTCTGAATTTCTCAATGCTATGCCACCCTGTCAGACTTCAACACTCTTGGGAGTTTTCTCTCTAAAAACTTTGGATAATTTTATTTATGTGTCAACCCTTGGTTATAAGAAGTCATTCGGGTGATGCAGAATTTTAAATATTTCCCAGGATTTGCAAAACCAGCAATTATTCCTCTCATCCTTCGTGCCCCCAGGTTTAAGAAACACTGCAGTGAATGTACTCCAAGTGAGTGACTGAATGCAAAGCCATTAATGTGGCCTGATCTAGAATATTATTTATTTTATTTATTTATTTATTGAGACAGAGTCTCACTCTGTCAACAAGGCTGGAGTGCAGTGGCATGATCTCAGCTCACCGTAACCTCCGCCGCCCGGGTTCAAGCAATTCTTCTGCCTCAGTCTCCCTAGTAGCTGGGATTACAGGTGCCCACCACCGCACCCGGCTAATTTTTTATATTTTTGGTAGAGACGGGGTTTCACCATGTTGGCCAGGCTGGTCTCGAACTCCTGACCTCAAGTGATCCACCTGCCTCGGTCTCCCAAAGTGCCGGGATTACAGGCATGAGCCACCAAGCCCGGCCTAGAATATTATTTAAATACAAGCCAGCATATATCCTTGTGTGCTTGACTTATTTATGTTTTGCTATTTTTTTTGATTTGATGGAAATAATAAAGTTGGATTTCTTTAACAACTTAATATTTCTTTGGCAGATTTCTGAAAAATACTACAAGTATTTGCCTGTAGTAAGCTTTGGGAGAACTTTTAAGTTTCCTAACTACTCCTCCAAGGGTATCATGTCACCCCCAACAAAATTCTCCCAGGACTTAAGAGATTCCTAAAATTAAGAACTATTGGAATTGCTTTAACTCTTTAGTAATACTGCATTTTAACTCCAGTGGCATAAAAAAACACAAAATCTAAAAATATAATTGTAACTCTTCAGGGTTTAAATACCAGGAACAGAACCTGCAGTCTCGTACCTGGATACCTACCTTTTAGAAAATAATGACAGCAAACCACCATGGCGTACGTATACCTATGTAACAAACCTGCACATGCTGCACATGTATGCCGGAACTTAAAGTAAAATCAAATAAAATAATTAAATTTAAAAAGTACCAAAAAATAAAGAAGAGAATTAGGCACTACAAGAACTGAATGTGAGGCTAAGGAGAAACAGATGTAAGCTAACGCTAAATGCTATTTTATCTCTTCTTTTTCCACCATAAGCATTTAATTATTTCTTAGCTTATTTAATTTTTAGGAGCTTTTAATAAAACAGTAATGCCAACAACATTAACTTACATTTATATATTTAGAGGTAAATACAGTTCCAGGGTATACTTTTTACGTACCTCATCTCATTTGATTCTCATCAAACCTGTCTTCATTGAGACTTACTATTTCCATTTGAAATCATGAATTTCCATTTGAAATCATGAATTTCCATTTGAATTATGGAATTATGAAATTGTGAAGAGTTGAGGCTCAGAAAGGACTCTGACTTACCCAAGACCTCTCAGTGAAGCAGAGATGGAGGGGAATGCAGACCATCCCCTGAGCCAAATGGATTTCCTCAGTGCTCAGAGCCTGGCCATCTTCAACACTTGGGTACCTGGAAGTCTTTAGCAACTCGGAGTAGTCTGCCAGCTTTTAAATTCTATCTTTAAGTTGCAGCTGGCATATTGCTTTGGAAAGTTGTGATAAACTGATCTCTCTTAAGAACCTAATTCTAATGCATGAAATTGTGGGCATAAATTTGATAACTGTGGTCACATTCTAAAGACTATATTTTTAGCATCTTAGGGGAACTATGATCAATTCCATGAAGTTTGGCTTAAATGTTTTTAAACGATGAGTTCAATATGCAAATGTTTACAGGCATGCCACTCTAAAAACCTAACGGAGAGAAAATGACACAAAACAAGTAAACTAGGAATTGTTTAATTGCATTTTAAAAAGTGGATTTTTTACTTTATAAAAAGGTCCTCAGGGCCCCTTGATGTGCTCAGCTCTCCCAGTGCATTTAAATGTTTGATTGCGGATCATTAACCACTTGGTTAAATGGCTGGGGAAAAAAAAAAGAGGAAAAATTGCCAAAGGTTTGGGAATCAATACTAATTACAAAACAATCAAAAAGGTTGATAAAGTGTTTCTGAATTTTAAGTGTAAATTTAAAATTTAATGGAGAAAGTTCATTTAAATCACCCCAGTTTTACTTATATACAATAATTTTGTGAAAGACACCTTTAGTAACCTAAGATTATTTGTTACTTAAATTACTAATGTGCTTCATTTATTCATTCATTCATTCAGTGCATATTTACTGAGTGCCTAGTGTGTTCCAGGCATCATGCAAAGCAATGGTGAGTGCAGTCTCTGACCTCTTAGATTGTGCGCTGTAGTGTTTATTAATTTTGTTTTGAAGTTTTATGGGACTAGTAGATGTAAAGTGGCAATGAATAAGAAAGTTCTCTTTTTAAAAACTTACTCAGGACTGGGTGTGGTGGCTCAAGCCTGTAGTCCCAGCACTTTAGGAGGCCGAGGCAGGTGAATCATCTGAGGTCACAGAAGTTCGAGACCAGCCTGGCCAAGATAATGAAGCCCTGTCTCTACTAAAAATACAAAAAATTAGCCAGGCGTGATTGCATACCTGTAGTCCCAGTACTAGGGAGGCTGAGGCAGGAGAATAGCTTGAACCTGGGAGGTAGATGTTGCAGTCAGCCGAGATTGCACCACTGCACTCCAGCCTGGAGGACAGAGTGAGACTCCGTCTCAAAAACAAACAAACAAACAACAATGACAACAAAAAAACTTAGTTCCGTGTAGTCATATCTTTGCATTTTGTAGTGTATCTTCTCTACACACTTTCTAAAATACATTATTATAATGAATGATTATTATTTTCTGGATTATTTGTAAAAGATAAAGGGAAAAGCTTTCCTTAGTTTGGTTCTTGGCATATTTATATGGATATTTTGAGGCTACAGAAATGGCAATTATCATAAATATTCCAGCTGGCACATTTTATCAGCACGAGCTCATATAACGTAGATGAATCAACCTGGCATTTTTTCTTTTACTGTTTGGTCACCATAAGAATTGGTTCTATTACAGGTTGGTATTATGATCTTAATTTCCTTTGGTAAGCTTGAGTGATTTAATCTCATCAATGAATTATGACCTGGAGATATATTTCAGAATTTTAAAATCCCATAATTTTTGTGAAGATTTCTCTCCCTTGTGAATTTAATGAAAGAAAGTCATCTATTAGTACTTCACATAGATTTACTCACTCATGTGAAAGTGTTACAACTCCAAACTCTGTTTATATAAGCTATCCATAGGAACTGATTTTAATTCATTTACTTTTACCACGATTATAACTTTTAGGTGAGCAAATATTAGACTTTATTAATCCCACCTGTGCTTCCTGCTGGGTAATAATATGTATTGGCACATGTATTTAAGATTCTTCAGGCTTTGAACAAAAATGTTGCCATGGGAACCTGATTTCACAGCCCATAGTCCTTTGCAGAACTACACCTGCCTTATGGTAGAGGTTTCCATGGCAACATTTTTGTTCAAGGAACATAGAACTTGAAGAATATGCTACGAGTCTCTTTTAAATATGTGTGTTGAGAGTTGTGGTATTACTATAGTTAATGGGCATTTTAGAAAGACAGGTGGCCCCTTGGGCCTTGCAGTGAAGAGCTTTCTATTGAGTTTGGTAGTCACAATGCATTGAATCAGGAAATTAGAGCAATTTTTAGCCTCTTTTCCTTCTCTCCGTGCTCTCCTCATTTGACCCTAGAGTGTGGTGAAGTAACCCTCAATGGTCAGCATTTCCAGAATAACCATTTGTGATCATGCAAAACTGTGAGAAAAAGACGTGTCACAATGTCTGGCCAAGCTCAGCAGGTTCTCTTTAAAAGGGCAGCATCAATCCTGGGAGCCTCTAACACTACAGAATATTCTACTAATGCTTCTTCAACCTCCTCCTGTATACTTTACTCCTCGGAAGAGCACCAGATCCAATAACAAAGCATGACGAGGATGAAGTGAGAATTCGTTTTCATATTTCTGATCTGGTGTCTAGTCTCTCTATTATATTAACTTTCAGCATTAAAAAGTTGACAATTCTTAAATGAAAGTGGCCCGGGTTCTTCCTTTGATCATCATTCATGTGTGTCATACTACATTTGTAAGTAAGGCCATGTGGGATGAGTGTGCTGTTGCCCTGCAAGAGATCATCTAGGGTCACCACTGTGGTGTTATTATGGTCCTATCCACTGTTATATGTATCCTCATCCATCAGGACCGTGCTCTTGTTGTTGCAGGTATGCTGGCATGTCGCTGTTCCTGGCAGGTCTCAAAACATGCAGCAGTGGGTTTTGCAGCAGCCTCAGAGGCTGCTCACGTCCTACAGAGGAGCTGAATGGGCACTATTATGAATGCCAATCATCCTACACCCGCAAGGATATCAAAGGGACTTTTAGAGACCACAAGGCTGCTTTCACAGAAACCCTAATCAGATCATCTTCCTTGATCAGGGAAGGGAATATAGGTAAATTAGTTAGGTTAAAGGAATTAGAACAAGTAAATGCATTCAGAATACATTTATGACAAATTAGCTCAGAGTGCAAATAGAGATTGCTTTGTCTGATTGAGTAGAAGCATAAGTTAGAAGCCTGTGAGGTCAGGCTTCTGCCAGCTTAAGGCCTTGGAAAGTTAAATACAGGAAGGTGCGAAAATCTTGTGCCTTGCACACACATATACACAGAAAGAGGAAGGAAGGAAGGAAAGGAAGGAAGGAAGGAAGGAAGGAAGGAAGGAAGGAAGGAAGGAAGGAAGGAAGGAAGGAAGGAACGAAGGAAGGAAGGAAGGAAGGGAAAATGGAAGGGAACAAGGAAGGAATAATAAATATAGGCATAGTGAAATGATAAACTCAGTAAGTTAACTGAGAAAAATGTCACTACAAGGGATGGGCAAAAAAAAAAAATAACAGGTGAATTTCAATGAGGGGAAAGTACAAGCAATAGAGCGGAACCTGTACTGGACCAGGAGTCAGACAATCTTGGTCTTCCACCTCATCTAACCTCAGTTGCTTTTCTAAATTAAATAGTGGAGCCCGAGCCAAGATTTTGAAACTCAGTGTTCTGTGAATGCATCTGTCTATGCAGTGGCGAAGGCTCTCGGGAAGGGTTCTTGTCTCTGGAACAGCTATTTCTACTAGAACAACTCTGCTTTTATATTATGAGTGCTCTAATGAGCTTGTATTAGAAGAAAATGCTTCCCGAATTATAGGAAGTTTTGAAACTAACAGAATTGCTGATTTCCTAAATTCTGCCTGACCTAACATGACATTCTATACCCCTGTCTCTGCTAACCTTATAAAATGATGGATTTTAACCATTGTTTAAGTATAGTTATGAGGGTGTTAAACTCATGATCATTGCTCAATTAATATTTCTTGTGTTGAACTGAATTAAAATGGACCATACGAATTCTTTTCCTAAAATGGCAAAGAAATGCTCCATGTGAATAATCGGGAAGGCTGGTAACCCAAAATAAACCTTGGCCCTGCTCTTGCAAAAAAAGCAGGTGTGATGGTTAATACTGAATGTCAACTGGATTGGATTGAAGGATGCAAAGTATTGTTCCTGGGTGTGTCTGTGAGGGTGTTGTCAAAGGAGATTAATTAACATTTGAGTCAGTGGGCTGGGAAGGGCAGACCTCAATCTGGGTGGGCACAATCTAATCAGCTGCCAGTGCAGCCAGAATAAAAGCAGACAGAAGAACGTGGAGAGACTAGACTGGTTTAACTCCTGAACCTACTACATCGTCCTCCCGTGCTGGATGCTTCCTGCCCTCAAACATTGAACTCCAAGTTCTTCAGCTTTCGGACTCAAACTGGCTTCCTTGCTCTCAGCTTGCAAACAGCCTATTATAGGACCTCACCTTGTGATGGTGTGAGTTAATACTCCTTAATAAACTCCCTTTTATATATACATCTGTCCTATTAGTTCTGTCCCTCTGGAGAACACTGACTAACGCGGCAGAGTTTGGCCACACCTGGGAGATTTTGTGCAATTTGGGCCACTGAAGTTCAAAGGAAGATAACAGCCTTAAAGCCCAGGGAAGCTGAAAACAGAAAGGCACTATAAAAGGAGCCAGAACGCTCAAGTGAATAGGAGCCGGCCAGGCATCCCAGAAGAGGAGAGATGAAACCATTAGGGCTTTACCCCTTCAATATGGAGTCTCAAGGAGCTACGATCAAAGTCTAAAACCAACAAGGAACGTGAATATAGTGAACACACATTTGTTCATCTAATCCTGGAATGTTATTACAAGGGAACCAACTCTACTTGCAACTTCAGAGAGGTAAGTTTAGGTCAAATGGAAGTCCTGTTTAACATAGGAAGTAGTTGCTAATATGGTTAATTACTCTCAGTGTTCGAATAAACTGGATATTTAAAACTCAAGCCAGTGCAGCAAATGTAGTCCGGTGATAGGGCCCCTGCCTCCAGCTGTTTTCTGTGTGTGACCTGGCAACTGTGCCTGAGAATGCGAGGAGAAGCTCTGGGGCTCATAGGCTCTGCCCCCTGGATAGAGGGTTGTTCTACGCTAAGTTAGACCAGTGGTCCTCTCCTAATTCACAAACAATGAGCTTCATGCATGGCGTAGTCTCAGTTTCAGTACCTGACTTTACAATTCAACCTACTAAGGGGAGAGGCAAATTTTCTCAGGATTTTTTTCTGAAATGACTGCTTATTTTTGCTAAAATCTGGTAGATAATAATTTGGCACCAAAGTTTGTGTGCACGTATACATGAATATATATGCATATACATGAATATTACATGTGTTTATGTAGTATGTGCATGTGTGCATGCATGCACATTTAGATCAATAGGGCAGCATTTCCCAGTGGTCTACCAAGAGCCCTATGATTTCCAGGTGTTCTCCAGGTGGATAGACATGGAGATGGCAACACTTCAGGTCAAGGCAGCCATGTGAATTCATACTCACAGCTACAAAACTGCCTGTGTGGTTTCCATTCTGAGGAACTGCAGATGGTTCTACACAGGCAGCTGGAACTTTGGGTGAAGATGGGCTGTGCCAGGAAGGGGAGTTGAAACATAATAAGGTTGGTGATCTAAATAGATGCCAGATAATCGGGGTCCTGGGATGCTCTATTATACCTGTGTTCATTATTTCATAGGTAATGGGACACAATTGAAGACTTTCAAGCGTGAGAAAAGCATGATAAATCTGTGTGTGAGGATGCTCACTCCAGATGCTGGGTGGAAAGTGGATTCGTTGCAAGAGTGAGGCCAAAGAGATCTCTGGGGTTAGAAGTGATTTATTAATATTGGAAAGAAAAAAAAAATTAGGGCCTGAATTTACAACAGTGGCAATAGAATTGGAGAGAAAGGATAGGAGATGCTTTGGACTATTTTTATCTTCTACTCCCTCCCAATAAGCTCTTTCTTTCTTTTTTCCTTTTTTTTTTTTTTTTTTTTTTTTTGAAGTGAATCTTACTCTGTTGCCCAGTTTGGAGTGCAGTGGTGCAATCTTGGCTCACTGCAACCTCCACTTCCCGGGTTCAAGCAATTTTCATGCCTCAGCCTCCTTGGTAGCTGGGATTACAGGTGTGTGCCACTAGGCCCAGCTCATTTTTGCATTTTTAGTAGAGATAGGGTTTCACCATGTTAGGCTGGTCTAGAACTCCCGACCTCAAGTGATCCGCCTGCCTCAGCGTCCCAAAGTGCTGGGATTACAGGCATAAGCCACCATGCCCAGCCCCCCAAATAAGCTCTTTTAATTTGCACTTCTTTTGTCATAAGCAGAGGATGTTGCTAATAAGAGACAGGCAGATTGGGGAACTTTGTTTATTTGTTTTCTACCTGCTTTCATATGTTCCCCTTTTACTACTTGTAACATTAGTCTTCTAGATAAGGGAAAAGAAACAAAGGAAAAAATTATTCTATTTGCTTAATAGCAAAATAACTAATAGGTTATGAATGAGCTGCATTTATTTTTTCTTCACGAATACAGGATTTTCTGCAATGAATTTTGTCAGGAAGATCTAATTAAACCAGACTAACAGTCACTGGGAATAATAACAAGAAACATGTTAAATAGATTCTTGCTAGGTAATTTTTCCACGCTATTGTTACCTCTTCTAACCTTTACAAAGCACTTTCCCAATGGAATATACAGTCTACGTACCAAGGAATTATTCAAGTATGAAGTTACATACATCTTACAAACATAAAAGCTTCAGCCCCTGGCACATGTAAGAGGAACAGAGGTTCCTGTCGAAATGTAGAAAATGTTCACTTTTGGTCTGGTGTGAAGATAAAGTTAAAAATATCTAGATCTGATTGCATACCTAGTCTTGAAATAAACCATAAGTCACAAAAGTCAAGGGTGAATGCAAATTGTTTTTATCTTAAGAATAAAACAAAAAAAGATATTTATTATGGAATAAAACTATCAAAGCTCCAAATCCATTAAAAAGGTCGCATTGGGAAGCTAAAACTTCTCTTCCTGTTTGTACCACCACATTTATTAACTGAAAAATTTTCGTGGTATATTGGAGCATATGTGAATGGCGAGGAATAGAAAAAAGACTTTCCACCCCAAACCTGCTCAAGTTATTAGCATTCCCACTGCTCCTGCTTTTCTCTTTTTCTCCCAACATAACGTCTCACGGCTTAAGATGAAAAGACTTATTGGATTCTCTGTTGTCAATTGGACAAGTCCTCTCTGGGGTCCTTTCTGTCAAGATCCTCGGATTCCATTTGAATTTAAAACAGACCTGTAGGCTTGGGAAACGTGGCAGCCCTGTGTTCAGGGAAACAGAGAAAGAGTTATTTTTAAAATATCTTACAAGATCTTCATTCCCAAGGCAAGTTAGGGGAAAACCGGTGGATGTTTCAGAGTGTTTGTTATCAACTAACTACATGTTGAAGATCCAGAAAGGACGTGATCACTTAGGACAGCAATTATTGAATGTGTACACTGAATTTCTCAGCTGAATTTTTTTTTTTAAATTTAATGGACCAAGTCATTTAAGGCATCATGCATTATGTAGCTCAATGACATTTTGACTGTCGGAGCAAGACTCTTGATTTGGTAGAATATCTGGCTGTGTCTTCCTTTATTTCAAAGAACTATGATTTTAATCTCTTTTTGTTAAAATCTAAAAGAAATGATCTTACACCACATTTTTCAAGAAGTTACTCCTTTTTTTTTTTTTTTTTTAGTTTTAGTGGCATCTCAATTGCCAAATCAGTAGGCTAATATTAAAATATTTTAAATTGTGTGATATGGTAGAAAAAGCAAGGAAGAGAAAATAATTCAGGCATGAAAAAAGGAAGAAAAACATAATACATAGGATGAAAGCAATCATTGTTAATAAATGCCTGTGGGACTTATAAAAAAAATTAGGTATAAAGATTACTTTCAATTGTAAGAATTTTTGCCCTTTCTTAAGAGTGTGCGTATTTCTTTTTTTAATTTAATGCTACCCAAGTTATCTTTTAATATTATTATGGACAGGCATGAGTGTTCGTATTTAATTTTACTCATATTGTTATCTAAACTGATATTTGTTTCCTTTTATTGACAGAGCTATAAAAAATAAAAACGATGTGAATGTCCTTGTCTTTTTATGTGTACTTAACTCCAATTGATTTTACTGACAAGAGTGCATTTAGGAGAATTCTCGCAATATTCTACCCACAAAACTATCCCTGCAATCTGTCTAGTCTCCTGATGGTCCACCCCATTCATTAGCTTGATTCTTTCTAGACTACCATCGACTGTGCATCCCCCCTCTGCTTAAATGTACCTTCCTTCCTCCTCTCTAGAGAAGTCACACCTCATTCCAGACCTCGATCACTAGGCTCTCTGATGACTCTACTTACTTTTGTATTTCATCTATTGCATCGTTAATACTTTTCACTACCGTCCGGGCGCGGTGGCTCACGCCTGTAATCCCAGCACTTTGGGAGGCCGAGGTGGGCGGATCATGAGGTCTGGAGATTGAGACCACGGTGAAACCCCGTCTCTACTAAAAGTACAAAAAATTAGCTGGGCGTGGTGGCAGGCGCCTGTAGTCCCAGCTACTGGGGAGGCTGAGGCAGGAGAATGGCGTGAACCTGGGAGGCGGAGCTTGCCTTGAGCAGAGATCGCGCCACTGCACTCCAGCCTGGGCCACAGAGCGAGACTCCGTCTCAAAAAAAAAAAAACAAAACAAAACAGAAAAAACCTTTTCACTACCTAATTACTTTATCACATCAATATTTGCTGCTTCCTCCTCTAGAGTGTAAGTTCCTATGGCCAGGAATACTGTCTTCTATCACTTCTGTACTACGATACACACTAAGCATTAAACCCAAGGCTCCCAAATCCTATTTTGTAAAAGAATTTTCCCCAGAATAAAAGAAAAAATGATAAGAATGTTGTGAGCTAGTCACTAAGCTCAACTTGTCTGATAATTTTTGTTCTCAGATAATGTTCTCTTTAATTTTTGGTGCTAGAATTTCCTTTATGGAAATAAAATACAGTGGTTTTAAATAGCAGATTTGTTATTTTTACTTTTCTTAATAAAGTAGCAACTCAATACCAGTCCCTCAAATCTTCTGAAACTGAAATCCCAGTGCCTGCGAACCACTGGTTGACAATTCATCCCCAGCAGGCCATGATAACCGTCCCCTCTGGAGACCTCCTGTAACTTTGTAGAACTCATTGACCATTCAGTGAGGCTGTGTGGCTCTTTATGCTCTTACATATTTGCCTGTACCTGCAGCTAATTTAGAGCCCCATTTTATACTTATTTCTTCTTCTTTGTGGCACCTATTTATGATTACAATGTTGACAGCAAATCTCAAAAATATGCTTGTTGAAAAATTGAGTATTCAGAATTATTCCAAATTTGGGGAGCTAAAAGAAATCATGGATTTGGATGGATTAGTTTATATTAAGGGAACTAAAATTGTGTATTTCAGACAGTAAAAATAGCCAAATTATGATAAACTCTAAATCATACGTTAGACTGTGTTTATGGAAAGGTATCAAAAAACACATTGATTTGAGAAGCCCTTTGTAATATCCTTCTATAAATGCTTAAGGAAACAGAGAAGAATATTTTTGCAGGACAGTATCATTTTCTGGTGAATTCTGTGACTGTAAAACGTTGTTGTGGTTCCAATGCAGAGTTCTTTTTATTCCTTATTAGGCGTATAAAATAGTACTTTTTTTCCTGTATATGTAAACATAGTTTTAGCATAATTTTTTCAATCAAGAAATACTTTTCTATTTTCTTCAATTTGTGTCTAGCTATCAGTACCATTCTTACAAATATTCTTAGTCCATGGAACATATTTTCTGCTGAGCACTGTGAAATTTAATTCAGAAGTAGTGCTTTATTGATGCTTCGTTTTTGTGACCTTTCCAGTCCTGTGTTGGTGACATATTGGTCCTCTGTCTCCAGTGCTTTGTGAATCTAATAGATAGGATGGAATGGGTCAGATAATGAAAGTCCCTGGTACATTAACTTTCAATTTCATGAATGTCTGAATATTGCAGAGAAGATGAATAGCAAGACTTCCTTTGCGTTTACATTTTAACATTTATAAGCTAGTTAAATTTCCCTTGTATTATCAGCAGCATAGTTCTAGTCTACAACATTAACACACACATTTATATTTTTTAGCAGTGGCATAAGAGTTTAAAATAATTTATAAACCACAGAGCAGGCAACTTACAAATGCATGCTACTAAAAGAGATGAATAAATAGGGGTTTCATCTCATATGAGTTATAGCTTATGAAGTATATGCTGAAAAGCCTCCTTTATTTCTCTTTGCGTTGCCAACGTAAGAGGGGAGTTGGGGGTACGTAGTCAGTCATATGACTGATCTGTCATTAGGTAGTTACAATCATCCCCAAAAGCAGTGTTATTGTTTTGAAGAAGCATTCATCTTCTCTGAAGACATTATACCAAGTGTAGCCATTTGAAAGAATCTGTTGAAATAGACTAATCTTTGGATGAGGCTTAAAAGCACGGGAGTGATAAGAAACACAGGAAGAGCCTGAATGATTAGGCGAGGACAAGGATGAGAAGGCACACAGCTGTTCAATTGTTGGGGTTCGGACACTGATATGTGCACTCATTTGTATTCCCTTGGGTTGTTTTATAGGCATTGCATCATCTGTTCTTGCCCTAGTCCAGTCTTACCACTGTATTTATAGCAACCATTCTTATGAAATATGGCCAGACTTAGACAATACGGTTTGGCCTTTCGGATTGTGCTTGATATTCTAGCTGTATTTGAACACTTGCCCTATCTCGTCATGGTAGGAGAGCTGCTTTTGAGACCTTAGATTATGCCCTGAATGAGAAATGTAGTCACTGGCTTGATTCAATGGGAAATGGGAAACTGTGACATGGAAACTCCACCTAATCTGGACTCCATAAGTATGTGATTAAATGTAAATAGTACAATATGCTTTTATCTTTTGACACAGAAATGAGGCTGGGTATGGTGGCTCACAGCTGTAATCCCAGCACTTTGGGAGGCCAAGGTAGGTGGATCACTTCAGGTCAGGAGTTCGAGACGAGCCTGGCCAACATGGTGAAACCCTGTCTCTACTAAAAAATATAAAAATTATCCGGGTATGGTGGCAGGTACCTGTAATCCCAGCTGCTTGGGAAGCTGAGGCAGGAGAATCACTTGAACCTGGGAGGTGGAGGTTGCAGTGAGCTGAGATCACACCACTGCACTCGAGCCTGGGTAACAAAGAGAGACTCCACCTTAAAAAAAAAAAAAAAGGCTGTATATGAGATTGTGCAGTGGCTGTTGTGTTTGGACCAGTTCCATCAACTGGTTTCTTTGAGAAGTTGTGAGCCTCTGGCTCCAGTTCCAGGCTCTTCCATAGTGACATCTGCCTCCTCAAAGGGGGCATCAGTTTTCCTCAGCTGCTGTTTAATTTAAACAATTACGGAGGAGCCTTTCTCTCCAGCTCATCTTACTTCGCTCCATGAATGCAGCCTCCAGTCATGATGATCTATGCCTTTACCCTCTTTAGAGCAGTGAAATGGCCTCAGTCATCTATTACAGAGGTCACTATTGGCAGAGGCTTAGTGGCTTGGCTTTGCACTTTCCTGCCATGCCATTTCTGTTTACCCTGAGGGCCACTCCTCGACTTCCCAACTTTCCCCTCTTCTGCCCCATACCACAAGCAGCTGAGCCGACAGCCCCCACATTACTTGGATTCGGGCAGGTTGGACCAATGAACACAGGAGGGAGACTGGGGAGAAGGAAGGAGAAACTGAGGTATTTCTTCCCCTCCCCTTGTCTTGGGCAGCACCTCCAGAAGAAGCTGCATCACCTCCTTGTCTCCAGCTCTCTCTAGATAGGTCCTCTAAGATACCAGATTTTCCTTCATGACTGAGGCCTTTGGTCCCCATCACCCCACACCTGCCTTCTGCCCCTCACTTCTAAGCTATGCTTACATGCACGTTCAATTACTGTTCACATTAGGCATCTCACCTCTTGATTACTGTATGAACAAGGCTTGGCACCAGCTTTACGCTTTTTAAATACAAAGAGTGGTTTCTATTTCCCTAGTTAGAGCCTAATATATCCATTCACTGTAACTACTTCCATGTACATCCCACCTCCCAATCCCACTATTCTCAAGGCAGACTGAACCCAGAATTTCTCATTAAGCTGATTCCTTTAGCCACATAGGCTCATCAATGAGTCTATGCCTCCTTTTTCGTTGGTTAGCATGCAGATTCAGAAAGATTACTCTTCCAAATTCTGTTTAGTGCAGATGGCCAGAAATTACCTGTCTGCTTATGGACTTTTAGAGTACTTTGTACTTACATTAAGACATATGCCAATTCTGCTTTAAATCCATTATAAATGCTCCTTGACTCGTGAAGGAGTTATGTCCCAATTAACTCATCATAAGTTGAAAATATAAGTTGAAAATGCACTTAATATGCTTAACCTACAAACATTACAGCTTATCCTGGCCTACCTTAAAGATGCTCAACTGGCCTACCTTAAAGATGCTCAGAACACATTAGCCTACAGTTGTGAAAAATCATCTAATACAAAACCTATTTTATAATAAAGTATTGAATATGTCATATAACTGATTGAATACTATACCGAAAGTGACAAAAATAATGGTTGTATGGGCACTTTTAGTTTCTACTGAATGCAAATTACTTTTGTACCACAGTAAAGTTGAAAAAGCATTAAGTCTGAACCAGTGTAAATTAGGGACCACCTGCATTTAAAAACACGTCTTCTCAACCTTACTAAATTATAAGCTCTTCAAACTCAGTCACTGTATCTTCTCTGTCTATCTCCCTCATGACTCTAGCCCAACTTCAGGTACATTTTAAGTGCTCAAAAATATTTGACAAATGAATGAATGGCAATTCAAACTAAAAATGAAGTTTATATAAAAATTCTCCTTTGTCAATAATGATAGATATTTTGCTCATTGCTGGGAAGAATCCAAAAGGAGAACAGAAGGGATTTGTTCCTCTAAAAAACTTGAGAGAATTGGACTACATGTATAAAAAGCATATACCACGAACAAAATGCTGGTAGACATGTTGAGAATTTCAATATGCTCTTCCTAGAGATAGACTCACATTTGAGTTATCGAGAGTATTGACTCGATAATTATTTTCTTGTATTGTGGTGGTGAATTTGTTTATTATTATTTAAGTGGATACTGTTGGTTGTTGGTGGTCCACTCAGTGTCTGCTCCCCTCTTCCTCCTTCCTAAGTTCCTCCTTCTCAAAGCTTCTTCTTAACCCAGAAGAATCTGGGATAAGATGACATTCTCCTCAGCTAAGGACTGGGCACATGCTAGTCCAGACCAATCGGGAAAGTCCTGTTCTCCTTACGTCTAGGTTGTCTAAATGGTTCAGATAACTCAGACATAAGCCAATCCACTCATGGCACTCGTCTGGCCAAGCTGGACAGAAAGTAGCTTAAGAAAGGGCATATGACCTCATTTAGATCAGTGACACATAAGAGGAGAAATCTAAAGGCTTCTGAGGAAACTGTTGGAACAAAATGTTCTGTCCCCTTCTGCACTGTGTGGTTTGCAGATATGAAGGTTAGACCTGCAGCAACCATCTTTGCTTCCACAATGGCAGCTGACGTTAGGATAGAGCTGATTCTGTGGAAGTCAGAGCAGAGAGACAGAAGTTAACTGGGTCCTTAGAAATACCTTGGAGTGTCTGACTCACTTAAATACCATGGAGTATCTGTCTCTTATATTTTGATGAGTACTACTCCTACTTCTAGGCTTCCCTGTATTATGAGTCAAACTCTTTGAGTAGGGTTTTCTTTCAAAGCATTTTAAAGCATTTAAACTGTAATGCCACTCTGAGAACTAAAATACTTGACTCAAATGGTGAGTCAATGAAGTATCTAAACATGAGAGGCAAAATTAGCCTAGCAGTGAATTAACCACAGGGATGGAACTCCCATGCCTCCACAGTGATTTAGCCCTCCTTCTTTCTTTCTTGCCCTTCTTCCAGTCACTGCCCTCAAGATGCTCAGAGTATAATGGTCCACTCTCTATATGGAGTATTCAATTATCAAAATATGTATATTATTAAGTGTGCGTATATAGGCAGTGCTGGTTTTACTCAAGAGACTAGGAAAGAATTTAAGATCCTCAAATACAGAGGAACTTGAAGGAGAAATTTGAGTGACAAGAAGCCCTACACTCATAAATTTCAGCAAGTATGGAACAGAAGAGTCTCAAAACTATGGAACTGTTGAGAGAGGCATAAATTGGCCATCAAAAAGTTCTGACATATTCTATAAAATATGATATGAGAGGTAGGAGACTGAATAAGATCCTGAAGGCAGGTATCATGGTTAAGAACTAAGTGCATGAACCTTGGAATCAGAAAGACCTTTCTGTTCAGTTCCTGATTCTACCTCTGCACAACCTTTGTCACCTGTAAAATGGGTAATAATACTGTTTAATGGTGTTGTAAGAATCAAATGAAATGTATATATATTTAAATGTCCACATAATATTGCCTAAAACACACTAGGAACTAAGAATAGCCTGCGCCCCCCCCACCATAGTTATTGTTTATATATTATCAATAAGCAATAACTGTTAGCCCTGGACTTTTTGTTCCTTGATGCAATTTTTCTGAGTTAGTTTAGTCAACCTTACTTTGCAGGAGTGAGACCACCTTGGCCACAGATTTGTGCTAATATCTGAGTTGACACATCCCAGGGACAGATGACAGATAAATGAGATTTATCTAGGGTCAGTTTTGAAGAAGAAACCTTATTAAACTAGATTTTGTGAGGCATACTCACTTGTTGGGAGTAAGAGAAGCAAGGCAGCAGCCCTCCACATATCATCAGTAAGGGCTGTGACACACTAAAGGTAAAGCACAGGCCAACACGGCTACGGAAGGAGGCCTGAAGCATGTGCAAGAAATCAGGGCAACAACTGAGCATTTTGGGGTCAAAGGCAAGGCCAACCGGGGCCTGGAATAAATCACATTTTTTGGTATTCACATCCAACATTTCTATACAGGTAGAACAAAGTCGAAATACATTTCTAAAGTAGTTCAAATGTTACAGTCTCTGAGATACCATCCACAGTTCTCCCAACCTTACTGACCTCCACCTACGAACCCTTTCTCACGCTGCCCATAGTTCTGTGCTACACTCACCTACCCTGTTGTATTCAAATTCTCACATGTGTGTCCCTCATCCTGCACCAAATTGGATTCCTGATAAAAGGGACCGCATCTTATTCTTTTCTCATCGTCTTGAGATCATCGTCAAAGGATTCCACCTGGGCAGAGTCCTGTTACTGTTTAGATCAGAGTTTAAGAGCTATCAGCTATCCAAAATAAATTTAATATAATTTTTTTTTAAAGTTTCTAGATTTGTAATCCGCATATCAAGAATCTTATATTTGGATCAATTCAGAGACTTGTCGATTCTTCAAAAGTAAAACTGGCCGGGTGCGGTGGCTCAAGCCTGTAATCTCAGCACTTTGGGAGGTCAAGATGGGCGGAGCACGAGGTCAGGAGATCAAGACCATCCTGGCTAACACGGTGAAACCCCGTCTCTACTAAAAAATACAAAAAAAAAAAAAAACTAGCCGGGCGAGGTGACGGGCGCCTGTAGTCCCAGCTACTCAGGAGGCTGAGGCAGGAGAATGGCGTAAACCCGGGAGGCGGAGCTTGCAGTGAGCAGAGATCGTGCCACTGCACTCCACGCTAGGCAACTGAGCAAGACTCTGTCTCAAAAAAAAAAAAAAAAGTAAAACTTGCGCTGGGCGCAGTGGCTCACACTTGTACTCCCAGCACTTTGGGGGGCCAAGGCGGGTGGATCACATGAAGTCAGGAGTTTGAGACCACTCTGGCCAATATGGCAAAACCCAGTCTCTACACTAAAAATACAAAAATTAGCTGGGCATGGTGGCATGCACCTGTAATCTAAGCTACTCGGGAGGCTGAGGCAGGAGAATCACTTGAACCGGGGAGGCGGAGGTTGTAGTGAGCTGAGATGGCACTACTGCACTCCAGCCTGGGCAACAAGAGCAAAACTCCATCTCAAAGAAAAAAAAAAGCAAAAACCTTAATAGTACTCTCATGAATTACAAAAGAAAATGATAGAAGTGACAGTATAAGTGCCTATTATGTGTCCAAAGACACTGTGCAGACATTATCTCATTTGCCCCACACAATAATCGTGTGAGGGAGGTGTTATTAAGCGTGTTTCAAAATGAGGAAATAGACGCTCAGAAATATTCATAGTGTGTCTGAGGAAACTGGCAGAGCTGAGATGGGAAGCCAGGCTTTTGATCCAAAACCCATGTTTTTTCACTGTATTAGTTCTGTTGTTTAATTTTTCTAAATTCATGTTCCTTTTCATGATGAGCTGTAGCATTCATCAAAGGAAATGTCTGTATATGTAAATTCCCTGCACTGATAGACCAAGTGATTATTTATAGCCTGTTGACATTTGCTGAGTTTTCTGCTCACATTTACATTAGCTTCACACCCTCTAGAGAAGGCTGGGAAATGTTTTGATGGCATGTCAGAGATTTCCAAATGTATATTCACTGACTCATTCTACAAACGCTTATCGAATGTTTACTGTGTACAATGCACTGTACATGGGGTGAAGCATATACAATCTTTTAGGTGCAGTTGCATATAACATCTATTGCAAGAGCAACCATTCTTCAAGATCTATTCTGGGCAGGGGTTCAAAAATGCATGTACATGTACATTGTATGGGGATTTATCTGTGAGAAACAGGTGTATTCCTGGCAACCCAAACATAGACAATTAGACTTGGGAGAAAGGGCACCTGCTCTCAGCAGAAGAAAGAAGAACTCAACAGGAAGGATAAAAGGGCTGAAGTAACCTAGAAAGCATTTATAGTCAAAAGGCACTTTACCTGTAGTACTGAAAGAGCAAAGGGTATGAGTGGAAAGCAAGAATTCAAGAATTATCTCGTCTGGTTAAGGAATATTTGCTGTTGAGCATATAACTTAATTCCTTCTAACTCAGTTTCTTTATTGGTAAGAGAGGTAATGATACTTCTTTCAAATGAAGTAATAACATTTTAGTAAAATATAAAGGGATATATGAATGCCAAGATGATATAATAATCAGTATTTACGTTTTGTTTAATGCTCTGGAAATCTTGGAGATGAACAGAAGCAGACACATGGTCAAATGCATGCTCCATGGTTGACCAGGGATTCCAGCATGGAGCTGGGAGGAAGAAGAGTTTTGTTTATACATATATATCAACAGAGGTCAAATAATAATTGGAAATTTGAAAGGAGTCTGGATTTTGAACTACAAAAGTCAGAAATAGTCATTCAAAATACACAGCACTGTTAAAGAGGAATGAGAAGAGTTATTTTTCTAGGGTGTACATATGCTAGTCCTCATCAGAATTTAAGAGACAACTTTGGAGATGCAGATTTGTGATTCTGCAAGTGTAGAAGCTTTGGTTATATGTTCTGCTTCATTATCTGCCTTTTGATATCATCCAGAGGAGCATTTCTTGGTCTGAAGCAAAAACTATTTAATGAGAGTTTATTTAAGGTTAGATTCTCCTGATGCAGTGCCCTGCCATTCAGAGTTACCTGACTCACCTTTAATAAACTGGGAACAACAAAGAAGGTTTTCTGTCTGAGCCAGCCAGCAAAAATAATAAATAAAACCATGCAGGTTGTTTTATTTGGGTTTGAAGATCAAGTTTAAAGGGATCTTCAAAATGATTAAAGCCATCTAGATTTCGAGTTTGCATTTAATAGAATGAGAGCTCAGTTCTCTTCTATTCACATTAGTTTGGGCCCAGAGGATATTTATTAAACAAAGAACAGCAGAACAAACTAATGCTAAAGGAGGAAATTGGTTTTCCTGCAGTCTAACCTATTTTTAAATTAGCAGAAGCAAGTGCTAATATGAAACCCTCTGACCAGTAATCACATTTTCCTTTCTCTTTGTTGGAAAATCACAGCCATCCATATTAGCATTTCACACTAGTTAAGAGAGTGTGGTAAAATGGTCCAAGGAGACTGTTCAGGGTGAGAGCTGGGGAGGGAGAGGTGATTTGGGCAGTGAGGTTTCCTGGGAAAAGCACCTCAGTAGGCAATTTCATGTGGAAGTTAAAAAGCCTTTTTTGGACATCAGTTCAAAAATAAAGCACAAAAGACAATGAACATGGCTCCAGACGGAGGCTGGGTTATAGTTTACTCAGGTGTTGACAAAAAATCAATACTGCCACCACCTATTGATGATTTATTTCAGTAATTACTCTTGAACCCATAACTAAAATGCTGTCAAAATAGGACAACCTTGTGCTCCTAAATGCTTGTGCTTTCTTCTTTCAGTAGATTAATTTACATGTAATAATGAAAACAGCACAGTTCTCTGATACTGATCAGTCAGCAATCTATTAAATGGTTTTAAAAACAGGGAGAAAAAATTAACTGCTTTCAAACACCTTTGGCTTGGGTGACTCAGTTATTTTCCCATTGGTCTGGTTAAAATTGTTGGTCCATAGAACTAATCTGGAAGCATAAGGACCTAACACGCTTTCTCTCCAAAGTGAAAAAACCTCAGTGATTCATGGGAAGTCTCAGCCATTGTCCATCACAACCCTCAGCCTTGTGTACCTGGTGAATGCTCTCCCAGGTTGTTGGAGAATTTTCTGGACAAGAAATGTATTTATTTACCAGGCAACAGAGGTGCATTTAGAAACAGCTAATTGTTGTAATGCTCTTTCATGATTTAAGCTGAAATAGAAATCATTTATTAGTGATAAATAGTATACTATCTACCAACTGATCCTAGCTTTACCATTTCTAGAACCATATGAAATAAGTCAATTTTTTCTTCTAAATCAGTGAATTAGAAGACCTGGGATGCTTGAAATTGAATGAAAAAAAATGCATCTTTATTTTCAATAACATCTGACTCAGCCATAGAATTTATTTGGATTGTAAATGTAGGCAAATAAGCCAGTGGTATATGTGGTACCTATGGCTTTAAGTTCAGTAGAAATCACACACATTTTCATGAAATCTTAGTTGTTGCACATATCTTGAAATAGGTTTTTGTGACCATCACCCTTTGAATTGATGATAGTTGCCCATCATTTTGTTAGATGTTATTCAACATGTCAAAAATATCACAATTTTTTTTTAGAAGGAGTCTCACTTTGTTGCCCAGGCTGGAATGCAGTGGCATGATCTTGACTCACTGCAACCTCTGCCTCCCAGGTTCAAGTGATTCTCCCACCTCAGCCTTCTGAGTAGCTGGGATTACAGGCACCTCTCACCACGCCCAGCTAATTTTTGTATTTTTAGTAGAAATGGGGTTTCACCATGTTGGTTGGCCAGGCTGGTCTCGAACTCTTGACCTCAGGTAATCCGCCTACCTCAACCTCCCAAAGTGCTGGGATTACAGGCGTGAGCCATTGCACCTGGCCAGAAAATGTTTATTTTTAAAACATATGATAACTGTATTTAAATGAAGTTGATTTCAATTATACTCCTATGTATTTCATGCTTTCAAAATATTTTTCTGAATACTTAGGAGTAAATTTCACCAAAGAAGTGATCTATATACTAGAAATTATAAAATATCGATTAAAGAAATTGAAGATGACACAAATAAATAGAAGGATATCCTGTGTTCACATATTGGAAGAGCTAATATTGTTAAAATGTCTGTATGGCCCAAAGTGATCTACAAATTCAGTATAATTCCTGTCAAAATTCCAATGTCACTCTTCACAAAAATTTTTAAAACTCCTACAATTTATATAGAACCACAGAAGATTTCAAATAGTCAAAGCCGTCTTGACCAAAAGGGACAAAGCTGGGGGCATCACACCATGAGATTTCTAAACATATTACAAAGCTATGGTAATCAAAACAGCGTGATACTGGCATAAAAACAGACATGTCAACCAATGAAATAAGATAAAGAATCTAGAAATAAATTCACAAATTTACAGTCAATTGATTTTTTACAAAGGTGCCAAGAAAACAAAATGAGGAAATGACAGTCTCTTCAATAGTATTGGGAAAACTAGAAATTCACATGCAGAAGAATGAAAATGATCCCTTATCTGACCCTTATGTATGAATCAACTCCAAACATGTAAAAGTTTCATGTAAGACATGAAACTATAATACTACTACAAGAAACATAGGGGAAAATCTGCGTTACATTGGTCTGGACAGTGATTTCTTGAATATGACCCCAAAAGCACAAGCAACAAAAGCAAAAATAGACAAATGGGATTGCAACAAACTAAAAAGCTTCTGTACAGGAAAGGAAACAATTAATAGAGTGAAGAGACAACCCACAGATTGGGAGAAAATATTTGCAAATTGTACATCAGATAAGGGGCTAATATCCAAAATACATAAGGAACTCAGACTACTAAATAACAAGAAAACAAATAATCCTATTACAAATTGGGCAAAGGGCTTGAATAGACATTTCTCAAAAGAAGACATACGAATGGTCAACAAGTATATGAAAAACTGCTCAACTTCTCTAATCATCATAGAAATGCACATTCAAACTACAGTGAAATACCATCTAACATCTACTAGATTGGCTATTATCAAAAAGATGAAAGATAAATGTTGGGGAGGATGTGGAGAGAAGGGAATCTTTGTGCACTGTTTAGGGACATTGTAAATTAGTATAGCCATTCTGGAAAACTGTAAGGAAATTCCTCAGAAAACTAAAAATAGAACTACCTTATGATCCAGCAATTCCACTTCTGGTATATACCCAAGGGAATTGATACCAGTGTGTCAAAGAGATCTCTGCACTCCCATGTTCACTGCAGCATTATTTACAATAGCCAAGATATGGGAATAACCTACGTGCTCATCAATGGATAAGTGGATTTTTAAAATGTAATATCTAAACACAACAGAATACGATTCAGCCTAAAAACAAACAAACAAACAAAAAAACAGGAAATTCTGTCATTTGTGGCAACATGGATGAGCCTAGAGGATATTATGTTAAGTGAAATAAGCCAGGTATGGAAAGACAAATACTGTATGATCTCACTTATGTGAATCTATAAAAGATAAAACTCGGAAAGAGTAGAACAATGGTTACCAGAGACTAGGGTGGAATGGGGTGGATGGGGAAAGGGAAGATGTTGGTCGATAGGTAGAAAGTTTCAGTTAGACAGGAGGAATAAGTTCTATTGCACAGCAGGGTGACTATACTTAATAATAATGTGTTGCATATTTCAAATAGCTAAAAGAGAAGCTTTCAAATGTTCTTACCACAAATAAATGGTAAATATTTGAGATGATGGATATGCTAAGTACCCTGATTTGATTATTCTGCAATGTATACATGTATCAAGACATCACATTGTACCCCGTAAATATACAATTGTTATGTATCAATTAAAAATAAAATAAAATTTTAAAGCTATGTTTTTCCGATAGGCTTTTCAAGAATGATCTTGGAGCAATTGACATTCATAGCTAAAAAAAAAAAATTGAACCTTGCCATAAACCTCATACCTTATACAAAATTAATTCAAACTGGATGGCAGACTTAAATGTAAAACATAAAACTATAAAGTATTTGGGAAGAAAAAACTATTCAGAACCTTGGGCTAGGTGAAGAGTTCTCAGAATTGATCCCCAAAGTGTAGTCTATACAAGGAAAATTGATAAACTGGGTCTCATCAAAATTAAAAATCTTTGCTCTGTGAAAGGTCAACAGGATGAAAAGGCAATCAGACTGGGTGAAAACTTTTATGAATTTCTCATCTGACAAAAGACTTGCATCTAGGCTACATAAAGAAGTCTCAAAACTCAACAATTAAAAAAAAATAAAAATGAACAAAATCCATGAGGAACAGTTTCACTGTTCATCTGAAAAATAAATACAGATGGCAAATAAGAACCTGAAAAGATCAACATCATTAGCCACCAAGGAAATGCAAATTAAAATTACGATGAGATTTCACTATGCACCTATCAAAATGCCAAAAAAAAAAAAAAATGGTAATACTAACTGTTGGTGAGGATGAGGGGAAACCAGATTACTCATACATTGTTGAGAGGAAGAAAATGTGTCAGTCACTCTGGAACACAATTCAGCAGTTTCTTCTAAAATTCAACATGCACTTACTATACTTAGCAATTACCCTTTTAGGTATTTATCTTGCAGGAATGAGAAACTGTGTTCACACAAAAACAAAGCATGGATGTTCATAGCAGCTTTATTTGCAATAGTTACAAGTTAGAAACAACCCAGGTTTCCATCAAGAGGCATATGATTAAACAACCTGCCGTTCATCCATACCGTGAGATGCTATTCAGCAGTTAACAGGAGTGAATGATCGATACATACCACGACCTGGATGAACCTAAAAGGAATTATGCTGAGTGGAAAAAAAAAAAAAGCTATTTTAAAAGTGTCATATAATGTATGATACGATTTATATAATACTTTAAAAACATTACAGAAATGAAAAATAGATTCGTGGTTTCCAAAGGTTAGGGATTTAGGGGATATGTGCTATAATGGGGTAACACAAGGAAACTTGAACTGAAGGAATGGTTCTGTATCTTGGCTGTAGTAGTCATGACACAAAGCCATGTATTTAATTAAATTGCACAGAATTATGCACAGACATAATCACATGAGTACATGTATAACTACTGAAATCTGTATAAGCTTTGTGAATTGTGCCAATGTCAATATCCTGGTTTGCATACATAGATGTTAGCAATAGGGGAAGAGCCAGTAAAGGGTACACTGACCTCCCTGTATATATTTTTGCAACTTACTATGAACCTAGTATTATTTCAAAGTAAAGAGCTTTTTAGGCCAGGTGCGGTGGATCAGGCCTATAATCCCAGCACTTTGGGAGACCAAGGCAGGGAGATCACTTGAGGAAAGGAGTTCGATACAAGCCTGGCCAATGTGGGGAAACCCAGTCTCTACTGAAAATACAAAAGTTAGCCTGGTGTGGTGGCACACGCCTGCTATCCCAGCTACCCGGTAGGCTGAGGCATAAGAATTGCTTAAACCTGGGAGACGGAGGTTGCAGCGAGCTGAGATCGTGCCACTGCACTCCAGCCTGGGTGACAGAGTGAGACTATCTCCAAGAAAAACAAAACAAAACAGTTAAGAGCTTTCTAAAAAGTCAAAAAACCCAAACATGATTCTCATTATGGATGTTGCCAGACTACCAACGTGTCCTAAGTGATAGAAAAATAAAGGTTAAACACTATTGTTAAAAGTCCCTATTATAAATGAACTCTTATAAATCATGAACTACTTGGTTGGTAGATATCAAGAAGTTAAATAACTGCTTTTGTTCAAAGAAAAATAGTCCTCTTGCTAACCACATACAAACAAGCAGATGCAAGCTCATTTATTGGGTCCTGACTTGCCCACTGGGGTTCAAACCAGTGAAGACCAAAGACAGCTTGCCTCCTTCCTCTCTTCTTCTCTGTCTCCTTCCTCCCTTCCTTCCTTTCTTTAAGGAAAAATCTCCCAGTTTATTAAGCAGGTTTGTGTATAATTTCTAGGTAAAACTAGCTCCAGAGCAGTCTAATTCAAGTGTTCTCGTTGATAAGAGTCAGTAAACTCTAAGCAGAAACTGCTTCTGCTTGAAGTACACCATGCACATTGTTCCTCACAACAAAGCAGATTTATTCTAAGATTTTTAAACCGTCAATGAAAAGCATTTCTTACAAAAACTTAAAAAAAAAAAACCCACCTCAGTATTAGTTTCTAGCGAAGTAGATAACTGATGTCAAGGTTCAGCATTTGGTGGCTAAAACAGACTCCTAAATACAAGAAATCAATTTTAAAACTCTCCTTTTTGCAACAAAAATATGAGATCCAAAGAATATTACCTGGAGCCAGCTGCGGTGCCTCACGCCTGTAATCCTAGCACTTTGGGAGGCTGAGATGGGCGGATCACTTGAAGTCAGGAGTTCCAGACCAGCCCAGCCAAGGTGGTGAAACCCCCTCCACTAAAAATACAAAAACCAGCAAACTATCACAAGAACAGAAAACCAAATATCACATGTTCTCACTCATAGGTGGGAATTGAACAATGAGATCACTTGGACACAGGAAGGGGAGCATCTCACACCGGGTCCTATTGTGGGGAGTGGGTAGGGGGAAGGGATAGCATTAGGAGATATACCTAATGTAAATGACGAGTTAATGGGTGCAGCACACCAACATGGCACATGTATGCATATGTAGCAAACCTGCACGTTGTGCACATGTACCCTGGAACATAAAGTATAATAATTTAAAAAAAAATACAAAAACCAGCCAGGCATGGTGGTGCATGCCTGAAATCCCAACTTCTCGGGAGGCTGAGGCAGGAAAGTTGCTTGAACCTGGGAGGCGGAGGTTTCAGTGAGCTGAGATCGCACCACGGCACTCCAGCCTGGGCAACAGAGCGAGACTCCGGCTCCAAAACAGAAACAAAAACCAGCAACAGAGGAAAAACAAAGAGTATTACCTGGACAACAATGTCATGGTCTTCAGTCTTTTGACCACTGGCAGGATATGGCATTGTCCGTTTTTGCAGAATATGAGAGAGAGGAAGCAGGCAGATTTCGCTTGATCCCTTAGTATCCATTGTTCCCTTTTTCTCCATAAAATTATTTTCCATGATGTAACTTTTGATGTCTAAAATATTGTTTCCAGAATAGAAAATGTGCTTGAAATCTCACTACAGATGGGCCTAGAGGGAAATAAGAAAATTCTGTTAGACTTGTCTTACATTAAAGAGCATTTACACAATAAACCCCATAGCAGTAGATCAAAAACTTGACAAATGGCTGTGCATTTGCCTCAGTTTCCTCACCTGGAAAGTGAAGGGGCGGTCTGGATGAGCTCTAAAGTTATTCCCGTTGCTTAATTTCTCAGGATTCTGAATTCTGTGATAATTCAGAGCCCCACATCCTGAAGCCTTAAATCTTGAGTCTCTCAAAGTTTTTAGTTAAGAAGACAGTGATGGTGAATGTTTACTGTCCATGGATTACACGCCAGACACTCTTTTAAGTACTTCATATGTCTTAATTTATTTAATCCCAAAGCAGTTCATCGAAGAAGGTGCTCTTGTTTTCAATATCCTCAATTTAAAAATGAGACTACTGTGACTCAGAAGGTCAACAAACTCACCTAATAGATACTGCTAATAAGTGGTAGAGATGGAACTCAAACCATCTACCTGTAGAACTCAAGTTCTTAACCACTAAACCCTATTTGCTTGTGAAGTTAGGGGCTTTGCCCAGAAATGTTGTGATAAAGCAACCTTTATCACAACATTTCTGGGCAAAGCCCCTAACTTCAAGTAGCTATAGACATAAATTGCCACACATCGCGAGACACGATGCAGACCTCAACCAAGCAATTTGGTCCACAATTCAGATCAGCCACAGCACTAACTTGTCCTGACTATATTTTCGGACTTTCAGCCATTTCATTTTTCTATATCAGGCATAAATTCCCTTAGGCATTTGAATCATTTCCTTCATACAAATTCAGAAATCTTGCCTATATATGAATTCTTTAGTTCAGGGATTGGCAAACGTTTTCTGTAAAGAGACAGATAGGAAATATTTCAAGCGTTGCAGGCAGTAAAGGCTGTCACAGCTACTCAACTCTGCTGTTGTGGCTCAGAACCGGGCTGTAGTTTGCCAGCTCCTCCTTTAGAGAACTTGGCATTCTCTGTAATGGTTTCTTTGGATAAGCCAAAGGTGTAATAGTTGAAGATAAATTTCCCTGTTCTATACGATGAATTTTTTTTTAACAATTCTGGATTTTAGAGCCTACCCTAAGCAGATGATCCCTTAATTTTTTGAAGAAGTTCCCATTTATATCAAAAGTAATTTTTTAATTTTGAGAAAAAAATTCACAAGTGCAGTTATGTGTCTCATATAATCAAAACGAGGCAAAGTGCGATCTAATTTTGAAGACATTGCTTTAAAAATTATTTTTTTAATTTCCTCTGGTTGTTACAGTATACTAGTAAATATTCCAGTTTTTTTCTTCTGCTTCTGAAAGAAATACGCCCTTTTTTCCCTTAAGGAAGGCTCATATACAAGGGTTTTGATTTACTTAAGAGTAACGCTCAAGGTCATATTTAAGTACTATTAGTATTGCATTATGTTGGTACTAAAGTGCTTAATGGACGCTCAGCATTATTTTTTGTATCCTGATTTAGCACTAATGTTGGATTATTGCTGATCTATGCAGCTTTACGATTAATTGTCCAAATTAGGTCAAGGCAAGCCTCTGTGAAAAAAACGTTCATAACTCTGTATGTTACCAGAGTGCCGAGGGCACGTTCACAATCACCGTCTCCTATAAAGGAACAGCCTATCACCTGAGGCTTTTGTTCAGACTAGGGCAGACAGAACCCGGGCTGGAGGCGAGGGGTCAATCTAGACAAAGAGTTAAATATTTGGTATGCTGCATAGCATTGAAGACAACGTCTGCATGCAGCTGTATTCAATTTTTTAGTTGGATTCTGGCACACAGTGACAAAGGCATTCGTCTGAAGATAAGAGTGACATACTTTTGGTAACCTAAGATGTGTTGTGATGAACATGAGAGAAAGCAAATAGTATGATTTAAGAGCAGTCTGATCTTTTTGGCTTCTTTACAATGTATGCTTTAATAAATTTGTTTAAACTTGACTTGCATTCCTTTATATAAAAATTCATAGTGACTAACAGTGTCATGAATGCTGCTTAAATGAATCTGGAATCTAGAGAAAACACATGTATACAAACCTAGCAAGTGTTATGGTCTTTGGCTTTGCAAAGACAACGTGAAATAGAAAGTGCTTATTGAGTTAATTAAATGATAACATACCAAGACAATTTACTATGGACATATTTAACCTAGTTTTTAAAAAAATAAATAAATAAAAAATAAAACTATGATAAAGTTAGAAAATCTAGGACTTGCTAGAGATGAAAATTAACTGGTTTTGAAATTAACCGGTAGAGGGCTATATCTGAAATTAAACTTATATTACTTTCACTAGAGGAAATACCATGCAAGAGCTTTTCTAAACGAATCCTTTACTTGTAGGAAGTTAATATTTCATAATGCCATGAGAAACACAACAGTAATACATTTTCAGCAAGTAGGCAGGTTTCGCCTTAAAACAAATAAAAATAACTTGTCAGTTATACAATCCTAAATTTTGTGTTGTTTTGATTTTGATTACAATAGTCCCCTATTATCCTTGGTTTTGCTTTCCTAGGATTCAGTTACCCAAAGTCAACAATGGTCTGAAAATGTAAAATGAAAAATTCCAGAAATAAACAATAAGTTTCCAACATTCAGATCTCATGCCATCCCGCCCTGTCCTGCCCAAGATAGGAATCCAGGAATCATTCTTTTGTCCAGTACCTCAGTCCTGTTTGTGCTACTGCCCATTTAGTCACTTAGTAGCGGACTCGGTGATTTCAGATCAACTGTGGCAGTATCGCTGTGCTTGTGTTCAAACCACCCTTCTTTTACTTAATGGGCCCCAAAGTGCAAGAGTAGTGATGCTGGCATATGGTTATAATTGTCTTTTTTTTTTCGGAGACAGAGTCTCTCCCTGTTGCCCAGTCTTGAGTGCAGTGGTGTGATCTTGGCTCACTGAAACCTCCGCCTCCCAGGTCCAAGGGATTCTCCTGCTTCAGCCTCCCAAGTAGCTGGGATTACAGGCACCCATCATGCCAGGCTAATTTTTGTATTTTTAGTAGAGACGGGGTTTCGCCGTATTGGCCAGGCTGGTCTCAAACTCCTGACCCCAAGTGATCGACCTGCCTCAGCCTCCCAAAGTACTGAGATTACAGGTGTGAGCCACTGCGCCCAGCCAATTGTTCTATTTTTTATAATGACTTGCTGTTAATTTTTTACTGTGCCTAATCTATAAATTAAGCTTTATTATAGATATGTATAGATAAGAAGAAAACATAGTCTATATGGGGGTTGGTACTATCCTTAGTTTCAGGCATCCACTGGCAATCTTAGAACATAACCCCCTTAAATAAGGGGAGACTACTGTATTATAAGGTTATACCGAATTCTGAATCTTAAACTATTTCACAAAATCAATTTTGAAAGGTAAGTATTATTTAGAAAGCAAAACTTCAAGGTGAAGGCTTGTGAATGGAATCTGAGTGTATATCACAGAGAATGAGAAACGATCATATTCTGCCTCCTTAGCTCAACTTGTACCACCTCTTAATTTTTTTATGACCAAGCTCCAGGTAATTATTTCCCATCTGTTCTTGATTTAGTGCTCCTGAAAATCAAGGAATACTTTTGACTTAGACTTTTAAAAAAATTTTTGAGAATATATTTACTATCCAGAGAGTACTGATAGATAATTAAATAAGATCAACTGTCCCCTCCAGCCAGCCTTAAATCTGGAAGCAGATGGCCATCCCACAGGCCACATTAGTTTGGGTATTCTAATAAACTGTATAATGAAAAAGAATATCCAGAATTTTTTGTCCCCCAAATTTAATTTAAATTGTATTAGGAAATAAAATATTGCATGCCAATACACAGGTGCTTTTCTACCTCATGACGTAGTTTTACTTATATACGTTATACTCTTCAGGACAAAAACCAACACAATTGCTTACAGTCTAAAATACAATTACTAGTCAAATATATTTTTCAGTATCATAAAAGTCCTAAAATAGATCTATGAGTACTGTACTTTTATACTTACTAGCATTTGTTTTGCAAGGCCCTAAAATTTATAGAAAATGTAAATCACTTTTACAGTTCATAACTATTCTTTTTTTTTTTTTTTTGAGACGGAGTCTCGCTGTGTCTCCCAGGCTGGAGTGCAGTGGCGTGATCTCGGCTCACTGCAAGCTCCGCCTCCCGGGTTCACGCCATTCTCCCGCCTCAGCCTCCCAAGTAGCTGAGACTACAGGCGCCCGCCACCACGCCCGGCTAGTTTTTTGTATTTTTAGTAGAGACGGGGTTTCATCATGTTAGCCAGGATAGTCTCGATCTCCTGACCTCGTGATCCACCCGCCTCGGCCTCTCAAAGAGCTGGGATTACAGGCTTGAGCCACCGCGCCTGGCCGACTATTCTTAACATTACTTGATATACAAGTATTTATCTGGCATATAGAATGTTTCCATAAATACAGCTGTATTTATATAAATACCCTATCCATATATACCACATATGGATACCTCAATTTATGGTCCATATGGATCTTTATATTTAAACTCAGTAAAATAAATAATGTCAACAAGCTTTTAAAGTGCAACCAATTAATAATATTGGTATATTTTTATTCAGACATACTTGAAGACCTGAGAATAATTACATGGTATTTCCTGAGTGTTTACACATTGTGTTATGAACATGTGTTTAATTTTTTCAATAAACTCTTGGTACCCATATTTCTAATAATAAAATTTTCTATCTTAAAGAAGGTGATTAGCTGGGAGTGTTACCATTAAGACTGAATTGATTAAATGCAAATTAATGCAAGATGCAAGTAATAATGCTTTAAAATAAGTACAGACCTGCATTTTAATTGAAAAATACTCACAAAGAACTGCCTTCATATTCCATGCTAAATCTCCCAGTAATTTTATCAGTATGCTACATAACAGAAGAGCAATAGCCATGATGAGCAATGAAGATAACCAATTTCTTAAATTAACAAATACTAAGGAGATAGCAAAGAACTACACTTTTCCTCCTGAACCAACACATTGCTCTTTTCTGTTGCTTCTAGGCCACGCCTCCCATCCATTCATTTGACTTAAATTACAGCCAACTTAACTAATTTGTTAAGAATGTTTTAAAGCATAAGCGCCATATACAATTTTTACATTTGTTTCTCATAGGCCCTTACAACATTCGATTTGTCATCTCTTCTACATTAGAAGAGGTGACTCACTTCCAGTTCACTGGTCAAGAATCAGTAAGACAGAAAACAAACCTATATTCCAAAGTTTAATTCAAGGTTTGTTAGATTGTACAGATTCTGATGTCTCCTTCAGTTTCCTTCTAAAGAATGGAAAAGTTTGAAGCAATGCTCTCTGACGGGTCAAATATGCCTAAGCCAAGGAGATATATAGATGCCCTGGTGCCACAGATTTCTCTCATGGCCTCTTTCCCCTAAGTCTCAGTAATTGGATTGTCACTTGGGTCCCTGACACAGGAACTCTAAGAAAAGATGGCTTCTCAAGGAAGGGAAGAGAAAGCCCTGTGAACAATTAGGGTGATAACACTTCCCATGTGAGTTGCTTTGGGCTCCTTTGAAACTCAAATTCCAGAATGTGAGCCTGTGAACTGTAGCAGGAAGCTAAATTAATATCAAGCATGAGCTAACTTAGGGTTAATTCTCAACCACTACCAATGAGTAGACCTGTTAGGTTATATTCCTGATCAGATCAAGCAGAAAAGGGTAACGAATTATACTTTCAAAGGCGTGTCAAAGTAATAGAAGTAGCAAAGATCCAAAATGTATCAATTGTGCCCAAATAATACTTCCTTTTTCTTTAGGTAAATTACCTTTTGAAAAGCATGAGAATTTTTTTTAAGTATCAATTAATGTTTCCTTCCAAAAGTTTCATTCATTAATTTCCTGCAAAAGAAAAACTTTGCTCTGTTGGATATGTTTCTTAATGACTCTGACCTTTTAGTTAACACTGCATATGGATAAAATGCTTTATCATGGTTAATGAATTTTTTCATGTTAACAAATCCCTTTACGTTGAATAAATAATATTATTCATTATCATTAATAGTCCTTACTGTTAGAAACAAACAGTACAAGTAATATCAAAACTATTCTAAATGTTCTTAAGTTACATTCTATTATTGCTTTTTTTAAAAAGTCAATTCCCGTTTCTATTGAATAGGTTGATTGCTTAAAAATACTCGTTAAGAAACTATTATGCCCATTCAGTATGATATGACAAACCCACAGCCAATATCATACTGAATGGGCAAAAACTGGAAAAATTCCCTTTGAAAACTGGCACAAGACAGGGATGCCCTCTCTCACCACTCCTATTCAACATAGTGTTGGAAGTTCTGGCTAGGGCAATCAGGCAAGAGAAAGAAATCAAGGGTATTCAGTTAGGAAAAGAAGAAGTCAAATTGTCCCTCTTTGCAGATGACATGATTGTATATTTAGAAAATCCGATTGTCTCAGCCCAAAATCTCCTTAAGCTGATAAGCAACTTCAGCAAAGTCTCAGGATACAAAATTAATGTGCAAAAATCACAAGCATTCGTATACACCAGTAACAGACAAACAGAGAGCCAAATCATGAATGAACTTCCATTCACAATTGCTTCAAAGAGAATAAAATACCTAGGAATCCAACTTACAAGGGATGTAAAGGACCTCTTCAAGGAGAACTACAAACCACTGCTCAGTGAAATAAAAGAGGACACAAACAAATGGAAGAACATACCATGCTCATGGATAGGAAGAATCAATATCGTGAAAATGGCCACACTGCCCAAGGTTATTTATAGATTCAATGCCATCCCCATCAAGCTACCAACAAGTTTCTTCACAGAATTGGAAAAAACTGCTTTAAAGTTCATATGGAACCAAAAAAGAGCCCGCATCTCCAAGACAATCCTAAGTCAAAAGAACAAAGCTGGAGGCATCACGCTACCTGACTTCAAACTATACTACAAGGCTACAGTAACCAAAACAGCATGGTACTGGTACCAAAACAGAGATATAGACCAATGGAACAAAACAGAGTCCTCAGAAATAATACCACACATCTACAGCCATCTGATTTTTGACAAACCTGAGAGAAACAAGAAATGGGGAAAGGATTCCCTATTTAATAAATGGTGCTGGGAAAACTGGCTAGCCATAAGTAGAAAGCTGAAACTGGATCCTTTCCTTACTCCTTATACGAAAATTAATTCAAGATGGATTAGAGACTTAAATGTTAGACCTAAAACCATAAAAACCCTAGAGGAAATCCTAGGTAGTACCATTCAGGACATAGGCATGGGCAAAGACTTCATGTCTAAAACACCAAAAGCAACGGCAACAAAAGCCAAAATTGACAAATGGGATCTAATTAAACTAAAGAGCTTCTGCACAGCAAAAGAAACTACCATCAGAGTGAACAAGCAACCTACAGAATGGGAGAAAATTTTTGCAATCTACTCATCTGACAAAGGGCTAATATCCAGAACCTACAAAGAACTCAAACAAATTTACAAGAAAAAAACAACCCCATCAAAAAGTGCGCAAAGGATATGAACAGACATTTCTCAAAAGAAAACATTCATACAGCCAACAGACACATGAAAAAATGCTCATCATCACTGGCCATCAGAGAAATGCAAATCAAAACCACAATGAGATACCATCTCACACCAGTTAGAATGGCGATCATTAAAAAGTCAGGAAACAACAGGTGCTGGAGAGGATGTGGAGAAATAGGAACACTTTTACACTGTTGGTGGGATTGTAAACTAGTTCAACCATTATGGAAAACAGTATGGCGATTCCTCAAGGATCTAGGACTAGATGTACCATATGACCCAGCCATCCCATTACTGGGGATATACCCAAAGGATTATAAATCATGGTGCTATAAAGACACATGCACAGTATGTTTATTGTGGCACTATTCACAATAGCAAAGACTTGGAATCAACCCAAATGTCCATAAGTGACAGATTGGATTAAGAAAATGTGGCACATATACACCATGGAATACTATGCAGCCATAAAAAAGGATGAGTTTGTGTCCTTTGTAGGGACATGGATGAAGCTGGAAACCATCATTCTTAGCAAACTATCACAAGAACAGAAAACCAAACACCGAATGTTCTCACTCATAGGTGGGAACTGAACAATGAGATCACTTGGACTCGGGAAGGGGAACATCACACACTGGGGCCTATCATGGGAGGGGGAGGGGGGAGGGATTGCATTGGGAGTTATACCTGATGTAAATGACGAGTTGATGGGTGCTGACAAGTTGATGGGTGCAGCACAGCAACATGGCACAAGTATACATATGTAACAAATCTGCACATTATGCACATGTACCCTAGAACTTAAAGTATAATAATAATAATTAAAAAAAAATAAAAATAAAAATAAATAAAAAAAAAGAAACTGTTATGCACCACATATTATTCTGATTTAACTGGTCTAGACATTGGCATTTCTAAAAATCTCTCTGGGTTTTTAGTATGTAGCCTAGGTTGAAAATCATTGCTCAGGAGGCCTGAGTCTGGAAGGAGGACAGGAGGCTTTCACAGGATAGGTGACATTTGAGAGAGACCTAAAGAGAAAGTAGGAGTTTCCCAGAGGTTGAAGAATGGAGAAGAAACAAAGAGGCTTGACACAACCTTGGTGGGACTGGACCATCTGTTCTTGGGGAGGTAAGAAAGGAAGTGACCAGAGGAAACCAGAAGGATTGGTCAGGGCCACACTGAAAAGAGCCTTCATAGCCATGCTGACCAGTTGACAGGGAATCACTATATCTTCACATTTTTAAGAAGCAAATATGGCCTGAGCTGATCTCTGTTTAAGATGAAAATCCTGTGAAGTACAGGATGCATTAGAGCATGAGAACTTTGAAATTAGCAGAGGTTTGCATCATTCAGGTGAGAGATGATGATAGATTATGATTGTTCCAGACTGACTTGCTCTATTGTACCTTGGATCACCAAATAAACATCATAGCTTCCTATACTCAATTTTTAAATGTTATCAACAATTGCTGTAAATATGTTAATTCTATGCCCAGAAGATAAAAATATTTGGCAAAAACCACAATTACTTTTGCACCAACCTAATAATATTCTTGATCCACAAGGAGTTCAACAACTAATTCCTTGGTACTAAAGAAGCAAAAATAATTAATAGCAAGTGTTCTTTTAAAAAAATCCAGTATTTACTCAACAGATTTGAATAAATGAACTAATCAGTAGTTGTACCTACTCAGTTATTAGTCCTATAGTAGACACTATAGAGAATGTACAGGGAGCACCAATGGGTTGGAGGAACAAAGTTAGCCCAACTGAAATAATAGTGCACAGTTTTGTACTAATGCTGTGATGCAGATCACAAGTACAGGTGGCATTCAGAAGAAAATACAAAAAGTTTTGGAGGCTTCAGGGAGAATAAGGATCCATTTTATTTTACTCCTAGTGGATACTCAATAAGTATTTCGCTAATACTGCATTGTATGGTATAAATATTTGTTTAGTTACTGCTCATTGAATAAGTGAAATCAGTCTTCAAATTTGCTGTGAAGATGGGCAAGATTTTGGATTGATGACATAAAATAGGGCTTTTGAGATAAGGAGATAAATGAAGACACTGATACAACATAGAGGTTATAATAACCATATCAAGAATTTTAGTTTTAATGCTGTCAGGACCACTGGAGGAATATTTTGCTTGCAGAAGATAAAATTTAAAATGAGAAATTATGTGTCTTCAAATATCCGAAAGCGAGGGAGGCTTTCACTAGAAACTCTATGACTTTCCAGAAAGCAAAATTATGTCCCAAGAGCAGATGCCAACGCTACACTTTCATGCAAACTGAAATTATACCCCTTGCCAGTAAATTTTTTTCATCACTTTTGGTTTTTACTCAAAGGATTAACTTGGTAAGAATGTTACAGAAGACTTTCAAGCAAAAAATAAGGCATTGCACTAGGAGATCTTCAAAGTTTGTTCCAACTCTTATAGTTTAAGTAGCAAACATTAGAATTTGTTTGGGTTCACGTGACTAAGTTTGGACCAAAACAAAACAAAAGAACCCAGGAGATTTCTGCCTAGCATATTAATAATTAAAAAGCAGAGTTTCTCACATTGGATTAAAAAGCACAACACAACTAAAGGCTGCCCATAAAAAACAAATTTGAAAGAGAAAGACACAAATAGATTCAATGCAATACCACCACTTTGGAAAATCGTCTGGCAGTTTCTTTAAAAACTTAAAAATACACCGACCATATGATCCAGTCATTCCACTACAAGATATTTATCCAAGAAAAATCGAAAGCATATGTCTGTACAAAAACTTGTGCATGAATGTACATGAAAATTGTATTTGTAATAACCAAAACCTGGAAACAAGCCAATATCCATCAAGAGATGAATACATGAGTAAACTATGGTATAGCGATACTATGGAATATTGCTCAGTAATAAAAAGGAATAAACTGTTGATACGTGTGATAAGGGATGAACTCAAAATAATTATGGTATGTGGAAAAAGTCTATAACACAAAGAAGTGAACATATTGTAAAATTTTATATAAAATTCTAGAAAATGCAAACTAGACTTTAGTGAAAGAAAGTCAGTAGTTGTCAACGAGTGGGTGTGGTGTAGTGAATGCAGATGGGAATGGGCAGGAGGGAGAAATGACAAAGGAGAATGATGAAACTTGGGGGGATGCATATGTTCGTTATCTTAATTGTGGCACTAATTTCATGGACATGTAAGTATATATATCAAATTGTATGCTTTAATATGTGCAGTTTGGCACACCATTATGATTAAAAAGTCAAAAAGTGGCCGGGCGCGGTGGCTCAAGCCTGTAATCCCAGCACTTTGGGAGGCCGAGACGGGCGGATCACGAGGTCAGCAGATCGAGACCATCCTGGCTGACACGGTGAAACCCCGTCTCTACTAAAAAAATACAAAAAACTAGCCGGGCGAGGTGGCGGGCGCCTGTAATCCCAGCTACTCGGGAGGCTGAGGCAGGAGAATGGCGGGAACCCGGGAGGCGGAGCTTGCAGTGAGCTGAGATCCGGCCACTGCACTCCAGCCTGGGCGGCAGAGCGAGACTCCGTCTCAAAAAAAAAAAAAAAAAAAGTCAAAAAGTTACAAAGTAGCCATATAAGAATTTAATTTCAGAATTGATACATAAATTTTTTCTTTCAAGAGATGTAAGATAGGACAGGATGTGTAGAGTAGAATAGTGACTTCACACTTGATAGGAGACTCTCAAAAATGATTCTTGGATAAAGGTTACTAGGACTACCACCAGAAACTCTCTTCATGATCAACAGACCCTGTGCTAGATATGCTCACTGAGCCAAAGGATCCAAAGCTGGCTTAATAGGTATAACCCATCTTCCTCCTTTTAACCATCAGCAGTCCAAGAATCTAGTGCTTTTTCATTGACATTTTCCAAATCCACCCATGTGGCTTAATGACTTAGTTTTTTTGGGGGGGGGAAAAAAAAAAAAAACCTTTTGTTAAGCTTTAAGCTTTCTGGAATTCTGTAAGGATTTTTTTAGTAGCAAAAAAATGTGTGCAACAATGCATCTTATGTTAATGTTAATTGGCAGAGGGTGATTAACTTCCCTTTTCCATTGAGTTCTGCTCTCACTTCTGCAGAGTGAAGAGAAGTAGCACAAAGGGAGCTAAGAAAATGGGTGCCAATGGAAGCCATCTAATCAAGAGATTCCTGCCATCAATATTTAAGGCAGAGCAGACAAATACTACCAGATGGTACCAACCACCGTAGGGAACAAGACACAGTTGGAACATTAAGCCAGAACCCCAGAATTCCCAGTCACCCGCCACTCAGGCTCATTTTCGTCACTGTTCGCCTAATAATAATGCAACTATGGGCCAGGCACAGTGGCTTATGCCTGTAATCCCAGCACTTTGGGAGGCCAAGGTGGAAGGATAGCTTGAGTCTGGGGGTTCAAGACCAGCCTGAGCAACAAAGTGAGACCCTTGTCTGTACCAAAAATTAAAAAATTATTAGCCAGTCATGGTGGCATGTGCCTGTAGTCTCAGCTATTCCAGAGGCCGCGGTGGGAGGATTGCTGAAGCTCAGGATGTTGAGACTGCAGTGAGCTGTGACCGTGCCACTGCACTCTGTACTCCAGGCTGAGTGACAGCGAGACCTTATCTCTAAAAAAAAAAATTACATAATTATAATAATGACGATGTACTGTGTATTTTATGCATTAAATTTCTTGGGTCCCATTTCTGCCAATATGGGTAGGTTTACTGTACCTCAGCATAAATTGTGTCATGTATGTGTGCCTGTAAATGGGCTGTAAACCTCACCTTAGAGTTTTTTCTTTTTTCTTTCATTTAAAATATCTTTATTAGGAATCAACACTACAGAGGGGACAGCTTATACTTTGTATAGTTACCAAAATATGTACAAAGGGCTAATTAATTAGCATAAAATAGGTAAAATAGTATTTTTCCATGAAGTTTGCCGCAAAGAACTTTATGGATACCACTGCCCTTACAGGCAAGCCCCAAAACCAAATACCTATACTGTCACCTTTGAAGTCTAGAGATAGCTTATTCTTATCTATCCCTTCCTCAATTTCCATCCCTGGTCTGATTGTTGCCTCATCCCCTGTCAGAATATCATCATATATGCCCAGGGCAAACTTTTCATTCAGGGTGCTCTCAGAGGCATTTTTGTGGCTGCTGGCTAATGAAACATGGTACTTTTTGTCAGAATATGGAAGTAAGCTTGCCTTAGTCAGAACCAATTGTAATCAAGTTGTGGAGGGGATCTGTAGCCCCCTATTTGCCTCTGATCATGGTGGTTTAGCATATTTCCTAAATGAACCCTATCAGTGTTGCCTGCTCATATTGCCGTTGGTCAGTTAGCAACACTTTGTTAATAGACCAGATTAGAATTTGCAGTCCACTCCCATAAGTGCTAGTATAGTTCTTGGGCCTTCTTCAAATATTGCTTTCTGTTTTCATGCATCTTTTTAGGTTGCTCTGTTTGATGCTTTTCTTAAGAATTGTTTAATTTGAGCTTTATTATTCTGTCCTCTGAGCAATTTATTGTATTAGTTTAGGGCCACTGGAGACACCTGATCCTCCCCTAGTTGATTTATGAGGTCTTTAGATATTGTACACTTGGATAATGCTTCAGAAGTAATTAAGCAAAATGTGGCTTTGGCAGTTGGAGATAATCAATTCTCAAAAATGATAAAGTGTTTATAACGTACAGTTGATGATAGATGCTTGATTGGGTGGCCTAGAGTAACAATCACCCATCAACTCTTCTGCTCACTCACTAAATCGCCCCATCAGGCTTTAGAAATATTTAAGCGTAAGTGAGAACTGTACTCATTCTATCTTGTAAATTGGTCAGAAGCTGTGGCATGGTGAATTCACCTCTCATGCTTAACAAGGAAAGCAAGCACAAGTCTTTCCTCTGTAGTTTATTTATTCAATAAGTAAATATTCAGTGCCTACCATGTGCCACGCACTATTCTTTGGGAATACAGCCGTGAACCATGGAGTCAAAAGTCTCCCTTGGAATTTGCATTCTAGTTGGAAAAAAGACAACACCATAAATAAGTACAATATTAGTATGTAGATATATGTTAAGAAGGAAAAAGAAAAGCAGGGAAGACTGAAACCTCAAAAAGGGAGTTTCTGTTTTTCACTAGGGGCCAGGGAGGACCTCACTATGAAGATGACGGGAGCAAAGACCTTTGTGTTTTGGGAATTGTCCAGTAAAGCAATGTTTACTACCCTCAGAGATGGGCATTCCCCCAGGTGTGCTTCCATGTCCCTGAGTGGAGCCTCCCTTTGTGCACTAATCTACTGCCTGAGCCAACAGCATAGGGGGACGTGATTTACTATATAGCTTGTCAACACTCTTGTCCTGGTTAGGGCTGAATTTTCTGGCTTACTCTCTACCTAGATCTGAAGCATCTGGCCATGCCTACCATAGGAAACAATTGAAAGAAGAAAGGCAAACAAAACAAATTCTTTTCAAATGATATCACATGGCTTACAGAGGGATAAAAGTATGTCCCGCATAGCCCTGTTAAATACTGATGTCTGCTGATTTAGGAAAAGCTCCTTGTAAGGAAAGATAAAATAGAGATGATGAGACTTTGTTGGCTTTCCTTTATGAGTTACACATGAGTAGGCAAAACATTAGTGGCTAAAAGATAAAACAATTATCCAGTTTTGAGATAAACTTTGTAAATATTCATTTACCTTTGGGTTTCACTAATTGCTGTCCAACGAGAGAACCCAGGGTGATAAGTAGTCAATAATACAACACACTTAAAAGCATTTTCTTCATTGGTTGCATGTAAATCCCAGTGTGCAATTCTTATTCTGTTTTTTTTTTTCTTTTCTTTTCTTTTCTTTTAGTTTCCTCACCGAACTGCTGAAAATTTATCTCTGGCATTCACTTACTGGAATTTAGGGCAATTACATGAGCATAGGTCGGATAATAACTTGTGTCTGTCCATATTTAAATACAATAGATGTTACTTATCAGGCACCAAATAAGAAAGTCAGTTTTCTATTATGCAAATTAACTATCAAACTTGTTTTAAAATATTTAACCTAGTACATTTAATGTACTAGGGCTATCATAACAAAGTGCCACAGATTGGGTGGCTTAAGACAGCTGAAATTTATCATCCCACAGTTTAGGATTCTAGAAGTCTGAAATCAAGTTGCCAACAGGGCCTTGCTCGCTCTCTCTCTCTGAAGGCTCCAGAGGAGGATCCCTTCTTGCTTTCTTGGTTGCTGGAAACCCTTGGCATTCTTTGGCTTACAGATGCATCACTAATCTCCACGTCCACTGTCACATGGCATTCTCCCTACGTATTCCGTTTGTCTTCTCTTTTATAAAGACACCAGTGATATTGGACTAAGGTCCGCCCTAATGCCATAAAACTTCATTTGAACTTGATTACATCTGCTGAGACCCTATTTCCAAATAAGATCACGTTCACAGATGGGAGTGGTGGTCAGGACTTTGACATATCTTTTCTGGGAACATAATTCAACCCGTAACAACTAATATCTTAGTGACTCCATTGCACGTTTTTAAACAGGTCAAATATTTTAAGCCACTCATTTATTGATATTCATGAAGATGATTCTTTACTTTGAAATCCTTGGAATTTGAATAAAATCTGCCTGTGCATCTTTGAACAGTAAAGATTTCACTAGTTGCCAGCAAGAGCCTTAGGAGCTATCATTCCTCAGGCTGATCACATCCCCACATGTACTTTGGATGAACTGGAAAAGAAGTCAGTGGGCTAGATACGAGAAGCTTGACCTAGTATCCACTTCTAATAGGAACACAAGAATTAAGAGGATGGTAAGATAGCTTTCTTCCATAAAACTGTGTTCTGTATTTTGTTAGCTTGTTTTGTCAAAACCTTACTTATGACTTTTTTTCTATGAATGGGTTCCACAGGAATATGTAATTTCAAAATGGAAAGAAAATGAATTATTTGAATCAACTGAGTCATATTTTTCCTTCTCCGTATACAACAATAATTAAGAGATAATAGGAATACGTAGATAGTTGAACTGTAGAAAACGTATGTATAGTGATGTAAAAGCTAAGATTTCCCTTGCCATAGTAAGCTCAACAGTTGCAAAAGTAAAGCAGAAATTAAGTCACTGGCCTTCCCCGCTGACAGGATGAATCACATCTGTAGTGGGTCTTTTCAGCTCCAATGGTTGGCAGTTGGTGATGCACACAGAAAGCCGTTTCTCCATTTCTGCAGCTCACTGTGATTATTTCTTTTTTTTTTTTTTCTTCTTTTTTTGAGATGGAGTCTCGCTCTGTCACCCAGGCTGGAGTACAATGATGCGATCTCGGCTCATTGCAACCTCTGCCTTCCAGATTCAAGCAATTCTTCTGCCTCAGCCTCCTCAGTAGCTGGGATTACAGGTGCCTGCCACCATGCCCAGCTCATTTTTTGTATTTTTGGTAGAGATGGGGTTTCACCATGTTCACCAGGCTAGTCTTGAACTCTTGACCTCACGTGATCCATCTGCCTTGGCCTCCCAAAGTGCTGGGATTATAGGTGTGAGCCACCGCACCTGGTCCACTGTGATTATTTCTTTTTTTTAATATATATATATACTTTATGTTCTAGGGTACATGTGCACAACGTGCAGCTTTGTTACATATGTGTACATGTGTCATGTTGGTGTGCTGCACCCATTAACTCGTCATTTACATTAGGTATATCTCGTAATGCTATCCCTCTCCCCTCCCCTCATCCCGCAACAGGCCCCAGTGTGTAATGTTCCACTTCCTGTGTCCAAGTGTTCTCGTGGTTCAGTTCCCACCTATGAGGGAGAACATGCAGTGTTTGGTTTTCTGTTCTTGCAATAGTTTGCTGAGAATGATGGTTTCCAGCTGTATCCATGTCCCTACAAAGGACATGAACTCATCCTTTTTTATGGCTGCATAGTATTCCATGGTGTATATGTGCCACATTTTCTTAATCCAGTGTGTCATTGATGCACATTTGGGTTGGTTCCAAGTCTTTGCTATTGTGAATAGTACCGCAATAAACATATGTGTGCATGTGTCTTTATAGCAGCATGATTTACAGTCCTTTGGGTATATACCCAGTAACGGGATGGCTGGGGTCAAATCGTATTTCTAGTTTTAGATCCTTGAGGAATTGCCACACTGTCTTCCACAAAGGTTGAACGAGTTTATAGCTCCCCCACCAACAGTGCAAAAGTGTTCCTATTTCTCCACATCCTCTCCAGCACCTGTTGTTTCCTGACTTTTTAATGACCACCATTCTAACTGGCGTGAGATGGTATCTCATTGTGGTTTTGATTTGCATTTCTCTGATGGCCAGTGATGATGAGCATTTTTTCATGTGTCTGTTGGCTGTATAAATGTCTTCTTTTGAGAAGTGTCTATTCAATTCCTTTGCCCACTTTTTGATGGGGTTGTTTGTTTTTCTCTTGTAAATTTTTTGAGTTCTTTGTAGGTTCTGGATATTAGCCATTTGTCAGATAAGTAGATTGCAAAAAATTTCTCCAATTCTGTAGGTTGCCTCTTCACTCTGATGGTAGTTTCTTTTGCTGTGCAGAAGCTCTTTAGTTTAATGAGATCCCATTTGTCAATTGTGGCTTTTGTTGCCGTTGCTTTTAGTGTTTTAGACATGAAGTCCTTGCCAATGCCTATGCCCTGAATGGTATTGCCTAGGTTTTCTTCTAGGGTTTTTATGGTTTTAGGTCTAACATTTAAGTCTCTAATCCATCTTGAATTAATTTTTGTATTAGGAGAAAGTAAGGGATCCAGTTTCAGCTTTCTACTTATGGCTAGCCAGTTTTCCCAGCACCATTTATTAAATAGGGAATCCTTTCCCCATTTCTTGTTTTTGTCAGGTTTGTCAAAGATCAGATGGTTGTAGATGTGTGGTATTATTTCTGAGGGCTCTGTTCTGTTCCATTGATCTATATATCTCTGTTTTGGTACCAGTACCATGCTGTTTTGGTTACTGTAGCCTTGTAGTGTAGTTTGAAGTCAGGTAGCATGATGCCTCCAGCTTTGTTCTTTTTGCTTAGGATTGTCTTGGCAATGCGGGCTCTTTTTTGGTTCCATATGAACTTTAAAGCAGTTTTTTCCAATTCTGTGAAGAAAGTCATTGGTAGCTTAATGGGGATGGCATTGAATCTATAAATTACCTTGGGCAGTGTGGTCATTTTCATGATATTGATTCTTCCTATCCATGAGCATGGAATGTTCTTCCATTTGTTTGTGTCCTCTTTTATTTCACTGAGCAGTGGTTTGTAGTTCTCCTTGAAGAGGTCCTTTACATCCCTTGTAAGTTGGATTCCTGGGTATTTTATTCTCTTTGAAGCAATTTTGAATGGAAGTTCATTCATGATTTTGCTCTCTGTTTGTCCTGTTATTGGTGTATAAGGAGACTTAGACTCACACACAATAATAATGGGAGACTTTAAAACCCCACTGTCAATATTAGATCAACGAGACAGAAAGTTAACAGGGATATCCAGGAATTGAACTCATCTCTGCACCAAGCAGACCTAATAGACATCTACAGAACTCTCCACCCCAAATCAATAGAATATACATTCTTCTCAGCACCACGTCACACTTATTCCAAAATTGACCACATAGTTGGAAGTAAAGCACTCCTCAGCAAATGTAAAAGAACAGAAATTATAACAAACAGTCTCTCAGACCACAGTGCAATCAAACTAGAACTCAGGACTAAGAAACTCAATCAAAACCGCTCAACTACATGGAAACTGATCAACCTGCTCCTGAATGACTACTGGGTACATAATGAAATGAAGGCAGGAATAAAGATATTCTTTGAAACCAATGAGAACAAAGATACAACATACCAGAATCTCTGGGACACATTTAAAGCAGTGTGTAGAGGGAAATTTATAGCACTAAATGCCTACAAGAGAAAGCAGGAAAGATCTAAAATTGACACCCTAACATCACAATTAAAAGAACTAGAGAAGCAAGAACAAACACATTCAAAAGCTAGCAGAAGGCAAGATATAACTAAGATCAGAGCAGAACTGAAGGAGATAGAGACACAAAAAAGCCTTCAAAAAAATCAATGAATCCAGGAGCTGGTTTTTTGAAGAGATCAACCAAATTGATAGACCGCTAGCAAGACTAATTAAGAAAAAAAGAGAGAAGAATCAAATAGACGCAATAAAAAATGATGAAGGGGATATCACCACTGACCCCACAGAAATACAAACTACCATCAGAGAATACTATAAACACCTCTACGCAAATAAACTAGAAAACCTAGAAGAAATGGATAAATTCCTGGATACATACACTCTCTCAAGATTTTAGCAGGAAGAAGTTGAATCCCTGAATAGACCAATAGCAGGCTCTGAAATTGAGGCAATAATTAATAGCCTACCAATCAAAAACAGTCCAGGACCAGATGGATTCACAGCCGAATTCTACCAGAGGTACAAGGAGAAGCTAGTACCATTCCTTCTGAAACTATTCCAATCAATAGAAAAAGAGGGAATCCTCCCTAACTCATTTTATGAGGCCAACATCATCCTGATACCAAAGCCTGGCAGAGACACAACAAAAAAGAGAATTTTAGACCAATATCCCTGATGAACATCGATGCAAAAATCCTCAATAAAATACTGGCAAACCGAATCCAGCAGCACATCAAAAAGCTTATCCACCATGATCAAGTGGGCTTCATCCCTGGGATGCAAGGCTGGTTCAACATATGCAAATCAATAAACGTAATCCAGCATATAAACAGAACCAAAGACAACAACCACATGATTATCTCAATAGACGCAGAAAAGGCCTTTGACAAAATTCAACAGCCCTTCATGCTAAAAACTCTTAATACATTCGGTATTGATGGAACATATCCCAAAATAATAAGAGCTATTTATGACCAACCCACAGCCAATATCATACTGAATGGGCAAAAACTGGAATCATTCCCCTTAAAAACTGGCACAAGACAGGGATGCCCTCTTTCACACTCCTGTTCCGCATAGTGTTGGAAGTTCTGGCCAGGGCAATCAGGCAGGAGAAAGAAATCAAGGGTATTCAATTAGGAAAAGAGGAAGTCCCTATTTGCAGATGACATGATTGTATATCTAGACAACCCCATCGTCTCAGCCCAAAATCTCCTTCAGCTGATAAGCAACTTCAGCAAAGCCTCAGGATACAAAATCAATGTGCACTGTGATTATTTCTAAAAGTTGCTTGGCCAGTGAGAACCTCAGCTTTCCCTCCGTCACAGCCCAAGATGCCTGCCTGCACTTACAGTCTAGGTTTCCATGTAGAAAAGACAAACTCATTTTCATTAGCTCTCAGTTTGAACCTGATGCTCAGGGCCTAGGAACACTTTTGCTATGACCAGATTTCTTTAAAACCATCAAAAGGAAATGTCGGTTTCTGTAGGACTGGGAAGGATCTCTGCAGGTCCCTCCCTCAGGTCTACTTCCATACCGTGACTCTCCTTTCCAGGACCCACCCTTAAAGCCCAAGGGAGAATATGCCAAAAGAAAGCCCAACAAGTAGAATCTCTGAGGGGATGCCCCTCATGTGAACTTGGGACAGATATTCCTTTCTGGCTCTGTGACAGCAGCTGTTATTCCCTGACACTGAGCTGAGAGCAGCCCAGCTGAGCATATCGCCTTGCACATAAATAGATATATTTCCATGCTTCCTGATGGAGATGACAGCTCAGAAAGGGGGAGGTCCAGTTTTGCGCCAGAAAACATCCTCACTAAGAATGTTCTGAGGCTGTCCTTTGACCTCCTGAGTTTTTACCTTCCTTTATATAAAAATTGCACAGATAAGTCCATTCAAAGCCACCACATATGATTGACAAATCAGATAAGAGATGGGATTTGTTTATTGTTTAGTTTTTTTTTTTTTTTTAAAAGAGAATTATTTTTATGGTTATCTAAATGCTCTGGAAATCAGGTTGAGTGTTGCAAGGAGGCTCTTGTTGCCTCTCTCCCTTGAGAATATGTTTCTAATGCCTGTCATGTGTGGTGGAAAACTTAACTCATGCTGCTGTTCCCTTACTGGACTTCAATACTGCCTGGAAATCCTATCCTTTGATAGTTTCTAAGCCAAAGCTCTCTAGAATTTATCAGTTCTCTTGATTGAGGCTGGTTCTCCTTCTTACATTTTATTTCTTCAGGCTTCTAAAAATGCATGCCTACTACCAAGATGAAAAGACGCTGTAGGGGATGTGGAGCTCCATGCCCCCCTCTACTCTCTAGGATGGACCCGGGCAGCCTCCAGATATTTCACTTGCACCTCGGGAGCTGGGAGGGATTTTGAAAGGCAAGATGTGAGAGAAGAGCAGTTTCTTGTTATTTACAACTTATTTACTGGTATCAAATAGTGTATCAAATTTACCCTACAATAAGTATAGCATTTTTGTGTTATCAAATAGAGCTCACATGTGATAGCACATTACTATTAAACAGAATTTTGTGGTCAGCAAAATTCATAGCTGACTCTTCTTGTGACTTCTAAGGATAGCCTCTTTAAGGTCTCAAATGTGAAATTGTCTGATTTTGCATTTTAACCTAAATGAGGTATATGTTCTATAGAAAGGAGATTTTTTGTGATCAGCTTTTAGTCTGAGTCTAAAGAAAATTATCAATATAGAAACTGCCCATTGTACTGAATGTGCTTGACTGTTAGTCTTAGCTTCCAAGAGTATTTCCAAAAGCACGATAAATGTAGGCTGGGGAATCACGGCAAGGGGTACAGAGGAGAGAATGAGAGGTCACAGCAGATTCCAACATATTTTTAAATGATTTCCCCTTACAAATTGATCTTATTTATAAGGATTTGGAGGAAGAAATCATTCACTTGGCAGGATCTTTGTCATAGGTAAAGGGTCATAGTTTCAGAAGCAATATTTGTTGACATACTGGAAAGTAAATTCAGAGACTGGGCATCTTTACAGTTTCACTGCATTCTCCAAACTCACGCTGTGGACCCAGGCCCTCAGGAATATCTTTTTAGAACTGAGTCACATTGGTAAAGAAAACTGGCAGGGGAGACTGGGCTATCCTAAAGGAAAACCCTCTCTGGTGTATTTCTAACTGTGCCCTGATTTATAATATAAGACATAACTCTTCACCAACTAGAAATCATAACAGAAGTTTCAAAACACCTTCCTGCCTCTCATTATCATGTGAAGTTAAAAGATTTTGTTACCTACTATAAAAGCCGCTGAAGCAAAAACTTAAGTAGAAGGTTGTTTATCAGATAGTTGTGAAATGGAGTTAAGGATTAAGCTGGGTAACATCTCCCCCAAACCCATTTTCTCCCCTTTTGTCTCTTTTATGGCATTTTTTTCAGGCAGACATTTATAGGTAACATCCATGTCATCGTTCCAAATAGGACCCAAGGTATGAGCTTTCACCATGAACCTGTCATAGTATCTCGGTGTCCATCCGCCACCAGTCTTTAGGTTTTGTCTGTCACTCAAACACTTGCCTTTGGAAGGTGGGAAAGTAGCCAGTTGTTTCTTTTCATCATTTCACTTTGATTTCTTTCCACTTTTTTTTTGTTTGTTTGTTTGAAACAGAGTCTTGCTCTGTTGCCCAGGCTGGAGTCCAGTAGCACAAGCTCGGCTCACTGCAACCTCCACCTCCCAGGTTCAAGTGAATCTCCTGCCTCAGCCTCCTGAGTAGCTGGGATTATAGGGGCACACCACCACACCTGGCTAATTTTTGTATTTTTAGTAGAGACAGGGTTTCACCATGTTGGCCAGGCTGGTCTCGAACTCCTGACCTCATGATCAATCCACCTTGGTCTCCCGAAGTGCTGGGATTACAGGCATGAGCCACTGTGTCCGGCCAGAGAGGTTTGCCACCAAGCAGCGTAAACATCATCTTCACCTATGTGTGTGGAATAACTTGAATTTTCCCGCCCTAGGAAATGTTCTGTTTGTGTTTTATGCTGAGGGACTTGGCCAAAAATGTCAGTTTCACTGTTTGAGAATTCTTAAGAGAAAGCGTCAGCCTCTAAGTTGTACTTAAAGTAGATACCATTAGGTTTCACAAATCTTTCCCTGTTTTCCTTTAAGAATATTCTGAACATAAAGAAATGATTTGGTCAATAAATAAATGCGGTTGTTGAACTGACCATCTTGTGCTACATCTCTGAATGGTGCCCTACACAGTAACAGCCCAGAAAGGTGTTAGAAATGAGATGTCCTTCACAGGCAGCGTTTGGGGGAGATCACAGAATACCATGTTAGCTTTATAGATGCCAGGAAGGAAAGGAGCAATGCCAGACCTTTTACAAAACCTATTAAATCAGAGATCTGCAAAGGAATCTTGTGATAGACGAGAACCTACAGTCACCTTTATTTAATTAACTTATTTGTTTTGGTATGTGAATGTGAGCCTTCATGTTTCCGTTTTTCAGGTTATATCATTTTTATAAAACAAGCTCAAAGGGTCCTAGAGAGAAAGATGGTTACTTTATGAACCTTGTGATATTCCACATATGTCTAGTCATGATATTTGATGCTTCCTAATCATAAGGTCCTCTGTGCTGTATCATTTTCTGTGCCCTGTAGCTGGTAGTGTATAGTAAATAAACACACACTTCCAGTTTAAAACATTCTGGAGCCAAAAAGTTGAAAGCAGGCTTCACCTATGTGAGTGAAACCTGCAAGATTTGCAAAATTCTGCAAAAATTCTTCCGGAGCCTTACTATGCTAATGTGTATCAAAAACCTCCATTAGAGGAGTAAAATACATTGCTTCCCAAACTTACTTCACCAGGGAACTCTTCTCTGCTGGGCATCTATTGGGGCCAGTGTTGCGTGAATCATGTTCCTTCTTACTTTAGAGTGAACTGATGAGAATCAGTGGCAGGTATGTCAAGACTTATTCATACAGAGTGTTGGGTTTCACCATATATGATAGACACAGACTCTGACGTGTGTGTGTATGTGTGTATGTACATGTAAGTATATACCTATGTGTGTATGTACATTTGGTATATAAGTGTGTGTGTGTGTGTGTGTGTGTGTGTGTGTCACAGAAAAAGGGAGAGAGATAGAGAGGGCAAAGAAAAGGGAAAAAGAGGAAAGATGAATTGGCCCGGGATCAGGCCACCTGATTGTTTGAACCTAGGATTTATTTAACAGCTGCATAGATGTAACACGTTTGCAGGTTTTTGCCTCTTTATTACAACATTAATTTAGCAGCTTCACAATTATAAGTATTGACATGTAATAAATTTTGTGTGAATTAATAAATGCATGAATGAATGCCTCGCAGGTCCCCATTTTTGTGCGTGCTTTCCTGACATTTTCTGAAATGGCTTTGAATGAGGGTTTTTCTTGGGGACCCGTGGATGCCAACTGAGGACAATTACTATGAATATTTGAAAAGCTGAGCCTACAGTGTTCACTTCAGGGGTATTTTAAGGCAAAAGGAAAAAGAAAACTCTCTTTCATTTTGTTTTGCTGACACCTAATATGTTTTAAGTAAAAAATCCATTTTACACAGGCAAATAACTGCTTATTTGGAGCAGAAAATGTATTTATGCCAATTGATAGCCTATTAATTTAGGTAGAAAACATATTTTCCAAAGCATATTTGAATAATAAGCACAATATAATATATTTTAAAGTTTTTTCCAACTGGTTTCTACTTCTGGTTTTTGATTAAAATACACACTTGAAACTGTTATGTTTTTAATAGCACTAAATTAAAAGAATCAGGTTTTCATTTATACAATTATTTTTAACATTAATTTTAAAAATAATCATTGTACCTTAGTGAGCTGGAATTTTTTTTCCCGATAAACTACTTTCAAGAATGCAGAAATACCAGGGTGTGTATCATACACCTGCAACCAGACATACACATGGACACATTTATCTTCTGTTGATCAATTTATAACTCATCCACTGCTAAGCAAAAATCTTAGGGAGTAAATTAGAGCTAGTTTCTTGAATTGCCATTGCTGAGGAGTTTGAAGCTTAATTACACGGGAAGGATACATTTCCTTTGTGTTACACCAACAATACATGTGGTTTTGATGAGTAATAAGCATTCCCTCAAGGAAGACGCCAAGACTACTAGAAAGTGCTCACAATGTAATGAAAAGTGAGACGGTAAAGATACTAAACTCTGGGAGGAAAGATCCTATTATATAATAGTGCATAGGAAAAAAATGAAAGTACACCAAAATTCCAATAAGATTATCATTGGTCATTGCACTTATGGGCAGTTTTAACTATCCTCTGTATACTTTTCCTTATGTTCCAAATTTCGACAATGAGCTATGGTTACTCAGAAAACAAATGTTATGAAAAAATACTTAACTCTCTCTTTTCCCCACTCAATTTCACTACCCTCTTCCTGCAACCTGGTAAAATAGTCAGTAAGCCATATAACTAGAGGCACTTTTATACTTCTGCATAATGTAGATTCTGGCTAAAATCATTTTAAAAGAACACCAAATACATCACAGATGCAAAAAAAGAGAGAAGGGCACAGTAGCATTATATCCATGTGATTCTGTTGGGCTTATTTCCTATAAAAACATACGACTTGAAATTTTGTTAATATATATTGTTCATACAGAGCTGTTAAAGAAGAAATTGAGTTATTTTCCGGTGTGAAAAAGTCTATATGAGAAAGAAAGTTACATGGACAAAATGCTAAATAGCAACTATTTTATGAATGCCAAGATCCAAGCTAGGAAAAGGAAGATTTTCTGAATATTAATTTCTCTATCCAGATAAGAGTGAACTGTAATTTACAGACACACTGCTGTTGGCCTGATGATGGTAAAAACACTTTGCCAAATATTTCTTCCCTATATAAATGATATGCCTGGCCCATCCTACTGTAATATATCTAATTCACTCTTATTTACCTTCTCACAATTGTGGGACAGTTAACCATACTGTAGCATACTTAGTCAAAAAGGTTTTGTTTTTTTTAACTTAACACTGATAATGTTTTTATATTTTATACTCTAAAATATAGCCACCTGTGAATATATGGAGAGAGAAAGATATCTTCGGACTTGCTGAAAAATCAGAAAATTTCCTGTGAAACCTGGGTGGAAAGATTTTTTTCTTAAGCTGTAGAAATAATATGTAAAATGCCTTTTAAAGAAGTTCATGATAAGGGCAATTCATTTGTGATGGGAGGGAATGATTTCCATTTTTGAAAAGAAAAAAATGAAGTCTTCGCCTGGCTGACCCTGCGTCTCCCCTCTCCCAACCACTTTATATCATGTGATGCAATCAGCACAGGCCGAAGGGCCTCCTTTGTACTGCCTATTGATTTATTTTAATAGTGTCATAGAGATTACGGCTGTAGTATGCACATTAAGTGGCTAAGGCCAAGGGAGGATTGGTCCTTCTAGTTGGCTTTTAAGTTTAGGTTTCAATGACCTCAGTATTGTACTTCCAGCAGGCCAATGTCCCAATAGTTGGCTTAAAAAATTGGTGGCTGAATATTTTGTGTCTCCTTTATTGCTGGAAAAAAACAACAAAAAATTGTATTGCTTCTGGGGTGTTCCCAACAGAAGCCTAGAATAAGAATGTTTTTAAAAGATTCTCCACTATTACCAATGTGTTTAATATTAGAAATTTGCTTATCCTTATTGCATAATTCTTTATGTTGCAAGAGGGTAGAGGGAATGTGAATTACATACTTTTTATAAGATGTTGACTAAAGCTAGAAATGTCATTAGAAAACTTACTTTGGAACAGACTGATTTCCCTTTACAACTATTCAAAGCCGAAAGAATATTGAGCAGATGCAGGTAAATGTGCAGGGAAAATTCCTTTTAACCAAAGCATGCTTGTGAGTTCTTTTAGATGGTTTCTTGGGTTATATAAATTTAGTTTGAGGTCATTATATGGATAATTTGTTACTAAGTAAAGTAGTTTGTCAGGTTACGAGACATTAATCTTCCAATAGGTCTTTAATTAGGACAGATGCACTAAATAATTCATAGCAAGACTTGGCCTGGAAACATTTATAATACTCAATTATACCATTTTACAGGCAATGGCAAATTGTTTTTGTGTAGTCTGGAAATTGTGGGACTTAATTAATTACCTTCAATGTTTTAGACATCTGCTCTGCACTCTTTTAAATGCATTAAATTGGCAACTCGTGAAATGTTAAAAATAGAGTTCAAATTCCCAGATGGCAAAGGGTGAAGATCAACTATGACAGAAAAGAAAAAGCCACTCTGTGGTGTACTGGAAATATGAAACCAAATTACATATCCAGTAACATTTGGCTTAGAAGGCTCTCAAGTGTGTGACAATTATTTTTAAAAGAATGAGAAATTTTCATGGTTTTAAAAAGCATTTAACTTGCCATTAAATACACTTCCTCCCTGGTTTCCTTTGATAGGCTGCAGTAAACAAACTGGGAAACCAGGCAGAGTGCGGATATAAAACACATATCAATCTCTGTCATGTAAACACCTCTGAGTGAAATTTATTCCTGCACAAACAAATAACTTTGCCCCTGTAAGTTGTACGAAAGACGTGACAAAAAATAAGTACTCTAGAAGTATTTGCAGAGGCATTTTCATGTCATAGATCATAAATGATGGAAAGGGGAATTAAGAGCTTATTCTATTTGTAATTAGATCACAGAAAACAGATGGTGATGGCTTTGCACTGGGTAGGAGGATGTGACCATTTAAGTAAACAAAAGGAAAAGCGATGTTCATTTCATTTTTCGTCCTAGAAATTTCTCTGAGAAAGATGTTATAAGGGTCTGTGATTAAGAATAATACATGAATCAGTTACAGAGGATCTAAACGCATTCTGAAAGCTCGAAATGAGGCATGAGTTTGCAGATGAAGGGATCGCCTCTGATTGTGATAGTCAGCTGATGCTGTGGCCCTTGGAGCCCAGATATCTGCAGCTTTCTGAAGGGCATTTCTCTCAAGGTTGTACAGTTTCTCCAGAGGGCTTGGGAGATGTTTTCTTCAAATGGGCATAGATTTCAGGTCCTGCCTCCAAAGCAGTTATGCTGGGTCAACATGTGGGATCACATGGAGGCAGAATTGTTTCCTACTTGAGTAGCTCCTGAATGGAATGGGAGAAAATGGAATTGACTACCAACATGCTCAGTGAGTGGACAGGGCTTTGGGGCCAAATCCCTTAGAGAATGTAGACGAACTCTCTCTAGCAGAAATCCAGTGCAAACCACATATGGGATTTAAAGTTTTCTTGGAGTCACAATTTAAAAAGTAAAAAGAAACAGAATGCAATTAACTTCAATAACATGTATTTTATCATCTCCACTTGTAATCAATATAAGAATTATTATTTTTATTATTTTGAGACAGGGTCTCACTCTTTTTCCCAAGCTGGAGTGTAGTGGTGCGATCAAGGCTCACTGCAGCCTTGACCTCCCAGGCTCAAGGGATCCTCCCACTTCAGACTCCTGAGTAGTTTGGACCACAGGTGCTCACCACTACAACCAACTAGCTTTCTCTCTCTCTCTCTCTCTTTTTTTTTTTTTTTTTTTTTAGAGATGGGGTCTACTTGTATTGCGCAAGCTGGTCTTGAACTCCTGGGCTCAAGTGATCCTCCCACCTCAGCCTCCCAAGTGTTGGGATTTTAGATGTGAGCCACCACGCCCGGCCAATATAAGAATTATTAATGGGAATTTTTACATTCTTTTTTAAAATACTAAGTCGGCAAAATCCCATGTATATTTCACACGCGTAGTACATCTCCACACTAATGAGCCACCTTTCAAGGAGCTCCATAGCTCACTGTGGCTAGTGACTACCATATTGGACAGTGCAGCTTTAGGTAATGAATGGGATAGCAAGGTAGCACATATGAACCTCCAGGGTATACATCTAGCATGGTGCTGGGAAGAAACTAAATAGGTACTCATTATAAAGGCCGGAAGAATCCTTCCCACCTGCCAAGCATGAGCTTAGTATTCTCAGAGGCCTTCCCTTATTTTCCTCCATCCCCATTCCCTGCCTCCAAGACAGAAGGTGGCCCTTTTCTATGCCACAGAAGCACTCTATTTTCCCTACATCCCCTTTGGTATATATATATATAGCTATTAATACGGCATCATAATTATGTCTTTACAATATTCTCTTAAGCAAATTTTAAGCATCTTGAGGACAGAGTTGGTGCCTTATCCATGTCAATTTCCTGACACACAAGGGGATGTTCCATAAATATTTGTTAACTTGAATAAAAAAATTCAATCAGCAATTCAGATGAGGGAAGAATGCCAAACTGCACAATCAAGACAGGGCAGAAATGAGGGAGAGGAAATCTGGAGGTGAGAGGGGGCGGGCAGGAAGTGGGGAAGGGAGAAAGAGAAAGAAAGAGAGAGAAGAAAAGAAAAGAAAAAAGGGAAGAGGGAAGGTAAGGGAGGGAGAGGGGAAGGAAGGGAGGAAAGAAGGAAAACTTTGAGGGACACAGCTTATCCAGACTTATGAACTAGCATTTCCCAGAATTGTTCCACTGAATTACTCTGCTTTTGAGGACAAAGTCCACATTTGTAAAACAGGGACGATATCTAGTTTGGGATTAGGGGTAGCACTGGAAATACTTGTGCGTATGCTTGCTTGCCAGCCATAGTGAAGTTTGTAAAGGAAGGCTTTGATTCTGTTGTTTGGTGTAATTACTTGCTCCATTAGAAAACAAAACAATAAGACCCTTGTACACACTCTGGAATGTTCTCCCTAGATCAAGTCACCGTTAATACAAACCTCATCTAAATATTTTCAGCAGTGTTAAATTAAGATAATTTAATTAGAAATCTATTTCTTAACAGGATCAATTATTTTTTACTGTAACAGAATGAAAAGCATACACAAATAAACTAATATTTTAGAGTTACATATGACTTAAATTTTTTTCTTTAATTACTACTATCAGAAGGGATACATTTAGGCTTAAAAATGGAACTATAAAAACTATACAAATTTACCATTGCACCTCTCTAGCTTTGATGTTATTAGACAGCTGTTTGAGGCTAATTTTCCCACTGAAATCAAAAAAAAAAAAAAAAAGGACGAGACAAATCTCTAAAATGTAACCTCATTTTCAAGATGACCAGGCAGAGCCTCAAAATAAAAGAAGTGAAGGAAGGAGAGATACAAAGGTGAGAAAAGTTAGGAAATTTTATTTGTCCTTCTCTTTCAGTTTATCAGAATAGCAAAATTAACAATATCATTCCAGTGTACTCCTTGGGCACCAGCAACATCTTACTGCTTATCTCTAGTACTATCTGGAACCTTAAGCAATTCACTTTGTCCTCCCCTTTGTCCTATTAGAGACATCAGGCAAGACAGCAATAGTAGGAAAAGGCATGTTTGATTACACCATTCAAAAATCTGTCAGTTCTTTCCAGTATTCTTTTAGACTTTCTTCCCCTACTGTAATTCCTCCTACATTCCAAATTTTATTTTCATGAGGCCAACCATTTGTTTCTAATACAGAGAATTAAATCTGTAACTCTCTTTCTTCAAAGTGATTAAAGAAAGAGAAAATTAGCATTCAGAAAAATAATAAATATATATGTAAATTTAACAGGAATCCAATGCTTCTAATTAAGAAAAGGAGAATAGTCTTACCTACTGAGAAGAATCACGAGCATTTCTCTAGTTTATGACAACTTTATTCTGATTAATAAACACACTATATTATTAGTAGTATTAGCGGTAGTATTATTAAGACCTGGTCTTTCTCTGTCACCCAGGCTGGAGTGCAGTGGCACAATCATAGCTCACTGCAACCTTAAATTCCTGGGCTCAAGGAATCCTCACACCTCAGCCTCCCAAGCAGGTAGGATTCCAGGTGTGCACCACCATGGCTGGCTATTTGTTTTTTAGAGATGGGGTCTTGCTGTGGTGTCCAGGCTGATCTAAATCTCCTAGCCTCAAGAGATCTTCCCATGTCAGCCTCCCAAAGAGGTGGGATTATAGGCATGAGCTACCTGTGCCTGGTTTATTATGTAATCATGCTAAACGTGCTCTGTGCCAAGCACTATTGTTAAGTGCTTTGCCTGAATTAACTAATTTGATCCTCATAGTATCCCAGTAAGGGTGGGTTATTATCCTCATTTTACAAATGAGGAAACACATCAGTGGGTTCGGTTCCTTGCTGAAGACAACATTGCTAGGAGGAGGCAGAAGCTGGATTTGAATTCATGTTTACATCACTCCTCTACGCTGCTTTTCCCTAGTGGAGTATGGAACGAGGATTCGTGGGGACCGACCTGGTGCTCATGGACTTGCTCACTTCATGGTCCCTGATGGAACAGGCATGAGGAAAATCCCATTCCCATCACCTACACTCAGTCTGATGGCACTGGGTTTAGGCCACACTCATGATGGCTAATCAGTGAGAACAAATTGTACAAACCTGTACAAATCAGTACAACCTGATGCCGTATTGAAAAAAACTAACTCAAATTGGAAATTCTGCTCCCTGACAAGTCCCATAGCTCCATGAAGAAAGGAAGTGTGTCCAATTTTTAAAAATTTTCCTTGGTGCTTTCTTTTTAATCAACTTCAGGGCCATTATAGTGCCTTCTACAGGTACATAATCAACAAGTGCTAACTGAATTGATCTATGCCTTGGTAGCATTGCCCTTAAAAATTGCACTCTTAAATATGATGAAAAACTAGTTGTATACTGAAAGTGGGTGCGGTGGCTCACGCCTGTAATCCCAGCATTTTGCAAGGCTGAGACGGGTGGATCACGAGGTCAAGAGATTGAGACCATCCTGACCAACATGGTGAAACTCTGTCTCTACTAAAAATACAAAAATTAGCTGGGCGTGGTGGTGCATGCCTGTAGTCCCAGCTATTCAGGAGGCTGAGGCAGGAGAATTGCTTGAACCAAGGAGGCAGAGGTTGTAATGAGCCAAGATCGCGCCGTTGCACTCCAGCCTGGCAACAGCGAGACTCCGTATCAAAAAAAAAAAAAAAAATGTAATTTAACAACTAAGTATATTTGTCTGGTATCTGTTCTAACTATGTTGTTAGTTGATTTTTCAGTATTCTAGGGTTTAAAAAAATGCATGTTGCTATTAATTGTAATGTGAGTTTCATAGAAAGAAGAAAAAGAGTAACCCAAGACTTGAAAATAAAATTATGTTGAAGTATTCATATGATGAAGGAAGGTTTTCTGTGTATATATTATACTAATACTAATGGTACTTATTAGTTATATGGATTATTCATTAAAAGTATAAATTTTTATTAAGTGGTTCTAATTTTATAATTAGAGAAATTTTAAAGTACCTGAGTTAAAATAATGACTTGTTATTTAATTTGGCTTCCTTTCCTTGTAATTAAAAATTCAGTACTTTCTTTTTATCAGATTTCTCTTCACTTCTTTATTCATTGAGCTAGCTACAGTGGTTTCCATGCGTAGATTCTTTTAATGTCCTATATACCTTCTGGAAAGTTAGAAAGTATTTTATGATGCATCACCAATGTTATTTCAAAAACCCCAAATTAGCAGCAAACTTACACATAGGAAAAATAGAATGAGTCAGTGAATTGTTTTATATTGTATGTCTCTTGAGAACAAGTCATCAAAAGTTACAGCATTTTAAAAAATGTACCATGTATACAGTAGAAATCTGTCTTAGCTGCTGTCTGCCTTTAGTGAACATGATATTATGCTTATTTAATTGCTCAAAAAACTTGAGGCAATGCTAAGAAAGAATAGAAGGCTTTTTCCTAGGGTGGAGAAATATGCTGATTGGCTTTACTTCCTTAATTATGGCTTTACAGTTTAGGCATTACAGAAATATTACATATCTGACTCTTAAAGTCTTTACCCATTTTATATTAGACCTTAGATTTCTTCATCCCATTGTTGATCTAAAATGTCTCTAGCTCTCTCAGGTAAAGGAAGAACATGCCCATGTGTTGCACTGGGTAATTCCTATTATTGAAAAGCTGTGTTCAATCTAAAATGACCTTTTCTTGTATTTATTGTCAAGCTAGCTTTGCAGCCCACATTAAATTGAAGCTTTTGTATGAGGACTGAGAAGCCCATTGTTGCGTGTGCAATGACACTCTTAGGATGTTTGCTCAGGACAGCCGGCCCTCCAGCCAGCTGGTGGCAGGAGCCAGAGCATTTGGCCAAGTATTCATTGTTGCTTTTTGAAAGTCCACAGCAAAGACAGGGCATTGGGTCTGAATTTGGACTATAAAGAAAGATGGACAAGTGCTATGCAAAGAAAAAGTTCATCTGTGAAGAGGATCTCTGTGCTTTCATAATCGGAACTCACAGCATCAGTACCTTTGAAGATGTTGAACAAGAATTTTGGGAGGGGCAGAATGGAGATTTGGACTTTTCACAAAAATAAATTTGATAATCAGCATTGGTTTTACTTTAATTTTAGCGATCCTTTATGATTGTACATGTTTATAGTGACAAATTACATCTGTGGGATTCGGGCAGGACTTTGAAAATGGCCTGATTATGATGTTAAGCTGCGTTAAGAGTTTTCTGGGAGGCTCACATGACTTCACTCAGAGAAAATGCCCAAATGGTAAGAGAGGAACTCTCTTAATTGCCTATTTCCCGCATGCTACTGTTTTTTTTAAGCAAAGATTGTTCATTTACTTACCTTTTAAGTTTGTGTTTGCACTTCCAAGTTGAATTTTAAAACCTCTTCTTTTAAAATAATAATAATAGTGATTTTAAAATTCTCTCCTGATTAGAAAGACAATTTCTCAAATTTTAACACTAATTTTATTCTTGCCAAGTTTATTTTGGTTTACATTATATGCACTGTTTTTTTCCCCGAGACCTTAAAAGCAACCTTATTTGAGAAATGTGAATTATGTGATTAGAATGCCCAGTTTTACTAAACCCAGCAGAGTTCTAGCTACTGACCATACACCAGTGGCCTGCACCACTTACGGCAATGACCAAGTAGTGGCCCCCTCTTAACTCTTTTACTGTCTGTGAGTTGCGACCTTCTTTACACACCCACATACCTCTAGTATACATTAAAGTCCAGCCTGCCCAGATCTATTAAGCAGCTATAACTTATATTTTCCATTTGACTATCTCATCCTTCTTCTCTTCTAGTCTCTTGTCAGCTGAGTGTTCTATCCCCTAGAACAGGGGTCCCCAGCCCCTGGTGTGTGGCCTGTTAGGAACCAGGCCACACAGCAGGAGGTGAGTCGTGGGCAAGCCAGGAAGCTTCATCTGTCCTCACAGCCACTCCCCATCACTCACATCACCGCCTGAGCTCCACCTCCTGTCACATCAGTGGCCGCATTAGATTTTCACAGGAGTGTGAACCCTATTGTGAACTGTGCAGGAGAGGGATCTGGGTTGCATGCTCCTTATGAGAATCTAATGCCTGATGATCTGTCACCGTCTCCCATCAACCCCAGATGGGACCATCTAGTTGCAGGAAAACAAACTCAGGCTCCCACTGATTCTACGCTACAGTGAGTTGTGTAATTATTTCCTCATATATTACAATGTAATAATAATAGAAATAAAGTGCACAATAAATATAAGGCACTTGAATCATCCCAAAACATCCCCTTGTCCCCTGGTCCGTGGAAAAATTGTCTTCCATGAAACCAGTCCCTGGGTGCCAAAAAAGTTGGGGACCTCCTTTGTTTGCCCTAGAACACTAGAGGAAGAAGAGGGTCACTTTCATGGGTGTGCAACTTACACACTCAGAAGATCCCTCAGCCTGGCCGAAAGCTCTGCTGTTGCCATCTTAAAAATATTAGTAATTTTTAAACAAGGGGTCCTGCATTTTAATCTTACATTGAGCCTCACTTTCTTCCCTGCTGGTTCTGAGAGAGAAGATGTGAGGAACTGGGAAGGCCCTGAGCTCTGCAGAGTCTCTCTTCATCATTGTGAGTTTCATTTTGGAATACCTGGTCACTAGCCTCTAGTGCACTGTTTCAAAGAATATGTCAGTGAACATTGATGCAAGAAGCACTTACTAAAAATGGTAGATTCCTCAGCCCGGACAAATGAATCACAGTCTTGAGGGATGGGGCCAAGAAGTTTGTTTTTTCGTAGACTTCCCATGATTCTCAGTTCACTAAAGGCTGAGAACCTTTGGCTGGTGAATTGCACCTCTGAGTTGACATATCTCTAATTCTGTGACTCCATATTGGTGGGTTCACAACTAAAGGAGAGGAAACAAAAGAAAATGAATTCTGTTAGCTCCAGTACACTTTATGATACATTGTCAGAGGACAAAAATACTGGTTTGTACCAGAAAAAGAACTCTGTTTGATTTGGCAGAGAATTGTGATGTCTTCATTTGAGGCTAAGTTATTTTAAACCACTTTTTTGGGGAGTTCCTATTTTCACTTATTTCTGCTACCACCATTAGAAAATGGAATATTTTAGTTAGGCAATTATGGGTGATCAAACAGCTATTTCAGCCAGTCACTGGCCCTGTCAGGGACTTTGCAAAGATCAATTGCAATGACAAGGATTGTTGTATTAAAGTCAGCTAACCAAGGCATCAATCATTATTTAAAATAGCGTTTTTGCAGGTAGCAGAGTTTAGTGGTTGAGAGGCTGCATTTTGGAGGCAGACAGGCCCCAGTGGAAACCAGACCTATCATTTAATAGCGGGACCTAACACAATTCTTTTTTCCCAACACATCCTAGGTTTTCATTTAAAAAAATCATTGATAAGGATATTAATAGACTGTACTTTATAAGGTTGTTTTGAGAACAAAGCAAGACAGTCCAAGTGAAATCCTAGTGCACAGTACCTGGTACATAGTGTTAAATATTAAATATTAAATAAAATATTATTTTTAACTGCCAAGAAAGATTTAAAAATTAAGATCTATGAAAAGTTAAGAACTGAAGCCAAACTGAAATCCTGTATTCAAATAAATTCCAGGTGTAATAGCTAATCCTTGTATATTTTTCCAAATTGTGTACAGGATAAACTCATTAATTCAACCTTACAACAGAGAAACTGACTTCAAATTAGCAGGCAAGCAAGCATGGAGGTACAAATGGTTATGCATAGGAAGACAGAAATACAATGTCAAAATGTGTTTGACACATTTGTTTTGACAAGTGCAATGATTAATTTTCTGTGTCAATTTGGCTTGGCTGATTCCTTGCCCAGTTATTTGGTTACAGGACAGTCTAGGTGTTTCTGTAAAGGTATTTTTTGATGTGTTTAATATTTAAGTCAGTAGACTTTGAGTAAGACAGATTACTCTCCATCATGTGGATAGTCCTTATCCAATCAGTTGAAGGCCTTAAGAGAAAAGACTGAGGTTTATACAAGAAGAAAGGAATTCTGCCTCCAACTCAAGACCTGCCTTGCAGATTTTGGGCTTGTAAGCCCCTATAGTCACTGAATGAGTTCCTTAAAGTCCCTTTCCCTCTCTCCCTTTGTGTAAACACACACACACACACACACACACACACACACACAATAGATAGATAGATAGATAGATAGATAGATAGATAGATAGATAGATAGATAGATGGATAGATTGTTTTTTTTTCTTTTAGAGACAGAGTCTCACTCTGTCACTCAGGGTGGACATCAGTGGTAAGATCATTATCTCACTGTAACCTCAAACTCCTGGGCTCAAGTGATCCTCTTACCGCAGCCTCCCAAAGTGCTGGGATTACATGCATGAGCCACCATGGCCCAGCCTATGTATGATGTATTTATCATATATATATTAATTTGGGCTGCTATAGCAACAATACCATAGTCTGGGTGGCTTGAAAAACAAATGTTTTCACAGTTCCAGGAGATGGGAAGTCCAAGATCAAGATGCTGGTAGGTTCAGTGCCTGGTGAGGACCCTCTTACTGATTCATAGATAGCCATGTTCTCACTGCTGTTTCCTCACATGGTGGAAAGGAATGACAGGGCTCTCTGGAGTCTTTTTTATAAGGACTCTGTTCCTGTTCTATCTATCTATCTATCTACCCTTACCCCTCTAATCCCATTCATAAAGTTTTACTATCATGGCCTAATCACCTCCCAACGGCTCTACATTCTAATACCTTCACTTTTGGGGTTAGAATTTCAACATACTACATATCTACATATAGATTAGTATATAATATTAATTACATATAGATTATTATTAGTAATCACAGTTCTCCAGAGCAACAGGAACTATATATAGATATATATACACATGATATATCTCGAGATAGATATATATACACATGATATATCTCTAGATAGATATATATACACATGATATATCTCTAGATAGATATATATACACATGATATATCTCTAGATAGATATATATACACGATATATCTCTAGATAGATATATATACACACATGATATATCTCTAGATAGATATGTATACACACATGATATATCTCTAGATAGATATATATACACACATGATATATCTCTAGATAGATATATATACACATGATATATCTCTAGATAGATATATATACACATATATCTCTTTATATTTACCGAGGTTTATACATATATCTATATATAGATGTATTATCTAGTATATAGGTATATCTAGTGTATATCTCAATATATCTATATATAGGTCCTACTTTTCTAGAGAGTCAATACAACACAATGACTAATATAACACAAGCTTTTTTGCCCAGGCTGGAGTGCAGTGGTGCGATCTGGGCTCACTGCTAGCTCCGTCTCCTGGATTCATGCTGTTCTCCTGCCTCATCCTCCTGAATATCTGGGACTACAGGCATCTGCCACCACGACCAGCAAATTTTTTGTATTTTTAGTACTTTTTACTTTTTTATTATCGCACAGTATTGATGTGATATTCCATTCAGCATTTGGCTCACAAAAATAAATATTTTGGAATGCAGTTATTTTAAGGAAGCACTTGGATATTGAATCCTCACTGTGATATCCAATGAAAACACTTTCCTGTAATGGAAATTAAAGACAAGATGTTGCAGATCAACAGAGAATGTGTGTAGAGTCAGGACTGTTACTGCCCCGTTTTGTGCTTACCTCATATGCATTGCTCTGCCCTCCAGGCTGTGCTGAAGAAGCTGCGATTTCACAACTGCTTCTGCACAAGCAATATGGATAAAGAATTTTGCCTTTCCATGAAATGGCTCAGCCAGGGTAATTATTTATCTGTGCAGGCTGATGCCTTAAGCTTAGTGCCTGTGAACTCCTCCGAGAGCAGAGATGGGCGTGATTGACAGATAGCTGAAACTCTGTCACCTGGGTAAAACCCTGCTGGTAATGAAGCATTCATACTCAGACCTCACCTTTCTGGACCTGCCAGGCTGCATTTGCTGGCAGCAACTCTGAAAGCCTTCCATGGGAAAATGATGTTTCAAAGGTGCCAATTACAGCACATATGTATTTCACCTTGAGAATTTCAATTGGCAAAGATAATATCATGGATTGCCCTTATAGTTTTGATGGGACATTCATTTGTACTAAGAGATCTGATCGAAATGCAGTTATTAATGGAGGCTTTTGAAAACAGTGCATGAAAAGCAATGGGGGATTGGTTTTTTTAAAAGCATGTCCTAAAGGACCATTTACCAGCTAGTGCTCAGCAAATGTTTAAAGAATAATGGTGTGCAAATAAGCATGTTCACCTAGAAACCAACTGGATTCTGATTCCCTGATGGAACATTGTATGTAAATATAAATTAGCTTGTTCTAACCCGTGGCATTGGACACCTAGACGCGGCTTCTTTCCTTTTGCACAACACGGACCTGAGGAGAAGGAAAACAGAGCTTACCTTGTTCCTGCTCTGTCCAGACAACCCTTACCCCTTTGTTATTTTGCTTCTTTTTAGGATAACTCTTAGGCAAAATAATGAAGCCAGAAACCAACATGGTCATCAGTGCATGTTTATGGAACATCTACTATGGGTCAAGTGTTTTACATATGTCGTTTTACTTAATCTTCATAAAAATCCTGTGAAATATGAGAGAAGAAGCATTTTTGTTTCCATTTTCTCTAGAAGAAACAGATTCTAAGGGTATCAAGTAATCAGTCCAAAGTTGTCTAGATAGGTAAAGTTCCAACGACTTTGTCTCTTTGCATTTATTTCTTCTCATGTAAGTACAAGTCAGTTCCTCTCTCTCTCTCTCTCTTTCACACACACACACACACACACACACACACTCTCTCTCTCTCTCTCACTGTGTCTGTCTCTTTGTCTCTCTGTTGCTCTTTCTCTCTCTCCTCTTTTTTTCTCTCTGGGTCTCTCTCTCTCGCACACACACACAGACACATGTACACACACACACACAGATAACCTCTGCCCTCTTCTGTACTTCCAGACCTCTGTTGTACTGGGTGAAAACATTGGATAAACTCCTTCACACTCAATTGGTAGAGACTTAATATACTGTGCCTTCCCTGAGCATTTTAATAGAAGAGGTCAGGGACAGGGTGAAGCTTAGTAGAAAGAATCGCTTTGTGAATGGATTCTCGAAATCTGTAAAGAATGTGGCTTTGGACTGAATGCTTTCTCAGAACCCCTCAGACAATCCCACTTGGGAACTTTGTCCTCTCCCCCAACTCGTGGGTGCTTTTAATGTCCCAGTTTCTTGTCCAGCTGCTGCTGTCTGTCTCCTGGGCAGCTCCTCCTTGTCTTTCAGACTTTACATCATGCAGACTGTCCATCATCCCAACAACTCAACAGATACTTTTTGAAGGTACAAATCAAAATTTTGGTTAGATTCTTGGTAAAATGGTACTAGATCCTGAAAAAAACATCTGATTTTGGAATTAACCTTAACTTGGTATCCTTCTCATTGTCAAGGGCCTTTTCTTTGGGCAAGGATGTTAATCTGCAGGCCTGAATACCCTAGACACTGGGCTAGATTCATTCTTCCTTTTTAACTTTTACTTGAGCAGTTTGACACAGGTTTTAGATAAGCTGAGAAGCACGTCCACCTGCCATAGCAAATAGGAAGACAAGCACTCTCTTCCATATGGATGACCCAATTCTACTCTCTCAACCCAGCAGTGGCCCTAACAAGCAATAGAACCCCTTGGCTAGTTATTTTCAGAAATGACAGCTCTGTAGCAATTATGGAAAAACTAGGATCTTTGTTTTTGACAGGAACTCTTAACATTCAAAGGGAGAGTGAGACCCAGCAACACAACAGGGTGGGGCATTTCATTATTTAGGGCTAACTTGGGCAACAAAATCATTCTAACAGGATCATTTAGATGCCACCCGAGTCAAAATGAAACTTTCTCCAAGCCCCACGTCAAGGTTCCCCGCAGCAGCGGTGGATAAGTGGTACATCAGACCCTCACATTCTTCACTGGCCTTGTCACATCCTCCGTAGGGACATAATACAGCATTGGAGCATCACGAGTCCAAAACCGCTGCTTGCCTGTCATCTTCCTGCAGCCTCCACACAGTAGAGGTGTTCCTCCAGCAGTGGATTTCCAAAACAAAGCACCAGCTTGACTCCTGCTTGTCAGAGACGGAGGCCCCCTGAGCTCTCTTCCTTACAACAGCACACAATAGCTGCCGGCTGTGTTCTGCATCTCAATTCGGCAGTGTTTGCTCCCATCAAATCCTGGTTGAGAGAAACAGCCCACCAGGCCTGCCAAAATCGGCTTCTTGCGAATTCCTCACTTTGGGAGAATCCCTCACTTCAAGAAGTTACATAGGTACTTGGAATGTGTGACCTTAGCTGTGCCCTCAACTGAGCTATGAATTTAACATGATGCCCTTGGCTTTGATCTGGGGGGTCGATGTGAGAAACTACCACAGGAAGAATGCCCTGGCATTTTGCAGAGTGGCTCTGGCAGGCCCCATCCATTACATTGTCCAGTGCCCCATATGATTGCGTGAGACTTAGACTTCCGGGCTCACCTAAAAAGGTTTTTCTTCTGATGAAAAGGTGTGCATCCATTTATAAGATAATGAGGGCTCTTTAACCTATCACGTGTCTCTCCTTACCTGAGCTGCAAAAACCCAGGGCTAAATTTTCTTCTCAGTCGTAGCAGCTTTCTTTTACTTAAGCTTAGGATAGAATTATTCCTACTCTTTGTCCTCTTATTACTTGACATTTTGGTAGACATAGAGTTAGACATTATCTTGTTGATTCTCACAACCACACCCAAGAATATCTACTTATTATCATTATTTTATAGAGCAGGAAAATAAGGAGAGAGAGATGAAATGATTTGCCCCAGTTGACAAAGTCCCGTTAGGAACTTTGTTAGTTATAAACAGTAAACAAAGGAATGGAAAAGTCACAGTGTGTAGTCATAGTGCATGCTCTGAGTCTATGTAAAATGTTTTTAGCCAGATGTGGTGATGCACACCCGTACTCCCAACTACTTAGGAGGCTGAGGCAGAATGATCACTCGAGCCCAAGAATTCTAGGCTGCAGTGCACTACGTTTGCCACTATGAATAGCCAAGCACTCTAACCTGGGCAACAAAACAAGACTCTGCCTCTAAAAAGAAAAATGTTCTTGTGGTTGTTATCGTTGTATAACCCTGGCGAAGCCACTGACTGTGTTGATATGGCACTTGTTCAGGAAACCAGCCCTTCTAATGTCAGGTAAGCCATGCGGTGTGAGGGCCAAGAAAAATGTTTAAAACAAAAACTTACCATAACATTTAAAGCTCCACATGAAAAGATATAGATCTATCTCGTGTACATATGTTTTGCCCTGTTTTTAGGAAGCAAAATTTAGAAGACAAGTAATTATAATTTAAGTAATTTGTTTAATACAATACCTGAAATTACTGTCAGATAAACATTTCTTGAGAAGATCAAAATATATGGTTATTTTACATTTTCCCATTTGGATCTCTTTCAATTTCTGCAGTTTATTAGCTTGGTTCAGTGTCTTTGAGCATTAGTCAACATTTAAAATGTAGGTTTTTATTATTCTCGAAGAAGCAATTGCTTCCGAGGGAGAAAACATTCTGTAAATTACATGTAAATGTTTTTACTTGGATGAGTTCTTTTGCATCTGTGCAGAGGATCATTTTAATTTACACAAGAATGAAGGTTTTCCGTGATTGAATGTAGTATGCACGCTTGTGTATCTAATTTCCACTTCATTTATACCAAAGTCTAGCAGACACAAGGGGCATTTTGTTATAATGTAAGTGCTACTTAAAAATAAAATAAAATTATAATAAAAAGCTAAGGATTAGTGTGCCACTTCTAATTTTATTTCAGAGCTGCCCCTTGGAGTGGGTTGGAGCAGATCTGAGTCTTGTAATTTGGCATTATGATGCTCTAAAGATACAGACCATAAAGACTTCCTCCTAGGAACAAAGCAGATGAGAAACTCAGAGATGTGATTGACTAAAAACATCAAACCGTCTCCCCTTTCCCTCACAACTATACATTTTAGAGTTCAGTGTATTTTTCCTATATAGAAAACTGTTCTATAAATCATTTCTATTTCTTTTTCCTTAATCTCTAAGATTATGTAGCCTTTGTAAGAATCGGGTGTTTGAAAATCCAAAGGATTATAAAGGCTTCAGCTAATTCAGCTTCATCTCTTTGCACCATTAAAATCTTTCAGAGAAATAACCAGCTTCTAGTCATTGTTTATTGACAGTGAAAAGGATGTGACATTTTGACATTAATCAGTTGCTAGGCTGGAGACAAATGTATAGGTTTTGATGTTCTAATATCACTGCAAATGTAATAATAAAGGCCACTGAAATGTGGAAATGGGTGTGAATATTTGCCTCTTCCTAACTGAGAACTACAAGACTTCTTTTTATCTTATTAAATCCACGTTATTAAATGCCCTAAATTAATGAAAGGTTATTGCTTAAGAATTCAAATTTATATAAAACAGCCATTTCGAAGCTTTTAGTCTCCGAGCCGCTCCTTCCTCTTTACAGCTTCTTTGTTAGGCACAACTACATTTTTAGCATTTTTCTTCTATAGTCGTTTTTGGGTTTTTTGTTTGTGTTTGTGTTTTTTTCATGCTGTCATTTTTCCCCTTGGCCATCTTGGGAAATAAACTGGTGGAATTTCTCCTTACAATAGAGAGTACTGAGACTCTGGAAGAGTACAGACATCTTGCCTGAGATGTACAGTTGGCAAAGAGAACTGATAGGGTCCCATTCTCTAGGGAGGGCCAGCACATTTAAACAGGCATGGTCCAAGGTGGAATGGAGGTTAATGAGCATTAATACGTTTCCTTTGCATCCACCAAGACGCCTCCTGGGTGGACAGGTAGAGAGCTAAGGCAGCCCCAGGTTGATTTCCCAGGACAACTACAGTTGCAGAATCTTTGGGAAGGACTTGTGTTTTCAAATTCTGAAAGCTAAGTGCCCCAGTCTCAGATATGCTGGTCAGTTACCTGCCTACAGAACCGTAATACCTCCCCTAATGAATATAATTGATTACAAATTAATTTTGAGCTACTTTCAAATTCTCTAAAGCACAGGTAATTTTGAAGGTACTTATGGGATGTTGCAATGAATTAATCACTTTAAGATAGAAAGAAAGGGTGTAAGATAGATTTTTTAAAACTTTCAACCTTATGTTTATTTTCTTATTAATATAGGTGGCTTTGTTTGGCTAATCTTATTTTAATTTAATTATTTTATATTAGATGTGCTAATTATATAAACACTAATTACCTGAATCCATTTAATTCTGTGGCATTCATGGTTACTTGACAAATACTGAATTGAATGACAACACCTAAATAAAACTGCATGACTTAACTGTCTGGTGCAATATTTGCATTATTAGTTAGGGAGTTGTCATCTTGTAAAGAAATAAAATCATGAACTGTTTATTTACCATAGCTTTACTTAATAATACAACAGGAGATATTGCTGTCTCAGACAATGTAGCTTCTAATCTTGGTTTAGAACCAGGATAGCATCCTTAAGATTTAGAAAACTTTGAATAACCTTTTAAAAAATGTTTTTAAAATCATATGCTGTGCCAATTAGTTTTATAAGTCTAATTATCAATATATTGCTTAAAAGTTCATGAACTGCCAGTATTGCTTTTGTCTCTCAGATGGATTCTAAGGCAGCTCTTATAGTCTTGTCTATAGGCCAGTTGTGATCACTAACCCCTGTAATCCCAGCACTTAGGGAGGCCAAGGAGGGGGAATCATCTGAGGCCAGGAGTTGGTGACCAGCATGGGCAACATAGCAATAGTAAGACCTCATATCTACAACAATTTTTTTTACATTTATAGTGTTGTAAGTGTGAAACACGTTCAGATGTATATCCAAAGTTTTAGGACTTTCACTTAATAACATATTTTATCATCTAAGTTTGACACAACCTTTTTTTCTTTAAAAACAAAATAAGTTTGGGTCAAGATGGCAGTTATAACAAAATATTTTGTTTCTTCTCTTACCCCAAGTTCCCTCAAATTAAAAAAAAGTAAAATTTTTAATAATTAATACTTCTGGTAAACAAGAACATGTACCATGAAGAAATAAGAAATTTTAAGGAAATGCAAAAATTTAAAGGCAAGCAGGATTAGATCCACAAAGGAAAAGAGACTGTAAAAAAGCAAAGCAAACATAACAAAACAAACAAAAACACTACCCAGATTAAATATGAGAGAAGACTACTGCTGAGAATTTTCTAGGGGTACTCCAAGCTCATGACCAATGAACACAAGTAATGGGAGAAATCCTTGGAGCAATGATCATGGTGATTGTACAGCAACTGTATTTGGGGCTGCCCAGCCAGTCAGCCCTTTTCCATCCTTGGCTTTTTTGCTCTGTGGGCAGCAAAACAGCCAAGATGATTTCATGGGAAAATTCTACCATATCTCTAAAGAACATATAATTTCTATATTATACAAATAGTTTCAAGGAGAAAACATAAAAAAGTTTTCCAACTCATTCTTTAGGGCTAACATAATAAAGTACCATAAAATAGAAAGAAAGCTATAGTCTAAGCTTGTTTCTGAACTTAGATGCAAAAGTCTTAAATAAAATAGTCACAAATGAAATCCAACTGTGTATTAAAAAGAGCATTTCCTAGGAGTACAATCATGACTCATTATTGATACTTCACTAGAATTTATTGAAAATTAGTATCACCATATTAACAGATTCTAAAAATTCAATCTATATACTCAGCTCTATTGATGCCAAAACTGCATTCGATGTAATTGAATACCAAATCCAGACCACAACAATGAAACAAAAAAGAGAAACATAAACCCAAAACAAAACAAAATACCTCTCAAACCACACTCAGAATACAAAGAAAACTTGATAAAGGGCATCCAACAAAAATGAAACCAAAGTTTTTGAAGAATTTCCCATTGAAGTTACTAAGGAGAAGAGGAGAGAGGAATATCTGTGTAACACCCAGATTCTGAAGTGACCTCTGCGTCTTGGTGGTCCTGCCTTTCTGTAATCCTCTCCCCCTTGAGTGTGGGTGGGACCTGTGACTTGCTTCCAACCAACAGAATATGGCAAAGGTGATAGGAGGTGACTCCTAGATTACTTTATGTTGTATAAGACTCCATCTTACTAGCAGACTTATTCTCTTTCTCATTCTCCTACTGGCCTTAAGGAAGCAAATGGCCATATTATGAACTGCCAATGGAAAGAGCCACATAGCTTGCACAGTGGCAGTATCGCAGCCAATAAGGTTTATCTGAAGGTGATTACTGGTAATTGGAAAGGGCCACATGACTGTAGGCTGTGAATGGAATTGAGGAGCTGAGGGAAGGCTCTGGCCAACAGACAGCAAAAAATGTTAAAGCTCCCAGCCCTACAGCTACAAGCTATGAGGAGATGAATTCTGCCAATAACTTTACTGAGTTTGGAAATGGATTCTTTTCCAGTTGAGCCACCAGATGAGAATACAGCCCAGCTGACATCTTGATTGCAACTTGTGAGATCTTGATGCAGAGAGCCCAGCAAAGCAGTGCTCATGCTCCTAACCCACATAAACTGTGAGAAAACAAATGTATGCTGTTTTAAACTGCTAAGTTTCAAAAAAAATTGCAGCAATAGATAACAAATACAGTCTATTCTCACCGCTACTTTTTATAACATTTAAGGTTTTTATTTAATGACGTGATATAGAACATTGACATACAATGAACTAACTGTTCAAAGTGTGCAATTTGATAAATTCTGACTACAGATACACACAACTGTGAAGGCACCAAAATGATTAAGATAAAGAACACAACCATCACACCTAAAAGGTTCCTTGGGTCCCTTTGTAATCTCATCCCTGTCTTGACCCCCATTACCAGCCAACCTCTGATTTGCTTTCTATTGCAATAGATTAATTTGCATCTTCAAGAATTCTAGAATGTACTCTTGTTTTGTCTAGCTTCTTTCACTCATCCATTGAGTGAAATCTCTCTCACATTGAGATTCATCCATGTGAGAACATGAATTAATAGTTTATTTTGTTGTTATTGAATAGCATTTCATTATACAGCTACACCACAGTTTGTCTTTCACCCTGTCGATGGACATTTGGGTTGATTCCAGTTTTTTACCATAAAAAATAGAACTCTTTGAACATTCATGTACAAGTCTTTGTATAGACATGTGCTTTCATTTCTCTTGGGTAGACACCTAGGAGCCAAGCAAGTGGGTCATATAGTACCTATGTTTAAATTTTAAGAAAATGTCAAACTGCTTTTCAAAATTGTTATACCATTTTACATCTCACAAAAAATGTGTGAGAGTTTCAGTTCCTCCACAGCCAGCACTTGGTATGATGTGTCTTTTTAGTTGTAGCCATTATACTATGTGGGTAGTGATATCTCATTGTGATTTTAATTTGTATATCCTTGATGACTAATGATGTTAAACATCTTTTCATGTTCTTATTTTACCACACTTAGTAAAGTGTCTGTTCAAAATCTTTAGCCTATTTTATATTGGATTGTTTTTTATTACCAAATTTTGAGAGTTTTTTATATAGTCTAGATGAAACTCCTGTATTCAACATGGGATTTGCAAATCCCGTTTTCTTTCTGTGGGTTGTCTTTTTATTCTCTTACCAGTGTATTCTAAAGAGCATCATTTAATTTTGATGAAGTTCAATTTATTATTTTTCTTTTATAGATCATGCTTTTGGAATTTTATCTAGGAAAACGTTGCCTAACCATAGGTCACAAATATTTTCTCCAGTAATCTTTATAAATTTGTGTAAATCAAGTTTTCACCTGTTATTATTTTCTTCTGCTTGATATACTTTAACATTTTTTGGAGTGCAGGCCTGATAATGATGAGTTCTTCTAGCTTTTGCTATCTGAAAACATTTTCACTGAGCCTTAATTTTGAAAGGTATTTTCACTGGGTAAAGGACTGCATTTGCAGTGTTATTAGTTGCATTTGCACGTTATTATTTCAGTACTTTTCATATTGTTGGGGCATTGTTTTTTAGTTTGCATTGTTTCCTATGAGAAATCTGTTATCATACTTATTTTTGTTCATTTGTACATAATGTCTTTTTTCTCTGGCTGCTTTTAAGATTTTCTTTGGCTGGCCACTGTGGCTCATGCCTGTAATCCTAGCACTTTTGGGAGGCTGAGGCAGGTGTATCACCTGAGACCAGGAGTTCGAGACCAGCCTGACCAATATGGTGAAACCCCATCTCTACTACAAATACAAAAAAGTTAGCTGGGCATGGTGGCAAGTGCCTGTAATCCCAGGTGCTTGGGAGGCTGAGGCAGGAGAATTGCTTGAAGCTGGGAGGCGGTGGTTGCAGTGAGCCAAGACTGTGCCACTGCACTCCAGCCTGGGCGACAAGAACAAAACTCCATCTCAAAAAAAAAAAATTTTTTTTCTTTTTCTCTCTGCTTTCAAGCAATTTGATTATGATATGCCTTGGTATAGTTTTCTTCATATATTTCTTGTGCTTCTAATTTGTTGACCTTCTTGGACCTGTAGTCTACAACTACAAATCCAATTTGGAAAGGTTTTGGCCATTTTTTCTTCAAATACTTTTAGTTTCTTCATCCTCTTCTCACCTTTGTATATTCCAATTACATATGTGTGTATTTGGTCATTCGAAGGTGTCCGTAGCTCATGGATGTTGTGTTCATTGTTTTCTGTTATTTTCACTCTTTGTTTCATTTTCAACAGTTTCCATTGCTGTGTCTTCGTGTTCACTATTTTTTTTTTCTGTCATGTCTAATCTTCCACTAAACCTATCCACTGTTTTTTTAAACTCACATATGTATTTTTAATCATTAGAAGTTTTATTTGGGTCTTTTTAATCTCCTCCCATGCCTCTATTTAATGTGTTCACTCTTTGCTCTAGCTTCCTGAACACACAGAAGGCAGTTGGAACAACTGCCTCAATTTCCTTGTCCACTAATTCTATAATCTGTGTTATTTCTGGGTCTGTTTTAACTGATGGATTTTGCAGTTTCCTGCTTCTTTTTATGCTGTATAATTTGTTATTAGATGCTAGACATTTTGAATTTTACCTTATTGATTGCTGGACTTTTTTATTCCTATAAATATTCTTGAGCTTTGTTCTGTCACATATTTTGGGTCAAAGGATTCTTTCCCATTACTGAGGTAAGACAATTCCTAGTATCCTAAATATGCTCCCCAACAATGACGGGATTATGAGCCACGGGTAACCCGGCTGTTGAGAACACACACTACTCCTGGCTCTGTGTGGACTCCAGGCATTTGTTTAGTCTGATCTTCGGGGCGAACATTCTTTCATGGACCTCAGATAGTTTCCTCAGACATATGCATTGATCAGGCCTCTGCTGCGTTCCGACAGGAAACTCTCTGCAGGTCTCTGGAGTTTTCTCTCTGTGCAGCTCCTTCCTCTCTGATATGCTGCCTCTAGCATTGGTGTCCCTAAACTCCCAACTCTGTCATCTTAACTCAGGAGGGCTGCCAGGCTCTGCCTAGGAATCCACTCTCTGCACCATGGCTTAGAAACTCTCTCGAGACAGTAGACTGGGGCTATCATCATGTGCTTACTTTTAATAATAGGAAAAATTTTAAATATTTTGAACCAGGAAGAAACACAATACTATAAGCAAATATAAAAACAAATGTGAGATTGAGGAAAAATATTTTTTACATGTGTAGCAGAAAAAAATACTACTATTAAAAATAAACAAAACATAAATCATTAAGAAAAAAAAAAAAACCCGAGATAATAAGTCAAATTCACAGAAGAAGAAACATACATAGCTAAAATGCATGTTAACTTATCCTTGACCTAATTAATCACCAAGGTAATGTAAATGAGGTATAATTTTTTCAGTTATCTTTTTTTTTTTTTGAGATGGTGTCTTGCTCTGTTGCCCAGGTTGGAGTGCAGAGGCGTGATCTCAGCTCACTGCAACCTCCACTGCCTGGATTCAAGCAATTCTTCTGTCTCAGCTTCCCAAGTAGCTGGGACTATAGGCACACGCCACCACGCCCAGCTAATTTTTGTATTTTCAGTAGAGACAGGGTTTCACCATATTGCTCAGGCTGGTCTCAAACTCCTGACCTCAGGTAATCCAGCCGCCTTGGTCTCTCAAAGTGCTGGGATTACAGATGTGAGCCACTGTGCCTGGCCTCAGTTATCTTAAATGATAAAAAGGTCAATAAATTTCAGTGTTGATACAGATGCAGGAAAATAGAGACTCATGAAGGCTACAGATATTTGGATAGTTTTTTTTTTTTAAGCGAAGTTAAATAATTTATATTAAAGATTAGATGTACATCCTCTTCAACTCAACAATATCAGTTCTGGCAGTCCTATATTACTAATTGCACATGTGCGTACAAATTTTCAAAGAAGGTATTCACTGAAATAAAATTGGAAACAACCTAAATGACCATCAACTGAGAATGGCACAGTGCGCTATGTTACATCTGTATTGCAGAAAATAAAAGAGCCACTAAAAAAATGTGGTAGCCCTTTATGATTGCATATGGATATTTCTAAAATATATTGTTAAGTGAAAAATATTACAAATGAATACATCTAGTAAGGTCCCACAAATGTCTTCAGAATAACCTTACATAAGAGAATATATTCTTATGAAGATATAAAAGCATTAAAAAATATTGGAAGGCTATGAATTCAATGTCAGCCATGATTACCTCTTGGGGAGGAAGGGAAAAGGGGAGCCAGTTAGAGGGAGAATTGCATACTCTACATAACTTCTGTATCACTCGAATTCTTAGAATAAAAAGTCTATGTATTATTTGTGTCATTATAAAATTAAAACATGGGGAAAACTGATGCCAAAATGAAAGAGAAAAAGAAGATCAAAGGGAAAATGAAAAGAAGGAAAAAAATTCTATTTTGAGATTTATGGCAGACTGGTGGATATCATGTGGCATACTTAAGTTGCTTTATTCACTCACGGTCTGTTTTGAGGGGGATCATAGGACATAGAGGAACATAATAGAATTTTAGGGGGTGGTAAGTACTCATTATTCATTGGTAAAATGTGGATTTGGGGCCCTATGATGGGATTAAATGTGTAAGAGAAGCAATTCCATTTGAGGATAAGGGAAGGCAGAGGCTTTCACATTTCCAGCTGATTGTTAAGGACAGACAGGTAATATAAAAAATCTAATGTAAGAAAATGTAGTTTAAAAACTGAGAAATCCATTTCTGAACTCATTTAAGTTTTCTCCCCAGATCTAAGATGAAAGCTCATCAGCTGTAAATACTCAGTGCTTTCCACCGTGACAGAGTTTAAATTAAAAAAAAAAAAAAAATCCAGAGCTCGGCAGGAAAGCAGAGGTCCATGGTATGAGCCTGTGGCCAGACGTGCCTGGAAGAAAAGAGCAGAGGCTGAGTTTCCATCAGGTCTTGCTTCTCCTAGCTGTAGCCCTCTTGCAGATTCTAGGTTTCTATGGAATGGTTTGTTTAAGCAAGAATTTGTCAGTGGTCCAATAGCCCTCTCCAGTGAGGAGGGTGCATTGGGCTCCTGATGCCGAGTTCAGTCACATTGCATGGCTAGCCTTAGGCTGACAGTGCTAGATCAGTCAGGCTCTCCTGGGTTGCAAATACTAGTTCCTGAAACTGTCCTTCCTCTCTCCCTGTCTTACTGTCTCCTTTCTTGCCTCCTTCCTTCCTTTCTTCTTTCATCCTTTTATCCATCAACAATTTATTGAACAGTCACTGTGTCAGGCATTGCTCTAGTGGAGATTCTGGAAATACAGCAGTGACCTCGACAGAGAAAATGCCTTCGTGGCTATACCTCCTTCATTCTTGATCTGTTTTCAGAATTCAAACTTCTAAATGTAAAAGTTGACTGCCCTATCAGAGATATTATTTACTGATTGTGAATTTCTTGCTGTACTTTCTACGGGTAATTGTAGTATGCATTGCAAATGAATTACCATTTTGATTGATAAACCAATCCCTTATTATTTTATTTGATATGAATTAAACTCCCTGGGTAATTCTGTGTGTACTGACAAAATTCCATTTAGGGACCTGTACACCGAAGTGTTACATCTCCACTTCTGCTGCCCTGAAGGCCCCGCCTTGGTTCCCTCCTTGAATTACCTCTTTTCCCCACCTCTCAGATGTAATACTTAATCCTTAGTGAATGGCTCCAGTTGCTAATTAACTAAAAAGGAAATATTCAGAGAACTTGGACTAAGAGATGGGATGGGAAAGACAGCTCCTTAATACACAGCAGAGGGTTACTCCTAGAGACACCTACCATCTGCTCCTGCATTTTGAAATTCCTTCAGATTAATTTAGGTTCTGCCCAGAATCTATTGCCACAACCATAATACTCATCTCTCCATTAAAAATATATATATATAATAACTGTAGGTCTCTTCAATTACTGGCACTTTTTGAATAATAAAAACTAACATTTTAAAAGTAATCAGTATGGACCAGGTGCGGTGGCTCATGCCTGTAATCCCAGCATTTTGGGAGGCTGAGGTGGGTAGATTGCCTGAGGTCAAGAGTTCAAGACCAGCCTGACCAACATGATGAAACCCTCTCTCTACTAAAAATACAAAAACTTAGCCGGGCGTGGTGGCACATGCCTGTAGTCCCAGCTGAGGCAGGAGGATCACTTGAACCTGGGAGGCGATTTTAGTGAGTGGAGATCGCGTTATTGCACTCCAGCCTGGGCAACAAGAGCGAAACTCTGCTCAAAAAAAAAAAAAAAAAAAAAAAAAAAAAAAAAAAAAAAGTACTCAGTGTGTGTCAGGAACTGTGATTAGTATTTGACATTCTTATACTTGTGGGTATTACTATCCCCATTTTACTTACATGGAAATGGAGGATTAGAAGAGTTACATCACTTGCCCAAAGTCATTTAGCAAGTTATGGACCCAGAATTTGAAGTGAGAATCTGACTCCAGAGCTCATGAAGCACTCTGCATTCCACCACTTCTTGGTTATTATTATATAGAAATACAAAAACCATAGTAAAACATAAGAATGTAATGCACAGGATTGTCGTAAGGATTAAATGGCCCGCTAGGTGGAAAACACTTAGCAAGAGGATGGCTGTTGATCTTCCTTCGCTGCATAAACTCCATTTTTTTTCAGCCTTTTTCTCAAAATGTGGTAGCTTCCACCAGGTTAGTTCTAAGCAGCACAGGATCTATTGACACTGTTGCTTGATATGTTCTGTACTAATGCTTTGTCTTTCAGCAGCTTATGAGTACATTTTCTTTTAGCATTCAAGGTAAAATTGCTGTTCATATTAATTTTATAGTCATCTAAAATTTATCTTTAAAAGATGAACAGTTCTTAAGTAGACCTTATCCCATTTTTGTACTCATATGGGGGTAATTTGTATGTATTTCTTTCTGGTCTTTTCTCTAGACGTAAGTTTGCATAGGCAGGTTTAGATAAAAATGAATATATACATTTTTGTTTAATAGCCTACTTATTTTTCATAATATGTATCATGACTATTTCTCCATGTCATGCAAGATTCTTCCAGAACATCATTTCAAAGGCTGCATAGTATTCCATGATACAGATGTACTTTGTTTAATTTATCATCTTTTAGGGGATTTCTATGCTCTTTTCCATCGTCTAATGCCATCTTTTTTTTTTTTTTTTTTTTTTTTTTTGAGATGGAGTCTCATTCTCACCAGGCTGGAGTGCAGTGGCATGATCTCCACTCACTAAAACCTCCACCCCCCCGGGTTCAAGTGATTCTCCTGCCTCAGCCTCCCAAGTAGCTGGGACAACAGGCACATGTCACCACACCCAGCTAATTTTTGTATTTTTAGTAGATACAAGGTTTCACTATGTTGGCCAGGATGGTTTCCATCTCCTGACCTTGTGATCTGCCTGTGTCAGCCTCCCAAAGTGCTGGGATTACAGGTGTGAGCCACCACACCCAGCCTAATGCCACATTTTTAATACTGACTCTGTAGGTCACCCAGAAAAATAAGCTCCCCATCTGCCCAGTTCCTAATGATACAGTTCTGAGACTTGTCCTGATGCTGCTGTTCAGTGATGCCAGCAGTGCATCCATGAGACCTACTGGGGGGAAACATTTTGCTAAGCAGTATTTATACCCCCTCTTAAGCAATTCTTTAGGAAATCCCATATTAAACACAGCAGAAACAGACCCCATTTATCTCTGAGGACATGAATATTCATATGCACTCGTGCAGGCAGTTGTTCTATTTGCATAGAATTTATATTTTTAGTGTGCTTTACTATATACAAGATACATACACGATCTCATTTGATACTCAAGAAAAGCCCATTTTACCAATTAAGTAACTGAGGCTCATTTTTTTGGAAACTACCTCTTCAGCAAGTGGCAGAAAAGGAATTCACATCGAAATCATGATTCTAAACTCTGTGCTCCTTTCTGTCTATTTGAGGATTAAATTTTGATTCATTAGCGTTTCAGTAATAGGAAGTATTAGCATATCAGATTTGCTCAAGGCAAAGTGGAGTTTTCTCATCTCACCTCTCATTAATAAAAATTATTCTGCGGGCAAGAATTGCTACAAAGCTTGATTAGTTAAAAACCAATAGCCTAACTCTAACATCAAGATACATAGGCATCGATTTTATTTGGTGAAAAGTGCAGCTTTGGAGGAGCCCAGGCCAGCTGTACGCACTGACCCTGCCTTTTCTTGCAGATGCTGAAATGCTCTCTTTAATGTGTTGTCATTTAGAGGTGGCAAAGTCCTTAACAGCCATGAACATTACAAGTGCAACAATAAAACATGATTTTTCTCCCCTGGAAAATGCGCTTGTTACAGTGCTCCAAAAATGAGTTAGAGATGATTTCCTTGTTGCCCCCATAGACCTTTAACTGGAATATATTCAAGGCTTTCTGTAGCTTGCATCCTTATAAATTTATTCTTGTCAGGTCTAGCCATGTATCTGCTCCCAGAGTGAAATATGAGAATGAAAATGGAAGCAGCATCAGACGCTGACACATTTGCCAGAGGGATTCAGAGTGAGGGAGACTGTCCAAGGCGAGGAGGTGAGCCCAAGATAGAGCATTGCAGGTGGCATCCACTGTTCCCTTCCTATTCCTGCCATTGTTCAGATCCTCTAAAGCCGAGCAAATGAGAGTAATGAAAGGCTTGATTCCGTTACACTGCCTTGACTTTGCTGCCAATCATATACCTCCAAATCCTAATAAAAGCACATGACAGTTCAACACAGGGATAGAAGATCGAAGAAAGAGGCTGACTGGTTTGACCTCGGCCACATTAGAAAATCAAGTGGCCTCTAAGATCCCTATAGCAATCAGATTTTGTTGTGGGTAAAGCCTTCCCCTGTGGCCAGAGACACCGTACCAAATAAGCCATGCTGTTCCCAAGAAACTGGACCTGGAAATGTTGTCTTCAAAAACAATTTTTGGAATGTAGGACTCCAAAGTCAGGGAAATTGAAAGAGACAGCTGGTCTTAAGCACTAATATTTGATTAGTGAAGGCAAGAGGGAGTGTGTTGCATGTGGCATAGCTTCCACAAATTTATTTTGTCTTCAAAGGTTTTGTTCAGGTTTTATGGAACCTCTCTGCGATTAAATTGTGCTGGTAGTCCTGATAGTGCACCTGAGGCCTTTGGGGAACTTTGTTATTTTCCTGTTACTTTCTACATTCTCCAGAAAGGTCCCATTACTGTCCTTGTCTTTTAATTCAATTTGATCTGTAACACATATGTTGAGTACATTGTGTGGTGGGTGGGGGTGTGTGAGGGATAAGATGGCCAAAGCCTGATTCCTGCCCTCATGGAGCTCAGCATCACTGCAGAGACATTCAGAATAAACAACTGGAAATCCCTGAGATAAGGGCTGGACTCTGACCTGGGGCTGGGGTTGGGGGAGCTCAGAGACAGGACAATTCATTCTGCCTGTGGACTTGAAGGAAGCTTCCTTGGTGCTAAATGGGCTGATCTCAGAGCTCTGGAAGGAGAGGAGGTGCATGGTCCAGTTCGGGCGCCAGAGTCTCTGTAGGATGGTTTGCCACATGATCTGGCCAGCGGGGAGGAAAGGTGGATATGGGGACAGGATGTGCAAAAATTAACCCAATAACAGAGCAACAGATTGTAATTTTTAAAGTAATATTATTTAAATTAAAATGATGGTAGTAAAAATTCTCCAAGTGGAAATATTATACTGTGGGAGTTTTTTGTTTGTTTGTTTGTTTGTTTGTTTGTTTAATTCACTGGAATATAGAAAAGAACATTAACCAAAAAAAAAAGAAAAAAAAAAAAGCGCATCACCAGCAAAGCGTGCAGTTTGGGGATTTGGCCACAATCATTATTCCCAAGTCTTCACAGCACCAATATTGAAGTACTGACCCATGCAGAGCATGGACGGACCTCAAAAGAACTGCACTCAGCAGTCGAGGCCAGTCACAAAAGACAATGTATTGCATGATTCCATTTATATGAAATATCCAAAAGAAGCAAATCTGTAGAGGCAAAAAGTAGATCCATGGTTGTCTGGAGGTGGGTTGGGGGGGAAGTGACTGCTAATGGGAATGAGGTTTCTTTTTGAGGTTAAAAGAAAATGTTCTAAAATCAAAGGATGATGATGAGATTGTACTCTAAATATACTAAAAATGACTGAAATGTATATTTTAAATGGGTGAAGTTTATGCTATATGAATTATGGTACAATAAAGCTGTTTAAAAAATCTTATGGCCCCAGCTTTACATGCTTAGCCACGAGCTTCACTTGCAGGTTTAGACACAAACTAGAGAGGGGGAAAGAGAACCTGCTAGGCTGTACTGTGCGTGTGTTGAAATGCATCCTGGGTGGCAGCAGGCGACCCTTCTTGAACTGCATCACCAGCCTTAGCTCTGGGCTACTCTGGACTGCCCAAAGGAGAGCACTCTTGGAGGAGGGGGGCCAGGTCAGCTCCTGTACTTAGACATTTGTGGAAAATGATCGGAGCGTGAAGGTCATTTCTAGCAGTAACAGCAGGGCAAGACTGGAAAGCATGATGTGGTGGAAAGAGAAGTGGCCTCATAGGAGCAATCAAGGTCATGACCCAGCTCAGCGATGTGCTTACTAGTTGTGAGGCTTGGGGCAAATCGCCTCATTCCTGGGGGCCTTCAATTCTTCTCTAGCAAATGGGAATTTGGATTACAAAAAAGTAGTCAGACCAGGTACAGTGGCTCACGCCTGTAATCCCAGCACTTTGGGAAGCCCAGGCGGGTGGATCACTTGAGGTCAGGAGTTTGAGACCAGCCTGGCCAACATGATGCAACCCTGTCTCTACTAAAAATACAAAAAAATAGCCCAGCATGGTGTCATACACCTATAATCACAGCTACTTGGGAGGCTGAGGCAGGAGAATCACTTGAAGCCAGGAGGCAGAGGTTGCAGTGAGCAGAGATCGGGCAACTGCACTCCAGCCTGGGCAACAGAGTGAGATTTTTCTTAAAAAAAAAAAAGAAAAAAAAGTAGCCAGGTGAGGAGCATGTAGGATGCCAGCTGCAGGCTGTCAGGATCCTTCAGAAGATGACATTGACCTTGGCAAGTGGATCACAGCTGAGGGCCTAGTATTTGGCTTGTCAAGCTCCAAATCTTAATTTCTATGACTTTGAAGCTGACCCTTCCCTCAGCGGCCGATGCTAAGCATGCCCACGGGACTTGGACTTATATGTCAGCTTACCAATTTATAAATTTACAGCATGATAGATGACTGCCAAGAAGACTCAATACTCACTTCTCCCAGCCAATGCATCTACTCCCTTTAAAAAAATCTAGATCAAATGCCAAATTATGATCAGAAGGTTACTCAGTGAGCAACGAGTTCTGGGCTGCAAGAGCAGGTTCTGGGCTCTGGTAAGCCAGTGGGTTCAATTTACGGTGGTCATTTATCTCCCTCTAGGACAGAACAAGCTGAGTTGTGTGCTTAGGTCAGAACTGGTTTTCCCTGAGTGCCAGGATGGGCACTTCCTCCCTGCACAAGCATCTTTACCAAACTCACCAACACCCTCACTACCAAAAGATCAGTATCCTGTTATGTTCAGTTCTTTGTCCTGTTAGAATATAGCTAATGGTTTGCTTTTTAAATTTCTGACTCAGAAAATATTATCTCCAAGGTCTCCTTTTTAACAATTTGGTCTTATTCATTGCATATAATTTCTGTAGTTTACCTTTAAGAATTTGGGGAGAGCCTTGCTATATCATATTATAGCATATAATAATATAGTAATATCATATGTAACTTATGTATTCATATGTATACATACATGTGCTTATATATATACACATATATAATCATGATCAAGCAGATAATAATATATCACCCTATAACCAATAATAAGAGTATGCTTGATTGATGATTGTGAAAATCAAATAAGATAATGTGTGTTGGCCGGGCGTAGTGGCTCACGTATGTAATCCCAGCACTTTGGGAGGCTGAGGCGGGCGGATCACGAGGTCAGGAGATCGAGACCATCCTGGCTAACACAGTGAAACCCCCTCTTTCTACTAAAAATACAAAAAAATTAGCTGGGCGTGGTGGCGGGTGCCTGTAGTCCCAGCTATTTGGGAGGAGACTGGTGTGAACCTGGGAGGCGGAAGTTGCAGTGAGTCAAGATTGCACCACTGCGCTCTAGCCTGGGTGACAGAACGAGACTGTGTCTCAAAAAAAGAAAAAAAGATAATGTGTGTTAACAGTGCATTGAAAACTGGAAAGCATTTTCCTCATGCAAGATATTAATGAGCAGCCTTGGGACCCAGATCCAATTTGGGACTATCACTATACCTAACCTAAATATATAAGAGTTGTGGGGCTTGGGGCTAAGGACCAGCTGGAGAGAAGATAATTGTCAAGGTCTCAAACTGCATGTCCTGGGAACAGCTCAGGCCCACAGTGTGTTTTTGTAAGGCCTACAGAGTGTTTTTAGATTTTCAATTAATTGCCAAAATTTAAAAACGAGAAGAAATCACAGAAAAGGAAATATTTTTCTCCTTCCATGGAAAAAAATCGACTATCTGTCTAGCAGAGCTAGGCTAGTATTCTTGCATGACTACAGTGGTAGCATCCTTAGAGAAGGCATGAGCTCTCCAGCATGCAGTAGACATCGCCGCTCCCTCTTGTCTTACTCCAGCCTATTCTATTCATTCACATTACCAGAATGGCATCTGTAGGCATTTGAGCTGGGACCTTTGTGTGTGGAATAATTTCAGGGTTTCTGGGAAAGCTCTCCCTTACAAAAGCCTCTACTGTTTCCTCCCTGATAGTTGAAATTAATTTACACAGACCAAAGGCTTGTATTCCACAATTAGTTAGAAGAGCTCACACTCTAGGTAGAGGTAAATTATTCACACCAAGTTGTAAAATTTTTGATCTGGGCCCTTTCCCTGGTATAAGTTTTGGATGAGTTGAGGGAGAGACTGTCCAGCTCCAGGGAGGCAGGCCAGTGAAGGAGTCCCAGAGAGAGAAGGAAGAAGGGAAGCAAGAAGGTAAACTGGTGATGCTAAAAGCAAATGTGAATCTATCTGATAGTTTCACTGGACTTTATTTCTTTTAGGATAGACCCAGTCTCCATGAAGTCTTGAAGACTAAGTCCCAATCTACAGCCCCTGGATGTCCTGTTGGTTTTGAACTAGTGCAGTTCTGTACTAGGGAATGATTGTAACAGCTGTAGAGCAAGGATCGTTCCCAACTTGTCAGGCCCCATGGAGGATGGGTCAAGGGAGGGGGAAGGCTGTGACATGTCGCTTCCATACACCAAAATGGCTCACATGAAGCAGAGATTATGATCATTTCCTCAATGCTGAGTTGATAAAGCCATGATACACTCTGAAATATGCAATGAATTTGCAAGAGCTCACTGGGAAATGAGCCAGTTCTCCTATTTTGTCTTTCATCATTTTGCTGGAGACGCAAAAGTCTACACACAGGTCATTCGTATAATGAGCAGTGCTGCAGTAGTAAGACCAGCCCCATAATGAACAGGGTTGCCCCAGCCCGTGATGCTGACGCAAGTGAGATAGGAAACAGGAGGCTAATGGGTGCTTGGTCGGCAGCTCACCTGCCAAGGAGGAATGAAGAATTGCAGGAGAGTTACCTAGATAATTCTGGGAAAACAGAAACCCTCTCTGTTTTCTCACTGTCACTAATTGTGCCAGTTATCTATGTCGCTTTGAATATAAGCAGCTCGCCTACTCAAACACAGCAGGTCAACCTATTGCTGGAAGAGTTAAGGAAGGAGGAGGCCAGGTGACTCCCCAGATTAGATGTAATGCCACCTGTCATGTTTTTATTACGATTTTCAAAAGCCTAAACTTTTATCCTGTCCTTTGGGAAGTTATTATGAATGTTTTGCCTTACCTCGTTTTTTCTATTATAAAACAAAAAGGTAGGGATTTTTTTTTAGAATCACGACAAAATTTATTTGAATACTTAGGTAGGGTCTAAGGGCTGAGAACCTTATTTTTCTAAAGGAAGCAATGCACATAGAAGAAGTAGCATTAGAAGCTTAAGAGTGTGTTGGTAAGGGTTCACATCACACCTTCATCAATTACCAGCTGTATCACTCTGAGCAAGTCAGTTAACATCTCTGTGCCTCAATTTTTTCATCTGTAAAATGGGATAATGATAGTACCAGTATTATAGAGATATTATGAGGATTAAATAGGTTAAAATACATAAAGAATTGGGAATAATGCCTAGCCCACAGTACATACTTGGTAAATATTACCTAATTTATGGTTTATACATCCATACACATCTATGTGTTTATACAGAAGTAGGATAGTTAATTGAAACAGGGTTATTTAAAGCATATTTATCTCAATTATGTAAGTGGAAAGTAATTTTATACAAATAAGAGAGTTCATCAGGTGTCATTCTTGAAGACTGCAAAATGACAATTTGGTATGGTCACATAAGAACTAATCTTACCTTCACCTTTCCTAAAGTTCATCCTGTATTCATTTGTCGTAATATGTTAAAAGACTATGTGCCCTTTCTAAAGTAGTTTTTTTCATGCTGGATTAAATAACTTCTTTGTAGATCATTTTCACATTTGGATGTGACCATTTCTATTATACTCAGGGTAGTCAGAAATCTGCCAGTTTTCTGGAACTAAAAATATGAGGATAGGCATCTGTATCTGAAAGAGTGGGAAAGAATCAGAAACTTGACCACAATAATGGAAGCTTTGATATAATCACTTATTTAGCATTTATTCCATAGGCAGCACTAGGAGGCATTGCTAAGTCTTCATGTTACACTTTTTATAGGTAGAATATTATTAAGCAACCCTTCACATTCATGTATTCGTGTTGATTTCCTTACACTTCATTAGGAATCCCCTACCAGTATCCCTGTTCCATTTCCTCAGTTTCCACCAGGTAAATTAACTTCTGAATTATTAAAGATTCTCGGCGCCTCAGCCCTAACGTGATACTTAATGATATTCTTTATTTCCAAAATGGCCTTCTCTCCTCATTCTTCATTGGCTTAGATACTGTTTCTAGTTCAGAAATCAATAGTCTCCTCTTAAGACATAGGGCCTGAATATTTTCTGATATTACATTGCTTTTGTAATTGTGGCTTTCCAATTTAAGCCTTGAATAGTATGGAAGGGAAAAAAAATCAATCATTCCTGGGCCAAATGACCCTGCACATCTCTCAGACATGGCTCTAAACCCTTGTTAAAACTGTGTTCATTTGACATTTGTCACATTTGTTGCATTCAAAAATGCTATGTATCAAAGCCACATTATAAAATCCAGTTTGGGTTTTAACTGTCTGTAAGGTATAATGTGAATGAAACTACACTGAGAAGGTTTGGACCTTGATTTAGTTTTGAAAAATTCTTTGTTCTGCATCTTCTTCTTAGGGATTCACAGAGCTCATTTGCATACCCTTGTGCTCCCAGTAACACATGGTAATGAAATAGAGTTAACCTTATTTAACCAAGTATTTCTCCAACTAATTTTTTGACCATGGGAGCCTTACTTTTTCTCAGAATCTACATGAACCTGTCACCAAACAAATCATCTGCCCACACTTTCAGAAAGCCATTCTAAAGAGTTGACTATGTCCTCCTAGCTACCTGTATGATTAATACCAATAAAAGATTTAATTCTTCTCTTAATTCTAATTGATTGTAATTGTGAGAAATATCCTGTGATCCTGTGTTTCTTACTCACCATCCTGACCTTTTACACTGAGTTTCTAATCATTCTTCAAAGAGTGGCTTAACTACTATGATCTTCTTGAAACTTTTCCTGTTCCTTTTCCAGTTTACCCTAAAAAGCAATTTCCTGCAGCCCTCTTATCACATTCTGATTTTTGTCATAATTATGTGCGCACCTGTATATTCTGAAGTCAGAAACGGTGCAAAATTCCTTTTTTGATTTCCTATAAAACCTAGTTTAAAATAAGTGTTTAATAAACTTTTTTTGGCTACATTGTAAGGCATCAGTTTTTGTACACTTTCCAAGAATTCATTTGCCAGAAAAGATCTTTTAAAGCCACAGCCTTGGTCATCTATAATATCAAAAGGTAAGGAGTAGTGTTAATTATTTCTTCTATGAGGTCAGGCCTTCAAGAGAGGTAGCAAATCCTTGCACATGCAATTATGGTCGAGTCACTGTTCCATGGCTAATTACTTATTAGTCATTTCATTGCTAATTTAATTAATCACATGAATATAAACCTTTATGTTGATTTTGTAAAATGCATTACAAGTTAGGTCAATATCCTGGTCCTCATTATATGGATGGGGAAAGAAGACATAAAACGTTGATCTGATTGATTACTTCAAGGTTATTCTTTATGGTAAAGATAGAACAAAATAAAAACTCATCCGAATCCATTTCTAACATCCTGAATATCTTCTTATTGTAACACTAGGACTAAGGAAATGCATGTTTTTGCTAAATGTGCATCTGTTCAGTACAGATTCAGAAGTGAAACATGGCCAATGGCATCATCTAACAGCAGTCATTTCAAGATGGTGGACTGACCACAAATGGAAGCTGATTCACTGTCAAGTATGTGTGGATAATGCTAGGAAGGTTAAGCAGATATTTCTATAAACATTAGATTTATTTTTTATAAAACTTCTAAGATCAGCCGGGTACGGTGGCTCATGCCTATAATCCCAGCACTTTAGGAGGCAGAGGTGGGTGGACCACAAGGTCAGGAGTTTGAGAGGAGCCTGGCCAACATGGTGAAACCCCGTTTCTACTAAAAATGTAAAAATTAGCCTGGCTTAATGGCACATGCCTGTAGTCCCAGCTACTTAAGAGGCTGAGGCAGGAGAATTGCTTGAACCTGGGAGGTGGAGGTTGCAGTGAGCTGAGATCATGCCAATGCACTGTCACCATCCTGGGCGACAGAGCGAGACTCCATCTTGGAAAAAAAAAAAAAAAAGCTTCAAAGATCACTTAATATTCTAACAGGCATTGTGAATTTCCAAGGTGGTCCTAGAGTATGGAGTCTCCAGATTTCTTTGTCTATGAAGCAGACTGTACAAAATGTTGCTATACGTTCTCCACATTGTGTTTTATCACTCTGCTTCCAGGAAATGCCTCTTAACCAGTCTCTACTAGCTGTCTCATTCCTGTGGTTCATCCTTCTGTGGCACTGCCAGCTATTCACTAACATTGGTTCCTCTCTTCTTTAATAGCAGCTGGATCTATGACTGCCCGGATGCATATAACAGCCTCCTATGTAGCCAGGGGACTAGTTTTCCCCATTGGCATATGCATGAAAGTGATATGTAAAGCCGGGCGAGGTGGCGGGCGCCTGTAGTCCCAGCTACTCGGGAGGCTGAGGCAGGAAAATGGCGTGAACCCGGGAGGCGGAGCTTGCAGTGAGCTGAGATCCGGCCACTGCACTTCAGCCTGGGCGACAGAGCGAGACTCCGTCTCAAAAAAAAAAAAAAAAAAAAAAAGAAAGTGATATGTATAACTTACAAGCCTGGCCCCAAAAAGCTTCCAAAAGTGCTCCAATATCCTCTTCCATGGACTCCAGCTCTAGTCCTATGGCTAGACCAGAGCTACCAGAGGAAGCCGCATGTTTAAGATGGCAGAGCTAGTGCCTAGCCTGGGTCTCTCGGAAGAAGTGCATGGAACAGAGCCTCTGCCACTCTTGTCACCCAGATTGGACTATGTGAGAAAGAAAAATATTCTAATGTGTTTGAACCATTGCAGTGTGGGTCTGTTTGTTACAGTCATTTGCCCTGCCCTCATACACATATACTCATGATTTCTCTTCCCCAAGCCAGACTCCTTTGTCACAAAAGTCAGTGGCTCCCCTCACACATGGTTGCCTGGGCTGATCTTCCTGTAGCCCCTGCAAGCTAAGCTAAGGAGCTTGGGACTCTTGACTGCTTTTCCCACTTCTGGTTGCCAGCTTTACCAGAGATACCTCTTTCCCCCATCAGATACTCTGAATTTGGAAGAAATTCTACTGTTTTGTGCAGTTTTTTACATTACCTATATGTGTATATTCTTCATTAGAACATAACTCAAAACTAACATAATGGTTTTAAAATAGAGTTTATGCCTTTTTTTTTTTTTTTGAGATGCATTTTCGCTCTTGTTGCCCAGGCTGGAGTGCAATGGTGCGATCTCGGCTCACTGCAACCTCTGCCTCCTGGATTCAAGCAATTTTCCTGCCTCAGCCTCCTGAGTAGCTAGGATTATAGGCATGCATCACCACGTCTGACTAATTTTGTATTTTTAGTAGAGATGGGGTTTCTCCACGTTGGTCAGGCCAGTCTAGAACTCCCAACCTCAGGTGATCCGCCCGCCTTGGCCTCTCACAGTGCTGGGATTACAGGCATGAGCCACCATGCCTGGCCTTTTTTTTTCTTTTGAGACAGAGTCTCACTCTGTCACCCAGGCTGGAGTGTAGTGGCACAATCTCTGCTCAGCTTCCGCCTCCCTCCAGGTTCAAGTGATTCTCCTGCCTCAGCCTCTGGAGTAGCTGGGATTACAGGTGCATGCCACCATGCCCGGTTAATTTTTGTATTTATAGCAGAAACAGGGTTTGCCATGTTGGCCAGGCTGGTCTCGAACTCCTGAGCTCAGGTGACCTGCCCACTTTGGCCTCCCAAAGTGCTGGAATTACAGGCATGAGCCACTGCACCCGGCCTGTGCCTATTTTTTATTCCAAATGTTTAGAAATTTTAGAAAATATAGATAGGCAAAAATAAAAACAAAATCACCTCTAATCTCACTACCTAGATATAATCACTGTCAATGTGTTGGTATATAATTCATGGCTTACTGAGCGTATATAAAATCGTGAAGTTGAACATGAAAACTTAGATCTACTTAAAACCACGGATCTAATTTTCACATGAATAAAATACACCAGGGAGCTCCAGAAAATTAATTGATTTCAAAGAAGGGTAAATATCAACTTTCAGATGAGTTCTAAAACTGTGTGGGTCCACAAGATAATTTTCTTATAAATTTCCACTATGCTCAATCAAATGCCAAAGACTCCTATCCTCTGAGGCTTGCCTTTTATTGGGCCAAAGGGATTTGTAGTTGTTTTGATATGTTGCAAAGCTCCATGCTCTGAAACCCACTAGACAGTGAGCAATTTGAGGGTTGTGTGGGGCCTTTTTTCCTGCTGTCCCAGCACTTGTCCCACAGCGAGATCTCAGAAAATGCTTTTGGAATTAGTGGCCCTGGACAGTTTATAAATTATAAATTGTGTCCTCAAGTATTTCTTATGGAAATAGTAACACAGCATCCCAATGCCAAATTGTTTGAGATTTGAGAACACTTTTAATGAAGAAAAAAGGAAAAATAATTTCTGAAGATTTTTCACCATATTTTTACTTGAATTTTTGCTAATACTTTTTTTCTCTATTTTGATTACCTTTATCTTCTTTTCTGCCTTTTGGTGACATTGGCAGGGCCTGGAGCTTAGCCACGGACAGAAAATTAGACTACAATGAATTTTTACCTTGCACTTTTGAAGATATACCAACTTTCTTCTCTGCCACTGGGCTTACGTTCTTCATGGGTGAAAGTAGAAGGTTGGACTCAGTGGCCTCTGTCATGCCTGCCTTCTGGCTTTTACACCCCAGATTCTACAGATCCTGTTTCTGGCCAACAGAATACCCCTAGAATTACTCAGGGAAGAGAGGACCAAGACTGAAAAGAATCCATTTGGGGATGGCCATTGACAAGTGCCTGGAGCAGTGATTTATTCTTGAAGAATGCCCTTTCCCTGTTGATGCTTAGTCAGCAGGGACAGCTGCTGGATAGGATGGGTAGGATAGTTTGTAAGTCATTTTTGGTGGAATATCAGGAATCAGTGCTCAATGAGGTGGGAGAAGTCTACATACTTATATAAAATCATAAACTACCTTAAGAATAGATCAAACGACATGCAATGCACACTTCCAGAAAAGTCTTGCGGCAGGTAGCGTTTTAAGTCTTTCTCCTAATGTCTGTATAACACATTTCTTCTGACATTCCATAGGAGAGTCACCTTAAACTCAGCTGAAATAGTTTTTAAGTTTACTATTTTAGGCTGAGAGCTGCAGCTTAAGGATTTAGGTGGCTTTATCCTGACGAATAGTTTTTTCAAAGGTACTTTCTTGTAATAGCCAGTGCAGTAGCTGCCTCACTCTGCTTTTATAGAACATTTTGATGCTTGACGTCTGCCTAAGTCTGATTAATCTTCCTTTTGCCTCAACACTGGGTACTGACTTCACAGAAAGTCAGAGGATACATGAAGAGGGCCTCCTCTGAAGCTTCAGTTTGTCTCCAAATCTCTTTCAGTCTGGAAGAACCCAGTAGTCTAAAGTAATCTTCACTCTTGCAATTGAGGTGGTTTCCCATTTAAGATCCTGGGTCTGGCAGGGTACAGTGGCTCGTGCGGTGGCTCACGCCTGTAATTCCAGCACTTTGGGAGGCAGATGCGGGCAGAAGTTTGAGTCAGGAAGTTTGAGTCCGGCCTAGCCAAGATGGTGAAACCCCGTCTCTACTAAAAATACAAAAATTAACCAGGTGTGGTGGTCCACGCCTGTAGTCCCAGGTACTCGGGAGGCTGAGGCCGGAGAATTGCTTGAACCCAGGAGGCAGAGGTTGCAGTGAACTGAGATTGTGCCACTGCACTCCAGCCTGGGCGACAGAGTGAGACTCCTTCTAACAAAAATAAAAAAATAAAAAAATAAAAAAGAGAAAAAAGAAAGATCCTGGGTCCAACCAACTACTTTAGTCCACCCTTGAGGAAATTGAAGCTCTAGAGCCTCATAAATTCAATCTGCTTGGCACCTCTGGGCTTGCAGCTAATCCCCTGATTGTACCTTTTTAGGTTTTCCATTGAAAATTATTTTTAAATGTTGCTGGAATTTGTAGGAAGTAGGTAATCAGTGGGACAGGATGCTTTATGATTCAGAGAGGTTTGAAAAATTCTGCTTGGATGTCTCCATGAATTTTTCCAGTCTTCAGAGTTAGCCAGCCCTCTCATTAAGAGATGCAGACTTACATGGGCCTATGAAGGATACTGTAGGCCAGTATCCCCCAAGGAGGATACTCAACAGCACTGTGAGAAGCAGGCTTTTATTTCCTTCTTGTGTTTAGAAAGACAGAAAATTGAACAGAGGAGAAAAATTGATTCGATTAAAGTGAACTAGCTAGAAATGAGGCTCAGAACCTGGGCAGTGCCCTACCCACAGCACCTGTCCTCAGTCCCAGGCTCATTCTGCCCCCAAACCTTGGTGCATGCTGCTGTTGTACCAGGGAAATGGGTGAGCATCACCCACAGCATCGATAGGCTGTGTTCACCTGTGGTGTCCCACCCGCTACCCAACTCTACCCACCTCTCCACTGTTCGTTTTTCTTTCCCTTTGCCTTTTACTTACATCTTTTTCCTTCTTTCCCAGTCTGGATGCTGTTAACCTCTCCCCCAGTCTCACAACAAGAGGAAAAACATGATCATGATTTAGTTGTTCAGCCAATCAGTCAATTAAAACCTACTTCAGGTATTTATTTATCCATGCACTAGCATGCCAACTTGTAAAGCTATGACTAATTTACACAGAGTCCAGGAAGACAAAGTTGGGAGCTATATGGAACCTGGTACAAATGGCCTGAAAGGATAGAATGCTGGTATGATACAGGTACTTCTCCTGATTTTCTAATCACCATTTTTTATCCTCTTACAAACCTTCAATTCATGCTATTATGTAGAGAAATAAAAGTCAAATCCTGGTGGTTAGCAAATCGATTTGCAGGACAACTTGATGGTAACCTATGCATTGCTAAAAAGCAGAGCCTCAGTCTGTAGGTTTGAAGGGCAACATCCTGTAGAGCACCATGAATGTGACGTTGATAATGGGATCTGGATACCACCTACCAGTGTTACCCCTTGCCCCTTGCGGTTTCATGGGTGAGTTCCGCGAACTCTCTGAACTAGTTTCTTTTCATATAAAATGGAGATGATAACACCTACCCCATAATGCTACTATGACAAATAAAGTCACACAGCAAGAGCTCAGTAAATATTCTCTCCTCCCTTCTTGCTTTTTCCATGCTGGGCAATGGACACCAAATCTGCACATAGGTTACAGGATAAGAAAGAAAAGTGTTACCCATATTATTAGGTTGGTACAACAGCAATTGCAGTTTTGCCATTACTTTTAATTTGCCATTACTTTTAATGGCAAAGATGCAATTGCTTTTGCACCAACCTAATATCTACCCTGGGAATATCTCTGTGTTCACGTGGGCACTGCGCTTGGTAGGTGATAGGGAAATTTAACTCATCTTTTGGAGCAAATAGTGTGGGGAATGCAGACCCCTACAAACAGCAGATGACCACTGGCTCTGAGACACAGTGAGGACATCAGCCAGGACACCACAGGGCTGGGAGGGATCTTTTCCTCTGCCCGTGATATCTTGGATTGTACTCTTAGAGGGTTATTCCTTTGACTGAGGCCTTTGTTCCCATAAAAATGCAGATATTCCCAAGAGAGCAGCACATGAAACCTTATCATCCACGTGCACAGTTCATTTTTCAGTTGTGCTGCTATTCTCTGTAATGATATTTTTTTACCTGTATGAAATCTCACATGCTCAGGTGCATTCATTTTATGGAGTTTTAAAACTGATAACCTCAACCAAAATGCATATTATTGGTGTTTTATTTTCCCTTCCTTTTTTGCAGTAATTTCAAAGGTGTAACTGAGCTTAGCTGTAAATTGCTGGGTTTAGCTCTTCATGGCAGGCAGCATTTGATCATTGACAACTCTGTTTTCTTCATTGTTTCCTGACTAAAATCTCCACAGCCTCTATAAATATGTAAATTACCCAGATCACTAGTTTTCCATTATTTCTGCCCCTAAGCTGCTTAAAATGTTTCTATATTCCTACATTTGCAGTGCAAAACAGAGCAGCAGGTGACAGCTGAGTTTGACTCTATTATGGAACCTCTATTTAGCAGCTACTTGTTTCAAAGTTTCTGATAATCAATTTTGTCCTAGGGTGGGCTCCGTGTCCTGTGCTGAGGCTGGCAAAGGCCAGAATCCAACGGAACAGGAATGCAAAGATGGGTGTGTGTGGAGGCAGGGCCTGTGGACATCTCATGCTACACAAAATGCTGCTTGTGAACTCTGGTTTTATGACAATGGAAGTAAATGGGATTCTTTTTATTGCCTTCTCTTCCACTGGCAAGACTCAAGTAGTGAACCTAACATGGTGCCTGCGTATGATTTTGTTATCCTCTTCCGATTCATTGTCCATTAAGTGAGTCTGTCATGAGCTGTATCATTGGGTCTCTGTGTGGGCTTTTACCACTTTGCAACAGGGAAAGAGAACAACTATATGTTGCATATATATTCCTATGGATTTATATAGATACACATATGTGCATACAACTTGAAAGAAACCAAGAGAGAGAGACACTGAAACAATAGGAAAAAATTTTAGGAAATAGATCATTGACAGGAAAGCTTAACAAAGGGATCTTGGTATTTGTTTACCCAATTCAAACCCTAGTGCTAAGGATGAGAAATAGGTTTCCATACTGACTGCCTCATGTGACTGAAGCTGACCCAAGAATGAATGTATATTTCAATACCAGATGCAGGCTAAGCCTGAGATAGGCATCCATCTAAACTAGGCCTTGGGCTGGGCACAGTGACTCATGCCTATAATCCCAGTACTTTGGGAGGCCAAGGTGGGAGGATCACTTGAGCCCAGGAGTTCGAGACCAACCTCGGCAACATAGTGAGACCCTATCTCTACAAAAATTTTAAAAATTAGCCGGCATAGTGGTGTGCGACTGCAGTCCTAGCTACTTGGGAGGCTGAGGCAGGAGGATCACTTGGGCCTGGGAGGTTGAGGCTGCAGTGAGCTTTGCTTGTGCCACCACATGCCAGCCTAGGCTGGAGACCCTGCAACAAAAAAATTAAAAAAAACAAACAAAAAGAAACTGGACCTTGATGTGGAGGGGCAGGAACCATCCATCTGTGGATGTGTTTATTTCAATCTTCGAGGCTGCTTTTGTACAGTAAAGTCCTAGAAGAATCTACACTAAATTCATGTCAGTCATGTTGATCTCACTGATAATGAAAGCTCATTATATTTGTATGGTATTACACACCTTTGAAAATGTTTACGTGGTAGACTGAAAATCTGTAGGGTAAAGAAACTGCTAATGTCTCCACTTGACACAGGAGAAGAGAGATTCAAGAAAATTAAACAAAACATAATTATTAAATGGGAAAAGAGCTCAAACGGGGAAAAGGTGCTGGCAAGCTATGACCATCCATCTTTTGTCTTTCTTTTCTTTTCTTTTGTGCCATCTGTCCTCGTAAATAAAGTTTGATTGGAGCTTTAGGGTGGAACAGCTGTCCTCATTTGTTTGCGTGTTGTCCATGCCACTTTCACACTGCAGTGGTAGGGTTGAGTCGCTGTGACAGAAAACTTATGCCTAAAATATTTACTATCCGGCTCTTTAGAGAAAAAGTTTGCTAACCACTGAGCCGAATCACAGGCCTCCCAGGAATGCCCATTCAGTCTACGGTGACGAGGCCTGTTCATGTTACACCCGAGGAATTTGTCAGGTATTCGTGTGGACCCGGAGCACGATGTTACGAGGCTTTCATTATCCCCACCTGAACTCATTCAGCACTCCAGTGTCTTGATGTGTGGTGACAGTTTGAGGGGGAAAGCAAAGGATGTTTTAGAGAATTTAGTTTTCATTCATAGAACTTCTGGAAATTATCATCTAATCCCTCAAGAACCATTTCCCAGCCTGCTAAGAGAATGTGATCGGTAGGGTTTTTTAATATTCTCAATGACCACACTTGGCCCATTTTAGTGACAGATACTCCCCTCAAATAGAAGGGATCGCTTATTCACCAAAGCGAATGATATCCTGGTAGACCTCAGTTCTCATTGCCTGCCCACCCCCAGGCCACCCAGGTGCTAGGGCTCCTGGCAAGTGGCGTATCTGGGGGAGAAGGTGCCTCCTGAGGTCACACCGCTTTCACTTGCAAAGGGGTTGGCAAGAGAAGTGAGAAGGGAGAGAATGAGCAAGAGAGAAGTGAGACTGTATCTCTGCTGCTGCCTGTCTCCCTCTCCGGGCGCAGCAGTGCCCTCCTTACTTCCCAGCCATTTCCTTAGTGACCCTGCTCTTGCTGGGTAGAAAATGCCACTCAAAAGGACTCAGGGCTCATGGAAAGCTCCCTGCAACAAGTCGAAAGGCTCATGTTGTTTGATCTAAAGAGAACTATTATAAAGTGACCCAAAAAACCTCGGATCCATATGTGTCCAGGCTGCGAATGAGAAGAGCACATTATCTGGGATATTTCAGACTTTTACACAATACGGTGGAGCTGTGTCATGCCAGATAATTTGTTCTGGCCAGTCTATATGTTATTTTCAAAAAAATAGAGAAAAAAAGAAAGATTTTTTTCCACCTATACAACAAATGACGTGTAATTAATGACTAGTTATATTTTATTTGGAGAAAGAGCAGTTTTACAAATATATTTTGTAATGATGTTTTCAGTGATCAGGATGCTCAGCACCCTAGTGCATCCAAATCAAACCTGGATTTGTTTGATCACTTGACAGACAGGACTAATTGTTGATGCTAGTCACATTTTCAGAGATACAATACATCTCTTTGTGGTGTTTTCTCAAGAATTGAATGTTCTGTCAAATACTATATGAGATCCTTTGAGGTGGGTGAATATTATTCATCCTTGACTTAGCCTGTTACCTCTGGGCAAAATTATTTTTTAAAAGCGTGCATGTAACTGAACAGAAATGCTTACAAAGGGATAAAATTGTGGAATGTTTTTCTATGATCTATTTTCCTGAAAGTGCCCATAGCGAATGAGAAGGAAGCTCCCTTTGGACCCTACCTTAGCTGGATGGCCACATCAGTGCTACAGCAACATGGTTGTTTAGCAGAGGTAAACACTGCCTGCCTGCCTCCTTATCTTACTGCCTTCCGTTACCTTCAAAAGTCAGGATTCCTAGGTTAACTCACCAAAACTTTAGATCCCCACCGTACGATGTTAACACATCAGCTGACAAGTTAGAGTGAAATGGAACTGAAGATTCGGCTCCTCTTCCTCCTTTATACATGAAGATGTCATAGCTCAGGGACTGTGAGCTACAAAGCCAAAACTGGGATCCAAATTTAGGGCCCCTGCTCCACACTGCTGAGATCTGTGGGGCAAAATATGTTAGCAATCTCTGACCAGCCCTTTCCCTGTTCAGTCCAATAGTGTCTTTCTTAGAAATACCTTTCCCTTTGACCAAGATGACCCTTTTGCACATTCTAGGAGATCTGGACAGAGTTACCTTCACGACAATGCCATGCCTTTGCTGTACCAGTTATCTATTGCTGTTTAAGAAACTACCCAAAAACTTAGTGTCCTAATATTACGACCATGTGTTATTATTTTTGAATCTGTGGGTCAACTGAGTAGCTGGTCTGGGCCAGATGCAGCTGATCGCAGACAGACTAGCCATGCACCAACTCTCAGCTGCTAGGTCAACTGGGGCCTGGCAGATCTAGAAGGGCCTCACTCACCTGTCCGGTGATTGCCTGGCTAAGAGTGATGGCTGTAACTAGACCATATGTCTCTAGCCATTCATCATGCTAGGACAGGTTTTTCTTTCACAAAACAAGGACAGAATCTCAAAAGAGTGTGTGGAAGCATGCAAGGCCCATGAGGCCCAGACTCGAACCTGATGCACCATTACTTCTCCTAGATTCTGTTGGTCAAAGCCAGTTCAATACAAAGGGTGGGGTAAAGATTCCACTTCTTAGTGAGAAAAACTGCAAAGTGTGAGTAGAGGAAGGAGTGGAGAATTGGAGCTATTTCTTGCAGTCAGTTTATGTAGATACGAACCTAGGCCTGGAGCCCTAACATGTGAATCATTTAAAATTGGAAGATATGTTCAATATCATCCAGTCCAGCCCCCTCAATTTATAAATGAGGAAACTGAGGCCCTCTCCAACACACAGTTCCTGATTGTCTGCTTTGAGCCAAGGCCAATCCAGTGGACAAGCTGCTTAACCTTAAATAGCTATTAGATAGAGCATAAAAGGGTAAAAATCATCTTAGGTCCATTTCTAGCTATCTAGGTATTATCCTTCAATCTAGCAATTCAACTTTTAGGAGTTCACCCGAGCATACACCTCCAACAATACGAAAGTACATATGCACAGGTTATTCATTACAGCAATATTCGTAATTTTGCAATTTTGGAAACTATCTAAATGTCCAAGCATAGAGAGTGATTGAATGGCCTATAGTACATATATACACAGGATTACTATGCAGCTGGAAAAAATGGTATGAGAATGATCTCCAGGAACTGATATAGAGTGATTTTCAGGATAAGGTGTTAAAGGAAAACAGTGACATACAAAAGAACATAGGCTATATTTTATATAAGAAATAAGGAAAATTATTAAAATATATGTACCTTTGCTTATTTTACAAAACAAAACTAAACAAAACTAAAAAAAACAAAAACAAGAAAAATAATCCACAACGCAATGAAGTTGGTTATCCTCAAGGAGTGGGAGAGAACAGGATGGAAAATATACAGTAAAGAGAAATTTTTTTCTAAGTATACCTTTTTGTACAGTTTTCACATTAGGAAGCATTACTCTCTATCCTTTCAATCCTCAGGTTAACTAAGGAAGTACATATTGGAAAAATATAATTAAATCTTTAGAGAGGAGAAGGATTTTAAAAACCTAAAAATGAAAGCAAATTGAAGCAAGTCAACCTAATTATATTTTAAATGAATATCCCAACCACAATAAATGTGAAAAAAAAGAAAGGAAGAATTAATCCATGTAATTTGGAAACACAGTATCTGGCTACCTGTCCTCAGTATCGGGCAGATAGGGGTAGGGGCAAAATTTCACGTAAATATTGGTATGAGTGAAGCAGTTTCGAAACAATTTTAAATGTATCATAGGATTGATGAAATATACATACAAATATGAAATGGGAGCTGGGGGCAGTGGCTCACACCTGTAGTCCCAGCACTGTGGGAGGCTGAGGTGGATGGATCACCTGAGGTCAGGAGTTCGAGACCAGCCTGGCCAACATGAAGAAACTCTTCTCTACTAAAAGTATAAAAATAAGCTGGGTGTGGTGGCACATGCCTGTAATCCCAGCTACTTCGGAGGCTGAGGCAGGAGAATTTCTTGAACCCAGGAGGCGGAGGTTGCAGTGAGCTGAGATCCCGCCATTGCACTCCAGCCTATGTGACAGAGCGAGACTCTGTCTCAAAAAAACAACAACAAAAAAGATGAAATGGGGAAAATAAGAAATGTTGTGTGGGATGGACTTGAATTAGATGTATTTATGTGAACTATCTCTTTAAAAACATGCACACACATGCGTGTGTATATATGCATTCACCTACATATGTGTGTGCACGTATGTATGTGTAAGCAAGTGTGTGGGTTCATGTGCATGCTTCCTAATTCACTCACCACTGAAAGACATCCATGAGCAGTGAGCACACACAGCATCCAGATCTTGGTCTTTCATTCAATTCCTTGCTCAAAGGAACCAGGGCTCCTTGGAGAAATGGGTGATTGCAGTGGGGTCCTGGTTAAGATGAAGCTAGAGCAAACTTGTCCAACCTGCGACCTACAGGCCGCAGACAGCCCAGGATGGCTTAGAATGAGGCCCAACACAAATTGATAAACTTCCTTAAAACATTATGAGATTGTTTTGCGACTTTTTTTTTTTTTTTTTTTTTGGCTCATCAGTTATTGTTAGTGTTAGTATATTTATTTTATGCATGGCCTGAGACAGTTCTTCCTCTTCTAATGTGGCCCAGGGAAGCCAAAAGATTGCACACCCCTAGTGCTAGAGCATTATGTCATGTTAGGAAGGAAGGAGGTGCTAAAAGAAAACAGACAACAACAACAACAACAACAAAAAGATAGCCACAAGGCATTGAAGTCAGCTACTAAGGAGTTTGTTTTGACCACAGCTAGGACAATTTGAGTAGCAAAAGAATTACAGTAACTAATCACACAGAATTGGAAAAAAGTAGGAATTCATGCCTCCGTATCAATAATAAATTGATAATTTAATGGCAGAAAAGGGAGGGTTATTGCTTGCGGTGAACTCTGACTGGAAGAAGTACTGAATTGGAGAGTCAGCCTTTTGCAGCCATCAAAGTAAAGGTTGAATAAGGCAAAAATCATCAAGCATTGCTAAATGTAGGGAAAAATTTTGGTGCGGAATATATTTGCGTTGACCTACAATATCTCTCCAGTGGCTGCTTTTTAGTTGCAAGGGGAAAAACAGTAATTATATAGTGGAGTAATCAGTTCACACCTTGACTAGGTGATCAGAATTATTGCCATCAATGAGACCTGTGCCTTCAGGTGCAATATCGTAAGAAAGACATAATGTCACCTGTAATATTCAGGAGAGAATGATAATCATGATGAAACATCAGACAAATGCAAAATCATGGACTTTTGAAAATAATAAATTGGAGCAGGAAGTCTTCATTTTCAGAAATTTACATATCATAAAAGGCAAAAAATAAATACTGAGAATCTGTTCCAGATCAAAGGAGACTAAAGAGACATGAGAACTAATCTCAATATCTGACCCTAGACTAGGTCCTGTAATTGATGAAATTGGAATATAGACAGTAGATTAGATGACAGTATTGTATCAATGTTAAGTATACAGAAGTTAATAGCTTTTCTGTAGTCAGGTAAGAGAACATCTCTATTCTCATGAAGTACATGCTGAAGTACTTAGGAGAAATGGCTAAGATGTATGTTACACCCTCCAATAGTTCTGAGTACATAATGACATATAGTTTCTGTATTTATAGAAAAACAGAGAGTCTGCAATAATAAAGCAAAGGAAGTCAGTGTTAGGTGGACTTTGTTTTTGCCATTTTTCTGTAAATTTGAACTTATGTCCAATTAAAACATTTAAAACATTTTTTAAAAAAGACAAATGAGTTTGAATACTGGTCCACCATCTACTAGTTGTGTAACCGAGGACTCTACTTGATATTTCTGATCTTTGGTTTCCTCATTAGAGAAACAAGAATATCACCTTTCTTGTCTTCTCTAGAGGATAAGACATTGCACATCAAGTGACTAGCAAAGTGCCTGGCCCTACAGTGTAGGCATTCAATAAATGACAGCTTTTCCATTCACATCTTAACATACTTAGCTTATCTTTACCTCAACTGCTTTATTGGTGAAGATTCTCTTTTTCAAAGTAGTCTGAAAGCTCCGAGAGGAAAGATTTGCATTTTCTGCATTTTCCTTTTTTCTTCTTTTTATTTTTATTTTTTTGAGATGGAGTCTTGCTATGTTGCCCAGGCTGAAGTGCAGTGGCATAATCTCGGCTCACTGCAACCTCCCCCTCCCAGGTTCAAGCAATTCTCCTGCCTCAGCCTCCCGAGTCCTGAGTAGCTGGGACTATAGGTGCGTGCCACCACACCCAGCTAATTTTTTGTATTTTTGGTAGAGACAGAGTTTCACCGTCTAAATGAATTTAGTCAGGATGGTCTCAATCTCCTGACCTCATGATCTGCCTGCCTTGGCCTCCCAAAGTGCTGGAATTACAGGCATGAGCCACAAGAATTGCACTTTCTAACACCAGATGACTAACATATCATGGGCCCAGAATTGAGTTAAAATAAGGAGGACAATCCAATCTAGGGATAGGGAGTAACTTAGTTTGGGTGCCTTATCTGTCCCTTGGCAAATGGCATAGTTTACACACTTGTCACTATATTGTCTCATTGGTCAAGGAGATGGTTGAAAAAAGGCACAGCACTTTAAGAAGCCACGTGTTACTGATTGGTAATGCATGAGCCAAGCCTCTGCCCCATCAAAAATCTGGAGACTTCACATGGAGGAACCAGGCTACCACCATGTTCATCACAGAAATCTTTTTGTCATGGCGAGTTTCACTTGTTCTTATAGAAAGTGAGTTATAACTTGTGGGCTATCATGTTTGAAATGAGAAACCATGCTCCAGCAGTTAAATTCTTCAGGGCCTGGCAGAAACAAACACCAGAAGACAGTAAGCATCAGCAGGCCCCACTGATTTATGGTGAGCAAGGAGAATGAGATTTATGACCCTGAAACATGGCAAATATTCATTGGCATTAGCATTCAGAATATTCATGTGTTGCCACTCTTTCATGTTAAATACCTGCTTTAAGCTCTTTGGGGAGGAAAAAAACCACAATACTTTCCCTTTGGACGGCCTGACCATATTGGCTGACTGTCTGAATACATGTGGAATACCAATTCCCGTTTTTGAACTTGAGTTTTGTCTTGACTTTTAAAGTTGGTTCATGTTTCTTTTCTCTTCTTCCTTGTCTTCATGAGTATCATTCAAGGGATGTAAAATCATAAAACTTTACAGCTAGAGAAAATTTAAGAGATTATCACATCTGTCCTCCTTTGAGGCTAGGGAAGCAACGTGACCTCATAAGGACTCAGAGTTAGTGAACGTCATAAAGACACTGAGAATTCAGTGCCTCCTGTCCAGTGCTTATTTTAATATTATACATGGATTTTACTAAATCCCTTTTACACCAACCACTGTGCTTGTCATTCGATTTGATTTTCAACATCCCTTTGACTGAACTTAGAAATCATTTTAGCCAAACTATTTGTGATGGTTACTGTTGAGCGTCAACTTGATTCGATTGAAGGATGAAAAGTATTGTGTCTGTGAGGGTGTTGCCAAAGGAGATTAACATTTGAGTCAGTGGACTGGAAAAGGCAGACCCACCCTCAGTCTGGGTGGGCACCATCTCATCTGCTGCCAGCACTGCTAGAATGAAATAGGCAGAAGAACGTGGAAGGACTTGACTTGCTGAGTCTTCTGGCCTTCATCTTTTTCCCTTGCTGGATGCTTCCTGCTCTCGAACATCAGACTCCAAGTTCTGCAGCGTTTGAACTCCTTAGACTTACACCAGTGGTTTGCCAGGGACTCTTGGACCTTTGGCCACAGACAGAAGGCTGCACTGTCAGCTTCTCTACTTTTGAGGTTTGGGGACTTGGACTGGCTTCCTTGCTCCTCAGCTTGCAGACGGCCTATTATAGGACTTCATTTTGTGATTGTGTAAGTCAGTATTCCTTAATAAACTCCCCTTCATATATACATCTATCCTATTAGTTCTGCCCCTCTACAGAACACTGACTAATACACTATTTAACACCAAATAATTGTAGACTGTAAACCTCAATCTTTTTTCTTCAGTTTTTAAAAAATAATCATTTGGAGCCATCTATCCAAAGAGCTGATGCAGGTAATAATAAGGACGATAAGCAAAGAACACTTGATTCAGAAGCTAGTTAGCTTCATGGCATTACTGTTCAGGCAATGGTGTTCAGTTTGAGTTTCTGAATAGAATTATTTTTCAGGAACAATACGAAAACACTGTAGGTGGTGAGTAACATGTTAGATAATGACATAAAATAGGACAAAATTCTCGAACTAAAATGCTCCTTTGATTACCCATAGCTATGATATCTACCGTGCTTTCATCTGTTACAATTATTTTAGAAATAGAGGAAAACACAAAACATTCTTAAAAATCTCAAACCTAACTTGCCTGAATTCAGGCCTTTAGACATTTCAACATTTCTTTAATTCATTCCTTAGCCACATTATTATTGAAGCAACTATTCTGAACCAGACATTGGTCTAGAATAAGATACTGCTGAATAGCCAGTGTCCTTACGGAACTGAGAGTTGAAAAAAGTCAGGCTAGCAAGAAATTACAATCAAATGGAAAAAACACTGACTGTGATTCTTTATAAAATCAATGATTCAATCACCATACCAGATAACACTTTCTTAAAACGAAAGAGTCTAACACACACACACACACACACGCACACACACACACACACACCAAAAACAGAAGAAGAAGAAACAGGTAAGTTTTACCAAAGAAGAGCCAAGGAAACATGTTCGTATTAGGATTGTTGTTGTGTAGGAGTCTATGAGACGTTAGTGCTGCCACCACAGCCCTCACAGCTAGTGCAGCAGTTCTCACTTCTTAAAAGGGATAGTCTCATGACTACATTAATGTCAACTCATAGAGTTAAGGTTTAAAACTGGAAGGTACTAATAGAGGTCTGTCTAGTTAAGTCCATCATTTTCCATTGAATGGACTCAGGGGACTTTTCCAAGACCACGCAATAATTGTGTTTAAGCTGCAGATGTTAGTCCTGCTTTATCCCAAACCTCCATGCATTGGGAGGTGGTAGTGTTGGATCAAGATGATTCTGTTTTGGAGGGCAACCACCCAGCTGACATTTCTTAAGCCAAAGCCCAGCACCCCCTGGCCTGTTGCCCATGGTGCTGTCATATTTTGACCCAAAGTGAGCTGAGACCTCAGATGTATTCAACTCTGAACAGAGAATAGTGTTTCCGTATAACCATTTACTGTTAAAGGGAGAATCATTTTGAAAAATACTTCGTTATGAGAAAAACAATACAAAGTTAAACAACACAAGCAAAGGATAGAAGTATTTTATATAATGGTCAGAAATTATCCTGAAATGATACTGGAACACATGATGGAAAACACAATTTAAAAACTCAGTTGCATTTCATCTTACAAGCATCATAACAACTCAGTTCTTTTTTGCTTTAGATACAGAATCATGTTCTCCTAGATTACTTCCCCAGTATACCCATTCTCCTGACTTGATTGAGGTCCTGCTCTGAGTCCCCAGGTCCCGTGTGTGTCTCTGTCGTGGCACTTGGGACACTGTGCCAACATTGTCTCTTCATCTTGCTCCTCCCCTCACTAGACTTAACCTTCTCCATGCCCTGAGCAAACTGATTTCCACTGCTTATTAGCAGATCTGACAGTATCCGGTACATTCTAGTACTCACTAGAACTTTGAAGGGAACTTAATAATTTAAAGCAGTTACAAGCATTTGCATGCTCTTCTAACTAATATTATTGTTAACATCTTGTAATGTGGGAAAAATACAGTTATGGGTGTATGTAGGTTGTTAGGAAAAATTTCTCTTGTTTTAAATCTTAAGATGGATCTACCCCTCTACCCTAAAAATAAAAAAGAATGTATTCTTATATGTATCTGCTAGTTAGAATCCTTACTAAAATATTATGAGTGCAGATAAGATGAGGAAGGATATTTCTTGGATAGCAAAGTGGCATTCCCCAATCAGTTCTGCTGTAATTAATTTAGAATTTAAAGCTAAAATTCCAGACGTTCGATGATGTGTTCAATAACTCGTGCTGGGATCTATTTTTTCAGTAAGGCTTATCTTTCCAAGGGGCATAGTTAATTTCTTCAGTACTACTCTGTAAATTATTACAGAAATTACAAATCTACTAAAAAATCAATACAACTAATTGTAAATTAATAGATTTCTAAGTGTGAAGGAGTGTGTAATAATGGAGATGAGTTCTTTAAAGAAAATGCCAGTTCCAGTATCAAGGGCTCAGGGCTCCAGCTGTTTCATGTGACATCTTCAAGTGTAAACACATTCCTTTCCTTCCCCCAACTCTCCCCCTCCGCCCCCTCACTTCCCACTGATTTAGTCTGCCACTGCCGCGAATAACATTTCCATTAGCCACCTACTGTTAAATCGCAGAGTAACGATGATAAAAAAAATTCCAGCATGCAAACAAACCAATAGAGAAGCAACTGGGGTTACCGTCTGTCTCAAACATTTTTTATGGGGCCCACCGGTGTTGAAACTAAAGGAAAACAACATGTGAAGTTAAACAAACTGGATCGAATAGGGAGCTCCAGAATGCAGGTTTATAACAAGTGCAAATCTGAATCCCATGCATTTCTAATTCTATATTTGATATGCTGAACGAATAATCTTTAGTATTGTACTTGTGTGTCCATGAATTTTAGCGTGAGCTTAGTTATTTCTCTGTATATATGCCACATCATTGCCAATCAATTTTAGGCAATGATGGACTTGTCAATAAAAAGACCAATAATTATCACCATTACGTTGAATTAATCAATGAGAATGTGCCAAGGTCCTGTTGTCCTGTGCACTTAGATGAATTTTTTAATGCTATAATTTGACATTAATTTAGCACTTCACAGTTTACAAAGTGCTTTCCATGTAGATTTTGGTCTCAAAACAGGAAATTAAGGCAGATGTTAATTATGTTCTACAGGTGAGAAAACTGGTTGAGGGAGGTTCAGAAACCTACCCTGGATCTAGAGCTAATTACTAGTCAGGATGCTTTCTCAGAACCAGTTATATAATAGTATTCTATTTCAGTACACGATATGGCTGCAGAATTGTACTTGAACTCTGACAGCTCAAAGTAAAGCTCTAGGTTTATACTGTATAGGTGGTGCCTGGGCCAGCTGATAGGAGATGCTGGAGAATCCTCAAGGATGCACATCCCAGGAAGGGGCAGCTGTCACCAGCAAAGCTGCTGGGCATATATCGGCCTAGACACCCCATCTTGCACAAGTCTTTCTTTTAGCTTACAGGAACCTGGAAGATGGTCAGGTTTGACCGAATCTTCTCTATTCAATGGTTAAGGAACTGGCTAGGTACCTAAAACAGAGATGCAGAAGAGGTATCTGTGGTCCTTGCCAGTGGAGTGAGTCAAAGGTTCAATGACTGCCTGCTTCTCTTCCCCATATACCTGTGTTATTTGGTTACTTCCTGTCTTATGGCAATTTTGGTATATATGGGGATGGTGTGGGGAAGTGGGACCTTGCAGATGGGGAGAAAAGAGTTTGCTCACTCAGCCTTAGGCTGAGAGGTGAACCTTAGGGCGCTCATTCTCACTAAAACTGATCATAACAAACACTAGTTTAGCAGGGGGAACACTGTAGCCTCTTTGGTTTACGCCTAAGCGAATCTACAGTGTAAGAGAATCTACAGTGTAACTGAACTACATTTTCAATTCATCAGTAATGAGTAGGCTTATAGGGTACACTGATGATAAAATTTTAATTTAATGTAATTTAACCAAGTTATAAAGAGTCTTCATGTTGCTATTATTTGACATATATGGCCTGTAAATGTATGTGCCGTGTGCTTTTCAGAACATAAACCTGATCTGAAAATTTTACATTTTAAATCTAAGTTGGCATATGAAGACAGTCAACTAAATCCTTTATTAACTTGAACTAGCTTATTTTTTTCTAGCGTTTACTATTCATAGGAAGTAGGAAAGTTCAATATACAAATAAACCAAACAAAACCAAAACAAATCCACAAAACTAAAATAATATATAAATAAACTAAAATAAAATAAAACCAAATTCATAAATTATGTATATAGATAACCAAGCAAAACTAAAATAGATCTCGTGAGGATAGATGTTTTAATTTTGTTAAAAATAAATAAATAAATAAATAAATAAATAAATAAATAAAATCAACTTCAGAAGCTAGAGCTGGAGTAAATACTTTCAACCCCATCTCCTATTTCTTTCAGATCTTTAATTCTTGATGATATGTAAAATTTAAAATTGTGACCTTGAGGCATTGTGATTGACTAACCACTAAGAGAGGCTAAGTTTAATGTCTTGTATTTACTCAGGCATGGAACATTTCTAAACAAAAAATTTTTGAAATAAAACTTTACAATTAAATACCACTTGGCAGGGAATAAAGTTAGTATTATGGACTGAATGCTTATGTTCCTGCAAAATTCATACCTTGAAATTCTAACCCCCAATGTGATGGTATTAGGAGATGGGGCCTTTGGTAAGTAATTAGGTCATGAGGGTGGAGCCCTTGTGAATAGGATTAGCGCCCTTATAAAAAGACATGAGAGAACTTGCTCGCTCTCTCTATCTCTCTGTGTCTTCACCATGTGAGGATACACCTAAAAGAAATCCAACTGCAAGTTAAAAAGAGGGTCCTTCCCAGGAACTGAGTCAGCCAGCACTTTGATCTTGGACTTCCAGCCTCCAGAACTGTGAGAAATACATTTCTGTTGTTTAAGCCACCAGTCTATAGCATTCTGTTATAGCAGCCCAAACTAAGTTGGCTTCTCCTAAATAAGTAATAAGTACTTGTTATAGGAACTATGGAAAATTAAGAATAGAATTTTTTTTAAAGGGAGTTCTAGTATCCTGATTGTTGTCTAACCTATTAGTATTCCCTATGTTTTTGAAATTTTCTTCTGAAATGTTAATAGTTACATAATATTAAGGGACAGTCAACGTTTGAAAGATGTTCAAAGAATTTATATGTTTAACTATTCCTCCATAGGATTCTGAGAATTCTTTTTTTTTTTTTTACTTTTATTTAAGATTCATGAGTACACATGCAGGTTTGTTATATATGTAAACTTGCGTTGTCGGGATTTGTTCTACAGATTATTTCATCACCTGAGTACTAAGCCTAGTACCCAATGGTTGTTTTTTTCTGCTCTCTTCCTCCTCCTAGCCTCCACCCTCAAGCCCCAGTGTTTGTTGTTCCCTTCTTTGTGTCCACTAGAAACATCTCATCGTTTAGCTCCCACTTAGAAAGTAAGAAAATACAGCATTTGGGTTTTGTTCCTGCATTAGTTTGCTAAGGATAATGGTCTCCAGCCCATCCATGTTCCTGCAAAAAACATGATCTTGTTCTTTTTTATGGCTGCATAGTATTCCATGGTATATATGTACCACATTGTCTTCATCCAGTGTGTCATCGATAGGCATTTAGGTTGATTCCATGTCTTTGCTATTGTGAATAATGCTGCAGTCAACATTCATGTGCATGTATCTTTATAGTACAATTATTTATATGCCTCTGACTTTATACCCAGTAATGGGATTACTGGTTCAAATGGTAGCTCTGTTTTTAGTTCATTGAGGAATCGTCACACTGCTTTCCACCATGGTTGAGCTAATTTACACTCTTATTGATGGTGTATAAGCATTCTCTTTTCTCTGCAACCTCACCAGCATCTGTGTGTTTTTTTTTTTTTTTTTTTTTTTTTTAATTTTTTGCTAATAGCCATTAGCAAAATGGCTATTATCTGACTGGTATCTCCTTGTGGTTTTGATTTGCATTTTTCTAATGATCCATAATACTGAGTTTTTTCTCATATGCTTGTTGGGCACATGTATGTCTTCTTTGGAAAAGTATCTGTTCATGTCCTTGGCTCACTTTTTAATGTTTTTTTTTTTTTCTTGTAAATGTTTAAGTTCCTCATAGATGCTGGATATTAGACTTTTGTCAGATGTATGGTTTGAAAATATTTTCTTCCATTCTTTGGATTGTCTATTTATTCTGTTGATAGTTTCTTTTGCTGTGCAGAAGCACTTAAGTTTAATTAGATCCCATTTGTCAATTTTTGCTTTTGTTGCAATTGCTTTTGGTGTCTTCTTCATGAAATCTTTGCCCATTCCTATGTCCAAGATAGTATTGCCTAGGTTGTCTTCCAGGTTTTTATAGTTTGGATTTTACATTTAAGTCTTTAATCCATCTTGAGTTGATTTTTTTATATGGTGTAAGGAAGGGGTCCAGTTTCAATCTGCTGCATATGGCTAGCCAGTTGTTTCAGCACCATTTATTCAATAGTGCTTTAGCCATTGCTTATTTTTGTCAGCTTTGTCGAAGATCAGATGGTCGTAGGTGATCTTATTTCTGGGCCCTCTATTCTGTTCGATTGTTCTATGTGTTTGTTTTTGTACCAATACCACGCTGTTTTGGTTACTGCGTCCCTGTAGTATAGTTTGAAGTTGGGTAAGGTAATGCTTCAAGCTTTGTTCTTTTTGTTTAATATTGCCTTGATTATTCAGGCTTTTGTTGTTGTTGTTCCATATGAATTTTAAAATAGTTTTTTCTAGTTCTGTGAAGAATGTCATTGGTAGTTTGATAGGAATAGCAACTGAATCTGTAAATTGCTTTGGACAGTATTGCCATTTTAATGATATTAATTCTTCCTACCCATAGGCATGGAATGTTTTTCCATTTGTTTGTATCAACTCTGATTTCTTTGAGCAGCGTTTTGTAATTCTCATTGTAGAGATCTTTCACTTTCCTGGTTAGCTGTATTCCTAGATATTTTATTCTTTCTGAGGCAATTGTAAATGAGATTGTGTTCCTGATTTGGCTCTTGGCTTGGCTGTTGTTGGTGTATAGAAACGTTCATGATTTTTGCACAATGAGTTTGTATACTGAAACTCTGCTGAAACTGTTTATTAGCTGAAGGAACTTTAGAGCTGAGACTATGGGGTTTTCCAGATATTAAATCATATAGACATCTGCAAACAGGGATAGTTTGACTTCCTTTCTTCCTACTTGGATGCATTTCTTTCTCTTTCCTGATTGCTCTGGCTAGGATTTCCAATGTGATGTAGAATGGGAGTGATGAGAGAGGGTATTCTTGTCTTGTACGAGTTTGCAAGGGGAATGCTTACAGCTTTTCCTCATTCAGTATGATGTTGGTGGTAGGTCTGTCATAGATGACTCTTATTATTTTGAGGTATGTTCCTTCAATATCTAGTTTACTGAGAATTTTTAACATGAAGAAATGTTGGATTTTATCTAAAGCCTTTTCTGTATCTATTGACATAATTGTGTGGTTTTTATCTTTAGTTCTCTTTATGTGATGAATCACGTTTATTAATTTGTGCATGTTAAACCAAACTTGCATCCCAGGGATGAAACCTACTTGATCATGGTGGAGAAACTTTTTATGTGCTGCTGGATTCAATTTACAAGTATTTTGTTGAGGAGTATTGCATCAATGTTCATCAAGGATATTGGCCGGATGTTTTCTTTTTTTGGTTGTGTCTCCACCAGGTTTTGGTATCAGAATGATGCTGGCCTCATAGAATGAGTTGGGGAGGAGTCCCTAGTTTTGGGAAATAGTTTCAGTATTAATGGTACCAGCACTTCTTTGTACATCTGGTAGAATTCCACTGTGAATCCATCTGATCTTGGGCTTTTTTGGTTTTTGGTTGGTAGGCTAGTTATTACTGATTCAATTACAGAACTCATTATTGGTCTGTTCAGGGAATCAGTTTCTTCCTGGTTCAGTCTTGGGAGGGTGAATGTCTGCAGGGATTTATCCACCTTTTCTGAGTTTTCTAGTTTTTTCACATGCAGTTGTTTGCAGTAGTTTCTGATGATTATTTTTATTTCTGTGGCATCAGTGGTAACATCTTCTTTATCATTTCTATTCATATTTATTTGGATCTTCCCTCTTTTCTTCTTTATTAGTCTAGCTGGTGGCCTATCTTATTATTTTTTTGAACTACCAACTCCTGGATTCATTGATATGTTGAATGGTTTTTCATATCTCATTTTCCTTCAGTTCAGCTCTGATTTTGGTTATTTCTTGTTTTCTGCATTAGGGTTGGTTTCCTCTAGCTTCTCTAATTCTTTCAGTTGTGATGTTAGGTTGTTAATTTTAGATCTTTCTAACTTTTTGATGTGGGCATTTAGTGCTATGAATTTCCCTCTTAACACTGCCTTAGCAGTGTCCCAGAAATTCTGGTATGTTGTATCTTTGTTCTCATTGGCTTCAAATAACTACTTGATTTTTGCCTTAATTTCATTATTTACCCAAAAGTCATTCAGGAGCATGTTGTTTAATTTCCATATAATTACGTGGTTTTGAGTGTTTTTTAGTCTTGACTTTTATAAAATTGTGTCGTGGTCCAAGAGTACGTTTGGGATGATTTTGGTTCTTTTGCATTTGCTGAGGATTGTTTTTCATGGTAGTGTTTAACTACAGCAGTCACTCAAATGCATTCAACATATGTGTCACAAAGAACCACACTGTCCCAGTTCCAAAATACTTATTTTGCCCAATAAGTAAGTTCAGCTGTCTTTGCTTTTTTAATGGATTTAAATATTCTCAAACCTAAACTAGTGTCAAAGTCAGGTAGTCGAGGTTTAAAATTAGAAGGTGCTATAGAGACATAGTTTAGCCAATCATTTTCCACTGAGTGGACACAGGGAAATAACATCACTTCTCTAAGACCGCATAATGGTTGACCAAGACAGCAGGAAACCAAATCTCCTGATGCATTATTTTATTTACACCAGTGGGTCTCAACCCTATCACATCTAACACTCCTTTTTAATGTAAATATTTTCTAATTTTATCTTGCCCATCTTGAAATGTAATTCATAAATGATATAACTAATATACATATATTTTAAAAATACAACCTAAAACTTACCAAAATTAAGAAATAAAAGAAAAAATTATAATACAATAATATGCATCGCAATCTGTAATGCTCAGACATTGCATCGCTGTTGGGCATACTTATGTCAGATGGTCACACTTGTATGTAGAATAACTATAGAAGTGACATCTACAAATGCAGACTGATGTAGTTGGGCTATGTTGGCAACTTATATTCTGCTACTGGATTATCACTGTTGATGGGATTTTCTGAACTGGCGAACAAATCTTGGTAAAACATTGGGGGAAAAAAGTATAACTCTCCTTTGATATACATAGTACTTGAATTCCTAGAAAATTTAGTGTAGCTGAAAAATTAACCAGAAATGATTTATGTTTGAAATAGTTTGATTCTGGGTTAAGGTCATTACAAACCAGTTTTCACCTACATAAATGTCCAGTAGAGCATTTAAAATGTATGTGAGGAAAAGTCCTTTATTGTATGGCACTCTCCTACACACTGTAGATTGTGCAGCATCCCTGGCATCTACCCACTAAATGTCATAGACCTTTTGCTGCTTAGAAGTTTCTCCTATCAGATACCCTAGATTGCCCCCTCTTAAGTTCAGCCATCCACAAAACTCTAGTGCATGGACACAAGGCAGCCAAGTACTTTGCTATGCCTAGTAATACGACCTTTGCTCCAGTTCCCAATAAGTTCCTCATTTCCATCTGATACCTCCTCAGTGTGGCCTTTCTTATCTGTATTTCTATCAGCATTTTGGTTACAACCACTTAACTAGTCTCTAGGAAGTTCCAAACTTTCCTTCATCTTTCTGTCTCCTTCTGAGTCTTGAAACTCTTCCAACCTTTGCCTGTTACCCGGTTCCAAAGCCACTTCCACATTTTCAAGTGTGTTTATAGCCACTCCTCATACCAATTTTCAGTCAGTCTCTCCAGAGAGACAGAACCAATAGGAAACATATTGGTTTCCTGACACACATGTTTCTATAATATATAAATAAAGGGAATTTGTTAGGGAGAATTGGCTCAGAGGATTAAAAGTTCTACAATAGTCCATTTATAAGCTGGAGAATGACAGAAGCATGGCTTTTAGAGAAGTTTGTAGTATGGCTCCTAGGGAAGGCAGTAGCATGGCTTGGTCCAGTTCTGAAAGCCTCAAAACTAGAGAAGCTGACAATGCAGGCCAGAGACCTGACAGCCCCTGAAAAGCCACTGGTGCAAGTCCCAGAGTCCAAAGGCCAAAGACCCTGGAGTCTGATATGCAAAAGCAGGAAGAGGAAAGGGTGTACTGCTACAAAAGAGAGAAAGAGAATGTGAGCAACAAAAGAAAAGAAGGCTGAATGTCCTCCTTCTTCCACCTGCTTTGTTCTAGCTGTGCCTACAGCTGATTGAATGGTCCTCACCATGCTGGGGGCAGGTCTTCCTCTCTCAGTCCACTGACTCACACATCAGTGTCCTTCCACCCTCACAGACACACCCAGAAACAATTCCAGCCCTCTAGGCATCCTCAATCCAGTCAAGTTGACAGCTAATTATTAACCATCACAGGAGGTATCAGTTTTCTTAAAGAATCTCTGAACTAAGGTCATATTGCCTCTCATTGCTACAAGAATGACAGAAGAACATTCTAAATAGAGACTTTTGGAGAAAAGTTTTGACTTTCCCAGTGCAAAAGAGTTTTCTTTGTGAGATAAAGTATAATAATCGTAAATCATCTATTTTTTCCTACCCTTTAAAAATATGATGTGTGGGGGTGAAAATGATGCAGAGGATGTAAATCTGGGTTGGTTATGATAAAAATAGGATGTGATAATTATCTTATTTGTCAAATAAAATAATATCCTCTCCTTATTCAGCTCTAAACTTCAAACATATTTCAGCACATATATCTTGCATTTATATTAAAATGCCCTCATTTTTGAAAATTGTTTACTAGAAGTATAATCTCTGTCTTCTCTTTTGCAGAACCTAAGTCCAGTAGGACTCAGGTCCAAACTCAGGCTTTGCCTGACAATCCTGTCCCTAAGGTTACCTCCTGTATCATATGGGTTTCAAGATGGACATTCTAGAAATTAATAATTGGGCTGTTTAAGTCACATTGACATATGCATTTCTCTCTTTGATGCCATGTATTTCTGAACAAGAAGTGGCAAAAATCAATAAATTCATACTTAACTTACAGAATGTCATAAAAATTTTTGTTGTGCTGCAGAGCAAGGAAACGTGCTGCCAGTCTGTTCTTTCTGATAAGAACATTCTTCTTTGAATTGCAATTTTACTATGTGTTTATCTGTATTATACAAAAGCCTATGGCAATCAGAGGAGGATGTTTGCATCTTTGGTTCCATAGAAATTTGCATATCAAAAATATGCAATGCTGTAGTGATATATTGCATAGAAATATACAGTTCAATAAGCATAGTATTTTTCTTGGCACTTTTGAATGAAATACTTCAAGCAGTACTTTGCCTGAGTTCTAAATGTTTTTCACAGAAATCCTCCACGTCTATCTTTCATTTCTATTTTAAATAAAGAGGTAGAGAAATGTCATGATGTCATATTTTCTTGTATAATAACATTAAATTAGTCCCTTTCTTCTGGAATGCTAAGCACTTTTCTGTTTCCTCGTTTTATCGTTATATATAGCATATTTGTGGAACCAGATAAGACAAGCATTATTCCTATTTTGTGAGTAAACAAACTGAAGTACAAAGGCATTAAATAGACAAGAGCAAAGACCGGCAACAAAATACGTCAGGGTAGAGGGGACTTTTCAGAGAGCTGGTTTCTAGGGTATCCTGAGAGGGAAAGCCAGGGGATTCCAGCTGATCACCTTGAACCTGACTCACAAATAAGCTCAAGTATGGCTTGGAGGACCCAGGAGTGTCAGCTGACTTAAATGTACTCAGATACCCCACAAAGTGGTGTGCAGGTATGTCATTAACCGTCTTCAAAGGGTATTGTACTTTTCCTAGCAAACACTGTGAATGGTAATACTTTAACTCAGGCAAATACTAAAATTATTGTCTTCCCAACCTTCCCCTCTCTTCTTGAACTGAAAATCGAGCTGTATCAGGTCTTAAAGAATTGTATGTGTGTGTGTGTGTGTGTGTGTGTGTGTGTGTGTGTGTGTGTGTGTGTATGTGTGTGTTGGGGTAAAGGAATGAAAATAAGGTGTTGCTCAATCTTAGGGGAAATGAGGCACACCACACCTGCACCAGCTGAACTTACAAATGGCTGAGTAGCCACAGAGAGTATTTTCCCTTTACTTTGGTGTTCATGGTAAACACTCAGGCAGAGTCTGCTGACTGATGGAAAGAGAATAGGTTTGCTATTGAACATTATCTGAATAACCGTTCGGTGACTGATGTGCTTTTCTTGAAATTCGGTAAATTGATTTCTGTAGCAAAATCATGATGATTATGCAAAAACAGTATTTTAAACTACACATTAAAGGGGCATAAGATTCATCAATTTTTGCAAATTCGATGAGGAAAACGACAAGCAAGACCTAAACCAGCTTGATAATAGCCTTTCTGTTTAACTGAGGATCTTTGACCAAGAACAGAACCACTGGACAGCCTGCACATTTTCTTCCTCCTTTCCAATAGTGTGGATAAAATTCCATCACAAAACAGAATATTGAGAAGCATCAATGATCATCAGAGATAGGAGATTTGATAAGCTATGGTCATGGTCCAACACATAAGAACAATGAGTAAAGACTCTGAGCATAAAGTCATGCAATCAGATTAGACACAAAAGTAGTGACCTGCCAGACATGGCTCATGGTATCTGCATGGGGAACAAAGTTAGGTTCTTGGGAATTCATTGAGAAAGTGACAGTGTAGGAAGAAGATATGAGATAGTGGGACTATGGAAGAGAGACACCCAATTAAAGAATTTCACAGGAATTTCAGCATAGGGTACTGCTAATCCCCTCTTCTAAATGTTTTCTGACAAACGTGTAAAGCTTGTATTAGGATGGAAATTGGAGCAGGCTAGGGAATAGGGAGCTGGAATTCTACTCTTTCTTTGCTATGTAACCTCAGGCAAAGTATCTTCATTCCTACCCAGTGTGGTGTCTTCATTTGTAAAAGGACTGAATTAGACTGAGGTGTTGTTTTAGAGGTTCCTTTCGATTCCAAACAATCTAAAATTCTATGACATCTCAAAATAACCTAGAGTAATGCAAATGCCACTTTTTAATATCTAGCATTAAAAACAACAAAAATAACAAGGGCTGCTTACAGGCATCTGTATTACCATGAGCACAAATTGGACACATTCATTACAACCAAAGCAGAGAAAATGCGTTGGGTCTATTTCACAAAAATCATATCCTGAGGAAGAGAAACGTGTCAAAAGGTACCAGATTATGTGCCAAAATAGGAAATATTGTTCGAGTTGCAGGTGACCTTTCATAGTGAGATCATTCACTTGCTGGTTATGCTGTCACGTAACTTAATACTGCCCTTTAAAGTTCATTGACATGGGTGTGCCCCCGGGGCACGTCCTAATATAAGCCTCTAATTTACTTCCCCCCTACATAAAATACACCCTATAATGAGGCATGGTTCCCCCACGCACTCCTAGTCTGGTGGGAAACATTTTATCCTTGTATTATAAGCATTTTACATTTAAAGATATTGATGGGGGAGGACAAAAGGTAAGATACTTCATTGCAAACCTTTGTTACCTTCACTGATTAGGGAAGAAGTCATTCTATAATAGGAGAATATTTCCAGAGAGCTAGAAGTGTTTAACTGTTTATATGACATAACATTACAACTTTGAAAAAAATTAGAATCTTTATGTACAGTGCCAAATGTGGTATAACTGGTAACTGTATGCCTCTGGCAGCAGAAAGCACTCGGCAACATTTGACTGTATGTTGTCAATTTCATTTATTTTACTTGGTTTCAAGGTCTCTTTTGAGAGTCGCCATAAGCAAAAAATCATCATTCTGTAGGAGACCCCTGACCGAGTTGGGTGTGTGTATCAGGAGAGACACAATGAGAAGGTGAAACGAAAATGCATGAAATGGAAGAAATTTGTTACTCACAAGTCCCAGAGAGGTGAGGGGTAATGACAGGTGGCGGGGGGGGTGCAGGGGAGGACTGATGGGAAGTCCAGAGGCAGCAGGGAGCATAACCAGTGGGTGGCAAAGTGAGAGAGGATTGAGAGAGAGAGGGAGCAAAACAGAACTTATGGACCTGTGGGACTCTGCCTATGCTAAGGTCTATGGGCGTTATCCCTTAGGCTCTTATGGGGATTGTGGATTAGCTAGTTTAAAGAAAATATGCATGAAGGGGGAACATATTTACATGATTCTGGTGTTGACCATTAGGTTTTATTGTGGTCAGTAGCTGTGGGATATGTCAGCTTTTGAGTCAGTGAGGAACAAGTGGGCCAAATTGCAAACACCCATACAAGGGGGGACGTTTAAACTTCCCTCCTTGTGAGCCAAAGGTCATAGAGCTCATTCAGGTTTCAGACAACTTGTGTAGGCCTAAACATGGATGCCAAGGCAGCAGCTACATTAAACAAATTTATGATATTGCTCCTTACTATTGCAACTTTGTAATGTGCAATGTGATTTAGCAAACATATAGCAAGTGTTTCCAGTGTGACTGGCCTGTGCAAAGGTTGGAATAGATAGACTCAAACCTTGCTCTGTGTAGGTTTGTGTTGTCATCCAGGTATTGGCAGTTGAGCTTGGCTCAATGCTACTACATCCTAGGTATGCATGTCTTCTTCCTGCCTCTCAAGATCACTCAAACGGCAGTACTGGTGGGCACATCTCCAAAGTGATATCACATGACCTTGAAGGAAGATGAAGCTTAAAGGGGTTAAGAGACTTCAGCCCACCCCAGAGAACTCTGCCTTTTTGCTTGTTGTCCTGAGAGATTGTGTGCCCCTTCATCACAGTCTAGTCCACCTTTTGAGCCCACTACTTGCAAATAGCCACCATTCCATTCCTCTCCCTCCTCCCTGCAGTTCCTCTGCAGGTCTTTTATATTTCCTGGGCTTTTCATCTCCTACAGAAGAAGGTTGTCCTTGAATAGATATTATGACCTCATCATCCATATGATTAATTTAATAGATATTTCTTCATTGCTGTCTACATGCCAGGGATTTTTCTGGGTATTGGTGTAACAGCAATTAACAAAGCAAACAAAACTCTTCACCTACGTGGAATTCATGTGTGGATCTAGAGAACACAGACAATAAACAAATAATCACTCTATGTAGCCTGTCCTATGATGATAATGCTATAGTTCCAAGTAAAACAGAAAGAGAGATAGAGTGTGCTGAGTTAGGGGAGGGGGTAGATTGCAATTTTGAACATTTACTGTTTGATAAACCCGCTATGACAGGCCTCAGTTTGAACTGAATGTATTTGCTCTGATAAGTGTTCAGGGATTGTGTCTTGGTCTCAAAGGAAGTTTTGTGCTGGGATTCTTTGTACCAGAGATTGGGGATTCATAAATCCAAAATGTTGCTGAAGTAGAAAGAGCCCTGCCCCGCTCTGGGAAATGGCTTTAGTCAAGGCCCATCCAATGCCCTTGGGTAGGCACCAACCTTTTCAACTTGAGCTGGGGATCAAGGGTCTGTTTCTGCATCATAGGTGGGTCTGTGATGAGACCCACCTTAGACCCATCAAGGATAAATTGATGAGAGAGTCTAAGGATCTGAATACTTCATAGGACCTCAGCAGGCATAGGAAGGTCCTGGATGATTTTCAGACAGCAATATGCTGGGTGGTACTGAAAATCAGTCTCCTGGTGGTTAGGGGAGTCAAATGCAGACTTTAGTGTGCAGGCACCCTGAGCCTCTCCTCTACTGGTGTTGCAAGGAAACCTTGTTCCATCCTCTGTAAATATTTTTTCAGCGACTATAAAGTAACTCAGCTATGCTTAGACCTCCACTTCAAGCTTTTCTGGTCCAACATAGTCTTGAAAAGGCCAAGTCATAGTGGGTTCTGGTTCCCTGATAAAATAGGCCAGCTCTCTGTGACTGGAAACACTCATTAGGGTGTGGGGTGTCCACAGCCGGCCTAGCAGCAGACTGGGAAAAAAGAGGACAGACAGAACCAGGTGCCCAGTTAGGCCTAACTAAAGCCAAGCTGCTAGATTGGAGCTCCTGAAGGGCCCCGGGTAGGAGTCCTGGACCATAGAGAGAGGGGAGCAGAGGTGGTCAGGTCATTATAAAGACATAAAAGATGTCCTTAGTAAATACTTCTTAAAAGATGAAGGAAAGAGCTTTCTTCAAGAAAGTGGTGGTAGGAAAAGAAATGAAAAGTAGAACTGAAAACCAACAGAAACAGAGATGACAAATAACATCTGAGTGTATTTGTTTCCTAAGGCTAATTTCTTAGGGTAAATTCCGACAAACTTGATGGCTCAAACCAAAATAAATTTATCCTCTCACAGTTTAGGATGGCAGAAGTCCAAAATCCTTCTGGAAGGTCTGAGGGAAAATCCATTTCATGCCTCTATCCTAGCTTCTGGTGTCTCCGGCTTTCCTTGGCTTATAGACACATCCCCCTAATCTCAACCTGCATCTTCACATGGTTTCCTCCTGTATTTCTGTGTCTGTGTGTCTGAAAGCTCTTTTTTCTTTCTCTTATATGGACAGCAGTCATTGGAGTTTAGGCCCACCCTAAATCCAGGATGATGTCATCCCAAGATCCTTAACTATATCTGTAAAATCTACATTACCAAATAAGGTCACATTCACAAGTACCAGTGGTTAAGACTTGGACATGTCTTTTTGGGAGACACTATTCAAGTCACTATGTTGAGGTTAGTATCTAACAAGACATTTGCCAATTATGTGTAATAAGAATATGGGCCAAAGAGAGGCTCTTCTCATTTTTATTCTCCATCCATGAGAGGAAATAACCTGAGATCCACTTCTCTGCAAAAGTCAGATTTTAGGACATAAGCCATATACACCCACATGCTGAGCTCTTGGGTCTACACTGCTTCATTCTTTTATAAAATAAACATAATACATATGCCAAATTATCCCTTTAATAGATGTGATGCTACATCACTACCCAAATTATAGGCTAGTCCTTATGGATAACTGTTTTAAAGATGACTAATGGGCAACTTTACCTCTGACACTGTAGCTATTACAAGTAATATGAAACAAAAGTAGAGAAGGAATAACATAAGCCAACATATTTCATAGTTAAGGTGATGTCCTACAGAATATAATTCACACTTAACATCATACGATTTGGCCTCTTAGTACTATGTCTATTAAAGCAGAATTTTTAAGTATTTCAATATCATGGTAAGTTTTTTTAAGGAAAAAAACTGCATGTAAAACTAGTCTCCTTTTGCGAAACTGTATTTTAAAAGGGAGAAACCAAAAAGATGTGGTTCTAGAATGAACTGCGATGTCAACTGCGTGAGCTTGACAAGGTCTCCCTAGATCTGTGTCACTTACTATGCTGTATAAGCCAGGGAAAAGCAAACTGCTAAGTTATCTACTGGGTTCTATGCCAGAGTTACACCCTGTGCAATTATGTCTCACAGTTGACCACATTATTAATTCTGGGGCTAAACTCAAGTTTTCCCACAAAGTTGAGGAATTTAGAAGGAGTGGAGAGGGACAGCCAATAAGTTTATAAGGTTTAAATTTAGAAATCCCTTGGTAGCCTTAGCCAGCTTTCTTTCCTATATTGCCGCACAAACTTGCTAACCAGCAGTCCTTGTAAAATCAGGCACCAGGAAGTCAGCCCTACTGATGCTGGGAGAGTTCAAGAGAGAGTAAAGACACAGTCACCAGTGGTTTCTCAATACAGATGGAGAAGAGAAAACTTTCCTAGAGGTATGATAGACAGCATTTCAATGGCCCTTAGGATGTTGTACTCTTCTCAGCCCATTAATCTCCTTGGTCTGACCATTACCCTTGTATTAGTAGGTCATTCTTGCATTGCCATAAATAAATACCTGAGACTGGGTATATTATAAGAAAAGGAGTTTAATTGGCTCATGGTGGTTCTGCAGATTGTATAGGAAGCATAGCACTAGCATCTGCTTCTGGGGAGGCCTCAGGAAGCTTACAATCATGGCAGAAGGTGAAGGGGGAGCAGGCACATTACATAGTGAGAGCAGGAGTGGCGAGGGGCAGTGGTGGGGGAGGGGGAGGGATCACATACTTTTAAATGACCAGATCTTATGAAAACTCACTATCATGAGGACAGCACCAAGGAGATAGTGCTAAACCATTCATGAGAAATTCACCCCTGTGATCCAATTGCCTCCCATCAGATCCTACCTCCAATACTGGGGATTACAATTCAACATGAGATTTGGATGGGGACAAATATCCAAACTACATCAACTATCATAAGGTTAAAATTAAGAGAATGAGATGATTTTCTAACAGAATCACAAGCAAAGAGAAGAAAGTGCCAATGGCCTCCAAGGTAGAAAGGCAATTCATTGCCCTCTGATTTATCCCTTCATCTTCCATGTAGCATTGCCAGCTTTCATGCCAAAATAAGTTTGCAGGAAATTTTTCATTGAGGAAAATACATTTCTGGGGCCTTAGGAAAGTACCTTTATGTGACATGTCATCAATCTTGGTATTCAGGTCTTCAGAGCAGATGACATGGGCATGAACAGGGACTGTGTAAGTGTAAGTGTGTGTGTTGCGGGGAGGACGAGGGCAGAAAGAAAGATATATGGTATTAACAAAAATTGGATCCTGCTTGCCACGGACCTGAATAATGCCTGGAAGATAGAAATACTAGTCATACAATCCTGGAAATCAACAGCTAATCCTCAACAACCTCACCACCAACCCACCTTTGTCTCTGCCATTTACCTTATTAGACTAAGAATAGTAAAGAGTTATTGAAGGCTATAATAGTTAAAGCCTTTTAAAAAGTCTCTAGGTTCTTTTTGTTTTGAAATTTAATTGGCCAGATTCCAGAAGAGGAATCTTGTTCTTGTTGACTAAGAGATATAGTCCAGGCATCATCCAAAGCTAAGGAAATTTGGATCCTCTAGCAAGGCATGCTTACGTCATCTGTAGCAGCACAAGCCTAACCATTCCTTAAAGTAGGGCTCTCTGCAGGTTTCCTAGGCTAGGCTTATTGGAGTTGGTTGACCGGTAAGTCACTAACTTAGATAGGTACTCTCTTTAGAATCCTCCTAGGCTGAGGATGGCCTAGCAGTCCAGCTTCATCTGTCAGGAAAAGGTTTACAGAGATGTTATTTCCTTAGACTTGGGAGCAAGAGTTGTTGATTGCTGTTTTGCAACAATGAGGCAGGACTCGCTAGGAAAAAGAATTACACTTCAGGGGAATGGTTCAGACTGCAGACAACATAGCCTTTGGAATTTCCCCTGGGAAAGTATCAAGGGATATTCTTAATAACCAGAGGGTTAAAACTATCCTCAGTGCAAGATTGCAAGTGTCAGATACCTATATAAGAATTTTAATTCACACCATAGATTTAAGAAAGTTTGATAATGTCGTATATCTTTTTTTTTAAGTTCAAATTGCCTAAGACTTATCTCAGGTGCTTGGTTTAAAAATCAAGATTTAAAAATCACATATGTATATACAAACATACACAGCTTTTCTAGAGTCTAGTACTTGAAGCTCTTTAAGACACTTTAACAATTGGGAATTTTTCAGTGAGAAAATTCATGGTTGATTAAGTTGAGTCATTTACGAATAATAGTAGACCTTCCAATGAAGTAAAACTTCTTTGTAATTCAAAAGGTGATTGAGTCTTCAATGAACCTATGCCTTGTGTTCAACTTCTAGGAGATACTGGCTTAAAGTAGGAAATTAATCTCTGTCAGAGAGTATGTAATGGGGAGAAGTGAATCGGTTATATTCATCACTAATCTATGCTAAGCAGAGCTTCAGTTTCTCAGTTCCCTAGCCAGCTGTTTTGATGACAATGGAAGGAAACATTTTTTTTGTTTAATACTTTCATTAAAAGATCAAAGAACTTTTATTACTGACAACAGTACTAAAAGTGTGTTAATCAAAGGAAAAAGATAATACTCCTCATTTATTCAACTGATATTTAGTGAGTACCTCTTTTGTGCTACTAATCTATCAGATAAGGGATGCTCAATGGAAATTATGGTACAAACTCTACAGTCATGGAGTTTATAGACTAGTAGGAGAGATGGACTAATAGACAATTGTCATGTGATGTGATAAACTGACATGCTATCTTCCCTGGGCTGAGAACAGCCCACTACCCACAGGGGTAGGCCTTGACAGCCATTTTAAGATATAGGACTGTTTCCAAGCTGTAGTGATTATTCCAAGGATGGCACTATATTCCAACTGGTGAGGCAGAATCTCTTTCTTTTAGGATTAGAATTGAGAAAGAAAGTGCTAGCATATCAGAGTGGGTTGCTTGAACTGGGTGAATAGCAGATGGGGCCAGTGGAAGAGGATGGTTGACATGGTATGTACTGTTCTTACTCTCAGCCTTTGGAAACCAAATACATGGATGTTTTTCTTCACACCAACCAACTCTCCAACTCTCTGGACTCCAACTGATTGTTTTATAATTCAGTTCTCACATGAACCCCACAAGTTAAGGGCTCAGTTCCACAAGACTGCCCTCACTGTGGCTGCCAATCACTAGGATCAAGAAACTAAGGCACCCACACTCTGTCCGACTTGGTTGCAAAGTCTGGGGTTCCCACAGCCCCCTCCTAAGATTTGAATCACTCACAGATCTCAGGTAGACGCTTTACTTACCATTGCCAGTTTATCATAAAGGATACAACCCGGAAGCAGCCAATTGGAAGAGATGCCCAGGGCACATGGCAAAGGCCAAGATGCTTCCCTGGGCTCTCTGAGCCCCTACCCATCACCTCCATGTGTTCACCGGCCCTGAAGCTCTCTGAACCCATTGTTGAGGGATTTTGTGGAGGTTTTGTTATGTAGGCATGATTGATTACATCACTGGCCACTGGTGATTGACTCAGTCTCTAGCCCTCTCCCCTCCCTGGAGGTTGAGGGTGGGTGTGGAAGGGAAGGTTGGGTAAAACTTCCAAACCTTTAATCATGCCTTGGCCTTTCTGGCAGCCAGCACCCATCCTCATTTTATGTAGGGACCAACCAAGAGTTAGTTGCCTCCTTAAAACAAAAGATATTCCTATCACCCATGAAATTCCAAGGGATTAGGAAGCTGTATGCCAGAAACCTAGGGACAAAGACGAAATATGTATTTATCACACCAGCCATGGAGATGCCTAACAGTGCAATCTGGCCTTCACAGAGAGAAGGCTTGTAAGAGATGTAGAAGAGAAATAGTAGCAAGAGACTGCAGGACTCAACACAGCAAGAGAAAGAGACCAAGCAATCGGTAGTTCCATTTTCCAATGGCTTCCCAGATGACAAAGTGGTTCCCACCTTTCTAGAGGCACAGTTGTTCAACTTTGCCTCAGGTTCTATGAGATACCCCAGCATTTTTAAAAAACTTTTTTTTTTTTTTTTTGAGACGGAATCTTGCTCTGTTGCCCAGACTGGAGTGCAGTGGCCGGATCTTGGCTCACTGCAAGCTCCACCTCCCGGGTTCACACCATTCTCCTGCCTCAGCCTCCTGAGTAGCTGGGACTACAGGCACCTGCCACTGCACCCAGCCAATTTTTTGTATTTTTAGTAAAGACGGGTTTCACCGTGTTAGCCAGGATGGTCTCGATCTCCTGACCTCGTGATCCGCCCGTCTTGGCCTCCCAAAGTGCTGGGATTACAGGCGTGAGCCACTGTGCCCTGCCTAAGAAAACATTTTTTTAGCCTTGCCTTGCTTAAAATGGAATTCTGTTATTACCAAAAGTATCTGGACCAAGACATATTCCTGTAGGGGTAAGAATATGATGTTATGGGATCACTTAGGAGGAAACTAGCTCAGTCTTGTAGCAACACGGAAGGATTTCCTAGCGAAGTACTATCGGAGCTGTGTTCTAGAGAATAGAAATCAGCCAGCAGGTGTCTTAGGCAAAGGGAACAGCACCTGCAAAGCCCAGAGGTTAGATAGTATGGCCCATTTTGGGAGCTACAAAGATTCTCTGTGGGTCAAGTATATAGCTAGGAGCAGCACATATGTTTGTGGGAGGAGAATGTCAGTGTCAAGAGATAACTCTACCAGGTCATTGGCAGAATTCGTTTTTTTTTTTCTTTTTTTTTTTTTTTGCAACAGTAGGGATTATGGCAGCTTGCTTCTTCAAAGCCAGCAGCTGAGAGGGAAAGAGAGACAGAGTCAGCAGGATGGGATTTTATATAACATAATGCAATCAAGGGAGTGGCATCACCTTTTCCATATTCTATTAGTTAGAAGCAAATCACACACATGGGGAGACCATTCTAAAAGGGCATGAGCACCAGGAGTTGAAGCAACCTTAAAGCGTGTTCATCACAGCACCCTGCTATATGCTTTTACTTAGTCCACTTGTGAATGAAAAGGTGGGCTGCATTGCAGCTTCTCTGGCATAATCCACTATTCTGTTATGAAGGAACTTTAATCTTGGGAAAATTCTACCATCTGAAAAGTCTATTAGGAAATATTTCTGCAGTGTCAGCAAATATCATGTATTCTGCTTTACCACAAAAACTGTATCGGCCAAACATCTTGTGATCAAAGGCAACATTATGATTCAAAAGTGTATGCCAGGCCAGGCCCAGTAGCTCACACCTGTAATCCCAGTACTTTGAGAGTCCAAGGCAGGTGGATCACTTGAGGTCAGGAGTTGAAGACCAGCCTGGCCGATATGGTGAAACCCCATCTCTACTAAAAATACAAAAGTTAGCTGGGCATGGTGGTGCATGCCTGTAGTCCCAGTTACTTGGGAGGCTGAGGCAGGAGAATCACCTGAACTGGGGAGGTGGAGGTTGCAGCGAGCCGAGATCGTGCCATTGCACTTCAGCCTATGCAACAGAGTGAGACTCCATCTCCAAAAGAAAAAAGGTGTATGGTTAATTCAATTATGCCATAACATGTTTTCAGGGTTCATGAAAACAGATGCTCAGTCAACTTCTCCAACATCTTTCTTGAATGTTTACTGATTGAAACATCTTAAAGACTTTTTTCTCCAAGTTACTATTATGTATAGGATTATCCTCTTCTTTATACTGTATCTGTATTGTTTATTTTCAATACACAATATTGGAGGCAATACCTGTCTGTGTTTAGCGTGTTCTCTATGATGCAGCACACCATCAGGGAGTGTAGGTCTCTAATGCATGCCATCTGGTGATTCAGGGCCACGTGTGTGAATAAACAGTGACTCTGTTGATTACCTACTTGGTATGTGCATTTAATTAAGTGCACAAATTCCTACAGGCATGTGGTTAAAGGGGCTTTGGCAGATTTCCCCTCTGGAGGGCTTGGCTGTGTGGAGCTGGAACCCTCCCTGGCAATGGAATTCCAAACGCGCCTGCATTTGTAACAATAAAGAGTGGTTGAACATCATGGAGGCTTTCATCTGCTTACGTTTCAGTCTATAGCCAAAGCACTGTAATAACTCACACTGAAATAGAATATGGTTTTTTAGGGGTACTGTATCTGTTTACTTCATGCAAAATTAACATTTATAAACAAAAAATGTGAATACCACAACGTAATAGTATCAAAACAACCTGTGTGTGAGGTTTGATCCTTTCAGTAATTGTTCTTCAGATATATTGCTTTGTATTACAGAGCAACCCAATGAGAATGGTGTTTTAAAACAGAAACCTACATAAACAAAATACACTTTATTTTTCTAAAATATAGTGACAAAATGATAGTACTTGGGAAGTTAATTTAGAATATTTCAAACTAAAATTGTGTGTGTGTGTGTGTGTGTGTGTGTGTGAAGTTGGTCTTTTTGTTTGTTTGTTTGTTTGTTTTGAGATAGAGTCTTGCTCTGTTGCCCAGGCTTGAGTGCAGTGACGCAATCTCAGCTCACTGCAACCTCCGCCTCTCTGATTCAAGCATTCTCCTGCCTCAGCTTCCTGAGTAGCTGGGATTATAGGCGCCCACCACCACGCCTGGCTAATTTTTGTATTTTTAGTAGAAACGGGGTTTTACCATGTTGATCAGGGCTGGTCTCAAACTGCTGACCTCGTGATCCACCCACCTCGGCCTCCCAAAGTGCCGGGATTACAGGCGTGAGCTGCTGCGCCTGGTCGTGTGAAGTTTTTTAAATGGGCACATTTACTAATAGATGGTATTGAATTCCATTTGAGGCAGTGCAATGGGAAGGGCACAGAAATGAGAACCAGGAAGAAATCACCTCCAGATCTGGCATTCCAAGCTTTCAGATTTGGGGAGAATTAGCATTTCCTGGGTCTCAGTTTAGCTCTAACAATTGGACTCCCTGAAAAGATGCAAAATAAAAGCAAATATAAGTAAGATGCGATCAAATGTTCTGTTCAACTTGAACTTTAGACATTAGAACATCTGTGTGTCTAAATGCTTTGCTTAACTTCTCAGTAACCTTTTCACAGTCAGCAAAGAGTAGAGAAGGGCATTGTGAGAGCAGAGAAGCCCTTCAAGCTGTGAACTACTGAAGAGGTCAGAGCGGTGGCGGTGGGAGCACCGTGTCTACTACAATATGCAGATACTCATCTGTTCGTTGATGGCTAAGAGGCTCCTGTGGAAAAGCTGCAGCTCCAGATGTAGACCCCTGAGGGGCTTGCCACGAGAATCCCCAATTAGACAGAGGAATGAAGAGATGGTGAATTTCTCTTTCTTTCTGTTTACAATCTAAATACTGTAACTGGGAATAGCACAACTGAAAACATCAAAAACATGTATACAATGCTTATATTGTTCTCAATGCTTCTTTTTTTTTTTTTTTTTTTTTTTTGAGATGGAGTTTTGCTCTGTCACCCAGGCTCGAGTGCAGTGGCACAATCTTGGCTTACTGCAGCCACCACCTCCCAGGTTCAAGTGATTCTCCCGCCTCAGCCTCCCAAGTAGCTGGGATTACAGGTGCACGCCACCATGCCTGGCTAAATTTTTTTTAATTTTATTTTTAGTATTGATGGAGTTTCACTATATTGGCCAGGCTGGTCTTGAACTCCTGACCTCAGGTGATCCACCCGCCTCGGCCTCCCAAAGTGTTGGGATTACAGGCGTGAGCCACCACTCCTGGCCCGTTCTATTGCTTCATCTTGCTTGAGAGTATGAATCCCAGAACAGATGCCCCTGTTTTATAGACAGATCAGGAGTTGAGAAAAACTGTATGTGCACAAACATCATTTTATCTATGTTTTTAGATGTCATCTTTGAATGCCAAATATTGTTCCTTGGAAAGTTGGTTGGTTTTTTTCCCCCTTAACTACTGTATCTTATTACAAGGAAAATAGAAAATACAGTGTCTGCCTTTGCTGCTCTATGCTTCAACCTTGCACAACTCATTTCTTCTCCCATGAAACCAGACTCCCACTTCAATCTGCTTCTTGAAAGTCCCCCTAATCTCCAAAACCCATGCATCCTTCCAGCCTCCTCCTTCTGGTTTGCTCTGCATATTTCATTCTGAGGGCTCCTCCTCCTAGCGAACCTCCTCCCTAGGCTCCCAGCAAGCTGCAGCCCCACCTGGCTAGTCCCCTGCCTCCATCACTCACCTCTGCAAACTTCAATAGTTTGGGGTCCTCCTTCTGCTCCTCTCCCTAACTCCTCTCCTCAAAAGTATCATGTTCATAAGGGTCTCTCCTGTTCTCTGCTATATTCTTATCCTTCGTAATCTCAACCAGCCTTTTTTCAGAGGACTCAGAAATCTCACTCCTGCCCTCTCACCTGCACCCCAACCAAACCTCCTTTCCAGTCCCCTGAATCTACAGATGGTGCCTAAAATTCTGCATATGTAAAAACTGAACTCATCTCAATGCACATTATCCTCCTGACCCCTTTCCCTGGTTCTCTCATTGCTGGGAGGCTGTGCGAATGTGCAGACTGCTGATGGACCAAGGGCACCAGGGATGCCCTTTGGGATCATCACCCAAGCCCAGCTCCACGTAGGGATACCAAGGAAGCTACTTCTGGAGAAGGTAAAGGACTCCCCAGTGGCTTTGCCAGATCTTCCATAGACTGTGATTAAGGCAGCTTCTGTCCAATTTTCCCTCCCTGTCTCTCACTCCGTCTCTCTTGGCTACACCCATTCACACACACATCTCCCCTAAGAAAACCCTTGCATGTTTAATCCTGTCTTAGCATCTGTATTAGTCCTTTTTCATGCTGCTGATACATACCTGAGACTGGGCAATTTGCAAAAGAAAGAGGTTTAATGGACTTACAGATCCACATGGCTGGGGAGGCCTTACAATCGTGGCGAAGGCAAGGAGGAGCAAGTCACCTCTTACATGGATGGCAGCAGGCAAAGAGAGAGAGCTTGTGCAGGGAAACTCCTGTTTTTAAAATGATCAGATCTCGTGAGACTTACTCACTATTATGAGAACAGCATGGGAAAGACCCACCCCCGTGATTCAGTTACCTCCCACTGGTTTCCTCCCCTAACACATGGGAATTCAAGATGAGATTTGGGTGGGGACACAGCCAAACCATATTGGCATCTGATTCTCAGAGGACTCAGATGATTGCAAATTCCCATCCTGAAAAACTATTGACTATCCTAGCAAAGATTCTTAGAGATAACTCCTCCTTTCCTGTCCACAAATCTCTATTCATTTCCTAGGGCTGCTGTAACAAAGTACCACCAAATGGCTGTCTTCAACAACAGAAATTTTTTGTCTCACAGTTCTGCAGGCTGGAAGTCCACGATTAAGGTGTCAGCAGGGTTGACTCCTTCCAAGCACTCTGAGGGAGAATGTGTTCATGCCTCTTACTGGCTTCTGGTGACAGCCAGCAGGCCTTGGCATTCCTTGGTTTGTTGATCCATTGTTCCAGCCTCTGCCTCTGTCTTCACATAGATTTCTCCCTGCATGTGTCTTATACATCCTAAGACTTTTTCAACAACTGAGATATAGTCCCCATTGTTGCCTGCCAATTCTATCTAAACTTCATAGTGGTCCATTGGAAGCCTTTAGAGACTGAGTTCCAATCTCTCTTATTGTCCAAATGTCCCACAGCTCCGAATCTCTAGTCCTGCCTGCCTATTCTCCATTTCTAGAATGTTCCCTGAACTTTCCCACCTTATCCCCCAACTATTTCATCCTCCTGATCCCACTTCTCTCCCTGTGGCTCTATCCATCAGACCCCAATCCATCTTCCCCACATGCCAAGTGCTGCCTTGCTCAAGATACCCACAGCCAGAACTGACCTTTATCTTCTTGGGATTTCTATGGTACTATCATTTTACCACATGCTGCCTTATATTTTGTTATTTGTGTATGCTTTACCTCCAAATTGTACATTTCTTAAAGAACAGAACTATATTTTCAGATTTTTAACCCCCAAACATTATTTATCCATGTATAAATACATGTCAGATGCTCATTTAAAATTTTGGCCAAGTAATAGAAAATAAAATACTGGTTTTTAAGGATGGTGAATTCATTGGAGGTGATGTCAGGGATATAGTAGAAAATCCTTCGGAAAAGTAGAGAAACTTCCTAGAGGGTGATGAATAAAAGTGACGCTATTGGAGAGGGATTTATATGCGGTGGATGTTGTGGATGTGAAGGGAGGTGGTGACTGAACAATGGTGGTGAAGTAAACAGCAGGAGGAACGTTAGCCCCACCTCCCTCCTGGCTGTGTGTTGGAGGAAGTGAGCAAATATGTGCCAATCTATCATGTCGCCTCATATAAATGTGACTGTGTTTCTAGAGTTCCTACCTTGTGCCAGGCACTAGGATTATGCAAAAAAGAGAGCAAGACATGGTCACAGCTGTTGTTGTAGCTTGTGTATGTGAAGAAATGCATTTTGGTCTCTTAATGACCAGCTCGTTACTGGGAGGTGAGAACAGGAAGAGGTCAGCCCAGCATTCAAGGACTACTAAACCATGGCCCTAGGCTGCTTTTCAGCTTTTCTTCCCACAACTTTCTTATAAGAGACTCCTAAATTAAACTTGGCTACCAACTGGACTGTGTGTAGATTATTTAGCAGATCTCACTTTGCCTATACTCATATCATATACAACCTGATATGTCACAGCCTTCTCTCCCCCAGCCCTTGAGTATGTTCTAACTTTTCTCCATGAATCCTCTCTGGCCACCCTAACACCAGTCAGCACAATTTAGTTTGTACTTCTCTTTTGACCACTGTATCCCTCTACCATCTTGATGTGTGGGTAGGCATCCTTTTTCTTCTAGACTGTAAGCTACTTAGGGACATGAATGTTGTTTTTGTAAGTATCTGATTTTCATACAAAGCCTGAGATAATCTTTTATACATAGTAGGCATTCAATACACATCTCTGGAATAAATTAATGAATGGAGCATCTAAGAACTTTTTCATGGAGCAGTAGAGGTGACTTTTGCCTGGAAACCCTTTCCTCATTTTGTTTCCTAGTCACTTCCAGCTGTGTTTCATGTTCTATATCTTTTTGGATTCCTTCTTGATCTTCACAAGACTTAAGTAAAAGAATAGACTAGTTTGCATTTTTAATTTAAGAATACTGCAATTAGAAGTAATTATTTATGTACTGGAGACTGTAACTGCAATGAATTTTAAATACAATTTAATTTCTAGTGCACAGTTTCTGTGCTATTTTTTCTTCTGTGTTTTATGATCTGTAGCTGAGGTAACAGAGCCGCAGTTATATTTTATAACCAATTAGCAACTGAAATTAGAAAGTTTTACTTTATAATTAATTAGTGACTGAAATTAGAAAGTTTATACCAATTATCAACATTCAACATTTTGAATAACTTGACAATTATGAATATTTTGGATCACTGTTAACCTAAAATCATAAATACCTAATTTCATGATTATTTATCTGAGATCTGAGGGCCAATAAGCTATTGTTATTGCTTCTTTCTAGAAAATTGAGTGTTATTCCACAAAGCACCTGGCCAAATCTAAGTTTGCAAACTGGGAATGGTTGGGCTCTGGTTTAGGGGGCAGATCCTTCCTTTGGAAACCCGATGGATTCCTTGCAAAGCACTTAATTCCTGATCCTCTGACCATCTTTTGCTCTGCATAGAATAAAAAACAAGAGTGTGTTTTTACTCCCTTGAGATTCCCGCTAATACTTTCCCCCTTTTGCTTGCCTGTGGTTATATGTTGCAGTAATTTAGGTTGGAATTAGCTCACAGGAGTTTTTGCAACAACATGGTGCTGTCTCGTCAAAGACTTGCTTGCTCCTCACAAAACTCCCTTTATGCCATAAATAAGTTAAAACTTGATTTTCTACTAAAAAGTTAATGGTGTTCATTGAGAGAATACTGGCAATACAGGAGCTAGGATAATCTAAGAACGGCTGCAATTGCTTTTAAATGACAGCATCTTAATCTCTGTATTACCTTTTTCTTTCCCTAGGTAAGTGGTGTTTTATCTTCGTTGCTTCAGGGAGTGTTGATTTGTCTGGTAAGTGTTCATTTTGCTGTGGTACATGGTACTCCTTCAAAGATGCATGTGAATTGCTTGTGAGAACCAAAAGGCAAACCAGAAAGCATAAGCGAACTTTGGAAATACTTTATATTGAGAAGGCTGGTGTGTGTTAAATCTTTTTCAGATTTTTTTTTTTTTTCTGAGAGCTTCCTTTGGAGTTACAACACACTTTGTTCTTCAGTCTGGAAAGGAGCCCAGGGACTGATTAAGTGTTGATGAAAACTTGCCTTCCATAAATTCTTTTTATGTGAATTTTCTTTTCTTTTTTTCTTTTACTTCTTTCTGCCTTTATTGGAATTTTTAAAATGCTCTCCATTCAGATTTGATAAAACCATAAAACTCCAGATAGAGGCATTTTGCTGAAGTTTTTGCTACTTACGTATATTGTGTTACTCCAGTATTTTGACTAAATTGTTACCCAGAACCTCCTTTGCTTTCCTGTTCTCCCCTCCTGTGTCATGGTGGTTCCATCTGTACAGTATTAATGTTCCATTGGTACTCAGCACAATGTGGCGATTAAGTCCTACTTCCTAATAACATTTTTATTAAGCTACTGAAACAAATATGTCCCTAAATTTCTAGCTATACTGGCACAGACATTATTTTACTGATTCCTTCTATAAATTAGTGACTGAGAGTTGCTGTTTTTCTAGATATGTTGTTGATACCAAGATTTTTCCTTTAAAAGAATGACCAAGGAGCTCTCCAGGATGAAGACGAATTGCAAGGAGAAAAAAAAAAAAAAAAAAAACACGAATCGTTTGATCTGTGAATTTCATAGTCAAATATACCCAACATCAGATGATTTTATTTTATTTCTTATAATAGTTGACTCTCCCACTTTTTTGAGCTGACACAGAAAATGCCAGAACACATTGTCCTTTGAACAAAATATAGCAAATTCTATTTCCCTGTGTGGAATATCTATAGAACTTGGTTATCTTACATTATAGGCTCAGATTATTGGTTCCATTACAAGTAATTGTTCTTTAAAAGCATTGAATTTGGTTTAGCTATATTCTGCTGTCCTCTCCTTCACATTCACTATCCCCCAAAATTTTGCCATTGCATTAATAAATGTAGCTGATATGTATATATAGTTAGTTGCTTAAAGAGGCTTTTATTTTAAATATACATTAGATCTGTTTGGCTTTTGGAGGAAGGGTTCTTTTTTGTTTTGTTTTGGTTTGGTTTTTTTTTTGCTTTTGATAATCTGACCTTAAAATGTTTTACTTGTGTTTATGTGTGTTTAATAAAACATGTTTGAAGAAGAGTCCCCAGAGGTCAACTAAATTGCTCTTGAAACATTCAAAAGACTGCGGACATTGCTTTAAATAACCCACATGGGATTTTGACCCCATGCTGTTTTCAGTCCTGCAACAGAATTTTTCTATTAAAGATTCTGGATTAAAAGGATCAGCAAACAGGAGACAGAAAGATGTAGGAGTGAAGAAGGTTAGATTTCAGACTTGCATAGGCTTTTCCCCAGACTTTGAAGCCTATCAGAGACCCACAGACATGTGAACCAAGCCGTTATTTGAACAGCCTGCTTAACAACGGGCTGAATGGAGAACCACATTTTAAACTGACAAAGTTAGCCCCTGCTGAGAGTTTTTTATTCTTTGCCTTTGACCTTATTGGATACTGTAAATGAAATATGGTGGTGCAGGTTTGAAAAGGCCAGGGGCTACTTAGTTGTACCACTCCTATGGTGGGAGAAAAAACCCGAGAGTGAACAAATACAGTATATTTAACTCTATCCCCTTAACTCAGACCACAGTAATATAAATGTTCCAATCCGTAACCCCAGTTTGGTAAGAAATCTTTTGTTATTTTTAAATTCTTTTCACTATATTCAGGTAAGCCACACAGAAAAGTCAAAGCTGGAGAGGGGGCTGAATTTTATTTTCACTGTAAAGAGAACTTGAAAACACTTTCTTTGAGATAAAGTCTATTTTTAACTTAGGTTTCATGATTTCTATTATGCTACTTCTAATGCTTCTACATGCTACTACTACCACTCTAAAATCAGATGCACTAGAGTTTCTGCCAGCAAACTTATCTAAAATATCATTATTTTTCTTATTAAAAAACGTCAATCTACTATCTGACATACAGTGACCACACTGGATTTCCACTGCTGGATAAAAGCAACTATATGATTATATAAGTGACAGTTGTACAATGCTCATTTCTATATTGTTTGAGAATTCTTATGTGATATGGATAACTAAAAGATACTATACTTCCTCAACATTAAATTTTTAATTCTATTAGTTTCATTTTGTTATATTCCATTTCTTACATTGTTCAAATATAAAATATATTGTAGAATTGGACTGAATTATGAAATGTGCTGTAATTACTTTCTTTGCTCTAGTAACTTGTGTTAGTACTTTGCTGATAATAAGAAATATGATCTATCCTGGACCTCATGAAGATACAATGTTAGAGTAGAAGGTATAAGCCATGACACTTCAGAAACCAGAGAGAAAACCAAGATGGAATATGAAGCATGGAATAGAAAACAAGCATTTTAAGAGAAGGGAAGGCATTGAAATTTGCATACAGGTAGCCATGCAGAGAAAACACAGTTGATTTTTCTATGACTAATATGATCTTTCGCATTCTTACCATACCAGGTGGGAGAAATTGGGATTTGCTTTTTAATGTATCTCAATCTCTTCTAATTTAAACCATCTTCCGCCATCCTAAAAAAGTAGGCAAAGCTTAACTTCCTGTAGGTTCTGGCTGAAGAGTATCTGCTCTGCCTATCTGCAGCCCCTAGCCTCAGTATGGCCTCCTGGTACTGGGCTGGTTCACATGTCTCCGCTAGCTGGGACCCACTCAGCTGCATCAGGGTTTATGCGTGGCATTCAGACTGCTGCTGTGAACTGCTGCCTCTCCTGGATTGGTATGTCTTCCTGAGGTCTAGCTAACTCACATTTGGCCCCGACCGGGCATGACCACCCTCACACTGTACCCACGCTATCAGGGACAGTTCATGCTGGGAAGTTCACAGCCAGTACAACCTTCTCCTACCTCCTAATGGGCACAGTGGAAACCTGGGCTATCTCCCCAAAGCAGCACGGTAAGCTCAGGTGTTAGGGACCTTAAGTTCCCTCACTGAATGCAACTGTTTGGACCTCCCAGGTTCTTCCAGGCACTCTTTGAAACAGTCTGTTCCCGAAAACCCGAACAAGAAGCAGGCTAAAATCCTCACCCTCAATAGAGGTCTCAGCCAAATTTAACGATCCTCCCTGCCAGGATTTTGAAATAGAGAGGGGAGGTCAAGTTATCTTTCTCTGTTTCCCTCGCCTCCGCATCTTTCTCTTCCCACCGTCGTTCTGGAAGAGAGTTCTGCTTTCTTTACCTCATAGACCTCTCTACTCAGGGCAGGTAATAAATTCTAAGATCTGGTAGCCAGATTTGGCTCTCCATGTGCTAAGTGAGAGCAAATAAGACCTAAAAAATTGTTTTCTCCCTCAATTCTGACCTTTATGACCTGTTAACCCAACTCCAGGATTCTATTTGGTCATCAAAGACTGAATATTGATCCCTTCTTTTCTCCTTTCCTTGTTTCTTTTCTTTCATTTCTACCATCACAGTCCTAATGCCCTTTCTATACCAGAGAGGTCAGTGCATTTCTACCCTCACAGTCCTAGTGCCTTTTCTATACTAGACAGGCCAGTGCATTGGGCTCACAAATGAGCAACTCAAGTACACAGAAATACAATCAAGAGAAGTACATCGAAATGTGTCTACCACACTGCGTGTCCTTCAAGGAGATTGGTGTGGGTTCCGGAGGATTGTGTGTTTGATCAGCAAAAAAAATAAAAATGATGTTTATTTTATTTGATGGCTTATGTCAGGGGCATAGAGAAAGGCTGGGGCTAGACTTAAGGGGAATTTGGTTGATTGGCCAAAGGGTTCAGTCATATAGAGCCACACTCCGAAAGTGATTTTGGCAAAGCAGTCGTTCCCTAAGATATTCTGACAGACAGAGAATAAATGTATTTAGGATTGCTACATACCATATGGCCCCTCGTAAGACTCTTAATGTGTATTAGCATAGTAATGTTTCAGATAATTCCTGCCACATAGGAATACATAGAACACCATTTAACACAGGGGGGCCATATTCATGTAACACCTATTAACAATCCAGCAATCTTTCCCTTGAGAACTGCTGCTAGTGTAATCATGAAGCTAGAAATTGGTTTTGGTGAGAACCAACAGGAGAAAAGTAGAGCTTTAGGAAGCTCTTTCAGTTTTTATTGAGGACTTACTCTGTCCAAGGCACGCTGATTAATCAGTCCAAAAAGATGAATGCCAATTCAATGCTTGAGGACTCAGAATTTCCCAAAATTGCCATCTTTATGTATAAGAAGTATAAAATATCAGCTGTTTACAGTCACTTTGCTATATAGTACAAGTAAAATACTCTGCTTGTATTTGATATATCAAGATTATTGAAGAAATTACCAACCTTCCCCCAGAATAATTGTTTTTAGTGAACAGTTACTTTATTTCTTTTGCTGGGTAGGCATGATATATTAATGGTGATGGATATCAGTTATGTATCAATGACAATGAATGAATATCAACACTTTAAATATACCATCAAGGTATTCCAAAATATTTTTATGGTGATATTGCTGAAACTAAGCCTTTTTTGGTGATCTTTGTTTTTGGGGTTTTTTTGTTTGTTTTGTTTTTTGTTTTGTTTTGTTTTTGATACAGAGTCTCGCTCTGTCGCCCCAGGCTGGAGTGCAGTGACGTGACCTCAGCTCACTACAAGCACTGCCTCCCAGGTTCAAGCGATTTTCCTGCCTCAGCCTCTCTAGTAGCTGGGATCACAGGCATGCACCACCACACCCGGCTAATTTTTTTGTACTTTTTGTAGAGAGGGGGTTTTGCCATGTTGGCCAGGCTAGTCTTGAACTCCTGACCTCAAGTGATCCGCCTGCCTTGGCCTCCCAAAGTGCTGGGATTACAAGCATGAGCCACCGTGCCCGGCCCTTTTTTGGTGATCTTTGAGAGAACCTATATAAAATAAAACTTGGAGAGACCTACATTTCATTTTATAATGAAATATCTCCTTTTTTAATTGAAAATATTACAACTTTCTATGTTAATCATGATAAAATGCCTCAGAGGACTTTTTATGTTTTATACAGCATGACCAATTTTATGTTTTAATTTTTCATTTTTTCTCCTGTCTTCATATAGTATTCTTCTTTTTTAATGTGCCTTTATCCTCACTGAATACCCTGACATGTTCAAAACCTCTTACAGTTGATGTCAGTAATACTAAGTGTCAAGATCTCCAAATTCATCTAATTCCAGTTTACTTTGTGAATAATCCTTTGTCCTCTTTTTAAAGTGTGGCATATTTTTGAAAATAATTAGATATTTTTAAACCTGTGTAAAACGGGAGAGTCCACTGTATATCTTTGCTTTACCAAAGGTGGTTTATTCAGCTACAACTTCTCTCAGTTTGGTTTTATTTTTCTCTTTCTTCCTTTGGCCATTTCAGCCATTCAACTATCAGAAATTCTTTCAGGAAAAACAAATGGATATGAAATTTGAAGATAAAGGTTTGTAGGGAAAGAATAAAAGGATCATGAAATGTCAGTGCTGAAAAATATCTTAGAGAGCATCCAGCCTAGTGTTCTATTCACACCAGCCCTGTTTATCTACCAGCCTAGTGTTCTATTCACACCAGCCCTGTTTGTCTCCCAATCCGATTCTCTTCCTATTGCATCAAACTGAGTTTTAAAGAAGTTTGAAACTATGCATTTAAAGACTATTTGGTGATTATGTTAATCTCCAATCCTGCCTATTTTTGATTATGTTAAAATCAGCCAAAATATAGAACATAGAGTTATACTTATGCCCAACATCATAATATGCCTTCAGTTAACATATGTTGTGGGTAAGCTTGTTATTATTTGAAATATAAATATTTGTATGTGTAAGGTATAAAAGTTTTCAAATATATCCAATGGTTTATTTGTCTATGCTACTAATACATCTTTGGGCACCCAATTTTAAGTGCAGTACATTTTGCTGGTTGATGTACCAAGGAATGACTTATAATTGTGATGAAATTTGAACTTCATATTGCAAAAAATAATCATCATTTCCTAGAAAAAAATTAAGTCATTTAAATTTTTATCATAGAAAAAACTAAAAGAAATTCTAAGTGTATTTTTATAGATAAACCATTTAGGAAATTTCACAGGTAAAACACCACCAGCTTGTTGACAGAATTAAGCTACCAAAAAGGCACAGCAGAATGGGCCATAACATAACTTCTTACCAATGTAACTTACACTGTAATTTAAAAGTGTATATGTGATCAAATATGTTTCCTTTGTTTTCACTGGAGTATTTTTATTCAGTAAATAGAGTCATTATTTTATCACCTTCATGTTTTAAGCTCGAATTATATTGAATCATATTCAATAAGTAAAATAATCTATACTCCTGCAATGATATTTAAAAAGAGAAGTCTGAAAGTGATTCAAATCCCTTTTAGAATAGCAGACTGAAAAACAGCAACTTCATGTTGAGATACAGTCATGGGGTGCACAGTGATATTTTGGTCAGCAATGGACCACATGTAGGATAGCGGTGGTCCCGTAAGATTATAATGGAGCTGAAAAATTCTTATCTCCTACTGACAGAGTAGCCATTGTAACATTATAGCATAATTACTTTATTTTTATAAATTTATTGTGGCCTAAGTGTAAGGTGTTTATAAAACCTACAGGAGTGTACACTAATGTCCTAGGTCTTCACATTCACTCATCACTCACTGACTCAGCCAAAGTGACTTCCAGTCCTGCTAGTTCCATTTGTGGTGAGTGTCCTGTACATGTTTACCATTTTTAACCTTTTATGCCACATTTTTACTGTCCCTTTTCTATTTTTAGATATACAAATACTTACCATTGTGTTACAGTTGCCTACAGTATTCTGTATGGTAATATGCTATACAGCTTAATAGGCTAGGTGGGTTATGACTAGATCATACCATCTAGGTTTGTGTAAGTAATCTGTATGATGCTTGCTTGACTAAATTGCCTAACAATGCATTTCTTAGAACATGTCCCTATCATTAAGTGATGTGATACTGTATTTGACACTATCTTCTTTTGTTTTTTGAGTCAGAGTTTCGCTCTTGTTGCCCAGGCTGGAGTGCAATGATGCGATCTTTGCTCACTGCAACCTCCGCCTCTTCATTTCAAATATATTCACAGTTTGGAGGGTTAGCTATGAGTTTTTCCACTTGTGGAGACAATTTAAGAAATTCTACAATTATTTAATAGAACTATTAGTGGTAAATTCTATAACTTTGTATAACACCAACTAAACTGATAGAGACTGAAAAAATATTGCAGACTGTTGTAACTCCATAATGCCTTATTTTAGAAACGACATTTAATTCCCCTTGTTTGAAGTGAACAAAGAGTTAGAGGTGACTTTATCTTGTTAAATTATAGGTGTTAATTTTGAATGCAATTCACCCGAGAGCACTTAGCCGAAGTATTTACCTGCATTAATTTACACAATACATACCCCAACTATAATAGATTAAAAGTCTACATTTTAAAAATAGTTAAATAATTTTTAAACATTTTATTTCTTGCTGATACTATTTCAAGGCAATTGTGTATTTCATTTTGTTGTCTTGATAAGCTCTAAAGCCTAATGCTTTTGTTTAATATAAAAATTAAGGCTTCAGAATCACCATAGTGATGGTTTCCTATGAAAGAATGTATTATTTCTCAGATTTTAAATTGCTCAAGGGTATAAAAAAGTATTAAAAAATAATTTCATAGATCATAATAAAGCCAATGTTTTATATTGTTTTTTATAAAATGTAAAATTAATTTGAGCAGCTAAGTCTATTAACACCAAAGAGTAAATCTATTTAAGTGAAACATTATTTTCCTATGTAAGGTTTTTTATGAAAGTATTTTATGAAAAATATTAATGGAAATTTTTTTCTTATATACTGAGTCATTTACCTTATTTGATGTGTGTTCTTGAAAAGCAAATATCTTTTTCTTACTATATCCCTCTTAGGAGATATTAAAAAGTCATTTATATATATTTTTTACAACATTTGCACAATTATCTCTGAAGGTTTTATTCTGGATGCCTCTGCACCAGAAAGAAGGTTCTAGACATAGATATCCTGCAGCTACACTGATCACACAAGTGTCAAAGCACCGTTTCAATTCTACAGTCAAACTTATTTAATTTGGTAACCAAATGCATCAGTTCCTTCAGTTCCCATAATCCAGTTTTTGTCACCTATCCAAGTCCACTGTGGGTGACCAGGGAGTTTATCTTCACCTATTCCTGAGCTGCCTCCTTTTTAACCCACAGCACAAGAGGATTCAACTGCATTTGATATGCAAAGTGCAGAGAACTTTAATGACCAAGTCAAATTAAACATATCATCACTCTGTCATTGAATCAATTATTGAGTGCTGCCATCAAGGAGTTCATAGATAACATTGTTTGAATATGTGTATTTTAATAAAAAAGGAAATATGTGCTTTCCTCCATCACAAAGAAAGAAAATTTTAGTGAAAAATGCCTGTAGAAACAGTTCAAATAAAACTGAAAGAACCACAAGTTATTGTCTTTTTGTATTTGCATTTTTGCTTGCTTGATTTTTAATAAGATTTTAATAAGTTTGGTGGTTTTTTACAATGTAAAATTCAGAAGTGAGATTCGTTTTCAGAGTTTTAGAGAAAAGCTGAAACCGACTCAAATGCTAGACGACTTGTAGCTCAGCCTCCCCTGGCCCCCTTCTTCTTTCATCTGCCTCTTGATCAGGAGCACTCCTGGATTGGACAATGGCCAAGTCCTTGGCATTGACTCTCCAGCACAGCTTTTCTTCTCCCATGACCCATGAATGTCTAGGGAAGGCTAGGCCACTTGGCATGTTCTGGACTGAAGGGAGATTTGATGATCCTTGAATGCCACACCAATCTCTTTGTAAGGTTCCAAGGAAGAAAAAATACAGGCCTTTCCCTGGAGCTTAACCTGGAGAGATTTCTCCTGTCCGCAACCTTCAAAGCATATTTTGTGTCTTTGTGAAAGTGTTGAGGGGAGAAGTCCAAGTTTTTCTTTTCTTCTTCCTGCTACAATACAACTCATTCACAAAGCATGCCCTACCCTTTCTTCATTTCCAAGGGCAGAGCTTGGTGGACTTGTTCCAACTCAGGGACTATGTGATTGTGCTTTCAGGCATTGCCTGTCTTCTACTGAACCAAGGAATGGTAAATTTAATCTAATTGAATTCCACTGCAGTGGTTCATTTATGTTTTTCCTGAGAAATATTCCCACTGCTTAAGCTTGGTGTTTGAATTGTATTACTGCTAAGGACAGAAATACATAAAATGTGTATGCTACGGGTATTCAGTAATTGTTATTCGTATTTAGATATATTAAATGTCAAGAGTCCTAAAATTATATACTATGTTTGGGGAGTTTTGTTCATCAAAAAATAAAACTCTCTGTAGCTGAGACTTTACCCTGATAGGTGGCTGCCTCAGTTTTAAAAGACATTTCAAAAACAGCTAATTGACGTTAAAATTTGTGAGCTTTCCTCTACCCCAGGACAAAAACTCATGTTCAGTCATGCAAAAACTATCCATGATTCACATCAACTTTCCTATTGAAGAATTTGGTGCTAAACCATGTTCTTTAGGGAAAAAGTCCATAACATACCAGATAAGTTAACCATTCAATTAGAAATTAAATAAGAGTGGCTGCAGTTGTAACTTGCAAAGTTATGAAATCTATATTAAATGTGAAAAAGTTTATCTAAATCCAATTAGTTAGTTGAATTATATAAAAACGCCAATATTCAACTGTTTCTGATCTGTTAAAAAAAAAAAGGAGATTTTACACAGTTTAACCGAATAACCAGTAGTAATATTGAGCCCTACTCTTCTAGTTGAATTTTAATTTACTGTGGTAACTACTGTTTGAATCTTGAAGAGTAACGATTGCCACGCTGTGATTTGATTAATAGTGACTAAATATATCCTTTATATTTTCTTCTTGGGAAAAAAAATGGCATCAGAACATGGCTTTCAATGGCTAGGCTTCCTTCTAATTATGCCTCAGCCCCATATTCCCAAATCCCAGAGTTTTAGTTGGCTATTTTGGAAAAATCTAAGAGAAAACTAAAGGCCTTCTGAAGTTTAGGTATTTTAATGGTCCTATCATCAAGTTTGCTGATTATTTCTTTGGCCACCTGAAATCTGCTGCTGAGCCCTTCTAGAGAATGTAATACATTCTCTAGAATGTATACATAGAGGTATTTCTTTGAATATAATGTAACATAAAAACGTGACCCCAAAATTTAAAACTTAAATAGTTGCCTATGTTGAAGGATAAGGATGAAGTCCCCCTAATTGTGAAGTCATTGAATTTCTCCTCAGTGCCTGGGGCAGAAGCAGCTGTGGTTTTTGAGCAGGTGAAACTCCTGATTTATCGTCAGAATGCAGTGCTATAGTGAAGACTCACTGGCTTTAAATCTGTCATTAGAACTGGAGCATTTGAAAGCAAAAGTGGTTTTGGAGTATACCAAGTAGCTTACTTTCCATTTCTGTGATAAAGTTTGCATAAGAAAATAAAATTGAGGTCATACAGCCATATGGAGTAAATAAATATATTCATAGAAAGAAACTGTCAGGATTAGTTTTTAAATAATTGTAAGAAAACATCATTTTCTGGAAATAGTAGAAATGTGTACAAATCGAATCACCTGAGCATCTCACTTTTGTATTACGGCTCCGGCTGAATTTCTTGATAGAATTATATCTACATTACCACCAGCTGCCTCTTCTCAGTCTTAAATATAATTCCATTTAGGGGCCCTGTTATTATATCAAAATAGAATAAAAATCTAGTTATATAGTTCAAGAGTCTTCACAATTGGGTACTCTTTGATTGTGCATAGTGTGAACAGCTCATCTTACTAATCTTTGATTCATCTTTATCACCTAGTCTTATTTTAGCATCCTGAACAGCACCTGCCTGGAAGTGACTGCAACAGTTCCAGTTGTATAACATCGTGTTACTAGGACTATAAGCAGAGAATTTTATAACTGGGCAGGGTCTCTTGCAGTGAAGACAACTTCAGCTCCAAGAGTTTCAATGTCTTAATGAACACTTTGCATGTAAATTTAGTTGCATTCTTCAGTCACCAACTCTATAGGAATACCTACACCAACACTATATTTCTATTCTTATATCAACACTATAAGAATTTATGAGATATAGTAAATAAAGAGCAAATGAATCAAAAGAATGAATGTATTGCAGCTCCCCATTAGGTAAACTTCCTAAGAACAGGCACTATATTTTTTTAACACCCTTTAATAGTACAAATATGAAGGAAAGAAGTAGAGCATAGTCCTAAATAGGAGGCACTCAAGTATCTTGGTTGTCTTTGTTTTTCAAAAAAATCATTGATGGTGGATTTTTCTGCCTCTAACTCTGCTTAAGTGAAACACTCAGAAATCACAAACTTGGTTGCAGTTTCTCAAAGGAGTAACTAATTCCACTCTAAAAAATACCACGCACATCAAAACAGATTCAGAATGATTAAAGTGCTTTATAATCTCTTGGGGACTATTGACTTGTAATTTGTTATTTCTTGGACTGTCAAAGGCAGCTTTTATGAATGGGGAATGATTGTTATTTACAGCCTTATTTGCTTTTGATGGAGGCTTATGTGCTGCCAAGGTTACCCAGGCTTTGAGAAAGAAAAAAGATTCACTTTCCCTTTTTTTTAGATGAGTGGTTTGTTGAATTTGAAATAAAGTAGAAAAGACTCTTTTTGCTATATTACCAAAAATAGAAAAATGGAAGAGAAACTTGGAAGGTATTCACATCAAGTGGAATGAAATACTGATTATGTCATCACATTAATTTGTGTAATGTAGGCTGCCAATATAAAGAATTCAGTGCGACTGGTAGAATTTTTAGCCTGAATTAGTTGATATTTCTGTTGCAGTCTGTGTTATGGATTAAATCTCAGATTAAAAAAAAAAACGAATAAAGGAAAGCAGGAAATATTCAACAAATATTTTGAACAGAACTGAGAAAATAATTTCCATTCACACAGGTAGGCATACCAGTTCACAAATGCAACCCATCTCTTAATTGTACAGAGCTACAGAATTCCTCTTGCCATTGAACTTGACTTCTTCCTCATACGGTCTGAAAATATGTACATTCAAGGCCAATATTATTGGCATCTGCAGGTTCCTGTGCTGCTTCCACACAGCAGTGAGGCTGTTTAGTGCCCGAGAAGTTGCCTCGCTGCAATATAAAAATTCATTTAGAAGCTCTAGATAAAAACTTAATTAAAAAGTTATGGAAACAAAAGCACCATGTACGAAGCCTTACAACTTGCTAAGCTCTGGTTCTGCTGAGCCACCAGAAGCAATGAATTCTGCAGGTGCCGGGCCTCATCTGTGAAAAATGCCTGGCTGCCAGCAATAGACATTCTTGGCCATAACAAGAAACCAAGGAGGGAAAGGTTGTCTTCTTATGAATTACCTACTGAAAAACTACTGCCTCGTGTATCAAGACCCCCTTCTGGAATTTCACCTGAAATATGCTCCTAATATGAAGGCCACGAGAAATATGTGAGGCTTTTAAAGCTCCAGCTTGGGGTCTCCTACTGAGAAGTCAAGCTGTGCAAGGCTGTTTGTGCACTGCCATGTCTCAAACATATGCAGACTTGTGATCCGCATTTTCTTCTCCTTAATAATATAAAAGTCTAGCTAATTAAAATCCAGTTTTTATGTTTCACACCATCATCTCAAAATGTAAATAAAAAGGATGCTTCTCAACCAACAGTTTCTCCAGCTGTGGTGGAGATGTCATTTGTTGGGTTACTGTGCGGGGTCAGACACCTAATTTGTGCTCAGTAAATAAAGTTGAATAGAAGAATACATGTTGATGAAGTGGGTGCTATTGTTCCTTGAACTAAAGAGGTGAAGTAACATACCCAAAGTCACACCCAAGCAACGTGACTTCAGAATGCATCTTCTTAAGCAGGACAGACTCTAGTAGTCCCAAAAGACCTTGATTTTCTCTGAATCAAACCAACTAGATTCTTTTTATCTAGGGTGGTTCTAGATTTTGCGGGGCCTAAATCTCAAACCATCCAAGGTGGTACTAGATTTTGTCGGGTTCTAGATTTTGTGGGGTCTCAAGTTGATACAATTTGAGAGACCCTCTTTAAGAAAAAGAATACAAAATCAGGCATATGCAATTCTCAGCAGGGCCTTGGAGAGAGCTCAGTGCAAGCACAGGGTCCCAAAGCTTAAGCTGCTTTGGTTTCATGGTAAACCCTGCCCTTTTCTCTTCACTCTGCCTTGGCCTCCAGCTTCAGAGTGGTACTTCCTTAGAAACACCCACTGTGGAGTCAGGGAGATAACCCACTGGTTCATTTAAACACATAATATTTTGACCTAAGTCTTGGTTCATCTTCTTATAGCAATTTCCCACTAAATTCTATGTGCAAGAAAGCTTGCAAGATAGATTTTTCTCTAAGAACTCAGAAAAATCTCTCTTGTGAGGCACTTGGAATACAAGGACATGATTATTGGCCTCAAGTGTCTCACATTCTATAAGGGTAGACAGACATGTTAACAGCTATCATCCAGTGTGATAAATGCTGTCAGACAAGAGTGCATAAAGTGTTCCAGTGGTCCCATCTGTTTTTAGAGATTGGCCTCTGACTCTGCCATCTCAGTGAAGCCTTCCCATACTTCTCTGTCTCTCAATAGTCTCCTCTAAAGTGATGAGACACTTTGGATCTATACTGAAGGAACATATAACAACTTGAGCAGTCCGTTCAGCCTGATCTTCCCATCTAGACTGAAACCTCCTTGAAAGTGGGTAGTCTGCCTGTTTCCATGGGCTTTATGGGGTGGGCACTCAATAACTTTCTGACTGAGTGAATGGCTGAACCACTGATGGGTGGATGTCAATGGAGGATGGCAGTCTTTCTGAACGATGTCATCTAAAAGCCAGTCAGCAGAAGTCATCACTGAGCGTGGAAGCTGTGGTAATTTTTATTTTTTTATTTTATTTTATTTTTTTTGAGATGCAGTTTCCCTCTTGGAGTGCAAATGGCACAATCTCGGCTTACTGCAACCTCCACATACCCAGGTTCAAGCAATTCTGCCTTAGCCTCCAGAGTAGCTGAGATTACAGGCGCCCACCACCATGCCCAGCTAACTTTTGTATTTTTAGTAGAGACAGGGTTTCACCATATTGGCCAGTCTGGTCTCAAATTCCTGACCTCGTGATCCACCCAACTCAGCCTCCCAAAGTGCTGGTATTACAGGCGTGAGCCACCGTGCCCGGCGGTAAAACTTTAAAAAAAATTATAATGCTACGTTTTAGTGTGCTCTTGAGAAGTAGGTACATTTGATGTTTTATCCCAAAAGAGGATTCACAAAATTAATTTCCTCTATACATATTTTTAATTGAGGTAAAATTCATAAAACATAAAATTAATCATTTTAAAGTGAAAAATTTGGTAGCATTAAGTACATTCATAATGTTATACAACAACCCCCTCTATCTTGTTCCAAAATATTTTCATAACCCCAAAAGGAACCCTATACCTGTTAAGCAATCACTATCAATTTCTTCTTCCCCCGAGTCCCTGGCAACCATTAATCTGATTTCTATCTGTATGGAATTACTTATTCTGGATATTTTATATCAATGAAACCAAACAACATATGACCTATGGTGTTTAACTTCTTTCACTTGGCATAATGTTTTCAAGGCTCATCCAGGTTCGAGTATGTATCATTACTTCATTCCTTTTATGGTTGAGTAATATTCCACTGTGATAGACCAGTAGACTGTGTTGATCAGTTCATCCACTAGCGGACACTTGGGTTGTTCCCTTATTTTGGCTATGTGAATATGATATATCTCTTATTTGGCTATGTGATCATATTTGGCTAATATGATCATACATGTGTGATGAATTTGTTTGAGTCTCTGTTTTCAGTTCTTTGGGGTATAGATCTAAGAGTGGAATTTCTGGATCATATGGTAATTCCATGTTTAATTTTTTGAGGAACTGCTACACTATTTTCCACGGCAGCTGTACCATTTTACATTCCCACCAACAATGTACGAGGGCTCCAATTTCTCCATATCCAATACTTATTATTTTCTTTTTTAAATTAATATTGTAGACACTCTACTGAAATGGAGGTAAATTTTATGTTCAAATTATTACCCTCATTTTTCTAAATATATTCAATAGTCCTACAGGTTGATTCATATTCCATTTCCACTTTTTAATTTGAGTCCCAGAGTCTCAGAACCTGGTTGTTTGAAAACATTTGCTAAGTGTGGTGATTCCTTAAGGATCTACAACCAGAAATACCATTTGACCCAACAATCCCATTACTGGGTATATAACCAAGGGATTATAAATCTTTCTACTATAAAGACACATGCACATGTATATTTATTGCAGCATTGTTCACAATAGCAAAGACTTGGAACCAACCCAAATATCCATCAATGATAGACTGGATAAAGAAAATGTGGCACATATACACCATGGAATACTATGCAGCCATCACAAAGGATGAGTTCATGTCCTTTGCAGGGACATGGATGAAGCTGGAAACCATCATTCTCAGTAAACTAACACAGGAACAGAAAACCAAACACTGCATGTTCTCACTCATAAGTGGTAGTTGAACAGTGAGAACACACAGACACAGGGAGGGGATCATCACACACCAGGGCCTGCTGGGGGCTGAGGGGCTGAGGGGGATAGCATTAGGAGAAATACCTAATGTAGATGATGGGTTGATGGGTGCAGCTAACCACCATGGCACGTGTATACTTATGTAACAAACCTGCACGTTCTGCACATGTGTCACAGAACTTAAAGTATAATAATAATAAAAAAAATTTTGCTAAGAATCACTAAGACCATATAACATTGTCTATAAATGAAATATTCTCAGGATGGAGCATCAGGAGATAGTGATCAGTCAAATAAAGAAGGATGCTCAGCTAGTCAAGCTCCCTGAAAGTAAATGTTAAAGAAATTTCAAAATTGTACACAGCAAAAATGAAAACTTACAGGTAAATTTCATTTCAGTTATTTAATTTAGTCTTCATATTTTTAGACTTCTCTGAAAAGTAGATTTCTAGAAGTAGATTAAAAAACAAACACAACCACATGTTGATTATCTGAATTACATTTTATCCTCAGCAAAATTTACTTTATTGTTATTGGCTAATTTTCTTAATCAAATATTTAGGTATCCTACACCCTTTGACTTACTTCTATTTTTCACATGTAGAAGGTAACATTTGAAGATCAGACATTCCAGTTGCATTCTTTTTTGGAGTCGGTATTTGAGAGGCTACTAATCTGAGAGCTGGACTACAGGAAACTCTGAAAAAGAAGGTGAGGATGTGCACAGTGGACCCCTCCCTTGACTTACTTTTATAAACTTACAGAACTTTGGACTTGTAAAGAAGTTTTAGGCTTTTTTTTGGTTTTTGTTTTGTTTTAGACAGTCTCGCTCTGTCGCCCAGCCTGGAGTGCAGTGGCGTGATCTCAGCTCACTGCAACCTCCACCTCCCGGGCTGAAGCGATTCTCCTGCCTCAGCCTCCCGAGTAGCTGGGATTACAGGTGCCCACCACCACTCCCGGGTACTTTTTTTGTATTTTTAGTAGAGACAGGGTTTCGCCATGTAGGCTAGGCTGGTCTCAAACTCCTGACCTCAGGTGATCTACCTGCCTCGTCTTCCCAAAGTTCTGGGATTGCAGGCATGAGCCACCATGCTGGGCCTGTAAAGAAGCTTTGATGTCAGCTATTTTAAAACAGATCTTTCAGAAGAACCTCTCTCCTACTATTTTTTTCCAAAATAAATACTATGCAGACATAAGACAATACATTAGACAAAGAAGCAGAAACAAAACAGCAACAAAAACCTCGACAAACAGAAGTGGAACTGCTCTGGTTAGTCAGGGGTGGGGGCTTGGAGCCCTTATAGTATTGAGCATCCTATGTGACCGTCCTAATCTATGTGACCCCCGAGGTATTTGTTGTTCCTTCTCAAGATTCTGCAGAACACAATTTAGAAAGCTCTGATCTAGTCAATTGCCCTCTGTCTGCTATGGAAGATTCCAGCTGCTGCTTGAACAATGTAAGTGACAAGGAGCTCATTCCCTTTGGATGTATCCTATTCCATTTGTGAACAAGTCCAAATGTTAGAAAGAAGTTGGACACGTTGAGGCAAACCTTTGTCCCTATAACTTCAATCTGTTAGTTCTTATCTCACCTTTTGGAACTCTAAATCTCTTTTCCACATGACAGCACTTCAGTTGTGTTGTCTCCTTTTGTAGTTGACATATCCCCAATTATTTCCACCTCTGCAGGCATGACATAGTTTCCAGACTCTTGCTGCCTTCATCACTCTTGTCTGGAATGGCTCCAGATGTCCTGGACCATTTATTCCAAGTGTGAACTGACCAGTGTTGAATACAGAGGACCTTCTTTCCCCTGCATTTTTTTTTTTTTTTTTTTTTTTTTTAAGACAGAGTCTTGCTTTGTCACCCAGGCTGAAGTGTGGTGGTGTGATCTCGGCTCACTGCAATCTCTGCCTCCTGGGTTCAAGCAATTCTCCTGCCTCAGACTCCCGAGTAGCTGGGATTACAGGCATGCGCCACCATGCTAATTTTTGTATTTTTAGTAGATACAGGGTTTGTCATGTTGGTCAGGTTGGTCTCAAACTCCCAGCTTCAGGTGATCTGCCCGCGTCAGCCTCCCAAAGTGCTGAGATTACAGGTGTGAGCCACCATGTCTGGCCTTCCCTGCCTGGACTTCCACCAAAGAACCTGAAGCCTGGATGTTTTTTGGCAGCCTAGGTTCACTATTAGCATGAATTAAGTTTGCAATCAAGAGAAGCCAGATCTTTTCCACCTGAACAGATGATTATCCAGTTAACTTAAACCTCTAAAAGGTTATGTTTGGAAGTGAATCTGTAGAATATTCAATCTGGAAAATAATTACCTAAACACACCATAATGTGTTTAGAATGTAAATGTCTTTTCCAATTATTTACTATTGAGGATTATCCATGGTTTGGCCATCCTATGAGAATAAAAGAAATTGAGAAGTGGCAGATTTTTTCCATACAACAACTATATAAAGGATATTTACATAAAATCCTTAATAAATAATACATCATATATAAATAAACATATCCCAGAAAGCCTAATGGGATAGTACAAATCCCTTTTTTCCCATTCTTTTGGATTTTTCAGGCTCTTATGACTTGTCTAATCACATGTTAGTATCAATAGTAATGATGCTTATCTTTTTATTATATAGTTTTTCTAGGTTACCAAAGTGCTTTGATAAACATTACTACATTAAGTTTCCCATAATCCTCCAAGATAGGTCAGGCAGATACAGTTAATCTCCTTTTTCATGTAAGACAACTGAGGCCCAGAGACAGTGCATAATGCATACAAGGTTGCCCAGCCAGGGATGAGAGTGTGACTGTACATCCCAGTTTGCCTCCAACAGTGCCAGTTTATACAGGTTGACCTGGTCGGCGAACATTTTTTTTGGAAAAAACTAGCTATCTCGATTTGGACAATAATTAGAATGATGCTCTTAAGTAAGGACTTATGCTGAACTGCACGGCCTCTTCCCTCTGCTCTGCGCTGTCTTGCATCCACATGTGCTAGTGGTAAAAAGTTCATTCAGAGAACTCAGATTACATTTTCTTCATAGTCTTTGGCATCAGAAAACGGTCTCAACCCAGGGGAAATTTGTCTTAAATGACTTCCACTGCTGACATGTCTGATCAAAAACATCCCTCCATATGGAGCTTTGAGTAGACAAACTATTTCTTTTTTAAAAATTTTATTTCATTTTTGTATTATACTTTAAGTTCTGGGATACATGGGCAGAACGTGCAGGCTTGTTACATAGATACACACATGCTATGGTGGTTTGCTACACCCATCAACCCATCATCTACATTAGGTATTTCTCCTAATGCTATCCCCCTCAGCGCCCCCCAGCCCCCGACCGGCCCTGGTGTGTGATGTTCCCCTCCTCGTGTCCATGTGTTCTCATTGTTCAGCTCCCACTTATGAGTGAGAACATGCAATGTTTGGTTTTCTGTTCTTGTGTTAGTTTGCTGATGATGGTTTCCAGCTTCATCCATGTCCCTGCAAAGGACATGAACTCATCCTTTGTGATGGCTGCATAGTATTCCATGGTGTATATGTGCCACATTTTCTTTATCCAGTCTATCACTGATGGATATTTGGGTTGGTTCCAAGTCTTTGCTATTGTGAACAGTACTGCAATAAATATACGTGTGCATGTGTCTTTATAGCAGAAAGATTTATAATCCCTTGCGTATATACCCAGTATTGGAATTGCTGGGTCAAATGGTATTTCTGATTCTAGATCCTTGAGGAATCGCCACACTGTTTTCCACCATGGTGGAACTAATTTACACTCCCACCAGCAGCATAAAAGTGTTCCTATTTCTCCACATCCTCTTCAGCATCTGTTGTTTCCTGACTTTTTAATGATTGCATTCTAAGTGGCGTGAGATGGTATCTCATTGTGGTTTTGATTTGCGTTTCTCTAATGACCAGTGATGATGAGCTTTTTTTTCATGTGTTAGCCACGTAAATGTCTTCTTTTGAGAAGTGGTAGACAAACTATTTCTAAGCAATCAGGCTATGAAAAGAGGATCTACCAATATATTTTACGGTCCTATAACATATCTGCAGTTAGGATAAAGCAAAGTCTAAACCACGGGTTTAAGAAGCCAGAGCTGGATAACTGTAGTTCTTTCCTATGTGAAAATTTGAAAGCTGGGTGATCTGCAAATGATGGGAAATTAGTTTAAAAGCAGAAAAATAGAGTTCTTCTCTCATCTTTTCTCAGCAATTTCTGTAAGCCAAAAAAAGGGTAGGTTTTTCAAGATATGTTTTGAAAGATATTGTTAGGATTCATAAAAGATTATTATGTGCTCATATAGTAAATGAGATGAAGTTCTATTCTGTGGTCATTCATAAATGTTTATTTAGTGACACGCCCTGCACTGTTAGAACCTAGTTACTAAAAGCTATAAAAAGCAGCAATCCACAAAAACGCTTTTGGGATATTTTGTGTGTTTTGTGAAGAATTTTTTATGTGGGTTTTGATTGCCTCATTGAGATGACTATAGTAATATGAACAAGCAACAATATTTTGTACATAATGTACACTGGGAATCTAATCAAAGCACTTGAAAAGATAGTGACAATAATAAATGTAAACTATTAATATTATTGTTTGGGACATCTGTCAAACTGTATTTGGCCTCATATTTCCCTTATTGGAACATTTGAGCCCTCATCAATCACGTATCATTCCCAAAGGCAACAAATCATAATGGCTATTTCTCCTTTAGGACAAGGCTAAGCTTAAAGAATTTAAGTCCTGCCAGTGGCCATAAGACTAAGTGCTAACAGGGGAAAGATATAAAGAGTCTTTTTTTTCTTTTTGGTAGGAGCATTAAAAACAGTCACCAAACCATTCATTTTAACAGCTTACAAAGCTTCATTAAAAAGATTTTATATGTTCTCCTTTTCAATTCCCAACAATGAAAAGAACTTACGTATGATGAAATCTGTATTTTATACAGACTTCTTCCTTATATTTCCAAGAAATAATTTTATATATGTATATGTGAGTATGTACATGATTGTTTGTTCCTGTCTTTTTTATTCCCCATAGTATAATTATAGAGTTATACTATCTAATCTTTAGTCCAAAAACTAGATAAAATCTTATCAACGTAATTTAACTAATTCCTTGACTCCCTTTGGGACATTATCTAGACATTTGAGACTTATATGAACCTAAACCTTATAGACAAGCATTGCTTCATAACTTATAGACACACCTAGTCTATCACTGATGGATATTTGGGTTGGTTCCAAGTCTTTGCTATTGTGAACAGTACTGCAATAAATATACGTGTGCATGTGTCTTTATAGTAGAAAGATGTGTTTTGAAAGATATTGTTAGGATTCATAAAAGATTATTATGTGCTCATATAGTAAATGAGATGAAGTTCTATTCTGTGGTCATTCATAAATGTTTATTTAGTGACACGCCCTGCACTGTTAGAACCTAGTTACTAAAAGCTATAAAAAGCTAAACATTATAGACATACATAGGCCTACACTTTATGGGCACATATTGACTTGCAGCTTTTAGGCCCTTAGAAGCTGATCCTTGATAGATATGTATAGACCTATAACCATGTACATAGACTTCTAGGGGCCTATGCCTTAGAGACACACATAGGACTTTACCTCATATGCACATATAGGCCTGTAACTTGGAGCCACATAGAGGCCTAGACATATAGAAAGGACCAAAATTCCTTGATGAACATTTTAAGGGCTAAGCATGCACAGTTGAGATGTTCTTATATTCACAGACTTTTCCAACTTAAAGGTTCAACATCCTAGGCTCTCTCTCCCTCTGAATATCTGATTGCCAAGGAAATTGAGACTCCAGGTGATTTGCATTAAGCTTGGAGATTTGATGATCAAGGACAACTCTTAAGTGTTCTGATTCTAGGCCAGTCCCTATGCTCTAAGTGCATAACCATAGCTGTTCTTTGAACATAGAATGTACAGACATTCTGACCTCAGCATAATATGCTAGATTTGGAACCTAATTGTCGCAATAAATATGAGTAGATAAATTGATCTTATTCATAATTTGAAATTCATATATTGAAATCCTAACCCCCAAAGTGATGGTATTGGGAGATGGGATCTTTGGAAGGTGTTTAGATCATGAATATAGAGCCCTTATTCATGGGATTAATGCTCTTATAAAGGAGACCTCCTTGCCCCTTCTGCCATGTAAAGACATAGTGAAAACGATGACTGTTTATGAACCAGTAAGCGAGAGCTCACCAGATACTGAATCTGCCTTGATTTTGGACTTCCCAGCCTCCAGAACTATGAGAAATAAATCTACTGTTTATGAGCTACATAGTTTATGGTATTTTTTATAGCAGACAGAACAGACTAAGAACAAACCATTTTTGAGGAACCCTTTTTTTTTCTAAACCTCACTCATGTTATGTTCCTTTACATGTAGATATCTAAAAATCTACCACAGTATCAAAATGGAGTCTCTTAAGATAGTCTAAGGCATTCTGGTATTTTTGCAGTTAATACATTTCATTTAAAACATCTCTGAGGCAGATTGTTGTCAGCTTGTAATTTATTTAAATTGTTGTTGGTTTCATTTCCATTTCTGTGGTCTCTGGCTTAGCATTTCAGAGGCCGAAAGAGAATCTGAGTTCAGAAAATGCCATATATGCTTTTGAAAACATATGTTAAATCTTGCAAGGCCTATAAGTAATGACTGATTTCAAAATTAAAAATAAGAAACCCAATGGCAAGGCAGGTACCTTCTTTTCAAATGAGAAGGTGAACATTTTTAGACGGGCTGTCACAGATATTGGAAACTGCCAAGCAAGCCAGTGCAGTCTGGGGCTAGCATGGAGTATTGATTCAGATGTCATAATTAAATGAGTCTGAGACTGAGCTCAGATAGACACTCTTTGGAAAGATGGATAAAGAGTCAGGAAGAGATATGAGTTAGAGTCTCTTTCCCTAATAGTACTTGTCAGAATTTCAAGGGTGAGAGGTTCTATCAATTGGAACAAGAACGGCGTGGGTGTGATGGGATTTGGCACCTTATCAATTCTCTCCCTTCTAGGAGAACATGTGTGACATCTGTGATTTATTTCCGATCTACCAGTCTGGTGAGCATGAGTTTTGAGTTTGCTGCCAAATTACTGTACTCGTCTACATGCTAAAAGACTGCTGTCACATTTAAGACTGTCAGAAATTCAGATCCTTCCCATGGGTGATCCCAGAGAGCACACAGAATAGGGACTTAGTTTTTGTTTGTGGCGAGCCATGTGTGGGAGTTATGTTGTTACAATCAACTTATATTTATCAAATTAGCTTTTCCTGCCTCAGTATCTGCATATATGATTAAAACAATATTATTGCCATATCAATGGAAATACAAAACATGAAATACATTCTCCTATAATCTTACCACCCTGACAGAAATGCTACTTTCACAGCCTCTGTTCATATGCACCCTATAACATTATATTAACTTTTTGAAAACTTTTTCTGATCAACAGTAGCTTATCCCATAAGGCGATATCTTCAGAATTGAGGAGGAGTGCATTCTTAGTTGAATAGGAAAAAAGAAGAGCGCTCTAAAATCTATGGCACATCATGGGGATGAAATAAATTCGATTGCAACAGCTTCCAAAAGGGACACATATTTTCCTTATCTTTAGTGTGGCTCTTGGAAGCCCTTTCATTTGCAAGCCAACTCTATATGGATTAGGTGCTCTGATCTTTATATCCTCACCCTCAAAGGAAAGAAGCAGGTGATGATATAAGCATATAGGGCATCGGTGATATTTTATATTTTTCTTTAAATGCCACCTCTTCCCAGGTCTGTAGCAGGGAGGGGCATCATTTAAAGTTGACACCGCAGTTCCTCTGGCCACTGAATCATGACCTTCTGACCTGGGAGCTAGCCTGAATCTATAGGATTTATCAAGAAGACCTTAATATTGCAGAATGGCAGTCCTCACCAATCATTTGTTCACCATCTCTCTTTTCATGTTTTATCCTCATTATTTGAAGGGTCATTATTTTAAGCCATTGAGTTGCCTCAGGAACTGTAAAGTAATCCTAGTGATAATTCTCTGTGGCACTTAGAACCACATAGTGTTCCCCTGATCATTTGGCCTAACTTGCCTAGAAAATGAAATTTACAAATTTTTTTGATTCCCAAGGCTTTGTGCTACAAAGGCTCTCACCATCCATTTTCTTGTAATCAACGAATGGTAATCTTGTAATACAAAAGAATTGTAATCAAACTGGAAAACCACCAGGATATATTTTATTTATCGACAGGCTAACCTCCTGCATATTTGCAATATGTAGGTTACGAAAGTGTGCAAACTGACCAAAAATGTGATATAAAGTGTTTTATATGATGGGAAGTGCTCACATTTTTTTAGAATTCTAAAACTGGAAAGACTCTAGTTATTCCATTGCCCAACTCCCTAATCCGACAAATAAGGAACAGGAGGCTCCAAAAGGTTATCAGCCCAGAATCTGAGGCTCCCAGCAGTGTAGCACAGGCTTTGAAGTCAAAAGGCCTGGTGTGAACCACTGATTTGTCTCATACTTAATCCTTGGAAATCCGTCAGCAATTTACTCAGCTTCTCTCTATAGCGCTGTGTCCTCAGCTGTAAAATGGAGAGGAGATACCTCTTCTAAAGTTGTTAGGAGGATTAAATGAGATAAGTTAACAAAATGCTGAGCCCACCACTCTTAGCACATTTTGGTTGGTGGAAGCTACTCTTTAATTAATGGAAGTGGTTCTTTATGTTGGAGGTGGCCACAAAGAGATTCCATCCCCAAGACTGGAAGTCACACATCCCTTTGTCATAGGGGAAAGAAAGTCTGTTTTGAAGGAACACCTCCTTGGAGGAAAGCTTATTCCTGTAGTATTTGGACTTTCATCCTCATATCTAGATATGAGAAAATTGTTTTGTACATTTATACAATCCCTGCTGGAAAGTGTTGCCAGAAATAAACAAGCTGTCAGGAGCACATGATTCATTTCTCATCTACTCAGATGACATCTGGTTTAAGTGTGATGAATACATGCTTGTTTAAATCATATAGTGACGGTGATGCTATCTGACAGAAATGTGTGCAAGTATTTTGGGAATCCCTTTAAGTGCTTGCTCCCAAAGAGTGAGCTTATTTAAAAAGAGGTAAAGCATAAACTTCAGTCTATCAAATCAATGCTTGCATCTATCTCCTAAGGCTGTAAGATTTGGAGCTACAGTGGTCACTCTATTTCAAGAGTAGGTGGCTATTTTGACATTAAATGTAGATGCCACTAGCAGCATGAGGATGTGAAACAAATGCTCAGCAGTCACTGGGACATTTAGGAAATGGCCTTTGAGTAAAAGAAATGTCAAGTGACCCTACATGTTTGAATGGACTTCGGTGCATTTAATGGTTTGGTTATTGTTTTTATTACCTTCACAGTTATTCATTTAATAGTGTTTAGTGGATTCTGCTAAGCCAAACACAGAATGCCGAGGAGGAAATGGAAGATGTGTGTCTGCCAGGGGACTTCACATGGCCACAGGGGAAATAGTCAGTCTTAACATAATGCTTGATTATTCAGATCCACACCGGACAGATGTGGCACATCCTGAAAAATGTCGATGTGCTGGGCATTATCAGCTCTTTTGGATTGTTCTTGCCAAGCCCACCCTTCCTATCCTGAATAACCTGAGAATTAGCGTATTTAACTGAAATATATGGAGAGTCATTTATATGAAGGGAATTTAAATTATATATAGAAATTCTAAGTTATCTGAATATTGAAAGTTGAAGGCTTATGCATAATGCATAACAATTGCTCGCTGAGTTAGAAATAAACACTTACATGGATAAAATCGTGTGAAACATGGCAAAGCATAAGGAATGCAGGCTTGATATACAGCCCATTTAATAACATATGCAAAAAAAGAGAGAACAACTATCTCTTTTATGCAGGCCATCAATAGCTACTATTTGTGTAGCACTTTACAGTTTTGAAAATACTTTCCATGAATTATATCATGTGAGATAATGATCCTATTTTATACCAGGTAATTAATAATATTTTTCAACAATATCATTGGCATTTCAAATACATAGTTGTTTTCCTGAAACATCAATAAACAAAACCAATTTTATGAGCTATTTATATAAAGTAGGCCCCAAATGTTTCAGAATAATTGATTTTTACATATGAAGCCTATTATCTCTATCATTATATTTTCTTCAAGTTATTTGTTGCTAATTTATGTTTGGAATGATGGGGAGGTCTATAGATAGCATTGAAGTGGGCATTTTATGGTGGAACCAAAAATATATCCATTTGTCACATATTTCAGAATTTTTCAAGCATGTCCTCAAGCATTAATGGTAATAGAGTAAATGTACAGTGAGCAGAAATCATCTCTGCTCAAATGAGAATGAGCTTCATTTAATGGAAAGAGGTTTGGTGATTGTAGATTGCAACAGCATCTTGGAATACCTTCACCAGACTAGATTTTATAAGAGTACAAAGTGCAGAGAAGTGCATATAAATATGTGGATGTGTGTATGTGCATGCATGTGTAGGGTGCATAGAATAAAAACTGAAAGGGTACACACAACTGATAAGGAACTCTCTGGGAAGTGCTGTGTAAATAGGAAGGTAATGGAAAGGGATTTTTTTTCCTCCATATACGTCTATATTATTTCCATGATTTTTGCAATGAGAATATATTCATTTACTACTTTTATAAATTTTTAAAAAATAATCCTAAAATGCACAATGATACCAAGAATTAAAAATGGACCAATCTTGGTTTGTAAAGGAATCTTCTGGTTTTTCCTCAGATAGACGTGCTTCTGAGTATCTAGAAATGGAGACTCTCCATTTTTGGCCTTTCTTATCTCATTTGCTCTATCCCTGTTCAGTGGTGTGCTATTAACTGTTGAACAGCTGGATCCTGGGATAGGAAAGAAGATCCAATTTTTAGCATTTGCTGATATCTGTGGTGTAAATATTTTCAAGGTAGCCAATTTTCAACTACCAATCTGATGTCAAGCAGCTCACAAAATCTCTAGAAATTGTCAATTGGCTGCCGTTCCGGTGGCTCAAATCGTGGTGTCTAACGCCTTGATTCTCCCCCAAAAGGGTGCTCTTTTGGACTGAGTATCAGATTTCCCTGAAAACCTATGCTGTTAGAAGGGAATGTTCAGGACAGAGAAAGAAGAAGATTCGTTGAATAATTCTTTAGCCAACCAAGAGTGGAACTGGAGGCCTAAAGGCTGGGTCTTCCAGAGCCTGCCACCAGATTGAAGTGGCAGCTGCCAGTCTTCCCCACAGTGGTGACAGACACATTCCCAACCTAGTAGTGCCCATATAGAAAAAAGTTTAGTTGGCCTCAAGTTCTTTATTTATAAAATGGAAATAATAATTCATGGAATGGCTAAGAACTATAAATCACTTAGAAAAAAAGTGTTATATTTAAATATTTGGGCCCAAAGTTGTTTTCTTCTTCAGATCAACACTTTTGAAAGCTTTCCAGCTCTCTCCAAATGGAACATAGTATGATTCCTACAGCTTTATGTTCTCATTCTGATCAATTCCAAAACAATCTTGAGTCAGTCTTAGAGACAATAAAGGGTATTCTCTGGACCTCTAAACAGCTTCCCCTTTCAAGGCAATTTACACTAAAGGACAAGCTAGCCTAACAGTATGCTTTAGGCATAGCATGGTCAGCGACAACTAGGGGTTTTGACTTAATTAAGATGAGGCTTCTTTCAAGTGACTGCTTGGAAGTCAACAGAAGAGCCTTGGGGTAGATCTGGCCTTCGTGCTCAAATGGCAGAAGCTGAGAGCAAAGAATGGTGTTTGAGTCTTTAGGCAATGGATTGAATGATGAGAACTTTTTGCTCTGTCCCTGACCCATAGATGAGAGGAGGATGCTTATTTCTATGTGATGCCAACCTGTAGCAAGTGGGAATGTGTATACCCATTTCATCTACAACCAGGGAAGTGGCTGATTGACTACAAATTAGACATCTTGATATCAGTAGAGGTTATTTAAGGGATACAGACTAAGAAAAGCACATTGACACAGTCAGCACAGGATAACTTAGATTCTCTGTGAGGCCGACTTCTCCCAGTATCCAGCAGTGGCTGTGAAAGGAATCCTGGTCTCTGTCTGCTGGCTGCTCTGCTCTCTGGAGAAGCACACACAAGAAAGAAGTGTTTGATTTGGAAATGATGGCCGGAGAGGTAGCTGGCAGAATGTCTTCATCTGAGTTTGCTTTGGTCACTTGCTGAGCATTCTGGGTCCAAGGGAAGATTAGACCTCTTTTGTGCGTTTGGAGCAAGCATTCAGAACATCCAGGGCCCTCAGCCTCCTCCAGCCACTGGGCAGGTAAAGGGGAAACCTGATGCCTTGCCCTGAACTAACGGGCTTCATTAAAATTTCTCTTTTTCTCTCTCCTGTACTCTACCTTGAACTAGACTGATGATTGTGTTTATTCTTTGGTCTCTGTGTGTTTTGTTTTTTGGGATTTCTTTTTTGTCTGTGATCTCTAGTTTTGTTCAGCAGTGATTTGTAGGAGGCATGCTGACTGTACCGAATACCACCCCAGGTACTGCTCAGAAGGCATCCCTGAACTTCAGCAGCTGTTAGATCCTAGCATAAACCGACACAGAGAGACCGGCTTGTGGTGAAACACTGGCCTTTCTGCATGCTGGTTCCAATCAAACACGGATTGTCCTTTCTGCCTGGGAGAATCATTTCCAAAGCCAAGTGCCTTTCACAAAAGAAATGTCAGCACTCTGATCAAGGGCTTTGGGCTTCTTCGTAAATGTCCAACTGCATGCGCTAGAGTGCTTCCCCCTGGTGCTGCCTTAGTTGTGTGTTGGTAGCACTGAATCCTGTTGCTTATTTTTATTTTGTTAGAACTTTGAAGATGGCTATTGTTTTCCAATTCTTCTATTAAGTCTTCTGCTGAATACATTCCTGTGTGTGTCTCTATTTCTCATTTCTGCATAACACCCTGAAGTATTCAAGAGGTACATCCGAGGTTACTATTGTATGCCCTACTTATGTGATGCCTTGATAAGGAATATTTTTCACTTCTTGTTTGATACGAAATTTTAAATCCTAGTGAATCAAAGTTGTTGGATGGCATCTTGTGAGTTGCATTCACAATAAAGAATTGTTCATAAACTTCCTCTCACCACTTGTATAATCTATAAGCTACGTGAACTGAATAGACAATACTTTCTAACATGATTTGTTAACAGGATAGTAGTGGGTTGATAATAACTACTATTACTGAGCCTCTAAAATGCCAGATCATGTGATAAATGTTTTACATATTCATATTTGAATCTTCTAAAGTAGCTTCAAAGCTAGGTAGTGAATAAGGATAAAGTCATTGTCCAGGATCAAACACCTAGTAAGTGGCAAAGCTGCTCATGAACTTGGATCTCTGACACCATTCCATCTCTCTCCATGAGTCAATGCAGCCATTCTTGGAAACTGAGCAAGAGACAGAAAGTGGCATACCATAAGTATGCAGAAATGCCACTCTGGTGTGGGGTTGTGTAATGGCACACTCAATCTACCTATATAACTACTGACTTATCACAGCTAAATAAATCCTTTTAATGGAATAAGATGCTCAGGGGAGTCCACTCTCCTACATTTCAAACAGGAGGGAGAGATATTGTGATAAATGAATTGAATAACAGAGTAATTTCACTACTACTTCTAGAAATACCTTTCAAAAGTCCTAGGAAGTTTAGCATTGTCATGAAACTTCCCTATAAAGGACTTAAAGTTTTATTTTCTTTCACAGCATCCTTTGAGTGTTACATTCTTTTTCTTTGTGGGTGGTTGACTGAGATTATTTTTCTTAAATATAGAAAGTATGCCGTAGCAGTCGTTTTCAAGGATGATGGCAAGAATGTGCATCAAACTTTTGTAATCAGGACTATGGAGAACAAAAGAGGATCCAAGTGAAAGACAAAATGGTTCTTCAGCACCCCAAGGGTCTGGTGATATGGTTTGGCTCTGTGTCCCCACCCAAATCTCATCTTGAATTGTACTCCCATAATTCCCATGTGTTGTGGGAGGGACCTGATGGGAGATAATTTCAATCATGGGGGTGGTTTCCCCCATGCTGTTCTCATGGTAGTGAGTAAGTCTCATGAGATCGGATGGTTGTATCAGGGGTTTCCGCTTTTGCATCTTCCTCATTTTCTCTTGCTGCCACCATATAAGTATTGCCTTTTGCCTCTCCCCATGATTCTGAGGCCTCCCCAGTCATGTGGAACTGTAAGTCCAATTAAACCCCCTTTTCTTCCCAGTCTTGGGTATGTCTTTATCAGCAGCATGAAAACAGACTAATACATATGGTATTCTTAACTTTTTCTAGTTCTTTATTTTATTTTTTAAAGCTTTAGTCTTGCGTGAATTTTTTCTGATGGAGATGCCATTGATTTTCCTTCTGTGGAAGGTATGATTTCAACATTACATTTTATGGCAAGGTGGATTTTGACCAGTTTTGCATCAATTTGCAAATTTGTGTCACCACTCGCCAATTGTATCAGGAATTGGCAAACTTTTCCTGAAAATGGCCAAGAGTTCATATCAAATAGTAAATATTTTAGGCTATCCAAGCCATATGGTCTCTGTCACAACTACTCAACTGTGTTGTTGAAGCTCTAAAGTAGCCATATGTAAATGAGTGTCTCTGGCTCCATTCTAATAAAACTTCATTTATGAGCACTGAAATATAATTTTCACGTCAATAAATAAATAAACTTGGTCTTACAGTAAAGATCTCATGCTCTTTTCACTCTCTGAAATAAGCCAATAAAGGGTCCTCTAGGGAATTTTTGAAAACAAAAAAATGCAGCAGAGCTTAGAAAGGGGCATTGTGGAGGTCCAGCACACACACAGTGTGCACACACACACATACCCATTAAACACACTCACAGACAGATGAACACACATGCACACCCATCACGCAAGACATTCACACAGACCCATAGACACCCTCCTAGCCAACACACGCACAAACCAAGTGAGATAAATGTGCAGATAACATAATCAGAGCTAGCATTTATTGAGTGACTAAGGTTTGCCTTCCGCAGGCTAAGCATGTCACAGGAATTATCCTGTTCTTTTCTCATAACCACACCATGAGAGAGGTGCTATGGTTACCATCATTTTACAGATGAAGGAGCAGGCTCAGAGAATACAGTAGAAAGGAAGGAAAGAATGCATGGTTCTCCTCTCTGCACCTAAACTGTGCATACGATCGGAAAACTCACAAGCATTGCAGCTTAAATCTGTTGCTTTGGCAACTTTATCTTTCTGCCATACAGTCATATAGACGTCTACTCAGTTGGCAAATTGTAATGCAAACTAGTATGCTTGAATAGGCTTTCAGAACGGTCACCTGCCTAAACTGAGGCCTCAAAAGCTGCTCCTGGGGTTGATGCCATTATCTCCTGACGCGCCTCTTTCTCTCCCCATCCCTACTCCATTTTCCACACTAGCACAGGAACACTTGCTAAAACACAAACCCCATCATGTCACTGCCCTCCTGCTAAAAAAATCCTGCAATGAGGTAACATAGCCTCATATCTTGAGCATGACATTATAGGTCATTAAAGAAGGCCTCAAAGAGCTCGGTGCTAGCTCTTACTGTTCCCTTTGGTCACTATTGAGATATTAATATTTCACTACCAAATAACAACACATGTAATAGACATACTTCTAACTCGGATTCTATTCTGTCTCTAGTCCCTCTTCATATCTATATCTGGAACACTCCTCTCTTTCATACAAGACCTGGTTCACACATCACCTCTTGAGGTGCCCTCCCTAACTCCTCTGCCAATGTGCTTTATTTTAGCCCTTACTAAAGCAGGATGGCTTTGTTTCTATTAATATATACCCCTGCTAATGAGACTTCTACCTGAGAGCAAAGACTGCAGTTTACTAGTCTTTGTTCCCAAAATAGCACGGTTCCCGGCATGTAATGACCACTCAAAATATTTTTTTATTTTTGTTTTTCTTTATCATTGAGTGAATGGATGAAGTTCTGTTATGGTCTCACTTCAGTCTATCACTTTTCTTGCTGTTATTTGTGTATAATCTTTTGGAATATTTGTAACATTATGTGATTAACTCAAGGTCATTTTCAGAATTTCTGCACTTTGATAGGTGTACTTCTTTTACATCTGTTATTTGTTCTTGCTATTTTCCCTCTCAAAATGTTCTGTTTTTACTGGCTTCTCTCTGAACAAAGATATTTATGAGGCAGTGTTTCCTAGTGGTTAGATCCATGTGTCTAGGGTCGTGATCTAGGCCCACCACTCATGGCTCTGTGATACAGACAAGTTGCTTGTGACCACTTCTCCAGTTGTCAGTGGGATATGAAAGTTTGCCCAAGTCATGCAGAAGAGGCCATGCTCGCCTCATTCATCCCAGTCATTAAAGAAGGCCTTGAGAGCTCAGTGCCAGCTCCTACTGTGTTCTCTTTGGTTGCTATTGAAATATTAATAAGATTATTGAATAGTATTCTCCCACGAACTGTGTCACCCTTTAACTTTGAATGTGTCCAGATGATTTTAATGAGAAAGCAACATGTGTGTCATGAAGAGGGGAAAAAATGGCTTCTTCAGCCCTTTTTGGAAGCAGTTAAGATATAAGTCATAAATTACAAAGAAGTTATTGAGAAAAAAGTGAAAATTTTTGCTGATGTCATAAAAGTATATCTTATCTACCCCTCCATAACTCTAAAATATAAAAATAGTTTTTAAATTGCTTATCAAGCCAGATATGAAAATTAGGACTCGTGAATATGTGAACTGATATGAGCTCCAAAAGTTTGCCAAATAACAAGTTTGTAGGCCTCCCTGAGTTTATTTGATCTATTTTTCACACTTATGGTTATAAAACTGCTTAGGATGTGTTTTATTTTAAATGAAATCAGCACCTAGCACCTAGAGGTCCTCGAGTATTGATTCTCCTTCTTCCATACTTCATTTACAAAGTTAACTTTTAATGGCAAAGACTGCAATTACTTTTGCACCAACCTAATAGAAATTGTGAGTTTGGAGGACTCCAAATTTACACTTATGAATGGCTGATTATCCAGCAAAGACTCCAAACAGGCTGCCTGGCGAAGAGGCTGAGTTGTACCAGGCTCTCCTCTGCTCTAGCAGAAATGTGAATTTTCACAGTTGCCTGAGCTTCTTGGATAATGTTTGATATTCTTCTCTCTCTATTGAGAAAGAGAGAGAGAGAAAGAGGGAGAAGAATCAGGCTCATTACTACATTTTTTTTCTTTTGATTCTGTGCTTGGAGATTAATTTTAATGGATTCACCAGCATTGAAAATGAATATCTCTACTTAAAGGTCATCGTAATTATGTTCCAAAATAGGTCATATTTTTTGTATTGCCACCAGAAACAAATGTGTTGTGTATGTTTCTGCCACAGAGCATACCTTCTAACCATGTTTGTGTGTATGCCTCACAGAATCGTGTGGGTAATTCAAGAGAAAAACAACGTATCCAAAGAGGATGAAAATGCTGACGCTTATACGTGTTGCACCATCTCGTTGACACTCATAGGACGCCTTAGGATCTTAAATGTATTTACCTTGTCAATGTCTGTGAATTTCATCTTAATATTTAAAGAACAGAAGCTACTGATGAACAATTTGGCTCTTCCTCCTCATTAGACCTATGGACAAGGCCGGGCGCGGTGGCTCAAGCCTGTAATCCCAGCACTTTGGGAGGCCGAGACGGGCGGATCACAAGGTCAGGAGATCGAGACCATCCTGGCTAACACAGTGAAACCCCGTCTCTACTAAAAATACAAAAAAAAACTTAGCCGGGCGAGGTGGCAGGCGCCTGTAGTCCCAGCTACTCGGGAGGCTGAGGCAGGAGAATGGCGTGAACCCGGGAGGCGGAGCTTGCAGTGAGCTGAGATCCGGCCACTGCACTCCCGCCTGGGTGACAGAGCGAGACTCCGTCTCAAAAAAAAAAAAAAAAAAAAAAAAAGACCTATGGACAAAAGCAGGTGACCAGGTCCACAGGGCCAGAACTGGCAGATGGCCACTTCCTATCTTACTAGAGATGGGGTGTGGGAAGGAGAGGCTTATATTTCTTGGCATTATTTTTCACATCTTATTTCTTAGCCTCCAGAATTCCATGATTTTAAACAATTTTATCAAGCCGTGAAAATGATTCTTTGGTTTATCTTCCCAAAAAGGAAAATATAGATATTGACTGGAAAGCATTGGTTTCATTTGAGCCTGTTTTTCAGTTCAGTTCTTAATTCTGCCTGTGTTCAAATCACCAGGTGCTCCCAAAAGCACGGGAGTACGTGTTAGGCCCGCATGAGCTCCTGTTATTGGTGGAGGATTTTAAGAAGGGGAAGGAAGCAGAATTGGAGTCTTGTTCGATGTGATTAGTCTTTTGTGTTTTTCTGAAAATATTTGTCTGTTTTATGTTTGCCATATCTACTTGCCTTTCCCTTGGAGTCATTAAGAAACAAAGCATGTTGCTATGCAGTGTGAGGCTTAACAGGATTTTTGAGGTTTACAGATCCCCAAATCCTGCAGAGACACAGGTCTTGCTGGTAACATTTGGACAGAAGAAGATTCAAAAGCAGAATGAATTGACAGTCATATTTCTCCGCCAGAAGCGCCAAAAACCCTGGTGTTACCTTTAAGGGAAAGAAGAGCACAATCTGAGTTTGAAATATGATTTATGTCAGAAAAATCATAAACTGCACATGGGTTGTAATTTTTTTTTTTCAACCCTTGAGACAAGCTGGAAACACAAAGCTTCAGTCCTAAGCAAGGTTTCTAAAAAAGGAAAGAGTAAAATCTATTCCTGCACTTCCAGCTGCAGTTCCAAGCGAAGGGATTGAAAAATCTAAACAAAACCAATGTGAAATTCATTGCAAAGCCAAGGCTTTCTATCACCACGTCTGGTTCAAAAGTGAGTTGTTATAGCAACAGGAGAAAAGTAAATGAGCATTTCATATTGTAAAATTATGCCCGCCTCTGTTCTAAACAGCCGCTGTCCAGGCAGTCAAATGAGCCCAAGTCATTTAAAGGAGAAGAATTCCATTTTAATTGTTGAGGCTTGCATGAAAGCTACCTTTCAAACCAAAAGTTCATTTCAATTAACCTTATTCCCCAAATCGATATAATAAATTCTCTGGCAGGATGAGACCGAGCAACGGCCTGTCTGATGAAGATGACCTCAGGAAAACATGGTGCCAAGGATTTCAGCTCTAAAGAATGGCCAAAGCGCTGCGTGGCACTGAGCTTGTGGCCCGGGCACAGAGCCTTTCACCTTTAAATCATTGTTTTTAATCCAGTATAGATTGGAAGCAGACGAGAGACCTTGCATTTTAACGCTCGTTCACTGACCTGTATTAAATTGGATGTTGATCGGGGTCCAGCTTCAAATAGATGTCTATACAGTGGACATTTTCTGATGCCCACACTGGCTTCAAGAAAGAGGCAGAAGGCTGAATGAGATTGGGAGGATTTTTTGTTTTTTCACTTCTGTAAATAAGCGCTCCACAGCTAACGGGTACAGTGTAAGGAGATTGCTTGGGTCAGTGGTTTTGTCGTACTTGTCTTATAAGGAGCCTGTCTCAAGATTGACACATTTCTATTTAGTTAAGCATTTTATAATTATCAGTGTTGCAGATTATCACATTTAAACGAATTTGGAAATATGTAAAACAACAAGGGAAGGAAAACCAACCCTTAGTCCCGAAAAGTGACACTCCCACAAAGCCTAAGGCAAATTTTTATTATTAGCTATAAGTGATCTGCATAATTAGCCTTGGCTAATATTCCCTAATGCCTTTTGTTTAAAGAGACAGACACACTATTTTCATACACAGACAACTTTGCAATTCCTACAAATCATCTTCATTTTAGGAGTAAGAAGCACTAAGCAAGTTAAGATTGGCAATTTGGGATTCTAAGGAGAACCAAGCCTCATAAAGCCCTCACCAGGGGGTGCTATTGTACACACAAAGGGAGGAGAAGGAACAGAGTGGAATTTAGAGCCCCAGTCTTGCCTCCATTGTTGAATGCATTGTTCGGGAGTACCTGTAGACCCTCCTGACTCCCTATTTGTGAAGATAGAAAGCAATTGTTAATCTTGTGTCCCAAGCCTCAGTGGCATCAATCGACTTTGCCTGCTCCTAGAGCCTGCACCAGGAGTCCCAACATGACCGATGATCTGACTCATCCAGGAGGATATAACAGAAAGAGAGGTTCTCTGGCCCTCATAATTGTGATACTGATTCAGGAAGCCTTGGATGGAGTTTGGGAACCTGCATTTTTAATAAACTCGCCAAGGTATCATGACGATCATCAAGGCTTGCAAACCGTTGCCGAATCTTTGCCCACTCACTTTACCTGCAGGGATGTGGAGGGCCAGGAATGGGGATCACCAGTGAAGTCAGCCCCAGGCGCTGGCTGGGACTGCTGCATAATATCCTGCGTGTATCCAACCCCATCTGTTCTTTTCCACAGGCAGTCCTCCCAGGGCATCTCATCCTTCAGATTTTCACAAATTCTGGAGCATTTTGATATAATTCTGTAATTTCTCCTGAGGAAATAGAGTAAAACCAAAACTCAGTGTCCTGGACCACCAGGCCCTTCATGACCTACTCCTTTCTGCAACCTCTTCTCCTACCCTCTGCTGATGATCCTTATTCTGCTTCAGCCAAACTCCTGTCTGCTTAGGGTATTCGTGTTGTTTTTGCCTTGGTCTTTCCCCAGATCATGGCTTGGCTGTCTGTGTTCCATTTCTCAGATTCTAACTTACATATCGCCTCCTCGAGTGGTCTCCTCGGATGCTCCATCTCCGTATAGGTACCTTACCCGCCATTCCGCTTCCGTCCTCCCCTACAAGTGACCCTCCATTACAAGATCGTGTTTCTTTCTTTCCAAGTCCTTAAAACACTCTGAAAATATCTTCTCTATTATTTGTTCAGTGTTGATTGTTCCTCTTCCTGCACTAAAGTGTAACGTCCATAATCTCAGAAGCTCGCGGTTGCTGTGATGAGTTTCTGCCATCTCTCAGTCTCACACAGCTAGTATGGACCCAGGCTAAGCAACTCCAAGGCTCACATACCCTCCAAGGTGGAGGACAGAGATGGAGCACAATCCTTTCATTTCATTTGCCCGCTGGCGGAGCAGATGGAATCATTATGACTAGATACATTCTGAATGATAAGTGTAAATTGAGGATTCTAAGTTTTATTAGAGTCGATACGATATTAAGTGGTTTTGTTGTTGTTTTTTGCTTTTGCTTTTTGTTACAGGTAGAAATATATAGGATCATTTTCCATCTTAGTGGCCTGTGTCTTCAGCACAGAGACATTCTTATTCTACAGTATAGTTTTTATCACTGGCCCAGGAGATTGACAATTCATTAACAAAAATAACATACAGTTAAAACAGGGGGAGGAGCATTAAAATGACACGGTATATAAAAATAAGAGAGGAGAAACTGGAACAGATCAGCCACCTTTTATCTGAACGTATTTGTTAGATAGTAGGTACTTCTAACACTAAAACCCTAAGGACTCTTTATGACACAGTTTGGCATTAATGTTCAATTTATTTTAAATTCAGATTTTCTTTAAACACTTCTAGGAATTGTCCCCTTTTTATTCTTCCAAACCCTGGCTCTTCTCCCCAGCCCACTCTCCCAATCCAGATACATATTTTTCTTAAAAAAAAAAATTTTCTTTCAAAAATTTTTTTGAAAGAGAACTGCCAAGGAGTTGACACTTGGCATGCGGTGATTCAAAAAATACACTGTCCCTTCTCACCACCCCTGATGTCTTTATCTGACAAAATCCATATGCTGTGTGGTCACCATGGCAACTAAGTAGGGTTGTAATTGCAACCCTGGAAAGCCTGTGGTGGTTTTTTTTTTCCCCCCTCAAATTGTGGCATACGTTTAACCTCTCTGAAGTTTCAACAAACCATCTTTTAAATGACAAGGGTTGTGAAAAGTCTAATTTAGTCTGTTTGTTTGAAGGCACATTTCTTCCTTTTTTTAACTTGATAAACTAGCTTTAAAAGGGGGTGGGAGGAGTGGGAGAGGCTGCAATATTTTCTGACCTCACCTTACAAAATTACACCTGATCATTTTATAACAGTAAAATCTAAATGTATGACACTTCTGGAGAGTGCACAGACAGTGTCTTCAGACTGTGTAGTGAGAATCAAGCAAGGCTCCATGGAGGTACAATGGCAGACACAAAAGGGTCTTAAGGCCCAGGTTCTAAACCTTTGCCTTCCACCTGCCATCGAGAAAATTCTGCCTCCCCTGTGACCAAAGGCATGAATATTCAAACTAGAGGGCTACTAAATTAGTTTCTCATTAAAAACATTTTAGCTCAGGTGGGTTTTCTCCTTTACTTCTTCACAGTAATTTCTATAGTGGCTGCATTTTGTTCTTCTAAATAGAGGAAGCGTGACTTTTGGAAAGATACATGGGCGCAGTCATGAGATCCCATGGGATGTGAGAGTAGTAAAGTGTCTGGTGAGGAAACTTGAAGAACCTAGTTCTGCTCAGCCAAGCGTGGTAGGTATTATGCCCAGAAGTCTATCCTGTAGCTACCTGAAACTTCATGGTATTGAAGTAAAAGCAAAGGAATGGAATTCAAAAGACTTGGATTCTAGTTCTGGCTCAATTCCTTTCTAGTTGTGTGACCGTAACTCAGCATTGTGCAAATGCACGGTTTGGCAATATGAGCTCTGTGTACCTTTGAATCCACGCCTGCCCGGTCTGCCTGGAGGACATAAAGAGAGTCTGGCATAAACATATCTGCTTGAGGGACAAGAAACCTTCAGGGAAGGCCCCAACCTGAAACAAGGGAAAACAAGGCAGCCCAGCATGGGTTGTCAGCAAGAGTGAGCAGAAAGCGGAGGGGAGATCTTGAATCCAGCAAATCAGTGAGTGCATCTTCCTCCCCGCTTCCCGACACCCATCCAAGGCATCATAGGACCCCTACCATAGTGCACCAGACAGCAGAGGCTGTGGCCAACAATGTTAAACCAAGAAAAGAGCCTTTTTCCTAGAGTGACAACACCCGTGAGGTATTAGTCCGTATTCACACTGCTATCAAGAGCTACCTGAGACTGGGTAATTTACAAGGAAAAGAGGCTTAATTGAATCACAGTTCTGCAGACTTAACAGAAAGCATGACTAGGAGACATCAGGAAACTTACAATCATGGCAGAAGGCAAAGGGAAAGCCAGGGCCTTCTTCTCATGGTTGCAGGAGAGAGTGTGAGCGAGCGGGGAACTGCCACACACTTTTAAATCATCAGATCTAGTGAGAGCTTACTCACTAACACAAGAACAGCATGGGAAATGGCCCCCATGATATAGTCACCTCACATCAGATCCCTCCCCTGACATGGGGATTACAGTTTGAGATGAGATTTGGGTAGGGACACAGACTAAACCATATCACCTGATTTGCCTGGGATAACCTTGACTTAGATGCCTATTGTCCTGGCATCATTATCAATAGCTCCTTCCCTTCATTATCAAAAGTGCTCGGATTTAGGTGTTAAAGTATGTGGCCACCTGCTTTTTGGAGATATTTCTGTGAGTTGAAGAAAGCCAGGAGGTGGTGCCACTTTGTAGAATGTGTCACCGTGTAGCTCCCAGGGTAGAACTGAGGAACTCTTGTCTGCTGAGGTGCCCGAAACAGATGCAGAGTGCTGAGTGGAGAACTTGGATTGTTACAACTGGGGATGCAGAGCAGAACTGTCGGTTGGTAGCACCAGAAGCATCATCACAACCCACAGAGTGGAGCCCAGGAGATTGGCCATGCGAGGGATGACTGAAAGGCCTGTGCATGGGAGAACATGTATAAGACACCCCACAAACCCTCGAATGTAAGGGGAAACTGAGAGGAGGCAGAGAACCATGGCTTTGCTATTGGAAAGTGGTGGGGTTGTTGACCACATCTTTCCCAGCCTAGAGTACTGTCAAGCTCATCCGTTCATGCCCCCCAGGTGAACGTGTAGGTGTGTGCAGTGTAGGAAGAGCATAGGAACAGCGGCACAGGCTTCACAGCACTCTTGGACTTTCCAGCGATGCTCCCAGTGGAGATCTTTCATCAGGCCCAGTCCCCAAGCTCATTCTAGGCCATGTGTCCTTTCTGTCGGTCAGTTCCTCAGGACCTTCTGGTGGTCCCTTTGCTTCTCTCTCCCAGTCTCCTGCCCACAACTCCAGTGAGATCTCAGGGTTACAGAAAACAGTCTCCCTTTCCTGCCTCTGATTTCTTCTCATCTAGACACTCTGTCTAAACTCAAAAATTCCTTTTCCCTATGGCCTTATATTTCATCAAAATATACATATCAAATAGTAATATTGTATGCTTTTTATTGTATTATATATTTAAATGTATTTAAATATATCTTATATTTTATTAATATTTATATTGAAATATAAATTTATTTAAAATGTGCAGACAAATTCTGGACATACTGTCCACCTACCCTCATAGCTCCCTAAAACACAGAGCCAACTTCCTTTTTAAATGGAAGAAAGAGAGATGGAAAATTATAAGGAGAAAAATAGTACATTGATTTCCCGTAACAAATTACCAGAAACAAAGTGACTTAAAACAACACAAATTTATTATTTTACAGTTTTGCAGGTCAGAAGTCTGGGTGGGTGCGGATGGGTCCTCTGCTCTGGGTCTCATGAGTCCAGAATCAAGGTGTTGGCCACCCTGGGCTCTTACATGGAAGCTTGTGTGTGTGGCAGGGGAGGATCTGCTTCTAGGTTCATTCAGGCTATTGGCACAAATCAGTTCAATGTGGCCATAGGTCCCCCTTTCCATCCTGGCTGTCAGCTGGATGTCATCATCTGCCTTTAAAGGTTGTTGGTTCCCCAGCTCATAGCCCCTGTAATAGTTAATTTTATGTATCTTCTTGACCGAGCAACAGGACACCCAAATATATGGCCAGACATCGTTCCAGGTGTTTCTATGAGAATGGTATGGATGAGCTTAGCATTTGAATCAGCAGACTTAGTAAAACAGATGGCCCTCCCTAATGAGGGTGGGCCTCATCCAATCAGTAGAAGGACTAAAGAGAACAGAAGACTGACCTTCTCCTAAGTAAGAAAGAATTCCTCCTGCCTAACTGCCTTAGAAATAGGACATGGGTAAAGACTACATGACTAAAACACCAAAAGCAATTGCAACAAAAGCCAAAACTGACAAATGGGATCTAGTTAAACTGAAGAGCGTCTGCACAGCAAAAGAAACTATCATCAGAGTGAACAGGCAACCTAAAGAATAGGAGAAAATTTTTGCAATCTATCCGTCTGACAAAGGTCTAATATCTAGAATCTACAAAGAACTTAAACAAATTTATAAGAAAAAACAACCCCATCAAAAAGTGGGTGAAGGATATGAACAGACACTTCTCAAAATAAGGCATTTATGCCCCCAACGAACGTATGAAAAAAAGCTCACCATCACTGGTCATGAGGGAAATGCAAATCAAAACCACAATGAAATACCACCTCACACCAGTGAGAATGGCGATTATTAAAAAGTCAGGAAACAACAGATGCTGGTGAGGTTGTGGAGAAATAGGAACACTTTTACACTGTTGGTGGGAGTGTAAATTAGTTCAACCATTGTGGAAGACAGTGTGGCGATTCTTCCAGGATCTAGAACCAGACATACCACTTGACCCAGCAATCCCATTACTGGGTATATACCCAAAGGATTATAAATCCTATGTTTATTGCAGCACTATTTACAATAGCAAAGACTTGGAACCAACCCAAATGTCCATCAATGATAGACTGGATAAAGAAAATGTGGCACATATACACCATGGAATGCTATGGAGCCATAAAGAAGAATGGGTTCATGTCCTTTGCAGGGACATGGATGAAGCTGGAAACCATCATTCTCAGTAAACTAACACAGGAACAGAAAACCAAACACTGCATGTTCTCACTCATAAGTGGGAGTTGAACAATGAGAACACAGGGACACAGAGAGGGGAACATCACACACTGGGGCCTGTCGGGAGGTTGGAGGCAAGGGGAGGGAGAGCATTAGGATAAATACCTAATGCATTCAGGGCTTAAAACCTAGATGATGGGTTGATAGGTGCAGCAAACCACCATGGCACATGTATGCCTATGTAACAAACCTACACGTTCTCCACATGTATCCCAGAACTTCAAAGAAAGAAAGAAAAAAGACATGGATTTTTTTGTTTTGTTTTGTTTTGTTTTGTTTTGTTTTGCGTGCAGACTCAAACTAAAATGCTGACTCTTCCTGCGTCTTTAGCTTGCCAACTCACTCTGCAAGTCTTGGGACTTGTCAGCCTCCATAATTATTTGAGCTGATTTCTTATAATAAATCTCTCTTCATCTTCAAAGCCAGCAACAATGGGCTGTATGCCTCTCACATGTTGAATCTCTTTCACTTCCTTTTCTGATGAATCTTTCTTCGCTTACAAATGGAGAAAGTTCTCGCTTTTAAGGCCTTATGTGATTAGATGGGTTTCTCCCAATAATCTCCCTATTTTAAAGCCCAAAGTCTTAATTTCATCTGCAAAGTCTCTTTCACTATATCGTATAGCATAACCAAGGTGTATCAACAGAGGGTAGGTCACAGGAGCCAAGATTCTGATTACCTGCAAACTTAGTATCTCAAGAGTAGCCAGCTACACTACCCTTCTTGTAGTTCCTTGTTCAACCCCAGCCAAAGGGGAAACCCTGAAGAAACAAGTGAAGAAATATAAAACGGAAAACACCCAAAGCACATGCTGAGGTGAGGATCAAATTAGGATGGTTGAAGAGTTCAGCGGAGAGTGTTGTAACTTTGCATACAAAACAGGTGGTGTACAGCCACGTCCCTACAGCCCTTGTCTAATGTTCGCATAATCCCTTCTCAGAGGAGGCCACTGCAGCCCCATGGCAGTCACAGATGTTATAAAGAACAGCCAGGAGCAAAAAACACAGTCCTCATTCTTAAAGGATCAGCCTAGGAAGAGAACGGGAAGATGGAGCAGAGGAATGAATCAGAAACCAGCAAGACATAGGAGAGAAGTGCTGCCGGATTGGGAATGATGTTTGCCGAGTTTTCGATGTGTTTTCTTTCTTTCTTTCTTTTTTTTTTTTTTTTTTTTTTTTTTTTTTTTGGTGATGTATAAATTTAAATGCACAGAGTGAGAGTGAATATGAGCATATATGACATCCCAATTAACCTTGGTGACTCTCTAGCACTGAGAAGCCACTTTAACCTTAATACCAGCTGGTGACCTTGGCCTGAATCTTCAGAAATCGCTCACCTAGTCAGACAGGGTGTCCTCACTATAATGCCATGAAGTTGCTGTGGCAAAGTGGTAGGAGACAGTGGAGCTGAAAGAGAAGAGGGGATGATAGACAGAAATCTTGGAGTAATATCCACGTTCTTTAACTTGAATTGAGTATATAAACTAGAAGCTTAAAAGTAGAGGTCAGTGTGCTCTCAGGCAGTTATTAGAATTATATTCTCCGTCTTCTCCCATCCAGTATTGCAAAGCTGTTTTTGTAGGAAAGAAAGCAATTCATGTTTCATATCTGCTGTCATTATAAAAGAAGTCACAGCTACAAGTCTAGACTTCTATGTTTATTTCACACGGACTTGTCCTTATAAAATAATCATTGTTTTATGCCAGCTCTGCTTTATTGATCTACTATGTACCTGAAATTATTTAGATAGGGGAAATAAGACTTTCTTCTCTTTCCAGCATGCAGAGAAAAATTGTCCTAGACTCCTGAGAATATTATAAACATCTGATATTAGAAACACATCGGAGTTATATTTTGTATTTATCAAGATCAGTTTCATATATGCCTCATATTGAAAGATTTTACTACTTCCCTCATTAAGAAAAAAAGTTATACCTTCAGTTATGAGTCATTTTTGTTTCTACAAAATAAGGAGAAAGAAAGACAGGGGAAAGTGAAGGAAGAGGAAAAGGAGAAAAAGGGAGAAGAGGGGAGTAAAGGGAGAGGGAGTAAAGAAAGGGAGGAGGGAAAGATACAAGGAGAGAAAGAGATAAAGAAGGGAAAAGAAAAAGGAGAAGAAATTATTTATAGTTATCTGGATTTTATAGTTCTCCTATGAGCAGGTGGTTCGTATGAGGAAGCACAGGGGTTAAAATATTTATGGCAATGACTGTGGAGTCACCAGCTAGTGAGCACTGGCCTGGAGGGAAAATTCTTACATTCTCTAGCCTCAGCTTTTAATGGTGCTTCCATGATTCATTGTCCTATAACCAAATAATTTTGGGGGTAGTTCATGGCAGATGTCCCTGGCTATAAATCATTTTTATATGCTCTAGGAATCACTTCTTTTTATCTGTCTTACAGATGAAAATGTTAAGTGTAGCTTTCAGGTGCTAATGTACTACATTCATTAATATTGATAGGAGGGTAAGCCCTCTGTGACTCAATATTAACCTTTAATATTTATTTTATTACTTATGCAAGATAATTCAATGACCCATATTTTCTGTTGATGAGTGTGGATTGTACTTTTTCTTGCTTTGCCTTCCTATCTGGCTCTTGTCACAAAGGGTAGCCATTTGTACTGGGGTGTGAGAAGGAGGCCTCTGCATGAGAAGCCCGTGTTAGCTGATTTATCTTTAATGCTTTCTCCAAGCACTATAATTCACCCAAATTAGATTTTGAACATATTTTTTGCCCCATGTGAAGTATCTCCTTTTTTTTTTGGTTACTTGCTGGAACGGAATTCTAAACTGTTATACTTTCAATGTCTCCCAATGTTTCTTCAGAGGTTTTTATGTATTGAACAAAAAGTTTTCAATCCAGATCAGAAGGATTGAAAATTGGTTCAGCCAGCGTGGAAAGCAGTTTGAACATCTCTTGAAGTACTAAAAATAGTGCTACCATTTGACACAGCAATCCCATTACTGAGTGTATACCCAGAGGAAAATAAATCATTCTGCCAAAAAGACACATATGCTCATATGTTCATTGCAGCACTATTCACAACAGCAAAGACATGGAATCAGCCTAGGTGCTCATCAAAAGTGAACTGGATAAAGAAAATGTGGTACACATGCACCATGGAATACTATGCAGCCATAAAAAGAGTGAAATCTTGTCCTTCCCAGCAACATGGATGCAGCTGGAGGCCATAATCCTAAGCAAATTAATGCAGGAACAGAAAACCAAATAGTGCATGTTCTCACTTATAAGTGGGAGCTAAATATTGGGTACACCTGGACGTAAAGATGGGGACAGTAGACCCTCAGGACTACTACAGCAAGGAAGGAGGGAGAAAGGCCAGGTTTGAAAAGTATCCATTGGGTGCTATGCTTAGTACCTGGATGACGAGATCAATTGTACCCCAAACCTCAACAACAAGCAATATATGCACGTAACCAACCTGCACATATACCCCCTTAATCTAAACTATAAATTAAATTTTTCTAAAAATGAAAAAAGAAAAAGTCATGCTGTGCCCATTGGTCAGCAGCAATAAGTCATGTCTCCCCGGTTTATGCTCCCAAACCACACAATCTTAATCTATATGTTTCATCATAATCCCCAATTTCTGGTAAATTGAGTTCCCCACTCTTCGTTTTCTCTTTTTAAGATATATGTTTTTTCTTGTCCTTTTGTTTCTCCATATACATTTTAGAATCAGTTTATTTTGTTCCACAAACAATCAAATGGACAAAATCTGCCAGGATTTGGATTGGAATTGATAGATAGATCCATTTGTTAAAAATTAGCCTTATTATAATTTTGCATTACACTATTTCGGAACATATCAATTTTGGGGGAGAGGGGAGTCTTTAACATTTTCAAATAAAGTTTTAAGATTTTTCCATAAAGTACAAAAGTAGCTGGATTTATTCTTAGGAAATTTTTATTTTGATACTATTATAATAATATCTTTTAAAACTAAATTTCACAATGTGTAGAAGAAATGCAATTTATATTTACATCCAAACAACTCTAAGGAACCCAAATTATCCAGGCCATTCACTTTCTTAATAATTGTAATACTTTTTCTGTAAATTCTGGGATATTTTGATATAGATGATCTTATAATCAGCTAATAATGATAATTTTATTTCTTCCCTGCTAATTATTTTACTTCTTTCTTATCTTACTGTGTTGTATCCACTTCCAGTTCCACACTAAATGGAAGTTAATGTGGGTACTTTTTGATGTTCTTCATCTTAAAGGGACTATTTCTAATATATCACATTGAGTATAATATTTAATTTATTCTGATAGTCATACTTTTTCCCATCTTCTCTAACCTCATTTTGCTAAAATTTGAATGTTACCCAACACTTTTTAATGAAATTATTGGGATCATCATGTTATTTTTCTGTCGTGATCTGCTAATATGATAAAATATATTAATAGATTGTCCTATGTTAAACTACCTTTGCACGTCTGTGATAAACCTAACATGGTCATCATTTATATTCTTTGCTGGATTCAGTTTGCTAATATATTTAGGATTTTTACATCTATTATGTATTAATTAGGCTAGAAACTAAGCTACTGTAACAAAGAGAACCAACATATGTAGCACACATACGACAGACATTTACTTTTCTCTCTGGTACAGGTAAGAGTCTGGAGTAGGGGAGTGGTTTGTGGCTGGCAGAGCTGCTTTGTGTATTCAGTATTTGGCTTCCAAGTCATCATTATTTCTCGGCCAGTTCAGAGAAGGGCAGAGAGTCCTGAACAGTCTTTATAAAAAGACGACCAGGAAATTGCCCTCCCCACACCCATTCATATCTCATTCACCCAAAGCTAACTTCATGGCTGCAGATACCTGAAAGCCAAACAGAAAAATATTTTCTGTGGCCAGGTGTCCATGAATCCAGGTTGTATGAAGTTCTGTGTGAATGCCCATCACTAACAGAAACAAAGGGCAACTTAAAGGCGGGAGATAGTTAACAGTTTCCAACACATACGGTCATGAGAAAGACTGCACCGTAATTTGCTTGTTGTACTATCCTCAATTTGGGTTTTGACATGAAGATCATGTTAGCTTCCACCCCACCCCCTGCCAGAAAAAAATTAGTTTGATAAATATTCCATCTCTTCCTACTCTTTAGTATAAAGTGGGTGACTTTGTAACTTTAAAACAAACTTGGTAGGACTTATGGGTAATAAGTACTACCTGGTGTTTTCTTTATTTAATGATCCTGAATGCTCACTAGATGTGGCCTTTCTATTTATTCTCGAGTCAGTTTTGGGGGATATTGGATATGTTCTGATATTCAACATCATCATTATAATTTTGTTCTAAACTTTCTCTAAATTTTATCACAATTTCTTCTATAACCTGTGAGGTTCTTTTTAGAAGAGGAACATTTCCATAAATGCAAAATTCAAAATACCATCTATCGTATGCTACCTCTTATATAAGAAGAGGAAATTAGAAAAAAAAAAACAGATATCTGCTTTTAATTTCAAAAACAACACAGGAAAGATAAATCATCAATGTTTTATTTCAAAAAAGTTTGTCTACAAGTGGTAGTGAGAATTGGAGTGGAAAAAATTTGGAGAGAAGGGACATTTCTCTTAATATACCTTTTTTGTACAGTTTTTACTTTTGGAGGCATGTTAATGCTTTATATACTCAAAAGAATAAAATCAACTAGGTTGGGAAGAGAGGGAAAAATAAAGTTAAAAGCAAATAGAGGCCGGGCGTGGCAGCTCATGCCTGTAATCCCAGCACTTTGGGAGGCCGAGGCAGGTGGATCACGAGGTCAGGAGATCAAGACCATCCTGGCTAACACAGTGAAACTCCGTCTCTACTTAAAAAATACAAAACATTAGCCAGCATGGTGGTGGGTGCCTGTAGTCCCAGCTACTCGGGAGGCTGAGGCAGGAGAATGGTATGAACCTGGGAGGTGGAGTTTGCAGTGAGTTGAGATTGCACCACTGCACTCCAGCCTGGGTGACAGAGCAAGACTCCATCTCAAAAAAAAAAAAAAAAAGAAACAAAAAATGAACCTAATTTATTTCAAATGAATACCATAACTACACTGAAAGAAAATTTAAAAGAACTAAGTAACTCGTTAAAACAGTATATGATTGTATATTCTCCGCATAGGAAAAGTTGTGGCACAAGAGCTTCAAACAAATCTGTCATTCTGTTTAGTTTATTTTATTTTCTATGATGGCATAGATAAAGCAATTCTGAAACAATTTATATTATGGGATCCAACCGGCAAGTAAGTGTGCCAATTTTGTGGGCAGCCAGGTTTGTCATTATGAAAGAAGGGACATACAAATATGTAATGAGGGTGAACAAAGAACCCTGTGAGGCCAGACACGGTGGCTCACGCCTGTAATCCTAGGATCTGGGGAGGCCAAAGAGGGCAGATTTCTTGAGCTCAGGTGTTCAAGACTAGCCGCAGCAACACAGTGAAAACCCATCTCTACTAAAAATACAAAAACTAGCCAGGCATGGTGATGTGCACCTGTAGTGCCAGTAATTTGTGGGGCTGAGACAGGAGGATTGCTTGAACCCAGGAGGTCAAGGCTGCAGTGAGCTAAGATCACACCACTGTACTCCAGCCTGCATGACAGAGTGGGACCCTGTCTCAAAAAAAGAAAGAACCCTGTGGGATGGATTGGAATTGTAGCAATCAGTGTAAATTCATAATTTCTACAATAAGCATACTTGTGTAGGTAATGCATGTAATATGAGCATATGCATACATGTATGTGTCCACATAGGTATATATTTGCCTGTGTGTGTATATATATGCAGATATTTTCTAGCTCTATTCAATAAAAAGGCCTAGAAACAAAGACATCCTAGTAACTATGAACACACCTAGCACTCTGATCTTAGATTCTAATGCCGTGCCTCACTAAAAGAAACCATGGCTCTGTTGAACAAGGGCTCACGACATTACTTTAAGAAATAAATTCTGGGAAAAGAAAAACTTTTGATGAATTAAACTCAACAGAATTTATTTGACCAAAAAAATGATTCATGAATCAGGTAGCACTCAGAACCAGAAGAGGTTCAAAGAGCTCCACCCAGGAGCATAAGCAGTGAGCTTCCATAGGCTGAACATGGAAGCCAAGCAGAGAAGCCATCTGACTGGTTAAGCAAGACGTTTGTCTTACTTGGACATGGTCTGATGAGTTGGCTGACTGTGATTGGCTGAAGCACAGCTGCTTATGATTGGCTGAGATCTGCTTTTTTGTTACATAAGTTAGACTCCTAAGTTAGATTTCAGTTTGTTTCAGTACTGCCTTAGGTTGCAGTTTCTTATACAGAAACGTAAAGTACAGAGACAGTCTTGGGCCAATGGCCTCCTGCTTATTTAGCCACTCTCAATCATGTTTTTATTTGCAGGTTATTTGATTCGTCACTCCCCGACTCCATTGTCTTTAGAACGTTATATTTGTCTTTGGTATTGTGCAATTTTCTATCGTGTATTTACTTTTAACTTTGTTTATTTATACTACCTAGTATAAATGGCACAAAATGGTATATAAATATTACAAATATATATTCAGTATAAAAATAAGGAAATTAGTCATTAATTCTTCAAATGTTGCTTCTGCCCCATTTTTTCTTCTCTTTCTGGATTGCCAGTATGATATGCTTTTTACCTTCTCACTCTGTTATCTATGTTACTTGTTTTTTAGATTTCTCATCTCTTTGTCTCCATTTTATTCTGGAGAATTTCTACAGTTCTAGTTTCAAATTCATTAATTATCTCCAAGTTATGTATAAAAACTCTCATTAACTGAATTTTTAATCCCAAAGACACTTTATACAGTGTCTCAAAGTTCTATTTGTTTGTTTCTTTTTCAAATATTTGCTCTTTTTTAAAAAAAAAAAAAAGTCTCTTGTTCTTTTTATTCATGTCGTCAAACTTGCTGGGAGTTTTTTTTACCTATTAAACATAATTATTTTATATTCTGTTCTTGACAATTCTAATATCTGAAAACTTGCAGATCTTATTTTACCCTCTTTTCTTTCCTAATACTTGTGCTCTTGCTGCTGTTTTGTGATTGTTTTTTCATTCAGTCTCACAAGGGGAGTGTAATTGCTGGTTCACCCTACACTATGCAGGTAGACAATTCAGATGCCTCCTATTGCAAGATCTCATATGAGAGATCTTGGATGAACTCTGGCTTTCTTTGTGTTCTGCTCTGTACGTTTCATTAGTTTGTGAAAATGGATGCTAAGTTACATTCTGATGGTAAATGCCATTGAAACCAAGGTCATCTTCAGTGCTTGGCTTACCTTTCTAGATTCTTGCTTTAACTTGGTTTTGACCTTTCAGTCATAAACTATTTTTAGCATTTTATTTTGAATTTTTAGTTATTTTCAACAGGGGGGTTAGTCAAGATATCTGGCCCACCATACTGTTGGAAAGAAACTTTTAAAGTTGCCTGTATATATTTTAGTCAATCTTATATATTTATGGTTTATACATTATTTCATTTAAAAAGAACTTAAAATGTACAGCTAAAATGCCACCTTACCTAACATGTTCATGTCACATTGAAAAAATAGTAGCAATACCAGGGCCAAGTCTCACTTCTCCCCACCCCTGCTTTAGTGTCTTCTACAACCAAGAAGTTGGCAATAAGAAGGGGTTAGGAGGGAAGTGTTAATCCAGGGCCTGCGATTTAATGCCATTGTAAGTGGAGTTTGTGAACATAATGCTCCTGGGCATGTGGCATACCTTCTGTCCCTGTGCAACTTCTACTGCCTTGAAACTCTCAGACCCAATTTTCATTCTAGGTGTTTTCTTAAGACAAACCCTCAGTCTGGGAAATTCACCAAAACTCAGTTTCACATACAGACATACACTTGATCTCCACCAATGATAATATTTGGTTAGACTCACTTTTTTGTTAAATATATATATCTCTAGCATGAGACAATGTATTCATAATTAAATAATATTTTCTGATGATTCTGTGTGCACCATTGTCTTTAACAAACGTGTATTACCCATTGAATGGTTGTATCAGAGTTTGACCAGCATTTTGTTTTTAGTACATTCATGTTGCTTCCAACTCTTTTCTCTCACAAACTGAGCCTCTGTGAATGCCTCTATACTTCATCTTTACTTAATGTATTTAATTATTTGCTCAGAATAAATTCTCAGAATTTAAATTGTAAGTTCATAGGGCATGCGTGCTTTTGAGGCTTGATAGTTCCTGCCCACATGGCTCCCTGAGGAGTTGTGTGAGTTTACCTTCGACGGTGGCCCACAGAAATGTAGTGACGGAGGCTGGCTTTTTAAAGGTGACATACTCAGAGCTGATCCTTTGATTAATTTCTAATAAAAAATTTTTCATGAGATTTTTTTTTTGTCTGGCTCTTTCCCTGGTTTAAATTTATGAAAGGTATGCTATAGCACTCTCAGTATTATGCCTGCTTAAAGATCTTACAAAATATCCAGGCTTCCCTGTTCCTTCCACTTTATAAAAATTTAGTATCTGAGAGTTACTGCAGTTTCTCAAATTACAGACACATCTTTGCTTTGACAAAACCCTAACCATCACACGCTGACTAGCAGTCTTTGGTAGTTTCATCATTAATTTGAACTAAATAGCCGTGTCACAGTAAATAAACAGACTATTTTCCTATTGTTAGCTCCTCGACTGATCGTTTGTCCACAGATCCACTGGTGGTATTTCATAGTGAGACCTCTGTCACTAATGTGCTGTAGCAAGACTATAGCTTTTCTGACACTAATTCTGCTTGGATCTGGTCACATGAGAATCCAGGGATATGATTTCTAGCAGATAACATTGAAATATTGATCTTATAAAGTAAACTGGAGGCTGGCCACACAGCATGGTTTTAAATTTGTTTCCCCTTAATAGGAGACAGGATTTTTGTTCATTAGATCTCTTGCTGTCCTAGGGTTAGACCTCACTGCCTAGCTCTTCCTGCTGTTGTGATTATGCTATGTAAAATGACATTTCTACATAAAGAGCTTTTGGCCGGGGGGAACATACCAGCTAGTATAGATTTGAAATGGCTATTTCTTTCTCACCATGAATGGAAAGACATTTTAAGCATATGTAACTCCTTCACAAGCTAACATCTGTCAGTTGCACCATGTACAACTTCATCAGCTGGGAATTAAAACCCATTCATAATACTCCTGTTTGCAAACTTCTGTCTTTGAGGCTATTGAGGTTGTATATTCTACTGCAAAAGAAGAAAGGGCTAGTATGCTGAAGAGAGCCTCAAATTTTGAAGTTAATAGTTGAAAATTGCATGGGGGTGGCAATTGCATGAAAGCTAGTTTTCTGAGTAGAAGTTGGGAAACTTGGATGTGCAGCCCCTTGAATCATTCCTGATCTTATCAAAGCTTATCTTTTCTTAAACATTGTATGGATTTTTCCAGTGGTTTATGTTGTTTATTTGGTTACAATGAGGACCTTTCAAAAAGATTTTATGTTGACTTTCCTTGTGGATTTCAGCCTAACAATATCGAAAATATTAAATTTAGAGATCAATCTCATAAAAACTGAGTCCGAAAAAGGAGGGCAATGATTACTCTTAATTTGGTATGAAATTGTAACCAGACTCATAAATACCTGTGTGACCTATAAAAAAGCAGCATAAAAAGGAACAAAATAATGGCATTTGCAGCAACCTGAAGTTGGAGACCATTGTTCTTTTTTTTTTTTTTTTTTTTTTTTTCCCCCTGAGATGGAGTCTCGCTTTGTCGCCCAGGCTGGAGTGTAGTGGCATGATCTTGGCTCATTGCAACCTCTGCCTCCTGGATTCAAGTGATTCTCCTGCCTCAGCCTCCCAAGTAGCTGGGACTACAGGCAAGCACCGCCACAGCTGGCTAATTTTTGTATTTTTAGTAAAGACAGGGTTTCACCATATTGGCCAGTCTAGTCTCGAACTCCTGACCTCGTGATCCACCTGCCTCGGCCTCCCAAAGTGCTGGGATTACAGGCATGAGCCACCGCACCAGGCCAGAGACCATTGTTCTAAGCGAAGTAACTCAGGAATGGAAACCTAAAAATCATGTTCTCACTTGTAAGTGGAGCCAAGCTATAAGGACACAAAGGCATAAGAACGATATAATAAACTTTGGGGGCTTGGGAGGAAGAGTGGGAAGGGGGTGAGGGATAAAAGAGTACACATGGGGTACAGTGTACACTGGGTGACAGGTGAACCAAAATGTCAGAACTCACCACTAAAGAACTTGTCAATGCAAACAAACACCAACTGTTCCCCGAAACTATTGAAATTTTTTAAAAGAAGAAGCAAAGAGAGAGTCTACCCACTGATAACAAGAGTTTAGATAAAGTGCTTCTGCATTTTTTAAATACTTTCAACTTTTAGCTTAGATTCAAGGAGTATGTGTGCAGGATTGTTATCTTGCCATAGTATTTGTGCAATTATATGTTTTTATTGTAGAATTGAAGTCTATACTTTTGTTGTTCTTTGGAAGAAATGGAATAGTTGTAATTTTCAGAGTAAGCTTATAGAATTGATTTAGGTAATACTCAAAAATTAGAAGGATGCAGAAGAATCACCTGTGAGATTTGTTTAAATTGCAGATTTTGGGGTGCCATCTCTCATAATTCTAATCTGATATACCATGAGTAGAGCCAAAGAATCTACCTTTCCAGCAAGCACCCCCCAAAATTCTGAGTTGGGTGGTCCCTGTAACAGAAAAACACTATAAAAATACAATCTTACAAAGATTAAAATTAAGGAAAAGAGAAGCCATTTCGTGGAATATACAAATGAAGAGTCTTGTTTTACTATATAATTTATTTTTATAATTAAGGGACGTTGTCAGAGTGCTGATTCCTTAAGCAGCAAAGCAGATAACACTGTGAAAAGTATGTATGTTCCAGGGCCAGAGTTTCTTTAAAGACCACTCCTGCCTGGGACTCAGTGGTCACTTGATTGTCATCATCCTGTCTTGTAACTCTTTGCCTTCCCCTCTAAATGGGAAAAATCAAAAATAGCAAAACCTTTCTACCATCTAGAGACACTGAATATAAGGCAAAACAATCATGAAGTTGCTTTGTAAATCTAAATTGGTGTCATTAGATTCAACACTCGGAGAATGCTTAGTTCTCTCCAAATCGTCAAATTTAATACACCATAATCACAAGTGTGCAGGCTTTAAAGTCAGACCCTAAACTAGATAATTGTAGCCTCTTAGAAGTCTTGAAGGGTAATGCTAGCTCACAGTCACGTTACATGTAAAGTAACCCTGAAATATATCATCTTAAAGCCTGTTAGAAAAAGAAATGTCACAGCTTCACTTGGCAGTTGTGTGCTTTAGGGCTTGAAATCGTGCAGCAGAATTCAGCGTTCCTAATCCAAGCTGTCTAAGCCACATTCTATAGCCTATGCTTGAGAGAAAGACAAAAACTGCTCACCACAACTCACACTATCCTTGCATAGACTGAAAAGTGTTAAACTTTCTCTTGTTCTTGTTGTTGTTTTAATGCCAAATATAAAGCCAGTTCCTCTGGCCTTCTCACATAAGGCCTCAAGAAATATGCCATGTGTATGTATTTTGTTCCTTGCTTTTTTCATTCTAGGCATTAAGATGTAATTTGATGGTGACAGTGGCTGTTACTTGTGAAATATTTCTCTAAACTCTGCTTCGATTGTCAAGTAAATGTTCTTTTTTTTTTTTTAATTTATTTATTATTATTATACTTTAAGTTGTAGGGTACATGTGCATAACGTGCAGGTTTGTTACATATGTATACTTGTGCCATGTTGCTGTGCTGCACCCATCAACTCGTCATTTACATCAGGTATAACTCCCAATGCAATCCCTCCCCCCTCCCCCCTCCCCATGATAGGCCCCGGTGTGTGATGTTCCCCTTCCTGAGTCCGAGTGATCTCATTGTTCAGTTCCCACCTATGAGTGAGAACATGCGGTGTTTGGTTTTCTGTTCTTGTGATAGTTTGCTAAGAATGATGGATTCCAGCTGCATCCAAGTCCCTACAAAGGACACAAACTCATCCTTTTTTATGGCTGCATAGTATTCCATGGTGTATATGTGCCACATTTTCTTAATCCAATCTGTCACTGATGGACATTTGGGTTGATTCCAAGTCTTTGCTATTGTGAATAGTGCCGCAATAAACATACGTGTGCATGTGTCTTTATAGCAGCATAATTTATAATCCTTTGGGTATATACCCAGTAATGGGATGGCTGGGTCATATGGTACATCTAGTTCTAGATCCTTGAGGAATCGCCATACTGTTTTCCATAATGGTTGAACTAGTTTACAATCCCACCAACAGTGTAAAAGTGTTCCTGTTTCTCCACATCCTCTCCAGCACCTGTTGTTTCCTGACTTTTTAATGATTGCCATTCTAACTGGTGTGAGATGGTATCTCATTGTGGTTTTGATTTGCATTTCTCTGATGGCCAGTGATGATGAGCATTTTTTCATGTGTCTGTTGGCTGTATGAATGTCTTCTTTTGAGAAATGTCTGTTCATATCCTTTGCCCACTTTTTGATGGGGTTGTTTGTTTTTTTCTTGTAAATTTGTTTGAGTTCTTTGTAGGTTCTGGATATTAGCCCTTTGTCAGATGAGTAGATTGCAAAAATTTTCTCCCATTCTGTAGGTTGCCTGTTCACTCTGATGGTAGTTTCTTTTGCTGTGCAGAAGCTCTTTAGTTTAATGAGATCCCATTTGTCAATAAGTAAATGTTCTTGCACACCTTTATAAAGCCTACTAAAAATTTGTCAGGAAATTTCCTCATTAGTTTTACAGTGTAACTCTGGCAGACCAGTTTCATCTCCCTGGTCCTCAGTGTCCATCAAATAAGGGACTTGAGCTAGATGCTGCTGATTTTGTTCTTTACATGCTCCTGAAATTATTTACTGTAGAAATCGGATGGGCTTAACCCAGAGTAATTCTGTGGCAATGAAGGACTCTTTTTTTAAAAAAAATAATCGTCATTGGTTCCTCTCCCTTTTTGTTTTTTCTAACATCAGATATTCTCTTCTGATGATGCACTTTTGTCAAGGAAAGGCAAGAGGAGGAGTGGAAAGAAGGAAGAGAGCAAAGGAGAGTGGGAGGGAGGGAGAGTAGAATGGAAAGCAGTGATCCCCAACCTTTTTGGCACGAGGGACCGGTTTTGTGGAAGACAGTTTTTCCATGGACCAAGAGTGAGGGGGATGGTTTCAGGATGACTCAAGCATATTACATTTATTGTGTACTTTATTTCTGTTATTATTACATTGTAACATATAATGAAATAATTATACAACTAACCATAATGTAGGAACCCTGAGCTTGTTTTCCTGCAACTAGACAGTCCCATCTGGGGGTGATGCGAGACAGTGACATATCATCAGGCATTAGATTATCATAAGGAGCATGCACCCTAGATCCCTCATGTGGGCAGTTCACAATAGGGTTCACACTCCTAGGAGAATCTAATCCCACAGCTGATCTGACAGGAGGCAGAGCTCAGGTAGTAATGCAAGCGATGGGGAACAGCTGTAAATACATATGAAGTTTCATTCACTTGTCCACCACTCACCTCCTGCTGTGTGGCCTGGTTCCTAACAGACCATGGACTGGTACCAGTCCATAGCTGGGGGGTTGGTAACACCTGTTGGGAAGGAATAGAATGAGAAATAGAGAGGGGAGGAATACAAAGAAGGAAAGAAGGCCTGGCATGGTGACTCATGCCTGTAACTCCAACACTTTGGGAGGCCAAGGCAGATGGATCACGAGGTCAAGAGATCAAGACCATCCTGGCTAATATGGTGAAACCCCATCTCTAATAAAAATACAAAAAATTAGCTGGGCGTGGTGGCACGTGCCTGTAGTCCCAGGTACTTGGGAGGCTGAGGCAGGAGAATCGTTTGAATCTGGGAGGCGGAGGTTGCAGTGAGCTGAGATTGTGCCACTGCACTCCAGCCTGGTGACAAAGTGAGACTCCATCTCAAAAAAGAAAAAGGAAAGAAAGAGAGAAAGAGAGAAAGAGGGAGGGAGGGAGGGAGGGAGGGAGGGAAGGAAGGAAGGAAGAAAGGAAGGGAGGGAGGGAAGGAGGGAGGGAGGGAGGGAAAATATAGCCAGAAATAACAGCAAGGAGTAGATACCCCAGATGCACAGTTAAAAATTAAACTTACCTTGTTTGTGGTGCCAGGTGTACTCTTTGCCTGAGGGGCTAATAAAATATGGTGCATTGAATCCAAATTTCCCAGGCTCCTCATGGTTTTGGGACCTCACTCACTCTCCTAGTTTCTCCTGAAATATTTGATGGCTGTTTCTTTGGATGTTCCTTTATTCAGCATTCATTTTCATTTACAGATTCAAATTTCATAGCCTTAATTGCTTGCATTAGTAGTCTGGTAAGATGTTTTTCTTTATCACTGTTCCATCTCTCTCAGTGGAGAAACCTGGGGACTTTATTGGAGGCTATGCGTGTGGAGTTCTCGGTGTAGCCTTTGAAGAATGCATCTTGATTTAAACCTCTTTGATGTTCCCATGGATTTAAAAAGATACCCAGATTGCAATTCCCTGTTGCAGGATATAGAAAAGTAGCTTCTAATTTATGTGCTCTTCCTGTCACAGTGGAAGCCCTTGTCAGGGACGGCAGGAGAGCTGAAGATTGCATGGACGGGAATGTCTGCCAATCTCAGCAATATGCCACTTCCTGCTCGGCCTGTAGAGGGTTATTCCAATGCAATGAGGATTTTAGGTTTGGGTTATATACACACACTTAAAAAGACTGTATTATTATTTAGTCAAGGTATAAATTTTTCCCCTAGTAATCTATTTATTAGAATATTCTCGAACAGGCACAGTGGCTCATGCCTGTAATCCCAGCACTTTGAGAGGCTGAGGCCGGTGGATCACAAGGTCAGGAGACTGAGACCATCCTGGCCAACATGGCCAACATGGTGAAACTCCATCTCTACTAAAATACAAAACATAAGCCAGGAGTGCTGGTGCATGCCTGTAGTCCCAGTGAGCCAAGATCGTGCCAGCCTGGTAACAGAGTGAGACTCCATCTCAAAAAAAAAAAAAAAATTCTGCAGAATGTGCCAGAAAAGAAAGTGGAAAATTTATGAAAGCAAGAGTTATATATCACCTACAAATACAGAGCCAGCTTCCAGGATGTCACATCAAAACATTACCTCTAAATATTTCATTGTTGTTTAAGGATTTTTGCCAGACAATTCCTATTTGCTTTCACAAACATAACTTCCAATTCACCACTGTGGAGAAGTCAGAGCTAGATAGTGTGAAATACTACATTTATTATATAGAATGCCAGTCAAGGCTATGATTCTTTTTCTACATACTTTATGATGTTATTTTGTCTAGTCTTTTATTTCCTTGTTGTCCTCAGCTACATTGATTGCCAAACGGCTTTAATCAGTTATCTCCTTCATTCAAAACTCTGTGTCCAAACAAGTTTGAAAGGAAGCAGAATGTCCTTTTTTTTTCTCTTTCAGAATATGGAAGGTACCATTATAGTATAAAGAAAGGAAACTGTGCTTCTTAAATTGTGCATCATGTGTCTTGATTAAAATATATACAGAGTCCTTTGTAAGTTCCCCACCCACCACCTCAGAGCCCAGTAATGAAAATTTAGCCAATAACAACATACAGAGCATTTTTAATTACAGAGCCTCATATATTACAGAAGTAAATTTAGGTTTCCTATACCATTTATATTCTCCTTGGTCTTAGATAAAGCAAGACAGCTAAATGTATTTTTTTAGTTCCAATATGTGAAAAGTTTGGGGATAACAATATTAGCCTTAGGGCTATACCTAGTCTTGATTTTAAAAAACTATATCTTGAATACAACTTACATCAAATAAATTCTCCAATTTGGAAAATATATTAAGAATCTACCTTTTTAAATGAAATGTGGTAATTACTACTAAGATTAGATCCTTCATATTTTTGTGAGTAGAGTACCTACAATTATAGAAACATTATGATTCTAATTCTAGTTATAATTTAACAGGAAGTCATCATCCAATATTACCAATTTAATGTCTTTTATGCATAATAGTTTCTGAAACAGTGTCCATCATTTTAGCAATTGTGTTATATTGGTACCACATTTCTAATTCACTAAGCAAATAACCTATATGGCTTCTTTTTTCACATTTTTAAATGAAGTACTTAGGTTAGATGCTCTCTGATGTCCATTTCAGCCCTAAAATTTTATGATCTTGTGTTCTGTGAGATAAGCCATCTTGTCTTTTGTATGATCCCACCTGCTAACTCATATGTAGTCCTCTCCCTCGTTTCCAATAGAAAACATCAAAGTTATTTTATAGATGGGATAGTTTTTTTTTAAATCTAGTGAAATGAAGATAAGAAGGAATCAACTGAAATTTAAGCAGAAGAGAATAACATTTAAAATAAACTTCTAACTTAGAAGAAATTTGAATCATCTCTGATATTTTGCTCCTAGAATGATGTAGTTATGGTTATTTCTAGAACACAAGTATCCATATTATATTATATCTCATGGTCTGACCCAAGCAGTCATGTGGAATATAATGATTCCAATGAAATGATGCCATGAAATATGTAAGGCAGCTGTTCTTTAACACTTTCATTGATATAAATATTATGCTCCTCCATTTGGGCATTCTTTCTAAGACACCATGAGCATTTCTAAGGGGACAAAATCAAGTTATAAGAAATAGAATACATAATTCTTCTTCTATGGTGATATAGAAGATATAGTTTATATAGTGATATAGAAGATATAGTGATATAGAAGATATAGTGATATAGTGATATAGTTTGGCTCTGTGTCCCCACCCAAATCTCATCTCAAATTGAAATCCCCACATGTCAAGGGAGGGAACTGGCAGGAGGTGATAGGATCATGGGGGTGGTTTCCCTCATGCTGTTCTTATGATATTAAGGGAGTTCTCATGAGATCTGATGATTTAAACATGGCAGTTTCCCCTGCTCTCTCTCTCTCCTGCTGCCATGTATAATGTACCTTGCTTCCCTTTCACCCTTTGTCATGATTATAAGTTTCCTGAGACCTCCCCAGCCATGAAAAACTGTGAGTCAATTAAACCGCTTTCCTTTTAAAATTTCCAAGCCTCAGGTCGTTCTTTATAGCAGTGTGAAAATGGACAAGTACATAAAGATTGGTACTGGAAGGAGGGCACTGCTATAAAGATAACCTGAAAATGTGGATGCAACTTTGGAATTGGGTAATGGGCAGAGGTTGGAACAGTTTGGTGGGCTCAGAAGAAGACAAGAAGATGTGGGAAAGTTTGGAACTTCCTAGAGCCTTTTTGAATGGTTTTGATCAAAATGCTGATAGTAATATGGACAATGAAGTCCAGGCTGAGGTTGTCTCAGATGGATATGAGGAACTTACTGGGAACTAACCTCTGTGCAGTTTTGGTACTTGGTGCCCTGTGTCCAAGCCACTGTAGCTCCAGCTGTGGCTAAAAGGGGCCAAGGTACAACTTGGCCTATTGCTTCAGAGGGTGCAAGCCTCAAGCCTTGGTGGCTTCCACTTGGTGTTGGGCCTGTGGGTGTCCAGAAGATAAGAGTTGAGGTTTGGAAACCTCCACATAGATGTCAGAAGATGTATGAAAATGCCTGACTGTCCAGGCAGAAGTCTGCTGCAGGGGTGGAGCCCTCGTGAAGAACCTCCACTAGGACAATGCAGAGGGGAAATGTGGGGTTGGAACCCCCACACAGAGTCCCCACTGGGGCACTGTCTAGTGGAGCTGTGACAGGAGGGCCACCATCCTCCAGAACCCAGAATGGTAGATCCACCAACAGCTTGCACTGTGTGCCTGGAAAAGCTGCAGGCACTCAATACCACCCTATGAAAGTAGCTGCAGTGTCTGTACCCTGCAGAGCCACAGGGGCAGAGCTTCCCAAGGCCTTGGGAGCTCACCCTTTGCATCAGCATGCCCTGGATGTGAGACATGGAGTCAAAGGAGATTGTTTTGGAGCTTTAAGGGTTTTTTTAAAATTTTTATTAATTTTTCTTTTAAGTCAGAAGTGGGATTTAAAGAAGCTTTAAGATTTAATGAGTGCCTTGCCAAGTTTTGAACTTGCACAGGGCTTGTGGCCCCTTTGTTTTGGCCAATTTCTCACATTTGGAATGGGAATATTTACCCAATGCCTATAGCCCCATTGTATCCTGGATGTAACTAACTTGTTTTTGATTTTACCAGGCTCATAGGCAGAAGGGATTTGCCTTGTCTTAGATGAGACTTTGGACTTGCACTTTTGAGTTAATGCTGGAATGAGTTGAGACTTCGGGGGACTGTTTGGAAGGAATGATTGGTTTTTAAATATAAAAAAGACATGAGATTTGAGAGGGGCCAGGGGTGGAATGGCATGGTATGGCTCTGTGTCCCCAACCAAATCTCATCTGAAATTGTAATCCCCATGTGTTGAGGGAGGCACCTGGTAGGAAGTGATTGGATCATGGGGGCGGTTGCCCCCACTGCTGTTCTTGTGATAGTGAGGGAAGTCTCATGAGATCTGATGGTTTAAAAGTGGCAATTTCCCCTGTACTATCTCTCTCTCTCCTGCCACCATGTAAGACATGCCTTGCCTTCCGATTCACCTTCCACCATGATTATAAGTTTCCTGAGGCCTTCCTAGCCATGTGGAACTGTGAGTCAGGTAAACCTCTTCCTTTGTAAATTACCCAGTCTCAAGTCATTCTTCATAGCAGTGTGAAAATTGACTAATACAAATAGCTAACTTAAAAATGTGCCAGGCACTACTCTGAAATTCTGATAATGGTTCTTACCTCAGTACTCATGACATTCCCATGGAAAGGAAAGGAAAGTGGAAAAGCGGGATGCAGGTAAAAGCATCTGCACCCTCTGACATTGTGATAGGAAGATCTTTCTTTAGAGACAAATTTTTACTTAGTTCATTCATTCATTTTATTTATAGCACTAACTGGTGGAGCTGCCCTCTGATTCCTCACTGGTCACTTCCTAACTCGCCACCCCCATACTAGTCCTCCCAGGAAAATTGAGCTGCACAAAGCCAATGCCTAGGGTTCTTACTGCATCACCTTTCCCTCTGTGCAGATTGTCTGTGACATTCTGATGTGCATTTTGCATAATTACCCTTTGCGGTTTCCTAGCCAGAGGTCCCATATGAAGTGAAAGTAGAAACTCATTTTCTCCTTGGATTTCTGTGCTCCAGGGGAACTTCACCTTGAGCCATTTTTAAATTAGACAACCTTTTTCTAGGAGTTTACAAAATTCTCCTTTTTGGTGTGGCTGACATTATTCAGGGCCCTCAGAGTGGACTGCAGAGCTTGACACATAGACTTCAGCAAAGATTCCCTGCTGACTCCATTGACCCATTCAAGACCTAGTGATTTCCTTGCCAGCCAGGTTCTTTCTAAGTGAACAGTCACTTGTACCCAAGAGGAGGTTTGCATGGGAACCACTGTCCTCCAGGGATTAGTATCAGGCTATCAAAGCACAGTATTTTTTGCAACCTAGATGAGTTGAATCAAGACCAAAAGAAAAGCCTTTTTCCTAATTCTTTAGATTATTTATGACCTCCTTCCTCCTCACCACCCCCAAATTCTTATCCTTTAATTCTGAAACTGACATAAATAACAGATTCTCTGTCATAGGCATTTCCATAAGGTTAAGATGAAGTAACCTGTTTAACAAGTATTTCATTAGAGTGAATAAAAAAGGAAGACTGAGAGATTCTAGTAAAAGTTTGTTATATAATTTTAAATGGTTTAGAATAACGTCACAATATCCTGCTTAAAAAAAGATCAGTCCTTTGTGGGAGATGTTATTAGTGAAGTCCTTGAAGCAAGTGGTGGAAAATGACTTTTTCATTACTTCAGAGGCAATATTAAAGGGCCATGAAATTCAAAGCTCCCTTTTTTATCACAGACATTTTTATGTCAGGATTTAAACATTTTCCTACTCGACATTCCTCTAACAACTGTAGTTTTGTATGAAAGAATTGTTATAATTGGCCTGGATCATAGTATGATTATTAAATGATAGGCATCAATTAAACTTATATTTAAATTGAAGATATTCACATCAGATAAGAGGAAAGTGTGATTATCATTAAATGCATAAAATGTATAATCGGCTTTGGGAGTACACTTTAAACCTATTAAGAGGATAAAATGTGATTATTTGTTGGAATATAAACTGTCACAAAAGTTCTTCTGCCTATTTTCCCCTGCTCACTGTCACTAAGTAGAAATAAGATGTTTTATACATGTTTTCCTTAATTTTAATATGATTATGGGAGTGCTTTATGTAGATTATCATGTTGAGGCTATTAGCATTAAGTAATAAGAAAAAACACCAAGAGGAGGAATGCTGGAAACAGTAACACAGAATTGCTCCTGTGAACCAGAGTTGCTAACACACTTGTGTTCCCCAGAGTTAACCGTTTCATTTCCAGAATTTTGCCATGTGATATTTTTATAACATTAACGTGAATGCAATAATGAAATAACAATGAGCTGATTAAGCACTTAGGAGCTCAGCAATTATGTGCATTCATTGCTTTTAAGTTTAAAGTATTATTTGTTTACCTATTGGGATCAGAAGAACTCAAAGAAAAAAAAAGAGATTTACAGATTTTAATACCAATACTTGCTTAAAGCAAACAAATAAAAAATTCACTAAATTCATCAAATGATTACCTCATCACATTCATACACTTTTCACTTGAAAATAGAAAAGTTCTTCATTGATGTTCCGTGTCTTTATATCCACACCTGAAACATGAGCAAATGGCTTTTTTTTCTGTTTCTCTAATATATCCTTGGTGGCCATCCCAGGCATTGATAAGTGTTTCTTGGGGTGACCCAACTTAGGCTATTGGGTAGCAAGCCTGAGTCAATGATCAAGGTAGTCTCCCACTTCTTGCCATAGTGACTGCCCGGAGGTGATTGTGTGACGTAATTTTATTTAATTAGAATGAAACTCTGAATTCTTGTTCAATGTTAAAGACAGAAATGCGACCCCTACCCCTCTAATCACACCACGTGTGTTCTGGAGAGAGGTGTGTATTTCGGGTTCTAGTTGCAGCAATTTGATGATTCCAAGAGAAGGCCAGCTTGAAGATGAGGCTGATCCATAAAGGATGAAGGAGAAGAGAGAAATGTAGGGGCATGGAAGAACCAGGCCTCTAGCTGAAGTGCACCCACCTCCCTAACTTTTTAGTTTCAGTTACATGAGCCATTTAAGGTCCTTCATGACTTAGCCTGATAGCAGTGGTGTTGTATTACTTACAAACAAAAGCACCCTATCAGATACAGAATTTGGTACTAAGAGGAATGGTGTTCTGCACATAACAGATCCTAAAATGTTGAAATAAACTGCATCTAGGTCAGCAGAGCAATAGGGAAAAATTCTCTATGATCAGAATTTGGTAAATTTTTTTATGAAGTCACAAAATAACTGGCTAATTATGATTTCCTGTTGTACCTTAGAAGGAAGTTCAAGTGCCGACAAGATTGTAGCATTTGGTGATTTCATAAGAAAATAAATATAGCTTTCACTGAAGTCCTTCAACAGAAAGACAAATTTGGCCTGAAACTAACCAAACAAAGAAAAGAAGAAAGACAATATAAGTTTTCTGAGACAGACACTCTCAACAAATGGTTTTTCTTCCTAAATGGGTAAAAGCTGGGTTATCTGTAAACAGACAGGTTGAAAAAAAATCATATTCTCTGCCCCAAGGTGAGGTAAATTGGAGCCAAAGCAGGGAGGTAGGAGCCATCACAGGAGATAAAGCTGATATCTGAGAAGAACCTAATCCTTCGTTCTCTCCCAGCAACTAAAATTCCTAAAGACTCCCCAAGCCAAAGTTTGGCTATTGTTCATCCCTAGGGCAATCTCCAAGCTCTTAAAATCACATATGTTGACCCCTAGGGTGATGAAGACCCAGAAAAAGAGTTCTGCCCAATGTCCATCTTTGATGTAACCCTACACTACAAAGGATAAAGAAGATCCTCCCAGAGAGTAGGACTAAGGTCTACAAGTCCAGCCAGCTAAGTCATTCACTCCTCCTGCAAAACAAGGATCACTCCATGTTCCTGTCCAGCAGGATATGAAATGTGCTATGGCCCAAAGGCCACTCTGTGTTGTTTCTTATTGTTTTTTAAAATGGAAATTTGTATTGTAGCTTGTCATTCTCTCTCCACCATTGTATGTAAGTTGGAGAGTGCAAATGATGGGTAATGTACCATTTATTGACTTGTTATTGGCCATAAGGAGTTATATCAGAATTTGATTTTTAAGAAAGAATTTCACTCAGAAATCCTGCACTTGAGATAACTGGAAAATGATTTGGTTGTCTCCCGTTAGACAGTGTTTCTCAACTTGGATTGCACAACTGAACCACCTGGGAAATTTAAAAAATTTCTATGGCCAGGCTGCATCCCAGGTTAATTAAATAAGAATCCCTGGGAGCTGAGCTCAGGCAGCAGGTGATCCCAGCATGCAGCCTAGTGGTGAACCACAGCTTTTATTTAGAGGTTGGGATATGGAGAGCTTGATATAGGGAGGAGGATATGGATGGAAAGTGATTAGCAAAAGATTGCAGTCATCTTTTTTCTTGTTCCTCAAATCATTTCACCTCTTTCCCTTTGGGTACACTCTTCATTGGCTCCATCCTAGCTTCTGTCAGTCATAGGAATACACATATCTTGCCACAGGTATTGATTCAGGAGAGGGTATTTGACCTAATAGATTCCAATTAAAGTAAAACTTTGAATTTTTTTAGCAGTTGGGAAAGAAAATATGAAAAAAGATATATAATGCTGATTGTCACTAGACGCAATATTGAGAGGAGACCAGACCCTGGAGGGCAGCAGAAAAAGGGTGCTAAAGTCATGAATATACCATGTCTGAAACGTACACTATCTCTGAATGGAGACAGCCGATTCCTTTTCTTGATTAGAACAGTTTGAAGTAGGTTTTCTGTTATATGTATCTGAAAGCATTCTAACTCATAGGGCCTGCAGTGGACATGGTCAAATCTCTGCTCAGATACCTAGATTCATTCGTCTATTTTTGTTCCTCATTCCTTATACCCATTTTGCTTCCAATGGCTCTACCCATGACACTCCTCAGGGACCTGCTTGTTTGCTCAAAGAGCCAGAAGTGCCTTGGATTTACATTCTCCCCAGGGCAGGCCTTAGCTAACCACCTTCTGGTACATGAGTATGAAGCCCTGCTTCCCTGGCAAGCAAGACAAATCCTGAGCTACATTTTACACCATAGAGCTCACCTGTGAGATCTGCACCTTGGGTTGGCGTCTTCCATTCTTTATTCAATGTCAGACTTGCTTCCCAGTTTCTCTTGAGAGCACTTTCTTAACAAATGCCTTGAGTTCAAATCCTCAAACTAAGACACATGCTAATCCCCACTGGGTGCTGAGTCCTATTTAAAGCACGTGGGATGGGACTAATAAATGTAACTGACTAGCTCAGCAGCCAATCACCTTTCTGAAAACTTTGACTCATGAAGTGTCTCTGTATTAGCCTGTTCTCACGCTGCTAATAAAGACATACCCGAGACTGGGTAATTTATAGAGGAAAGAGGTTTAATTGACTCACAGTTCCGCAAGGTTGGGGAGGCCTCACAGTCATGGCAGAAGGCAAAGGAAGAACAAGATCACATCTTACATGGTGGCAGGCAGAAAGAGCTTGTGTAAGGGAACTCCCCTTTATAAAACCATCAGCTCTCATAAGACTTATTCGCTATCATGAGAACAGCATGGGAAAGACGTGGCCCCATGATTCAATTACCTCCCACCAGGTCCCTCCCATGACACATGGAAATTACAGGAGCTACAATTCAAGATGAGATTTTGGTGGGGACAGAGCCAAACCATATCAGTCTCTTATCTTATATTTTCAGCGCAATACCAAAACATAAGATGAATAGTAGAATCTAATTTTTTAGAGCTAAAGTCCAGAAAGATCATCTGGCAAACCAGTCATGTTACATGTAAAGAAACTGAAGTCCAGTGAAACTACATAACTTACTCCAATCTCCTTGGCTGCTTAATGGCAAGGCCAGGGTTTGAAATCAGTGCTTTTTGTGTGCCTTAGGCCACCTATCTAGTGCTGTGCCCAACTGTGGATTCAAAACACCTTAGTCAAATCACACTTTTTCTATTTAGAGACAAGTTATTTGTCTTTGTTGTATACAGAAGCATGTACTAATAGCTGAATTGTTAATGCTAAATATTGTCTATATGAATGTAACAAATGTAAATTAATGTTCTGAAACATATGAACCACGGGATTAGCGAATTTCTGAACCAAAGAATAGTGTAAGACAGGAGAAGAATGTGACTCAAGAAGATAAAGGGCATAAATTGTATTCTTAATTTATTCTGGACACCATAGTAGGTAGTCACTGAACGTTTGTTGAACAAAATAGAGTGAGTTCCACAAGAGCATATGGAAGGCAGTTTTCTGGTGTCAACAGTAGAGAAGAGGTAGATGCACATGAATTAAACTGAAACAGAGAAAATGGGCCTTGTGTGAAAGAGATGAAAGAGCTGAGCACTTACCCTGGGGTGGGTGTGGGGGTGTGTGTGTATGTGTGTGTGATTTTATCGCCTTATGTTTTTCTGTCACCCTAACAAGGCCTCTAACAAGGTCTTATGTAAATGTCTGAGCTAGGTCACAAGTTATTAAGGAAAGGACTACCTAGCTATTCTGAGCTAGCATTTTGATTATAGAGCCTCACGCCATGGAAGTCAGCAGAAAGATGTCAAGTGTGATTAAGGAGAGATGGTCAGGGCACTGGTGAATTGTGGAGATAACAATTGGGACCATGGTCCACAACACGCTTGGTCTTCACTACATGGAGATGATCTCTCCACTGTCATCTCGGAGGCCTTCAATTGTATTTTGTTAATACAGTTACTGATTTTTCATACACAAATCCAGAACGATTTTTTATTTAAAATAAATATGAACAATGACTAACAATGACTTAGATACTCCAGGAGTTTAGTATATAAATTTAGAATGTACTTTACAGCAATCTCAATGAGTTTGTCAATCTAGTTAATATCTGCATGGATATGGTTTCTGTCCTGTCTCCAGAAAAGATTATCTAAAGTGTATCTTTTAATGGAGGATAACTTGAGGGAAATTCTGTTCTAAAAAGAAAGAGAGGAAAAAAATATTTCCACACATCCTTGGAGTATTAAAGATTAAACAGATATGAACTGTAAATAAAATTCCAGCAACATCAATGTTTAAAAACCCTTTTAATCTCTTAAAGCTGGGATACTAAGAAGATAAAATGCCCAGCTGACAAAATTAAATTCTCCTTATAGGCCAGCCTCCATATGAAAAGAAAAAATGTCAAGAGGAATCAGGGGAGTTTGCCATTAAATTAAGCTTTATTAAATCACTTATTATGTTCCAGGTATCCTTTTACCTGCTTTCAACCTTATCTCATTTAATCTTCAAAACTGCCTCTTAAACAGTATCTGATATGTGAAGAAAACAGTTACCTAGTAAGGTAAAATAACTTCCATAAGAGAGCAACAATGGGTTTAAACCCACATTAGTCAAGTCCAAAGGAACAGGAAAAATGAATGAAGTAAGCTTAATGAATTAATAAAGATCTTTTAAACCTTTTTATAAAGTTTATCAATATTTGGAAAAAATTAAATCTAACATTTGGATTTTGTTTTATCCTTAGAAGTGAACATGGTACCTTGAAAACTAAGTGATAACATGAACATTCAAGCTGAAAGTGTCAATGGTTTGCTGTAGGATTAACCACTACGTGGTGTTAGGTGTTCCTAGGCTGATGGATACACCCAAGGATGAAAAATGGTTAAGAGCCTGGACCAAATCCTATTATTCATGGAATTTGTTCTGCAAATTGAAAAAATATCCCTTTGAAAGTTGACTAAAGTGAAATTCTATGTATGAACTCTACTTTTCCATCGACTCTCATGTGAAAGCAAATTATATTCAGTTAATTGATAAATGTTTGTTACCTTGTTTATTCAAGGTACAGTCTCCATGAGGTTTTCCAAAAATGAAGACTAAGGAAAAACAATGATGAAACCAATAACCTGAAGAAATGATCTGTCCCAGTTTAATGACAGAATTCGTTTTGGTTTCATTTCCAACTCTTTCGTGTTCTTCTTTCTAATACTGCACACACTCAAACCTGAACACACCATATCCACTCTCACTCTCCACCTCAAACAACTTATATTTATCTAAGTAGGGCCTGTTGACCACTATAGGACAGTATGAGAAATTCAAGATGCTAAGACTACTTGTTAACATTTAGTACTTAACCTGTGCCAGGAAATGACCTAAAGTTTTAAGATGTATCTACTCATTAAATTCTAATGAACAACGCTGGAAGTGGGTAGTTCCATTATCTCTAATCTGTCTATGAAGAAACTAAGCCACTATGGTGTTAAGGTCACACTCTCAGGAGAACAGGGATATTCTTTATAAGACAAGAGGCAATGAAGATAGGTGGGGTAAATTTAGATACAGATAAATTTTTTAGATGAAATGTGGAGCAATTGAAAGAAATTATCTTTATCCTTTCTGCAAAATAGGAGGTAATATAACTAAAACTAAGACTAACGTTACTATCCTTAGGCACTCTGATGTCAAACATTTTGCATATAACTTTTACCTACTTCTTACTACAGCCCTTCCAGAAAGATATTAAGTTGCTTAGTAAAAGTCTACAAATTCAACATTGTTTTCCATCAAATCTTGGTTCTTACCCCTCTGGCATCTTACTATTCAATTCTCTAGTTGGTAGGAATGATCTTGGGAAATAAAGAAGAGCAAGGAAGGTTTGGAACAGTCACTGTAGGGAATGAAACTCACAGCCAGTTAGAAGTGAGTGAAGAATTGCCTCCAAAAAGTCTAAACACCAGATCTTAGGATTTGAGGCCACAAAGTGTGATATTAACATGGAAACTCTCTGGATGATGGAAGGATTCCCTATAGAAGGCAGTGCTCAAAGCATGAAGTTGAAACTGGGAGATAAACAGAATGTTTCAAGTCACACTTTTGACATTGGTATACACAAATACCTAGAGTAGGAGGCAAAAATCCTGTATGATACCTGCCATGAGAGAGGAACAGAGAGGGTAATACTTCCTTCACTCTAATGCTAAAGTCTCATATTTTAATGCCTCAAATTTGGGATGTGTCTTTAAATGGGTGGCATCTTTTTCCACTGATGGCGAGGTAGTCATCATAATGTAGTTGTGACTGGATATTCTAGAATTTGGCCTTGACTCAATCGTCCTCTCTGCATATGAGTTATGCTCACTGTGGATACCGTGAGTTATAGTGCCATTTAAAATATCTTCTAAGTACTCTACAGTTTCTCATTGAAAAAAGTTATTACATACATAAAGGAATGGAAATAGTGCTGTGAGGCATGTATGACTTGTTAATAGAGGAAATATTTATATCAATGAAGTAAATGTGATCACAAGTCCATATGTTTTTGTGAAGCAGCAACCCAAGTGCTTTGCATAACCTGTGCCAACAAGTAGATGCAGCCAGTTATGTCTGTTCCTGAGACAACTGGAAAGGATTGCCTAGCACAGATCAAACAGTGCACCTAAAGGGAGGAGAAATTGCCAAATTCCTGGAAATAGGTGTATTCCAGTCATCTCTTGCTACACAACAAATCACTCGAAAACAATCCTAATAATTTTATCATCTCTCACATTCTCCATGGGTCAGGAACTAAGAAAGGGCTTGCCTGCAAAGTTCCAGCTTCATGTCTGTCATCCAGTTGCAGTCTGATGTGTCTGGAGATGGGACAGTGGGGAGCTGAAGCAGCTGGAAGCAGGTCAGGCATCTTTCCATAGCCACAAAGCCTCTTCCTGTGATCTCTCTGCATGGGCAACTTTGGGCTTTGAAATAACTTGGCAGACCTAGATTAGCTGAACTGTTTACATGGAAGCCAAAGACTTCAAGAGCTAGAGCTGGTGACCCATGAGCAACGTGGAAGCCAAATCTTTTATGACCCAGCTTCCAGTGTCGCATAGTCACTTCTACATTCTGTTGGTTTCCAAGAGATTCAGAAGCTGTCCAGATTCTGGAGGAGGGGAATTAACTTCACCTCTTGATTGGAAAGTAGCAAGTTTCTAGAACATATGGTCTAGGAGATGTTGTTGCAGCTGTATTTGTAAAATACAATCTGCCACTAGATAAAGGAAATATCAAAGTGCCAGGAAGCTGGTGTTACCAGTTCATTGATTGTGCAGGATATAACATTAAAGCACTGAAATTCCACTGAACTTCCTGCTGACTGAACAAAGCCATCTAACTTCCAGCCACGTGTGATTCAGTCAGGGAAAAACAAATGAAATTACCAGGTTATGTTAATTAAACCTTGGTGCTCTTGAAATACATTGTCAATGCTAAAGTTATTAAAGAAGTCAAATTCATGATCACCAGTTACACATCTTCCATGTCTAAATAATCCTAGAGCAGCTCACTCAGTAAGTTAGAATAGGAATTCCAAGTGATTAAAAACAAAATACTGTCATACTTTAACTGGCAACATTTTCTCTTAATGGTGCATAAAATAATGGTGTGTCTTACAATTTATAGCATTTCTAGCTTTGATGAAGTGCAGTAGGTACCATGAAGGTGCGAGGTCAGGAGAAATTTCCTTTTCCTGGGAGAGTCACGAAAGGACCCAGAGGAGAAATGGTTCTGGGAAGCTCTAGGCTTTGGAAGGTAGAAAACAGACTGCAGAGAGAAACAGGAAGTCAAGGAGTATGTTTGAAAAGCACTTTAAACGAAGCTCCGCCACTTCCCCCCAGGCTTTGCCCAGCATCCGGTATGTGTATTTCCCACTCCAATCAGTCTTTCCACTTTCCCTTGTGAAATTCCCGTCAGTCCTTCATGACTCCTTGCAGGTCCTGTCCACCGAGTATTGAGAAGATTTTTCATGGCTGCCACTGGGGTGGAGGAGGGAGGCAGTGTTAACTCTCAATCCAGACCCCCAGAGAGTATTCTTGGATCTCACGCAGGAGGGCATTCAAAGTGAGTCACAAAGGGCAGTGAAAGAGGCAAGTTTATTAAAAACTGCTCTATGGAGTAGAATGCCCTCAGAAAGGAAGAGGAGGAATGCCTGGTAGTGGGAAGAGACAGTTTATTGAAAACTACTGCATTACAGAGTAGGGCGTCCTGAGAAAACAAGCAGAGGAATGCACCATCTTTAAGTTTTTCTTATATAGGTGTCTTCTCTATGTAAAGACTAAACTAAGCTGTGACTATGTAAGAGTGAGAAGATGACATGACAAAATATATTATTCTACTGATTTAAAGAAAACTATCGTTGACATTTTATTTTATTTCATTTATTATTTATTCATTCATTTGAGACAGTGTCCAGCTCTGTTGTCCAGGCTGGAGTGCAGTGGTGCGATATGGGCTCACTGGAACCTCCGCCTCCTGGGTTCAAGTAATTCTCGTGCCTCAACCTCCCGAGTAGCTGGGACTAGAGAGGCACACCACCACGCCTGGCTGATTTTTTTGTATTTTCAGTAGAGATGGGGTTTCACCATGTTGACCAGGCTGGTCCTGAACTCCTGACGTCAGGTGATCCACCCACCTCGGCCTCCCAAAGTGCTGGGATTACAGGCGTCAGCCACCGTGCCTGGTACTGGTCTATCCTTGACATTTTACTGTGGTAGTATATCAAAACACAACTGTTATTATCTTGAAAGCTTATATCTTTATGCGTATTGGGACATCTGGATTCTCCATTAATGTAAGAGCGTGTACTTGTAAGTATCTTTAGGCTGCTTCCTCAACTATAAGCATCTTAGGTCCATGGATTGTGACTGGTAAGAAATGTACTTTGCCAGTTTGAAAATGGAGTTGATTTTAAAAATGGCAGCACTCTGGTTCCCCTAGGCTCCTGCTTCCCTAACAGTGGCATGCAGCGCAGAGCTTGGTCTGCCTGTTTTACCTATCAGGATTTTTTGTAAGCTTTCTAGTGATGAATGGGATTCACAGCTTAGAAATGAAAATAAAAATGTAAGTCACTGCAATATACCACACACTTCCATGCTCAGTCATACCGCAGCCCATGAATTAACCATCCCCCATCCATTCAATTAGTGCCTATTTACTAAGCATCTTCTAGGTGCCCCATTAATTAACCATCCTCCGTTCATCTGATTAATGCCTATTTACTGAGCGTCTTCTAGGTGTCTGGTACTGTGTGATCCAATTGCTACTTCTGGTATATTTTGTTTCATGAAACTTCTGAGTTGGAGAGAAAGAAATTAAGTAAGTTTTGCAAAGACCAAATTAGAAATTGATGAAAGAGTAAGGATGTTATAAGAACGACAGGGATTCCAAGTCTTTGCTATTGTGAATAGTGCTGCAATAAACATACGTGTGCATGTGTCTTTATAGCAGCATGATTTATAATCCTTTGGGTATATACCCAGTAATGGGATGGCTGGGTCATATGGTACTTCTAGTTCTAGATCCTTGAGGAATCACCATACTGTTTTCCATAATGGTTGAACTAGTTTACAATCCCACCAACAGTGTAAAAGTGTTCCTATTTCTCCACATCCTCTCCAGCACCTGTTGTTTCCTGACTTTTTAATGATTGCCATTCTAACTGGTGTGAGATGGTATCTCATTGTGGTTTTGATTTGCATTTCTCTGATGGCCAGTGATGATGAGCATTTTTTCATGTGTCTGTTGGCTGTATGAATGTCTTCTTTTGAGAAACCCAAATGTCCATCAGTGACAGACTGGATTAAGAAAATGTGGCACATATACACCATGGAATACTATGCAGCCATAAAAAAGGATGAGTTTGTGTCCTTTGTAGGGACATGGATGCAGCTGGAAACCATCATTCTCAGCAAACTATCGGAAGAACAGAAAACCAAACACCACATGTTCTCACTCATAGGTGGGAACTGAACAACGAGATCACTTGGACTCGGGAAGGGGAACATCATACACCGGGGCCTATGATGGGGAGGGGGTAGGGGGGAGGGATTGCATTGGGAGTTATACCTGATGTAAATGACGAGTTAATGGGTGCAGCACGCCCACATGGCACAAGTATACATATGTAACAAAGCTGCATGTTATGCACATGTACCCTAGAACTTAAAGTATTAAAAAAAAAAAAAAAAAAGAACGACAGGGATGAAATGATTTTTACAGGGACATTTTAACCATTTTAAATCTAAATCAAGTATGTTTGATTATACCATATTTTCTTAACCACGGTAAGCTGAATTTTATTTGATATCTTTATAACTGTAAGTTTTCCTTAGCATTGAATATGTGTTTTGATTCTCTCAGCAGTTACTGAAGATAATAGTATTTAATTACTGAGAAATACTTCACATGCATTTTCTCATTAATTCTCACAACACCTTTATGAAGTAAGTACTGGTAGCATACTCCTTTTTTAAAGATACCAACTGAGATACAGAGAAAAGGAGAACATTGCCCAACCAAAGTCATACTGCAGGCAGCCAAACTTGAGCACATTTCCATTACCATATGAGCTATTTTATGACCATTATAAAGGCCCTAGGATTCACTCATACTTCCTAATTAAAGTTTGTGTATGGTTTTTAAAGTTTTGTTGTTTCCTCTTTTATGTTTTTATTCATCCTTCTTGAGCTACAATTTAACACCATCCATTGTATCCCTTTAGAGTGTACAGTTTGATCATTTTGACTGTTGCATACATTCATGATATCACCATGCAGACAAGATATCAAACTTACCAGCATCCCCAGAAGTTTCTTCATGTGCCTTCTCAGTTCGTTCCTCATCTCTCTAAGATTTTAGCAACCACTGAGGGAGAGAAAGAGACACAGAGAGAGAGAAACAGAGAGACAGAGACAGAGGGGGACAAAGACAGAGACAGGCAGGAACAGAAAGAATGAATCTCTTTTATGCTTTTCGTACCTGGCTTCTTTCTCTCACATCATGCTTTTGAGATTCACCCATGCTGTGGCGTGTGTCAGTAATATCAATGTAATGTTTTGTTGTTGAATAGAATTGTATGTGTGTATCACAATTTATTTATCAATTTACCTGTTGGATATTTGGGTTATTTTCAGTTTTGGGGCTATTGTGAATGAAATTGCTGTGAATATTTGTGTACATGTCTTTTTGTGGACATACATATGTATCTACACCAACACTTAGTATGACTGGCCTTTTTAAAAATTCTAGCTATTTTAAGGATGTACATTAGTATATCATTATGATTTTAATTTGTACTTCCTTGATGATTAATGATATTAAGCATATTTTCGTGTGCTTATTGGCTATGTGTATATCTTTTATTTGAAAATAAATTTTTGTTCAAATTTTTTTTAGAAGAAGTCTTGCTCTGCTGCCCAGGCTGGAGTGCAGTGGCACAATCTCAGCTCACTACAACCTCCACCTCCTGGGTTCCAGGGATTCCCCTGCCTGAGCCTCCTGAGCAGCTGGGATTACAGGCACCTGCCACCATGCCTGGCTAATTTTTTTTTTTCTTTTAGTAGAGATGGAGTTTCATCAGGGTGATCAGGCTGGTCTTGAACTCCTGACCTCAAGTGACTCAGGAGGCCACCTACCTCAACCTCCCAAAGTGCTAGGATTACAGGCATGAGCCACCACACCCGGCCTGTTGTTGTATGTTCTTGATCATAGATTCTCCAATGTGTATGTACGTCTTTATTTGCATATTATACACACATATCATTGAAATTGCATTTATTTATAATTTTTAAAAATAGAAATTGAAAATAATGAAATAAATCTAAATTAAACTTTTAATATTTTCCTTTTTTAATTAATGAATCATTCTATGATTTCTTACTCAGAGATACAATCCAGGATTCTTAAATTTTAAATTGGATTCTGGAATTAAGCACTCATGTGTGAGTGTTACAATAATGAAATTTCATGCATTGGATTTCAGAATAATAGAGGAATTATGTTTATTAATTATTATATTTAGAAACCATACGTCATAATAAATAAAAATTTATTTTGTAACAATACAATGGATTAACAATGAAACTGTCCTTTAAAAATTTCAAACATCACGTACTCAATTTTGGCCAAACTTTATTTGTTGCTTAAAAAATAAGCATTTATACACTGCTTTACTCAAAACCGCCACAGAGTTGTGAAAAGAGTTGCTGTGCATTTCTTATGAAAATGTTTGGATACCCCCACCACACACATCTGCACAATTCTCATATTTATAATCATTCATATTCAGTATGTGTCTTCTAAGTATGCCAGTGAAAAATAAAATGATTACTTTTCCTCAAATGTTCAGCAGACACTCTAAATTAGCCAGCTGGTCTCTTGTCATGGCTGGAAATATATAGTTTTTTTATAAAAAGTGACAGTAAATATGTCTATGGCCCAGTTACTTTATATGCAAGTGGAAATTCCATCGGTGCAATGACTTATGATTGGAGAAGAGCAAAAAAGTGTATAAAGAAAGAGAAGCAATGAGAATAGTGTTTCATGTGCCTTGCAGTGGCTCGCAAAAAAAATAACTCATTTTTAGTAAGTGAAATCACCTTGTTTTATGGCTAGGCAGTAATCTCAAGGTCCACATGTTAAGTTTTTTTTATTATTATTGAAGATTCAGAAGTCATTTAAAAACATGACCTGTTAGAACAATTCAGTGCACCAAGTCTATTTGGAAAAATTGTGTGGTAAATCATGATTCATTATGCAATTGTGATCGGCACACAGTGTTAGAAATTCATCTATCTTGACTATATAGTCCTTTCCATACAGTTTCTTTATACAGTCTAATAGTCCACACCCCACATTTATTTCTTTTTCTTTGCTTGTTCTATTTCATTATATTATTTTTCTATATTTTGTGTTTTGCTCTATTTTAAACTATTTACTCTGTTTAAACTATTACTCTATCTTAAACTTTTTATTGGTCTGTCTTTTGTAATCTAACTTGTGTCACCAATACCATAAAATGTATGATAGAAACAAAGTGCCATAATAAATAAAACTATCTGTACCTGCACCAAGACTCTGGGCTTTGAGTCCCTCACAGATCATGAAGTGAAAAACAAATACATTGCCAGATACTGGAGTTGGGGAGATCTTATACTCTAGTCCCCATGGTAAAGATGAGAAACTGAAATCCAGAGAGGCCAAGGAACCTGCTCAGATGACACCTCCAGACAGGAACAGCCCCAAACTTGCCTTTTTCCCAGATTCGTGCATTCTCCCCTCTGCCTTAGTTTTCTTTGTGATTAAAGGAACTGAGTAATTGAAGGTAGTCATCATCTCCACGGCTGCATTATTCGTGGCAATTGTCTTTTTCCTTGAGAATTTATTCGACCATTATTCTATGACTATTGATTGAGCAACTACCATGTGCCAGGCACTGTTAAGGTTATAGCAGCAAAGAAGACAGAACTCTGCCTTCCTGGAGGTGGCATTGCAGTGGAGTGAAACAGATGACAAACAGCACAAATGAGGGAAACGTATAGTGTGCAAGATGGTGATAAGTGCTTTGAAGAAAAATAAGGCAGAGAAAGGAGATAGGGAATACATTTATATTTTGTGTGGGAGAGGAAGGGTGGGAAAGGATGAGTAAAATAAAAAGCCGGAAAAGATGTCACAGAAAAGGTGACATTTCAGGAAAGACCTAAGAAGGTAGAGAGCCATGCAACCCATTTCCTTCATGACCGTGGGAGATCTTAGCTTCCTCCACAGGGAAGAAAGTCAAGATTTTTTTCAGACTTTTTTCTTCACCTTCTACAAGTATCAACTCTACTGAATGAACATTCTGATGGGAAGAGTTTTTTCTTTTACACAAAATATTTGCAGCGATCAGAAGGGTTTCTTTTATGTTTCATATCTAGATACCACTAATTATAGCAACTGTAATCCTGCCTATGAATAATGCAAGTGGATTTAGCTGGCATTTGATTGCTGGGCAGGGAGAACTGGGTTTCCGTCAGCTGGGCCTGGGCCTGCTTTTTGGTTTACTCTCTGCTCATCAATTACACTTAGTCTGCAGGGCTCAGGTGAATCACAGCTCGAGAGGTCTCTACCACTTGGAACCACTTTACGCTGAGACCTGGAAAGCAGAGAACAGGAGAAAAGTCACTTGTGTAGTTGAAAAGGAAGCAGTTTTCTGACAATGCCCATATCTTTAAGGACTTTTGAAGAAACCACTTCTCAAAAGTGCTCAGGAGATTTAACCATTAACTAACTTTTACTGTGGGTAGAGGAGAGTTAACTTTGTGATTAATTTTCTCATGCTCTGTATGATGTTAAAAGAAGAACATTTTCTATTATTTAAAAAAATAATCAGGAATCTCTGCATGTGTGCCATAGACAGGAATAAATGTGAGACTTGTCAGCCAAAAGTACTTCTATGTATGGATGCGTAAACTTTACAAATAAGTCTACATTGCCCTTAGATTCTTATAGATTTCATGTATGTGTCTTAGTTACAAAAATTATATTGTTTCAAAAGGAAGAATGTCTTTATCAAATTCCTAATTCTACCTTCATTTATTCATCCATTCATTTACAAATATTTACTTCATGTATATTGCATGTTAGGTACCTTACTGGCAGCCTATACAATGAGTTCTAGAACTACCTTTTCTATAGTTTGTATATTTCCTTATTTCTTAAGATCAAACTCTTGGCTGGGCATGGTGGCTCACACCTGTAATCCTAGCACTTTGGGAGGCCAAGGCGGGTGGATCACCTGAGGTCAGGAGTTCAAGACCAGCCTGGGCCACATGGCAAAACCCTGTCTCTACTAAAACTACAAAAAATAGCCGGACATCTTGGCATGCACCTGTAATCCCAGCTACTTGGGAGGCTGAGACATGGAGAATTGCTTGAACTTCGGGGGCGGAGGCTGCAGTGAGCAAAGGTTGTGCCATTGCACTCCAACCTGGGCAACAAGAGCAAAATTCCATCTTGAAAAAAAAAAAAGAATCAAAGTTTGGTATAATTAGATGATTAGATGTTCATCAGACAAATGCTTTTTCAAATTTTGTGTTTATTAATACATTATAAACTATAATGAGTTATAAATTGTGCAGTACTATCAACTTCAGGTGGGAAAATGTTCAAGTTTAAATTAAGTGTTACTTTAAAGGACGGAAAATCACTATACAATGTAAGTATACCTAACTTTAAAAGAACAAGCAATTTAGATAAACAACAGGTCAATTAAGAGGACAGTGATATTAATAAGTGATAAAACAAGTTTCAAAATTTTCAGTTTTCTAAATAGACTCTTCATTATTTTATTACAATGTCAAAGAGATATCAAATCTATTTTCAGCCAGGGTATGCATATTTGGAATCTTCACAAACTTCATAGCTATGAGGACTTTTACTTCTCTAAAGATGGAGTAGACATACTTTTTCACATCTCTTCTGCTAAATGTAACTAAAAACTCTGGACATTATATATGAAACAAACAGAAGAAGACTCTGAAAGGTAGACAGAAGAAGGGAAACTAATTAGGGACCTTGGGACCCAAGGAATGACACAGCAGTGAGTGGCACTTTGTCTTTTCCTCACATATATCCTAAATGGACTGCTGAAGAAACCAATGTGTGCAAACATATTAATCTGGAAATACCAATGTGTGCAAACACAAACAGCCCCAACAAAAGCTTTGTCTCTCTAACCAAAGGACCAAGAAATGAACAGAGACTTCTAGATGGTAACTCTTCTGCTTTAGTCTGGGGCCCATCAGAGAATTCCTGCCTTGATAGTCTTTATGTCTCACCTAAGCCTGGATGGTGAGGCTGAGGTAGGAAAGCTGAGAAACACGTGTCAAAGTCACAGCTCACTAAAAGCCTGAGATTTAATAATAATATTATGAAAAGCTTCTCTTTTCCCATATGTTAACACCACCCCGACAGGACTTCAGTATAATAACAGTGGATTTCAGCCAAATGATCTACAAGACACAAAATAAATCAGAATAAAACTGTTAGAACAGAAAGGAAATATGGACAAATCTACAGTTATAGTTGGAGACTTCAACACTACTCTCCCAACAATCATTAGAACAACTAGAAAGAAAATCAGCAAGGATATAGAAGGAATCAACAACACCATTAACCAACAGGATTGAATCAATATTTATAGGACACTCCACCCAACAGCAGAATAATCATTCTTTTCACGTGCCCTCAGAACATATACCAAAATAGACTATACCATGGGCCATAAAACAAACTTCAACAAACTTAAAAGAATTGAAACTATACATGATATTTTCTCTGATGGCAATACACTAAAACTAGAAATCAATAATGTAAAGGAAACAGGAAAGTTTTCAGACACTTGGAGCTAGAGAATACACTTCTAAATAATCTATAGGTCAAAGAATAAATGTCAAGGAAAATCACAAAAATACACTGAAATGAATTAATATTAAAATATATCAAAATTTGTGGAACACAAAGCAGGGCTGAAAGACAAATTTCTAGCACTAAATAGATATATTACAAAGGAGGAAGAGTTTCAAATCTGCAAGATGTCTTCAAAAAGTTTATGGAAAATGTGTATTATGAAAAATTATGCATGGATTTCAGAGTTTTTTGGCACCAAAATAAACTCATACTAGCATGTTAAGTCATATCTGAACAGGATCTAGTTTAAAGCACTACGAATAATAAGATATCAGTTTGACACCAAAAGCAACGGCAACAAAAGCCAAAATTGACAAATGGGATCTAATTAAACTAAAGAGCTTCTGCACAGCAAAAGAAACTACCATCAGAGTGAACGGGCAACCTACAGAATGGGAAAAAATTTTTGCAATCTACTCATCTGACAAAGGGCTAATATCCAGAACCTCCAAAGAACTCAAACAAATTTACAAGAAAAAAACAAACAACCCCATCAAAAAGTGGGCAAAGGATATGAACAGACATTTCTCAAAAAAAGACATTCATACAGCCAACAGACACATGAAAAAATGCTCATCATCTCTGGCCATCAGAGAAATGCAAATCAAAACCACAATGAGATACCATCTCACACCAGTTAGAATGGCAATCATTAAAAAGTCAGGAAACAACAGGTGCTGGAGAGGATGTGGAGAAATAGGAACAATTTTACACTGTTGGTGGGATTGTAAACTAGTTCAACCATTATGGAAAACAGTATGGCGATTCCTCAAGGATCTAGAACTAGATGTACCATATGACCCAGCCATCCCATTACTGGGTATATACCCAAAGGATTATAAATCATGGTGCTATAAAGACACATGCACACGTATGTTTATTGTGGCACTATTCACAATAGCAAAGACTTGGAATCAACCCAAATGTCCATCAGTGACAGACTGGATTAAGAAAATGTGGCACATATACACCATGGAATACTATGCAGCCATCAAAAAGGATGAGTTTGTGTCCTTTGTAGGGACATGGATGCAGCTGGAATCCATCATTCTTAGCAAACTATCACAAGAACGGAAAACCAAACACCGCATGTTCTCACTCATAGGTGGGAACTGAACAATGAGATCACTTGGACTCGGGAAGGGGGACATCACACACTGGGGCCTATGATGGGGAGGGGGTAGCGGGGAGGGATTGCATTGGGAGTTATACCTGATGTAAATGACGAGTTGATGGGTGCTGACGAGTTGATGGGTGCAGCACACCAACATGGCACAAGTATACATATGTAACAAACCTGCACGTTATGCACATGTGCCCTAGAACTTAAAGTATAATAATAATAATAATAATAAAAGATATCAGTTTGAAAAGAGGCCCTATCAGAGCAACATGGATTCTGCTAAAATTGAAGCAATAACAAACATCACACTTGTCGTGAAGCTTGGGTGGAAGACTGGTGAAATCGCTGATTATTTACAAAAAGTTTATGGGGACAATGCCCCAAAGAAACTGGCAGTTTACAAATGGATAACTCATTTTAAGAAGGTATGAGATCATGTTGAAGATGAAGTCCACAGCAACAGACCATACATATCAATTTGCAAGGAAAAAATTCATCTTGTCTGTGCCCTATCTGAAGAAGACTGACAACTAACAGCAGAAACAATAATCAACACCATAGACATCTCAAATGGTTCAGCTTACACAATTTTGATTGAAAAATTAATGTTGATCTAGTTTTCCACTGTATAGGTGCCAAGACTGTTGCACCCAGCTCAGCTGCAGACAAGAGGAGAGCTTTCAATGGAAAATTTAAACAAATGGGATCAAGATCCCGGAGTATTTCTTAGAAGAATTGTAACAAAAGATGAAAGATAACTTTACCAATATGATCCTTAAGACAAAGCACAATCAAAGCAATGGCTACCAAGAGGTGGAAGGGGGCAAGTCAAAGCAAAATGGACTGGTCAAGAGCAAAGGTCATGGCATCAGTTTTTTGGGATGCTTGAGGCATTTTGTTTGTTAACTTTCTGCAAGGCCAAAGAACAATAACATCTGATTATTATGAGAGTATTTTGAGAAAGTTAGCTAAAGCTTTAGCAGGAAAACACCTGGGAAAGCTTTGCCGGAGAGCCCTTCTCCACAATAGTGCTTCTTTTCATTCTTCTCATCAAACAAGGGTAATTTTGCAGGAGTTTCCATGGGAATCATTAGGCATCTACTTTACAGTCCTGATTTGGCTCCTCCTTACTCCTTTTCATTTCCTAATCTTAAAAAACCTTTAAAGGGCACTCATTTTTCTTCAATTAATAATGTCAAAAGACTACACTGACATGGTTAAATTCCCAGGACTCTCAGTTATTTAGGGATGAGCTTAATGTTGGTGTCATTGCTTACAAAATTGTCTTGAACTTGATGAAGCTTGTGTTGAGAAAGAAAGTTAATGTTTTTATTTTTATCTGTTAAAATTAATATATTTATTAAATCTATGCATTTCATTTTTCCATAAACTTTTTGAAGTCTCCTCATGTGTATATATTCTTAGCTCCCACGTCAAGAACCTAGGAAAAGAAGAGCAAAAGAAACTCAAAGCAAGCAGAAGGAAGGAAATAAGATCACCGAAAGCAGAAAATTAGTAAAGAAATAAAATAAAGATGTAATTCTTTGAAAAGATAAAATTGATGAAGACTGACAAAGAGAAAAGACACAAATGACCCATATCAGGAGTGAAACTGTGGATATCACCAGATCCTGTATGTTAACTTCCTAGGGCTGCCATAACAAAGTACTATAGACTTTATGTCAGTAATCACAGAAATGTATTGTCTCACAGTTCTGGAGGCTGGAAATCCAAAATCAAGGTGTCAGCAGGATTGGTTCCTTCTGAGGGCTGTGAGGGGAGAATCTGTTCCAGGCCTTTCTCCTTGGCTTGTAAATGGTCATTTTCTTACTATGTCTCTTCATATTGTCTTCCATCTATGCATCTCTCTGTATTCAAATTTCCCTCTTTTATAAAGACATTAGTCATACTAATGGAATAGGGCCTATCCTAATGACCTCACTTTGACTTGATTGCCTTTGTAAGGGCCCTGTCTCCAAATAGGGTCACATTCTGAGGCACTGGGAGTAGGACTTAAAGATGAATTTTGGGGAGTAAAATTTAACCCATAACACTTTGCGAACAACAAAAGGATAAAAAGGAAATGCTGTAGGAAAAACTCTGCACACATAAATTTTGTGATTTATATGTCCAACTGCTTAAAAACACAATGTCCCACAATTTATTCAATATGAAATACATTATTTGGGCTGGGTGCAGTGGGTCATGCCTGTAATCCCAGTACTTTGGGAGGCTGAGGCGGATGGATCACCTGAGGTCAGGAGTTTGAGACCAGCCTGGCCAACATGACGAAATCCCGTCTCTACTAAAAATACAAAAATTAACTGGGTGTGGTGGCAGGCGCCTGTAGTCCCAGCTACTTAGGAGGCTGAGGCAGGGAGAATTGCTTGAACCTGGGAGGTGGAGGTTGCAGTGAGCCAAGATTGCGCCATTGCACTCCAGCCTGTGCAACAGAGTGAAACTCCATCTCAAGAAAGAAAGAGAGAGAGAAAGAGAGAAGGAAGGAAGGAAAGAAGGAAGGAAGGAAGAAGGAGGGAGGGAGGGAAGGAAGGAAGGAAGGAAGGTAGGAAGGAAAAGAAATAGATCATTTGAATAGCCCCATAACTATTAAGAAAATTGAGTCCATTATTTTAGAGCTCCAGAAGAGAAAAGAAAAACCAACTCTGCAGTTATAGGTGGTTTTACTGGAGAATTATATCCAACATTTAAGGAATTCACATAAATTCTACACATCTTTCAGAAATTGTAAAAGAAAGAAAAATGAGAAAATGTCCATTTATTCTATGAAGCTACTAGTATTACCCTTGTACCAAAACCAAACTAAGATATTACAAAAAAGAAAACTACAGATCAATATTTTTTATGAATATAGATGCAAAAATCCTTAACAAAATATTAACAAATAGAATTTAGCTATATAAAAGTAATTCTACTCTATGAACAACTAGAGGTTATTCCAGAGATATGAGGCTGGTTCAGTATAATCCGCCATATTATAATGGGCTAAAGAAGAAAAATTACATGAAAACAAAAACTACAATTGATACAGAAAAGGCATTTGACAAAATTCAATATCCATTCTTGATTTTTTAAAAAATCTCTCAGGAAAACTATGAATAGAGAGGAATCTCCTCAACTTGATAGAGTGCCTACAAAAAACCTACAGCTAAAATTATACATCATGGTGAAAGACAATATTTTCCCTCCGAAAACAGGAAAAAGGCAACAATGTCTGCTTACACTGACCAATGGATCAGAACAGAAAATCCAGAAAGAAACTTACACAAAAATGCCCAATTGACTTTTGACAAAGGTACAAAAGCAATTCAGTAGAAGTATATTCTTTCCAACAGATGGTGCTGAAGCAATTCAACATCCATAGGCAACAAAATGAACCCAGACTTAGGTCTCACACCTTACAAAAAGTTAACTCAAAATGCATCATGAACTTAAATGTAAAATGAAAAACTGTATTTTTAAAAACAGAAGATCTTTGGCATATAGAGCTAGGCAAAGAGTCCTTAGTTTTGACAGCAGTAATATAATCCAATAAAAGAAAAATTGACAAACTGGACTTCATCAAAATCAAAAACTTTTTTCTGTAACAAAAATTTGTTAAGATGAAAAGATAAAATATTTACAAACCACATATCCAACAAATAATTAGTACTTAGAATATATAAGAACTCTTAAAACTAAATATTTAAAAACTGACAATTAAATTAGAAAATAGACAAAGACATGAAAAGATATTTTACCAAAGATGAATAAGCACATAAAAAGGTTCAACATCGTTAGGGAAATGCAAACTAAACCCACGTCGAGATGTCACTACATGCCCATCAGAGAAAACAGCAAATGCTGGCAAGGATGCGGAGAAACTGAATCTCTCATAAACTGCAGGTGGAAATGCACACAATGGCACAGTCACTTTGGAAAACAGTTTGGCAGTGTCTTAAATTTATACCTACAACTACCATTCCATCCAGTAATTGCCCTCCTGGGCATTTATTCTAGAGAAGTGAAAACACTCATTCACATACATTTGTACATAAATGATTATGACAACTTCATTCATAATAACCAAAAATTAAAAGCAACCCAGATGTCCATCAACAGATGAATGGTTAGACAAATTGTGGTACATCCATACCATGAAGTATTTCTTAGAAATAAAAATAAACAAGCTATTGATACAAACAACGTAGAGGAATCTCCGAAGAATTATACTAAGTGAAAAAGAAATGTCAATCCTAGAAGGTTACCTACTTACGACTCTATTTCTGTAACATTATTAGAATGACAAAATTACAGAAATGGAGAATGTATTAGTGATTTCCAGAGGTTAAGGTGGGGTGGGGGTGGGAGGGAAGTAGGTGTAGCTGTAAAAGGGCCACATGAGGGATCCTTGTGGTGACAAAAAGTTCTGTATGTTGACTTTATCAATGGCAACATCTGGGTTGTGATACTGTGGTACATGTAGTATTGTAAGACGTTACCACTGGGAAGAACCGGGTAAAGGATATGCAAGATTTATCTGTATTATTTCATATATCTGTGAATCTACAATTACCTGAAAATAAAATTTTAATTTAAAAAATTCCACTAACTCCACTTGAAATACAGCCTCATCTACTTGCATTCACCATTTAGATTGTCAGTACTATAAAGGTGAATTGTATGGAAGACTGAACATGTTTTAAAATCTGTAATTGCCTTCTTTAAAAATAAAATGGTAAATTAGCCAAAGAGGTTTGCTAATGACTGCAGGGATTTCTTTCATATTATTGATTGGCTTATTAGTAAGCCACAGAAATAGCAGAAAATCAAAATGAACAGGGTCCCAATTTGTTTTCTTTTTCTTTAATAGTTGTAGTTTTCCTTAATCAAATAAAATAGAGGTTATAGGTTATCCTGTGGTTCTTGCTGCCATAGGGAATCATCCAGTTCTCTATAAGAGAATTGTCTGGTTGAAATGGATGTCTTATAGAATGTGTTTTATAGAACACAAGCTGATGACATGTACTCAATTAAATTTGTTATTCTGTCACTCATGCCTCCACTCAAACATTTAGGGAGTACCTACTATGTGACAGGCACTGCTCTAGATGTGGGATTTCCAGAAGCAAACCAAATAAAGCCTCCAGTTCATCTAGATAAAAAGAGAGTGCAGGGGGAGTATGTTCTTCCCTTCTCTAGCCCATGGCTGTTCACAGGCTTACCTCTCTAACTATTCTGCAAGCTCTTGTGTTGCTTCACCCTTTGAGTGGTGGCAAAGCAACAATGGGTTCTCTAAGAACAGAGGAAAGAGCTTATCATTCTACAGTTTCATCTCATTTCTTATGAAAATTAATTACTAGTATGTCCTCCTCCTTCCTTTATATACATATATACGATGTATTAGTCTGTCTTCATGCTGCGGATGAAGACATACCCAAGACGTGGTAATTTATAAAGGAAAAGAGTTTAATGGACTCTATTCCACATGGCTGGAGAGGCTTCATAATCATGGCAGAAGGTGAAAGGCACATCTTACATGCCACCAGACAGGAGAGAAAAGAGCCAAGGGAAAGGAGTTTCCCATTATAAAACCACCAAATCTCATGAGACTTATTCACTACCACAAGAACAGTATGGGGGAGAATGCCCCCATGATTCTGTTATCTCCCACCAGGTCCCTCCCACAACATGAGGGAATTATAGGAGCTACAATTCAAGGTGAGATTGGGGTGGGAACACAGCCAAACCATGTCATATAAAGGGACAAATATCAAATTTTCTTATAATTCTGCTTTCTCTTTAGCATGTGTCATTGTTCATGCATAAATCCCATCCTTTTTTTAGAGTTTAGATTCCAGTTTCTCAACAGGAAAAGCATTGAGAAGTCTAAGCAGGGCTGCGTCATCTCAGCTATGATTTTGTCGACTTGCGTTGTGGATTGGAATGTTATGTTGGCTGTCTTTTCTTTTTGTGAATATTTTACTTTAGTTTTACTAAATGTAAATCCCAGGGATGCTGTATTCATTAAGACTGCGTAAGTGATTTTTGCGACCTAGAATTGGATGAGATGTCTGATTATGAATAAGAATTTGCGGAGTGTTGTAAAAAGGGTAATGAGGTGCAGTTGAGTCATGAAACCCGTTGACAGGGCTAAGTAAAGGACAGTCAATAGATAAATCTGTGTGTAGCAAAGGATCTGACACTTTTCCCTAGACTCATGGTATAGCTTTGACAAAGTGCTTTTCATCAAGTGTAATAAAAGTGTATTCATTGTGTAAGCAGCTGATAACTACTTTACAACATAGAATAGAGAGTAGGGGGGTAACCGTGTCTGTCTCCACACACCTGTTGCAGCAGGGCATATTAGGGTGATACCTGATTCATCTAAAAATAACTCATACATATTCATCCTTAAACCAGGATCCCCTTTGTCTGCACAAAGGTGCTAAACAAAACCCTCTCCTGTTGGAGGCAGAGTGGGAAGGGAGAAGCAGCCCCTCCTCTCTGTATTTTCCCCTCCAGCCAGGCATAGCTCAGTAGGTTCCATCCTTAACCCCAGTACTAATTCTCTAGGTCTTTATCTGAACTACTTTTAAATTAAATTTAAGCAACTATTTGCTCCATTAATCCATGCAACCCATTAGCACACTGTGTGCACTTACTGTACAATATTTCAAATGAAGTAAAACTTCAAAGCCGTCTGATAGGTATGGGAAAAGGGGGGCTGATATAGCCAGAAGGAAGTAATAATCTCCCAGGGATTTCAGCAGGAGAGCTAAACTTAGTGGCAGACTTCACTTTTCATTTAACTTTAAATGTATAGCAACTTGGAGAGGCTTGAGACCCTGCCTTGTCTCGCAGATAAAGCCTTAGGAGTAAGGAGGAGAATGGATCTAGCTGGTCAGAATGAATATTTCTGATCATTTTAAATTCTCTTTCCCTGCCCGAGTTACCAAGGAAACCAAGTTCTTGATGTTTCACTTGAAAATAAGTATTTTTACCTTGAAGCAGGAGTCTTACGTTGGGGGAGGGGTTGGTACTATGGGGAGACTCCAAGGGCTGGCAGGAGAAGGGCATGGTCAAATGACAAAAACCACTGCCCCTGGAGTTAGTCCAGCAACTTGGGTCTGACTTCAGGGAGATTTTATGGATCCAAAGGAACAAGGCCGTTTTGTTCCCTTTCCTTGTGAGAACTGAAATACACAAAAGATGGGTGCATTTCTCCACTTTGATTTTCTCTCCCAGTTATGAAGCAGACTTGACTGAGCTGGCTCTTTCCAGGCAAGTTGGAAATCCATCAGCATGGATCAGTCCTCTGAAGCCTACCTCTGGCATCCAGTCCCATAAAACGCATACACACGCACGCGCACATGCACAGCACACACACGCACACGTGCACATGCACGCACACGCACACACACACGCACACGCACACACACACACTTCAACAGTATAGTTTCATTTTCTCCATGCACAGCTCATATTTATCTGACTCTGAGGATTTTCAAAAACACGAATACCTACAGTTTCTACAGTATGGTACAGAGCGCATACATCCAAATCCCTGTGAAAGAAAAAGTTTTGTCCCAACTCCCTCTCAGCAAATAGTCTTTCATCAAAAAACTAGAGAAACTCTCAACAATAACTTCTCTTCCCGTTTTAATACAGTATTAATTCCACAAGAATCTACCATACCAGAACCTCCCTAAAAAGACTAAAAGCACCCCCAAAACTATTATTCATGAAAACAAAGAAAACAGTACTAAATAACGGATAATGAAATGATAAATGGAATACACTCAGATGCAAAAAATTAAATAAAACAAGGTTCAGCCAGTGTGTCCTGGGGGCTAGGATTTAGAGGTATGATTAGGAAGTGATCAATCAGAGTGAGCTGCAGGTTCTCTCTTGTAAACTGAAAAAAGATGTCTGTCTTAGGGCCCTCCGGTCATTTTCAGCGCAGCCCCATTTCCCCTGGTTGACTCATCTGGTTGGTTATCCAGTTCTTAAATCTGAAATAATTCATGCCTTTTTGAGTCACAGTTGCACTGTGGACAATCTCAATTAAAATGCTTAAGTGAAAAGCAAATACTCTTTGCAGAGAGTGTCTACTGATGCGCTGAGTGAGAAGTTGCTATTGGTTACTTGTTCACTTGAACATACTTTAAGTGTGGATGTGCATTGTGTTATAATTGCTTGTGGAAATGGCCTTTCTATTTTCAGATTTTTGTGTAGCCTTCTATTGCTGCTGTTGTAATAACACTGTTTTTCTTTTCATATAAAAAGTGAGTTAGAAGCAGATAAAAAGAGAAGAATTTGATTGCCCTCAATCAGGCGCTGGCTTGCGGTTGTCATTAAATCAGAGGCTTATTTGAAATCTGTTATTGGCAGTAACCCACTCTTAGCCAGCTTATGTGATTCTCGAGTTCGTGTGTAATTTCATGTTTTATTTGTTCTTCATGCACTGCTTCCGTGATGTGCTCATTGTTATGCACCATTTCTGGGGAGTCTCACCTTGGAGCGTGCTTAGAAAGCTGGCAGAAAACAGTATTCGGTCTGTGGGCTAGCCATGTGGAAATGACAGTGTAAAAACCAAATTGAATTCATAAGCCAAGTCCTTCATTTCTTGCTCAAGATAGTAACTGCAATTCCAAATGGCATCATTTTGACATTTTTTAGTTTCTTTACATATGAGGTAGAGAATGCTCAAAGTCAACTAAATCATTAAACCTTTTCTAATTTCTATCCAAATTCTCTTTGCACTAAAAAAGAAAAAAAATGTGACTACCTCGGCTGAAAGTGAACTGAAATGTACTTGTAAAACTAGAGCTTGGAGGTGTGGATGCTCCATTTCTCTGTTGGTCATTGGTCATTCTATATGACTATATCTTATAAATAGATACATTTGTGTCCATAAGTGTCTATGTATTTTAATATTGATTAGTATCTCCACACCTACTCTTCTTTGCCTGTTAAACTTCTCCCAAGGAGTAATATTCCTGTCATGCATTATTGTAAGTAAATAACTGTGAATGTTAAGATCATTTCTTACCCATATGTCACCTCTAACCTTTGTGTAAAATGTCTTTTACATTAGCATAAATATTAAGAAGATGCCATTTCTACTATATATAGGGCTGCCTTCAGCTAATCAGTTTTTCATGCATTTAAATAGAAATATTAGAATGATGGTAATTACTTTAGTTTTCCATAAATGATCCATCAAGACAGTGCCTTTTACTAGATGGTATTGCTCAGGGTTAGTAGGACCAAATTCAATTGTTAGCTGGGTGATCTTCAGTGTCTTGTGACTTTTAAAAATAAAATTCATTCTCAACTCTATTGTCTTTTCTAAGAGTAAATGCACAAGTTGCTTTAAGAAGAATAATATGTAGTGCATGGAGACTGAGAGAAGTTGTAACTCGTTGTAAAATAAGACCTGTTCGTTAAATGCATGAAAGACAAAAGATTTTCAGGCAGATGACAAAACCTCACACACACACACACACACACACACACACAGTGAATGTGGGAAAATTCGTACTTTTTGAAAAAGTGCCTTTGTCAAACAAGACTAAATTACTTTCATGTGTAAACTCAGGCTTTATAAGGTTGAATTTAAAACAACTTGAACTTTTGTGCATTATTCACATATCCTCAAACAGTCTTTATCTGCTAGAGTTAGATGTCGCTGACGAACAATATTTTAAACAATTTCATATTAGTGCTGCCTGGTAGCTGATGGTTCTGCTTCAGTCGCGTTTTTCTCTTTGTCTGCAGAGAAGTATTTGTTTGCACCAAGAAATCGAAATAATTGCATGGTTTGCTTCATTGTTTTCTAAAAATTAGCAGAAAATTGGAGAAAATGATTGGTTTGATACTGCAAAAAGCATAGTCTTTTAAACCTAGATAAGGAAAGAAATCTTGACACGTGCTGAAAGTTGCAAATCTTTAGATCAACAACAGAATTATTGAACTTGAGCAAGACAAATATGTATTTAACAAGAAAGAAAAGAACAAATATTGAAACATATTTTCATATTACAAAAAATCTTCCACAAAATTTTATGTTTGTATATATTTATATATACATGTATAGAAATATATGTGCATTCTTCTAAATGCATAGGATGGAAAATACCAGACTGATAACAGTGGTTGCCTCTGGGAATGAGAGTGGAATTTGTAAAAAGATGGTAGAGAGACTTTTGCTTTTTACTTCAGTATTGTCCGTGGTTTTGCAATATATGTTTGTATATTATTTGGGTATATATGTTTGTATATTATTATGTTGGCCAAGTTTCCGTCTAAAAAGTGGTGTTTAATTAAAGATGTTAGAATTATTTGTATAGATCAGAAAATAGAAGCTCCTTGTAACACTCCAGTCCATCTTTGGGACATTGGTCTTGCCCACATTTTCTAAGCTTCATGCACAAAAACACTGTACCTGCACATGCTAAAATTGGATCCTCCCCACACCCCCATGATGTCTACTGGACAAGCAGAGTGATTTCTTTGCTATCAGCCAGGTGATGCTACTGAGGCTCAAGAAGGTTTAGAAGGAATTTGCCCAAGTTCATATGTCATAGAACTGAACATGAACCCATGAGGGGATCTTTGGTTGCAGGTCCAGTGTGCCTCACTGATGGAAAGGCCCGTGTCTTCCTGAAGCTCAAAGACAGTCCAGCATCCTTTCATCCCCCAAAATATTTTTACTCTACCAAGGAACAAACTGCATTAGAGTATCCATCTGCCTTTTTATGATTATCAACCACCAACATTTGTTGTCTAGTAGTCTGAGGCATATTAGTATAGCGGGAAAAATAATGCTGGAGTGAAAAGGGAAGAACAGCATAGGTCTATTAGCCAATCTGAGAAAATGCCTTACCATACCTTTCACAAATCCTAAATGACCCCGTAAATGTAACTATTGGGCTTTTTGTTTCTGGAATCCTAGAAAGATCATGGTCTTTGGAGTCAGATAGACCTGGATTCAAATTCTACCTCTGCTACTTAAAACTCTAGAATAGTTCCTTAGCCCCAGCCTCACTTATGTGGGAACCTGTGTTTTGGCTCGTACCTAACAGAATTGTTGTAAAAATTAAAGTAACAATGGACATCAAGGCAAGGTATGGTGGCTCAAGCCTGTAATCCCAACACTTTGGGAGGCCAAGGTAGGCAGATTGCTTAAGCTCGGGAGTATGAGACCAGCCTGGGAAACATGATGACACCCCATCTCTACAAAAAAAAAATGCGAAAATTAGCTGGGTATGCTGGCATATGCCTGTACTCCCAGCTACTTGGGAGGCTGAGGTGGGAGGATTGCCTGAGCACTGAAAGTTGGGGTGGTGGTCAGCTGAGATCGCGACACAGCACTGCAGCCTGGACGACAACTGCTGGCACAGGCTGGTTTCCACTACAATGATAAGCCACTGTTCCTTCCCTTTCTTGCTTATCTGTATATTTTTGCCTCATTTCTTCTCCTATCTTGCTTCTATTCCTGCTCTTTTACAAAAAGTTGCTTTTGTTTTTCAGGTATGTTATGCAGAGCTTAAATCTGTAGACAAACTCTATTCTACTTTACATTACTTTAATGGTTTGGATATTAACAAAGTGCTTCCACATACACTAATGGTATTTGCTCTTCTAAAATATGTTATTAACTATCAATCCTTGGTGTTAACTTTCTCCTTGATCAGTCAGTTTCTCCTATGTCATTGAAATCTAGAATATTAACTGTTGGAGAATACAAATTTAGTGTCAACATAAAGCTCAAGAGACTGTGTTTGATGTGCTCCCATGTTTTATGCCATCAGCATATAATAGCAACACTTTGAAAAAAGTTTAAGTAGATATTGGCTTTTGTTGCCAATACCAAGATTTATTGGTTCAAGAGTTATTGATCATGGGCAAATCTTGGCCATTATTATGCCTTGAGGACAAATAAATCTTTATCAGCTGAACATGAATCAATATAATTATGCTTCACTTATGCACATCTTCTTCCTAACCATGTTGGGTTTTCAGCCAAATCATGAAATATGAGAGAAACTACTTAGGGAGGCAGTTGTAAGGAATTATGCCAAGAACGTTCGTGTTTTGCAGCAGTGCCAACGCCAGCTTTTGCTGACAGAATTGAGGTAATCTAAGCAAAATGGAGAAATTAATTTTTAAAGATACTAACTCAGATATACAAAAACATCATAGAAGAGAATAAAAAACTTTTAGAATTAGAAACAATATCATATGATATGTGTCCTAGTCCATTCTCGTATTGCTATAAAGAACTACCTGAGACAGGGTAATTTATGAAGAAAAGAGGCTTAATTGTCTCACAGTTCCACAGGTTATTCAGGAAGCATGACTGGGGAGGCCTCAGGAAACTTACAATCATGGGCAAAGGGGAAGCAGGCACGTCTTCCATGGCCAGAGAAGGAGGAAGAGAAAGCAAAGGAGGAGGTGCTAAACACTTTTATAAATGACCAGATCTCATAAGAACATCTGCCTCCATTATCCAATCACCTCCCACAAGACCCCTCTTCCAACACTGGCGATTATAATTCAACATGAGGTTTGGGTGGGGACACAGACCCAAGCCATATCGATATGCTAGAACAGGTAGCTTAGCAAGGTCTCAGAAAGGAAAGACAGAAAAGTTGTATAAATCCCAGGAAATTTGAATTATTTTAAACCTTATTCAGTGATTCTAATTTGCAGCCTTCAGGGAATGACTTACCCCTTTGTTAGAAGCAAAAAAAAAAAAAAAAGTTTCAAAATTTCCTTCTATTAGCATAGAATAATTTTATGTCACTTTTGTTTAAAGCAACCACATCACCTTTGATGAAAACCTACAGCTCTTCATTACATGACCTTTGGCCAAGATAAGTAGTAGGTCTTTGCTTATGACCTACTGTAAATCTGCTCTCAGTGCTAGATTTTTTTCCTGTTGAGTTTCAGCTTGATTTTGGTCTGGCATTTAAGCCACTAAATCCTTTTGTGTTTTGATTCTGTCTTGCTTGTTCATTACTGCTTTGTTTCCTTTGTCATTTAATCAGCTGCCTTCTCTATCTCAATACCAAGTACTGATAGAAGTTGGAAAGTATGTGCCAGAGAGTCTTAGGGTACCCCCAGACCCATACTTTTTTACATAGCTGTTTAAAACCTGATGCTTCCAGCCTGTCTCTCTGTCTTATATACATGTTCTAATTTTAGGCTTTATAAAATGCAATGCTGACATTAAAAAAAAGAATTTTGAATAGGTTCAAGGTGATTTCTAGTGAGCACCAAGCTGCCTGTCAAAACACAAGCACAATATTAATTACATGGTAGTGTGATTAACATCAGGAATACAACTCTAAATTTTTAGATACAGGAAATCTTTAGTCTTTTTTCTATTGTCCCCAAGTCAAGTTCAAACTGACATTGTTGTTAGTGCCTTTTATCTCAGGTTGACCTGACAGATAACTTTAAAATTAACCTACGTTTGTGGTGCCAGGATAAAAAATGGAGATTGGAAGAGCTACGTGTTGTGGACGTCTGTCTTTTATAATGTTTTTGCCCATGATCTAAGCAGAGGTGCTTGCTTTGATTTCTAAACATCGTAGAAAGAATATTTTTACTAAAAAAAAAATTTTAAGGAAGCATGCAGTTTATTTTTCTCTCTTGGTTTTTCTTTTCTTTTCTGAATTCCTAGAACTGGAGATTACACCTAATGAGATGATCATAACCTAACTACGATTGGCTTCAAATTATATATACATAGTATTGGTTACGATCATCTCATTAAGTGTAATCTCCAGTTCTAGGAATTCAGAAAAGAAAAGAAAAACCAAGAGAGAAAAATGAACTACATGCTTCCTTAAAAATTTTTTAGTAAAAATATTCTTTCTGTGATGTTTAGAAATCAAAGGATAGCCCCTCAAATATGGATGGTGACTGTCACAGGAACACAGCCCTTAGCAGTGGGTTGCTGTTTGATTTCCCAAAGCAAACGCAATCTCTAATGCTACAGAGAGGCACCAACCATACTTCACTGTTCCTCAAATGCTGCATCTGCCCTTTGCCACGTGGCTTCATGAACTGGTGCATTGGGTTGACTGGCAGCCATGAATGGTTCTGTAAAGAGTCCAAGGCATTTTAGGAGAACGGCTTTACTACTAGAGTGGTTGGCATCATCAGGACAAAATCCACAGCCAAGGTTTACAGCCATATACGACAATCTGTCCTTGACTCTTCTTTACTTTGTGCATTGCTTTATGATTGACAAAATGCTTTTGTACTCTAGTGATTTTACTTCTCTCAGCCACTTTTTAATGTAAGTCATCATCCCAACTTTATAGAGGTCACCAAGGCTCAGAGAGGGCTAGTAACTTGCTCCAGGAGTCCTACTTCTCATGGCAGTGCCAGGGGATGACCCTGGCCCATTGACTGAAGTTTCCAGTTATCTTGTCCCTAGAATGCAGCTCACTATTTTTCTGCATAAGATGTTCTCTATTTAGTCTCCAAATATTTCTGTATACACCAAAGCCATTAAGACATTCTGCACCCGTCTGTCTTCCTTTAGAATGATGGTGGCTAGAAACCAATACTCTCTCAGACACAAATCCTCTCTTTCTACCCACTTTTAGGCCCTTCTGGGAGACGATTTTTATTGCAAGCATAACACACACAGTGGCCATTTAATACTTCTTCATGGTGATCATATAAAATCCTTGTGGGAGGTCTTGTTGACATTTTTTAAACTTTCCCTTTAGTCATGTTGTGGTATGTTTATCTCCCTCCCAGTTTTAGTAAACTCATACTAGGATATTACTATACTGGGAAATGAATGTTTGCCTAGTGGTAGGGTAAGAAGAATCCACCACACCAGAGATTAGATTTGAGGTGTAAGCCTAAATCTACTGTCAATTTGTATTTCCTTTTGTGTACCCTTTCAAGAGAGAGAGAGTCAGGAGAGGGTCAGAGGGACATCCAGGGAACTCCTGCGACTCCAAGAAGCATGGTTGCTGTTATAGAGAGAGCGATGGTATATGAGTCAGAAGACTAGTTCCAGATGTGCTTTGTTAATACTATACTAGGGGACCTCAATGAGATCATTCATTCACTCTCTAAATGTCAATTCTTTCTGCTAAAAAAGAAGGATTCAGGTTAATGACTCTATGTGAAAGCATCCCACAAAACACTATAGAAATTTAAGATAAAATTGCCAAAGTATACCAATTTTACAAAAACCATAATAATGTATTTCTTTTGCAAATGCTGAATCAGTCTCTTAAAATACCCCCATAAGAACATATTTTAACACAGACTTGCATCGTTCCCTTTGATTACTATTCTCATTCTCAAACACTGAAAATAGAGAAACATGGCACCATACCTAACATTCACAGATCTTAGGTAGACATAATACCGAGAGTTGAGTGTTTTTTGTTCATCTCTACCCAACTCCTTTTCTCTCTGACTTGACTATGAGCTCATGTTTCATCGGTAAGCACAGCTCATGCAAGAATGTAATTTCAGCATCAAGTTATCAGCTGTCCACTGTGCAGCCCCAGAAGTTAGTTCAAGTGTCCAGGCCTTCCTTCACTTTTGTTAATATTCAAGCAATTGAATTTACACTTCCTCTGCAAAACTCAGAGACAGTAGAATAAAAGTGATGACTTAAATAGATTTTTGAGGCAGAAAGTCGAAACATGTCTCTCTTTTAGAAGCAAGCAAGTGCTGTCAAATCACTTTAGCATAGAACAGGAGTCATCGCTATGAAAAGACTGCACACATCACAGGAACACATTACCCAGATGGGGGACAGAGCAAACCAGTGATGATGGACCCTGATAAGATCATGTTGCCACTGCTTTATAAACAAAAGCTCTTCAACAAAACCAATGTCAGCAAAAGGTTCACTTATTCTTGCTTTACTGAGCATGAAATGGGATTGAAAGATGGTATTAAATGGATTATTAAACTGAAGAAATGATGTCTTGTGATCTTTCACACCAAAGCCCCCACTTGAGACATGCATCATCTCAGAGAAAAACTCTCCAAAGACTCAGGTCATTTATATGGAACCTGAGCCTTTTAGATATTAGACTGAAAGTTTTGCTTCCCATTTTCATGCTGGAGTTGTGATACGTTAGGGAAGATTATTGTTGTTCTTTGGTTATTTTATTCCTATGTTAACATGTAGAAAAGAAATGTTTGTGAGAATTAGTAAATTTAAAGAATAGAAACTCTTAATTTTCCTTGTACCAAGAAAGAAAAAAGACTTTATTTTAAAATATATAAACCACTTTTTAAATTTGTAGCATTTTGTCTACTAATTATTTTTTTAATTTCTACAGGTTCCAGATTAAAATGTAAATAATGTATTTAAAACATTTCTTTGTTTCGGCTTCTGAAGACAAAGTTACACAATAAATTCTCATTTATTAAAAATCCAAAAAATGAAAAGGGTAAAACAATATTATTTCTCCTTCTTATACAGTGAAACTTGGCATTCTTATATAATTAGGATCCAAGGCACAGAACAAGGTTAGGAGCAAATATATTCTTCACTGTACTGTTTCTGAAAGTTGTAATATTTTAATATGACAACTCAGCTGAACAAAATCATTAATCTCAATATGATTTTTCCAGTCTTCAAAAGGACTCCAAGTTTTGTTTTTGAATATATGATAGATTATCATAGACTATACACTTTGAATAGATCCTCCCTCTAAAAAGAACTGAAAATTATGGACTTCCTAACAACTTTAAATGCTTATATGAGATGGTAAAAATGTTAAAAATTCAGAGACCAAAAATATCTGGAAGTAGGAACCAGAGGTGTGGGATGACTACTGAAACTAACATTTAACCTGAGGGCATTTGCTCAAGTTGATATTGAGCTTTCTGGTCTCAAGGAGACCTCAATAGGAGTCACAAATGAAGGGATCTCTCCCAGGATGGTGAGCCTCATAGGAATACCTACTAGCATAAAGTTAAACTGGAAATAACCCAAATCTTCAACATTCATCTTTATCCTAAGGTAAGCAAAGAAAATCACCTATCAAGTTCAGATGGAAAATTGGCACTGACAGAAAAATATTTCCCCTTAAATTCTGTAATGATGTCAGACATCAAACCAAATTCACACTCAAAAGTTTCAAGTTGAGAATGCCCTTTCTGTAGTCCCAGGTTAAAGATTTTATCAGTAAATTAACAGAGGCAAATGCAAATCCTCTGCAGAAACTCACCTGCTGTCCAGGCCTCAAAGAAATGTCATGGATACAGTGTAATGATATACACTGAAATAATGAGCTTCTAGTGGAAAACACAGAACACATAAGCAAACAAAGCTCTATATGCAAGATTTTGATACCGGGATCATCAGAAACAATGTAAAACGAGTATGTTTATTATGTTTTGAGAAATAAAAATATGAAATTAAAAATATGTCAGAAAAAAGAGACTTTTTTAAATGATCAAGGAGATTTGAAAGCAAGAAAACTGAACTTCTAGATACAAAAAATATAATAAATAAAACCTAAATTAACAAGAATTAGATACAGCTGAAGAGGGAACTGAAAAGCTGAAAAATAGATTAAATGAAAATTTTCAGATTACAGAGAGGTGAGAATATAGAAAATACAAAGAAAAAGTTGAGAGACATGTAGGATAGTATAAGAAGGACTAACATTCATATAATCAGAGTGCAAGGGAGAGAAAATGTAAAGAATGGAGAAGATATTAATCCTCAGAATCAATAAATTCTGCAAATCCACATTCAAATAAATACAAAGGAATCCACACTAAGAAAGGTCACAGTGAAGCTGAAAAACACCAAAGACAAAGAGATTAACAGACAGGGAGAAAAACAACTATTATGACAAAGGAATGGCAGTTATACTGATAGCTGATCTCTGGATAGAAACAAGAGAATCCAGACACAGCAGAATAATATCTTCCATGTGCTGAAAGAGAATAAGCCAATCAACAGTTGCCTACTCCATGAAAATACTTCCAGCTAGAAGTGAAAATGAAGATATTTTTGGACAAACAAGAGCTGAGAGAGATTTTTACCTATGTACTATCACTAAAGAAATTAGAAGGATGCACTTCAGACAGAGGAAGTTGATTCCAAATGGAAGACCTGGGATGCAAGAAGGAATAATGAACAAGGAAGGTGATAAACCTTTTAAAAATGACTATGTAAAAGAAACAATCATCTCTTATGTGGTAAGGGTAGACTAAAGATAGGCTAAAATACACAATCATGACATATAAATTGAAAACAGTATCACCAGAGAAAGTGGAAGGTCTTGTATTAATTGAAGGATAGAAGATATATTATATTTGAATAATCAGTTAAGTGTGCATGTAAAAAATGCCTAGAATAAACAGTGGCAAAGAAAATAGTCACATATCCAAGTTTGCACAACTGCCAAACTAATTGAAGGAAAAAAAATAGAATGAGAAAAATAATCTTTAGAAAAGAGCAAGAAATGAAAGCAATAAACAAATAGAAAAGGAAAGGAAAATAGACAAAACTAAGGTGATAGAAATAAATAGAAATATATCGATTAATTTTAAAAACTGCAAATCAAATTTTCAGTTATAAGACAAGGGTGGTCAGACTGTATATCAGTACTGTTTAGAAGAGATAACTAAAGCATAAGGAATCAAATAGTTACAAGTCAATAGATGGGAAAGATGAAGCAGAAATATACTAACCAAAATAAAATCAATGTAGCTATATTAATATGAGATTAATCTATCTTTAAGACAAAATACATTTCTAGAGATTAAAATATTCACTAGAGTATGGTGGAAGATTTAGTTGACACACCCCTATTTATAACTGATAGATCCAACAGACAAAAAAAAATCAAGCTATAGATTTAGAAACAATACGTTGATCTAATAAGTTATATAGAATATTCTAGAATTAATACTATTAGCAAACTTATGACATATTGATTAAGAAAAACGACAAATGAACCATTATAAAATTGAGAATGAAAAGGAAATTATATCAAACTATGTAAAATTTTAAAAATAATAATGAATATATTAAGACTTTTGCATCAATAAATTAGAAAAGTAAGCAAAGCAGACAATATACCACACCCCTCCAGCAAATAATTTACCAAATTTGAATCAAGGAGATAGAAAAACTGATCATTTCTATAATTAGTAAAGAATGGAAATAATTAAAAGTCTCCAAGAAAGAAAATTCTAACTCAAATGATTTCAAGAGGAAATTCTACCATTCTAGAAATAATTTCAATCTAAACAAACAATATATAAAAAGAAATGTATTCCCCAGTCATTTTATGAAGCTTTGATAACCTTGCTATCAAAATCCTGACAAAAGTGGCTGTGAGAAGGGAATAGTTATAAACTCATCTCTTTCACATTATAGACACAAAAACCCAAACAAAATATTAACAATCTTAATCCAGCAATGCTTAAAAAAAAATGATAAGACTGTTTTGTCCTAGTCAAACATGGTTTGTTTCACACTAGAAAATCTATTAATACAATTCACTACACTAATGATTTTAAATGATAATACAATTAAAAATTATATGATCAGTTCAATGGATGTAGAAAAAGCCATGTACAGTTTCTAGGAATCTAAGTCAAACATAAAATTTTCTTTAAGACGAAATTGTAAATCCCACTATTACCTGTTTAACTTAAACTAATACTTGTTTAACTTTTTAAACCTCCTTCCTACTTAAGAATGAGATATAAAGCATCTTAGATGAAAAACTTAGAGATGCAGTGGAACCATTAGGACTCAGAGGCTCTGCATACACCTGGTAGACCCAATCTCAGGTACTTTTGGTGACTGCTAAGAATCTTATGATTTCATTTGTTTGTAGAAGGGAGTTGAGAATTTAAGGAAATGAAAATATGCTTTTCTAGAATTAAAAATATTTTTCTCCCCATATTTATTTAGCTTGAAATAGTTATAAAATATATTTAAAAGCCAATTATTTTAAAATTAGCAAGACTGGTAAAATGTGCTGTGTTACTTTTATAAATAAATTCAAGAGGATCACACACTTCATCAACAGTGTCTTTACAAAATGGCAGGCAGGTCCGAGGAAACATTTTTCAGTACTGTGATGGTTAACATTAGGTATCAATTTGATTGGATTGAAGGATGCTTTGATGGCTGGTGAAGTATTGTTTCTAAGTGTGTCTGTGAGGGTGTTGCTGGAAGAGATTGACATTTGAGTTGGTGGACTGGGAGAGGAAGACCCATCCTCAGTGTGAGTGGGCACCATACCTTGGGTTGCCAGCCAGGCTAGAACAAAGCCTGCGGAAGAAGGTGGGATAACTTTGCTTGATGAATCTTCTGGCTTCCTTCTTTTTCCCATGCTAGATGCTTCCTCCCACTCCTCTGGCCCTTGGACATCAGACTCCAGGTTCTTCAGCCTTTGGACTTTTGGACTTACACCAATGATTTCCCAGGGTCTCTGGAGCCTTCCACCAGAGACTGAAGGCTGCACTGTCAGCCTCCCTGGTTTTGAGGCTCAGACTCCGACTGAGCTACTACCAGCTTCTCTCTTCCCCAGCTTGCAAATGGCCTATCATGGGACTTTGCCTTGTGATCATGTGAACCAATTCTCCCTAATAAACTCCCTTTCATGTATGCGTATATCCTATTAGTTCTGTCCTCCCGGAGAACCCTGACCAATGATACAAGTACCATTAAGGAAAGCATCTGATTTAAACAGACAGTATTCTACATTGGGAAATCCATGAAACAGACCAACAAAGGGGAGGAGAGTACCTATGAGTAGGCAGTTAGCTGTTTCGAGATTAAGAAAGATGCCCACAGTTTCATTTCAGTCAATTTTTTTTTTTTTGTACGCAAATGGGGAGTTTAAAGTAGAGCCAGGTTTTAAAATTTCCCTACAGAAAGCAAGTAATGCAAGTCAAACTACAACTGGAAATCACTTTCTCAAAAAGCAAAAACATAGGTATATGACAATGTGTTTCTCTCGAGTCTCAAATTTACATGCAGTGATTGAAAAGAGAGAAGATAATGCTAAGTGGATGGCATTATCATCAGTTCGTTTTGCGTTTGTACCTTTGTGGTAACTATGACTGGTCCATTAAGTATTTCTGAAGCAGACTAGCAGTTTGCCTGGAAGAAGGTCGGGGATGAAAGTGATGATGTCCTCTTTTAAAGAAAGATAGAGGCCGGGTGCGGTGGTTCAAGCCTGTAATCCCAGCACTTTGGGAGCCCGAGACGGGCGGATCACGAGGTCAGGATATCGAGACCATCCTGGCTAACCTGGTGAAACCCCGTGTCCACTAAAACATACAAAAAACTAGCCGGGCGTGGTGGTGGGCGCCTGTAGTCCCAGTTACTCGGGAGGCTGAGGCAGGAGAATGGCCTGAACCTGGGAGGCGGAGCTTGCAGTGAGCCGAGATCCGGCCACCGCACTCCACCCTGGGCGATGGAGCGAGACTCCGTGTCAAGAAAAGAAAGAAAGAAAGAGAGAGAGAGAGAGAGAGAGAGAGAGAGAGAGAGAGAGAGAGACTTTTCTTGAAAAAAACCCTTTTCCTTTAAATCATAAAGATTCCTGTCCTGGATGTCCAATTAATCTATCAAGTACAGGATCTTTCGGATTCGTCAGTTGGAGAGAAACTTGAGTTGCCTAAGTCTGGATTTTTATTCTTTATTTCTTTATTTTAAGAGACAAAGTCTCTCCTGTATTCTAGGCTAGAGTGCAGTGGCACCATCATAGCTCACAGCGGCCTTGAATTCCTGGGCTCAAGGGACTCTCCCACCTCACCCTCCTGAGTAGCTGGGACTACAGGCACGTGCCATGCACCCAGCGGTTTCTAGATTTTGATGAACTACTTCTTAAACTGCAATCATAAAAGTAACTAATAAAAAACTTCTTAGGGAGAATTTAGTCTTAAAAGGAAGAATAACTTTTACCCTTTAAGATAAACTGTACTCTTCATGAATAAAATGAATTTTATATCATTGGAAAAAGGGATTATGTAAAATAATGCTCAGCTTTCAAGAAATACTGAGCTGGGAAGCTGAGTGAGGTCACCAGATGGCCAGATGAGGATAGGCAGGAAAGAGGTACAGGGGTGTGAATTTGAAGTGACCCCAATGAACCCAGCCAGTGTTTTTCTCCATCCACACACAGTTGAGGAATAGGAGGACAGCAGAATGTAAAAGGGTTCAGGCTTTGTCATGCTGGTAAATCAAAATGAAAGACGAGAACGTTGAAGATATGTGCAAGGGGGTTATTCTAATGGTTGCCTATGATATTTTAGCTGAATAGAGAAGGAATTAAGGACATGGGGACAAGTGAGGTCTTGAGGAAAGAGGGAGAGAGGATGAGAAAATTGATGAACTTTAGAGCTGATGGGACTGAGAATTGGAAGAGGGATCTTAGAATTTGTATGAAATTTGAGGTGTTGGTCATAGAGCCAGATGCTGAAAGTCAAAGTTGTGTATTGGTTATTGGTTCTGAGAAGGTCTAGGTCTGATGACCATGGGAATAAGTGGCTGAGGTAGGTGGAGGACAAGACACTTTGAAGAGAGGGGGTCAAGAAACTGAGAGGCCAAGAAATTGGATTAATTTCTTACAAGGATATAAAAATCACTAACAATTTTAACAGGAGTAATTTTGCAGAGTGAGCCAGGAGCTAAAATCTTCAAGTAGAGCGAATGTCCTGGGGCTTGGTAGATAACTGCAACAAGATGTTACAGCTTGAAGACTTGAAACTCAACAGTGTTTATTGTTAAGGAAGAAGGGAGGAAGAATGATCCGGAAGGAGGAATGAGGGACAAGGAAAACTCATACCTCACCTCTGAGCCCTATGAGGGGAGGATTATGGGAGAAAAATGGTTACTACTTGAAAGGGCATCAGAGGAAACAGTTTTCTTAGTGGGAGCCAAGGACAAGATGCAAAGGAAACATTCAGAAAAGAGGTCAGGGTGTGGGGATTTTTGCCAATGACTGTGATTTCCAGAAGGCACAGCAGGTTTCCCACAACCTTATGGGAATTACTGTGCAGGAGAGGAAGGGAGCCCAGGGTTTCATATGGTGGCTGACGTTCTCAGGGGTAACAGTCATAATGACATTAGTCCTGAGTGCTTCTAGGCAGAAAATGGTAAGAATTCTTTGAATAATGTTAGGCAGATCAGACAGTGGTCTTGCCAGAAGTCGGCAAAAATTCTGAGGATTTCTTTGGCCCCTGATAATGCAGTATCATGCTAGAAATCTCTGCATCTGTATTATGCACAGCTGAATTGTTACCTACTTGTGTGTGCCTTGATTTTCCAGAAAGACTGTGAGGTATCCTATCGCTGTATCATTGTGTTTTTTGCATTGTACTTTCTTGCTCTATGTGACTGTCATACTTGTTATGGGTTGAACTGTCTCCACTCCCCAAATTCATATGCCTTAATCCTCAGTACCTCACAATGTGACCTTATTTGAAGATAGGGTTTTCACCTTACTTGGAGAGAGGATAATCAAGTTAAAGTGAGGTCATGTGGGTGGGCCCTAATCCAACATAACTGGTATCCTTACTTTAAGAAAAGAAACTATGGACACAAAGAGACACATACAGGGAGAATGCTGCGTGGACATCAAGTTGGCCACCTACAAGCCAAGCAGAGAGGCCTGAAACAGATCCTTCTCTCACAGCCTCTGAGGAAACCAACACTGTCAACAGCTTGATTTGGGATGTCCAGCCTCTGGAACAATGAGACAATAAATTCCTGTTGTTTAAGCCATCCAGTTTGTGGTACAGTGTTACAGCAGGCCTAGGAGGTTATTAATATTACATATGATTCTATATGAGAGAAACAATAATTCTTCTTGAGAGGAGGAACTAAATTTTATCTGCATTTCCACGGCCTCACAGCACCATGCACACCTTACTCTCACTCAGATTTAACTGCTATTTATCTCTTGTGTGGGTATATTTTTTTATTTGAGTTTTACTTGTTAATTGTAAAGCCATTAAAGAAGGAACCAGTGGCAACATTTAAGGAGTTAGTTTGCAGTGTTAAATGATCAGAGGAATCTTGAAAGTTATTTTCAGGAATTGGATTATGGCTATGCCACTGCCTTTAAAAGCTGGACCCAGTACCATAGACCAAAGTTCAACTACCTGCCTTTAGCATTATGCTGACATCAAAACATCCTACTTGCTATTTCTCTCTCATTTGCTCAACTGTTTAGGTTTGAGCCCAATTTACACCAACATAGATCTTTCCTTTGGATCCAATCCACGGGACTTGTATTGACCCCATAGCTGACTGCCTGCTTCTTCATACCCAATAAATTGGAGGCATTTTTTAAAAACCTACTTCTGCTGAAAGGTGGTCGAGGGATACCTTGGTCGAGTACACCTTTGATGTATTACTAATTATATTCTTATAATTTATTGAAAGGAAGGAGAATAACTTGGGGAGCTTTGGCAACCTGGATGAATAGAATTGATGATGGAGGGAAAACCTTATTATAAATAGCCTTGGAAGTGGAATATATTTGAATGGGATTAAAGATATTTATCAGAGGCAAGGACAACAGTTCACAGAGTGATTTGCTTGGCTATACAGCTACTGAATCTGATGAGATCCTTAGCTCACTTGGGTAAATCTCAAAAGTCATAGTTTCAGTGTCCACAAGCAGTAAGATTATCATTAAAAACCAACTTCAGCAAAAAAACAGAAACTAGAATGTCAGCAGAAATGCAAAGTTCTAAATTAAATTTGAGAAATTATTATGCAAGATTTGGGACTGTCTGAAGTGTACTTTCAGATGTTCTCTCTCTCTCTCTCTTTCTTTATACATATATATTGTACATAAAACTTTCATTAGAGGGGGAGAAACCTAAACAATTTAACAACCTTTTTAAGGCTTTATGCATCACTGGCCTTTTATCATATGTGCTATATGTATATAAGGTTACTTATGTAACTTTAAAACATATCAAAACAATAAAAGTGAATAGGGTACAGAATGTGAGAGAACTAATTGCTCCACTTCTCTATTGTTGTATAGCAAATCATCCCAAAACTAAGTGACTATAAACAGGCAATATTAACTCTTATGGATCTGGGGTTGATTGGGCTCAGCTGGGTGGTTTTCACCTGTGGTCTGTCATGCAGCTGCAGTCAGACAATGGCTAAGTCTGGAGTCCATTCAAAAGATTTCTCTCTCACATGTCTGACAATTAACATCAACTGGAATCTTAGCTGGGGCTTTCTGTAGAACACCTGTAAATGGCCTCTGCTTCCTCATCACATATCACCTGGGTTCTGAGAACAAACATCTCAAAAGAAACCAGATTGAAGCTCTGTCTTCTTGTATGACCATGCCTGGGAAGTTGCATCACTTCCTTTGCAGTCACATGCCTGCCCAAATTCAAAGGGAACATAATGCCACCTCTCACAATGTAGTGGCTACATTCCTCCTTTGAAAGACCTTCTTATGGCCAGGATGAAAGACCTTCTTGTGGTCATCTTGGAAGACAGAATCTGCTACAGCCCTCTCTCTGGCCAAGATAATTCACTTCCTCCACATATAAAGCATATTCATTCCCTTCCCTCAAGCTCCCAAGACTCAAACCATTATGGCACCAGGTGTAGGAATCATCATCTAAATCACATCTGCATGCTAATTAGGATCCTTGGGTGTGCCTCTTTGTGTAGGGCCCCTTAAGTACCATTCCTTCCTGTCTGAAAACCTGTGAACTAGAGAGTCAAGCTGTCTTCCCTCCTCCCTCCTAGTTCACCCAACATACAATAATGAGGCAAACTAAGATCACCTCCTTGTTTACTCTCGTTCAAAAAAGTGAAGAACTGGAGGCAAACAGCAAATCACTGCCACATAGCAATTCTGAAATCCTGCTGAGCACATATTGCCAGTTCCATGAGTCAGGCTCAGTCCTACTGTCTTGTTCTTCACTGTGACTCTTGTCTCTTAGTTCTGCTTTCTAAGTCATACTTTCTTTCCCGAAAGAAAACTGAATTTGTAATTGAGTAGCTTTCTCATCCTGCTTTCTGTCCATAAAAGATTTGGGCCCAAATCTTTTCATTTTGTAAAGTCTCTGTCCCTTTTAATGCAAGTTGGTGATGCTTCTGGCAACAGAATTTCCCCCAAAACTTTGTATTTCGTGTATACATTTATGATCCACTCTATTAGAAAGGGTCATATCTACAAATCTCTTGGAGATAAATCCTTCTCCATCTAGAGATCCTGGTGAGACTCCTGTAGGACAATGTCCTTAATATGCTGGAGGGGAGAGGGGTTTTTCTGTTCAAAAAGCACAGCCTTAGATCTTCCTTAAGATCATAACAAAGCATGCTACAGTCACACCTATGGCTTCATCTTTAGACGGCATTTTCCTGACACTTTTATCACTTTCACCCTGGATTTGATCTGTGTGTGTGTGTATGTGTGTGTGTGTGTCACCACCCAAATCTCATGTTGAATTGTAATCCCTGTAATCCCCACGTGTTGAAGGATGCGCAGGGTGGGAGGTGGTTGGATCATGGGGTGGTTTCTCATGGCTTAACACCATCCCCCTAGTGATGACTCGTGAGTGAGTTCTTGCCAGATCTGGTTGTTTGAAAGTGTTTCAGCACTTTCCCCTTCATTCCCTCTCTCTCCTGCCACCATGTAAGACATGCATCCTTTCCCCTTCCACCATGATTGTAAGTTTCCTGAGGACCCTCCAGTCATGTGGAACTGTGATTCAATTAAACCTCTTTTCCTTACAAATTACCTAGTCTCAGGTAGTTCCTTTTTTTTTTTAATTTAGTGAAGTTTTCTGATAGCAGCATTTGATTGGTTTTTTTCATTGATGTTTAAGTTTCGGGGTACAGGTGGAGGATGTGTAAGTTTGTTACGTAGGTAAATGTGTGCTATGGTGGTTTTCTGCACAGATCAACCCATCACCTAAGTATTAAGCCCAGCATCCATTAGCTATTCTTCCTGATGTTCTCCCTCCCCAACCCCCGCAACAGGCCCCAGTGTGTGTTGCTCCCCCCAATGTGTCCATGTGTTCTCATTGTTCAATTCCAACGTAAAAATGAGAACATGCAGTGTTTGGTTTTCTGTTCCTGTGTTAGTTTGCTGAGGATAATGGCTTCCAACTCCATCTATGTCCCTGAAAAGGACATGATCTCATTATTTTTTATGGCTGCATAATATTTCATGGTGTATAGGTACCACATTTTCTTTATCAACTCTGTCATGGATGGGCATTTGGGCTTATTTTATGTCTTTCATATTGTGAATACTGCTACAATGAACATACACATACACGTACCTTGTAGATTCTGGATATTAGACCTTTGTCAGATGGGTAGAATGCAGAAATTTTTCCCCATTCTGTAGGTTGTCTGTTCACTCTGATGATAGTTTCTTTTGCTGTGCGGAAGCTCTTTAGTTTAATTAGATCCCATTTATCAATATTTTATTTTGTTGCAATTGCTTTTGGTGTTTTCCTCATGAAATCTTTGCCTGTGCCTGTGTCCTGAATGATATTGCCTAGATTTTATTTAGTATTTTTATTGTTTTGGGTTTTACATTTAAGTCTTTAATCCATCTTGAGTTAGTTTTTGTATAAGGTGTAAGGAAGGGGTCCAGTTTTGATTTTCTCCCATTTCTTCCAGCACCATTTATTAAATAGGGAATCCATTCCCTATTGCTTGTTTTTGTCAGGTTTGTCAAAGATCACATGGTTGTAGGTATGTAGACTTATTTCTGAGTTCTCTGTTCTGTTTCATCGGTCTGTGTGTCTGTTTTTGCACCAGTACCATGCTGTTTGGTTATTATAGCCTTGTAGTATAGTTTGAAGTTAGGTAGCATGATGCCTTCAGCTTTGTGCTTTTTGCTTAGGATTGTTTTTGCTATTCAGGCTCTTTTTTGATTCCATATGAATTTTATAATAGTTTTTTCTCATTCTGCAAAGAATGTCATTGGTATAGAATAGCACTGAATCCATAAATTACTTTGGGCAGTATGGCCATTTTCACAATATTGAATCTGCCTATCCATGAGCATGGAATATTTTTTCATTTGTTTGTGTCCTCTCTGATTTTCTTGAGCAGTGGTTTATAGTTTTCTTTGAATAGATCCTTCACTTCTTTTGTTAACTGTATTCCTAGGTATTTTATGCTCTTTGTAGCAGTTGTGAATGGGAGTTCATTCATGATTTGGCTCTCTGCATGCCTATTGTTTGTGTGTAGGAATACTAACAATTTTTGCACATTTATTTTGTATTCTGAGACTTTGCTGAAGTTGCTTATCAGCTTAAGCTTTTGGGCTGAGATGATGGGGTTCTAGATACAGGACCATATCATCTGAAAACAGAGACAATTTGATTTTCTCTCTTCCTATTTGAATACCCTTTATTTCTATCTCTCTTGTCTGATTGTACTGGCCAGAGGTTCCAATACCATGTTGAACAGGAGTGGTGAGAGAGGACATCCTTGTCTTATGTGGATTTTCAAGGGAAATCCTTCCAGCTTTTGCCATTCAGTGTGATATTGGCTATGAGTTTGTCATATATGGCTCTTATTAATTTGAAATATGTTCCTTCAATATTTAGTTTATTGAGAATTTAGCATGAAGTGATGTTGAATTTTATCAAAGCCTTTTTCTGCATGTATTGCGATAATCATGTGTTTTTTGTCTTTAGTTCTGTTTATTTGATGAATTACATTTATTGATTCATGTATGTTGAACCAACCTTGAATCCCAGGTATGAAGCCAACTTGATCATGGTGGATAACTTTTTTAATGTGCTGGTGGATTCGGTTTGCCAGTATTTTATTGAGGATTTTTTGCATTGATGTTCATCAGGGATACTGGATGAAGTTTTTTATTGTATCTCTGCCAGGTTTTGGTATCAGCATGATGCTGGCCTCAAAAAACGAGTTGGGGAGAAGTCTCTCCTTTACAATTGTTTGAAATAGTTTCAGTAGAAATGGTACCAGCCTCTTTTTGACCTTGGGTAGAATTCAGCTGTAAATCCATCAGATCCTGGGCTTTTGTTTTGTTTTGTTTTTTGGATAGGTGTATTAGTTCGTTCTCATGCTACTATGAAGAAATACCTGAGACTGGGTAATTTATAAAGGAAAGAGGTTTAATTGACTCACTGTTGTGCATGGCTAGGGAGGCCTCAGAGAACTTATAACTGTGGCAAAAGGCAACTCTTCACAGGGTGGCGGGGGAGAGAATGAGAGCTGAGTGAAAGGGGAAGCCCCTTATAAAGCTATAAGATCTCATGAGAACTTACTTACTATCACAAGAATAGCATGGACTAAACCACCTCAAGGATTCAATTACCTCTCACTGGGGATTATGGGAACTACAATTCAAGATGAGATTTGGGTGGGGACACACACAGAACCATATCATTCTGCCCCTAGCCCCTCCCAAATCTCATGTCCTCACATTGCAAAACACAATCATGCCCTTCCAAGAGTCCCTTAAAGTCTTAACTCATTGCAGCATTAACTCAAAAGTCCAAGTCCAAAGTCACATCTGTGACAAGGCAAGTCCCTTCTGCCCATGAGCGCATAAAATCAAAAGCAAGTTAGTTACTTCCTAAATAAAATGGGGGTGCAGGCATTGAGTAAATATACCTGTTCCAAGTGAGAGAAATTGGCCAAAACTTGCATGTGGCCTGCTACATGCCACATGCAAGTCCAAAATCCAATAGAGCAGTCATTAAACCTTAAAGTTCCAAAATGACCTCCTTTGACTCCATGTCTCATATCTAGCTCATGTTGATGCAAGAGGTGGGCTTCCATGGCCTTAGGCAATCTACCCCTGTGGCTTTGCAGCCCCCCTCCTGGCTGCTTTCACAGGCTGGTGTTGAGTGTCTGTGGCTTTTCCAGGTGCATGGTGCGAGCTGTTGGTGGATCTACCATTCTGGGGTCTGGAGAACTGTGACCTTCTTCTCATAGCTCCATTAGGTAGTGCCCCAGTGTGGACTCTGTGTAGGGGCTCCAACCCCACATATCCCTTTCACACTGCCCTCAAAGAGGTTCTCCATGAGGGCTACACCCCTACAGCAAACTTGCACCTGGACATCTAGGAGCTTCCATACATCTTTTGAAATCTAAGCAGAGGTTCCCAAACCTCAATTCTTGACTTCTGTGCACCTTCAGGCCCAACACCACATGGGAGCTACCAAGGCTTGGGGCATTCATACTCTGAAACAACAGCCTGAGCTGTATGTTGGCCACTTTTAGCCATGGCTGGAGTGGCTGCAATGCAGGGCACCAAGTCCTGAGACTGCACACAGCAGGTGTGGCCCTGGACATGGTCCAAGAAACCATTTTTCCCTCTTAGGCCTTCAGGCCTGTGATGAGAGGGGCTGCCATGAAGGTATCTGACGTGCCATGGAGACATTTTCACCATTGTCTTGGTGATTAACATTTGGCTCCTTGTTTCTTATGCAAATGTCTGCAGCCAGCTTGAATTTCTCCCCAGAAAGTGGAGTTTTCTTTTCTGTTGTATCATCAGGCTGCAAAGTTTCAAAATTTTTATGCTCTGCTTCTTCTTGGACACTTTACTGCTTAGAAATGTCTTCTGCCATATACCCTAAATCATTTCTCTCAAGATTAAAGTTCCACAGATCTCTGGGGCAGGGGTAAAATGCCACCAGTCTCTTTGCATAGCAAGAGTAACCTTTACTTCAGTTCCCAACAAGTTCCACACCTCCATTTGAGACCACCACAGCCTGGACTCACTGTCCATATCACTATCAACATTTTGGTCAAAGCCATTCAACAAGTCTCTAGGAAATTCCAAACTTCCCCACATCTTCCTGTCTTCTGAGCCCTCCAAGTCTTTAGGGAGTTCCAAACAGTCCTACATGTTTCTGTCTTCTTCTGAGCCCTCCACACTGTTCCAACCTCTGCCTGTTACACAGTTCCAAAGTTGCTGCCACATTTTGGGGTATCTTTATAGCAGCACCCCACTGTCTGCAGTACCAATTTGCTGTATTCATTGTTCTCATGCTTCTATGAGGAAATACTGGAGACTGGGCAATTTATAAAGAAAAGATGTTTAATTAACTCACAGTTTCACATGGCTGGGGAGATCTCAGGAAACTTATAATCATGGCAGAAGGCACCTCTTCACAGGGTAGCAAGAGAGAGAATGAGAGCCGAGTGAAGGGGAAAGCCCCTTATAAACCATCAGATCTTGTGAGAACTTACTATCACAAGAATAGCATGGGGGAAACCGCTCCCATGATTCAATTACCTCCCACTGAGTCCCTCCCACTACATGTGGGGATTATGGGAACTGTAAGTCAAGATGAGATTTGGGTGGGGACACAGCCCAACCATATCAGTAGGCTATTTATTACTGCCTCAGTTTCAGAACTCATTATTGGTCTATTTAGGGACTCAATTTCTTCCTGGTTTACTCTTGGGAGGATGTATGCATCTAGGAATTTATCCATTTCTTCTAGATTTTCTAGTTTATGTGCATAGAAGTGTTTATAATATTCTCAGATGGTTGTTTGTATTTCTGTGGGATCAGTGGTTATATCCCCCTTATCATTTCTGATCATACCTACTTGATTCTTCTCTCTTTTCTTTTTTATTAGTCTAGCTAGAAGTCTATCTATTTTATTAATTTTTTCAAAAAAACAGCTCCTGGATTTAATGAGTTTTTGAAGGATGTTTTGTGTCTCTATCTCCTTCAGTTCTACTCTGATCTTGGTTATTTCATATCTTCTCATAGCTTTGGGGTTTGTTTGCTCTTGCTTCTCTAGTTCTTTTAGTTGTGATGTTAGGTTGTCAATTTGAGATCTTTCTATCTTTTTCATATGGACATTTAGTGCTATAAATGTTCTTTTTTTTTTTTTTTTTTTTTTTGAGACAGAGCTTTGCTCTTGTTGCCCAGGTTGGAGTGTAGTGGCACCATCTCGGCTCACTGCAACTTCCACCTTCCGGTTTCAAGTGATTCTCCTGCCTCAGCTTCCTGAGTAGCTGGGATTACAGGTGCCTGCCACCATGCCTGGCTAATTTTTGTATTTTTTTAGTAGAGACAGGGTTTCACCATGTTGGTCAGGCTGATCTCCAACTCCTGACCTCATGATCTGCCCACCTTGGCCTCCCAAAGTGCTGGAATTACAGGCATGAGCCACTGCACCTGGCCAAATGTCTCTCTTAAAACTGCTTTAGCTGTGTTCCAGGGATTCTGGTATGTTGTCTCTTTATTTTCATGATTTTCAAAGAACTTCTTGATTTCTGCCTTAATTTCATTATTTACCCAAGAGTCATTCAAGAGCAGGTTGCTCAATTTCCATGTAGTTGTGTGGTTTTGAGTAAGTTTCTCAATCTTGAGTTCTAATTTGATTGCACTGTGATCTGAGAGACTGTTTGTTATTCTTTCAGTTCTTTTGCATTTGCTGAGGAGTGTTTTACTTCCAATTATGTTATCAATTTTAGAGTAAGTGCCATTTAGTGATGAGAAGAATGTATATTCTGCTGTTCAGGGGTGGAGAGTTCTGTAGATATCTATCAGGTCTACTTGATCCAGAGCTGCATATAGGTCCTGAATATCTTTGTTAATGTTCTGTCTCAATGATCCATCTAATATTGTCAGTGTGGTGTTAAAGTCCCCCACTATTATTGTGTGGGAGTCTAAGTCTCTTTGTAGGTCTGTAAGAACTTGCTTTATGAATCTGGGTTCTCCTGTGTTGGGTATGCGTGTATATGTAGGATAGTTAGCTCCTCTGGGTGAATTGAACCCTTTACCATTATGTAATGCCCTTCTTTGTCTTTTATCTTTGTTGATTTAAGGTCTGTGTTGTCAGAAACTAAGATTCCAACCCCTGCTTTTTTCTGTTTTTTATTGGCTTGGTACATTTTCCTCCATCCCTTTATTTTGAAGCCATGTGTGTCTTTGCACATGAGATGTGTCTCTTGAAGACAGCACACCAGTGGAACTTGACTCTTTATCCACTTGCCAGTCTGTGTCTTTTAATTGGGACATTTAGCCCATTTACATTTAAGATTAATATTGTTATGTGTGAATTTGATCCTGTCATCATGATTTAGCTTGTTATTTTGCAGACTTGTTTATGTACTTGCTTCAAGGTGTCACTGGTATGTGTACTTCAGTGTTATTTTTTAGTGGCTGGTAACGGGTTTTTGGGGTTTTTTTTTTCTTCCATATTTGGTGCTTCCTTCAGGAGCTCTTGCAAGGCAGGCCTGGTTGTAAAGAATTCCTTCAGCATTTGCTTGTCTGAAAAGGATCTTATTTCTCCTTTGCTTATGAAGCGTAGTTTGGCAGGATATTAAATTCTTGGTTGGAAATTCTTTTCTTTAAGAATGTTGAATATTGGCTGCCAATGTCTTCCGGCTTGTAGGGTTTCCAATGAGAGGTCTGCTGTTTGTCTGATGGGCTTCCCTTTGTAGATGACCTGGCTCTTCTCTCTGGCCTTAATAGTTTTTCTTTCATTTCAACCTTGGAGAATCTGATGATTATATATCTTGGCGTTGATCTTCTCATGGAGTTATCTGCATTTCCTGAATTTGAATGTTTTCTTGTCTCACTAGGTTGGGAAAGTTCTCCTGGATGATATCTTGAAGTATGTTTTCCAACAGGTTCCATTCTCCTCATCTCTTTCAGGTACCCTGATCAGTCGTAGGTTTGGTTTATTCATAAAATCTCATATTTCTCAGAGGTTTTTTTCATTCCTTTTCATTTTTTTCATTTATTCTTGTCTTCCTGTATTATTTCAAAAATATAGCCTTCAAGCTCTGAGACTTGTTCCTCTGTTTGGTCTTTTGGCTATTGATACTTGTAAGTGCATTGTAAAGTTCTCATGTTCTGTTTTTCAGATCCATCAGGTCATTTATGTTCCTCTATAAAATGGCTATTCTGGTTATCAGCTCCTGTAATATTTAACTTCTGTAATATTTTATCATGATTCTTAGCTTACTTGCATTGGGCTAGAGCATACTCCTTTAGCTCAGTGAATTTTGTTATTACCCACCTTCTGAAGCTACTTCTGTCAATTTATCCATCTCAGCCTTAGCCCAGTTCTCTGCCTTTGCTGGAGAGATGTTGCGATCATTTGGAGGAGAAGAGGGTCTCTGGCTTTTTGAGTTTTCAGCCATTTTTTCATTGATTCTTTCTCGTCTCTGTGGGCTTATCTACCTTGGATCTTTGAGGTTGCTGACCTTTGAATGGGATTTTTGCGAGGTCTTTTTTGATGTTGTTGTTGTTGTTTTCTGTTTGTTTATTTTTCTTTTAACAGTCAGGCCTCCCTTCCCCAGAGATGCTACAGTTTGCTGGGGATTTACTCCAGACCCTAGTCACTTCAGATCCTCCCACACCTGGAGGTATCACCAGTGAAGGCTACAAAACAGCCTGCTCCTTCCTCTGGGAGCTCCAACCCAAATGCTCCTATAGGAAGTGTCTGGAGACTTCTTTTGGGTGGTCTCACCCAGTCAGGAGGAACAGGATCAGGGACTCGCTTAAAGAAGCAATCTGACTGCCCCTTGGCAGAGTGGCTGTGCCGCACTGGGGGAAACCCCCCTCATCCAGACCGCCTAGACTTTTTGGAGCCAGCAGGCTGAACTGCAGATACAGTGGCTGCCCCTCCCACAATGGCTCCATCCCAGGGAGAGATCAGAATTCTGTCCATAAAACCCTGGCTGGAGTTGCTGAAATTGCCATAGGGAGGCCCTGCCAGATGAGGAAGGATAGATCAGGGTCCCATGTAAAGAAGCAGTCTGACCATGATCTGCCATAGCAACTATGCTGCGCTGTGGGGAATTTCCCCCAGTCCAGACCACCCTGACTCCCACGAGCTGGCAGGCCAAAATGGCAGACTCCAGCCACAGAGATGGTGGCTGCCCCTCCCTCCAGGAACTTAGTCATCTCAGGCAGTCTCCAGTCAGCTGCCGCTGGCTGGCTGGAATTCCAAGTCAGTAGATGTTATCTTGTGAGCTGCCATGAGTGCAGCCTGCAGAACACCACTTGGCTCCCTGGCTTCAGTCCCCTTCCTACGGGAATGCACAGACGATCTCCTGTCTCACCGGAATTCCTGGGGCCAGAGTACACAAAAAACTCCTGGGTCTCTAGGCATGCCTGAGTGGCTGCCAAGAGTCCACAAAGCTCTGTGCTTTGGACCCAAGGCGCTGGTGGTGTGGGCTTACGAGGGGATCTCCTGATCCATGGTTTGCAGAGATCCATGGGAAAAGCGTGGTTTCTTGGGTGGGGTCCCACAATCACTCACAGCCTCCCCCCCTGTTTCCACACTACTCAGGGGTGGGCCATCACCCCACCCTGCCTTTGCTCGCTCTCTATGGGTGGTGCAACTGCCCAGTCAGTCCCCACCAATTAGAACTCTTAAAAGACATTTCTTAATGTTAGAATCATTTGCCTTCTATAAAGGCCATGAGAAAGGGTATTATTTCAAACCCACCAAATTTTTGCCCCTTTAAATTTAATAATTCTTTCTTTGGCTTATCTCTTTCCTTTCACATTTAATCACAGGCCACAAGAAAAAGTCAGATGGCAATTTTAATATTTTGCCTGAATCTTCTTCCTCAAGTATCTGACATTTAATGCTGATTGTCTACTGGAACCTTAGAGGAAGCTGTTGGCCAGTACACCTACATGTGGTGTCTCCACGTGGCCTGGGCTTCCTCACAACATGACAGCTGGGTTCTAACAGCAAGTGTCCCCAGAGAGAGACCAGGTGCAAGATGCATCGCCTTTTAAAATCTGTCTTAGAAATCACCTGACATTTCTTCCCCTGTAGTCACAAGCCCACCCAGAATCAATGAGCAGGAACACAGAAGTTACTTCTTATTGAGAAAAGTGGCAATTCAACATTGTGAGAAAAGCATGCAGGATGGGTGATCTTGTTGCAGCCATCTTGAAAAATCCAGTCTGCCAAACTGCTAGTATCCACAAACCTGGCCATAATAATTCTTGAGCTGAAATTACCAAATCACTCTGAGAAGCTGGTGTTTATCTATAATCATATTGCAGTTTGTCAGTGGAATCCAAAATAAAATTCATATTTTTCCTGTTCTCAATCTATAATACCAAGGTCTAGACTGAAGAGGTTATGCCCAAATATCAAAATTAACAAAGAGATGTATGAAATGGAAGAAATTTATTTTTCTTATTGTGGTTTAAGGTTTGAAAGACACATCACAGTGGATAAATCCAGTGAAACCTTACCATGTAGTTAACTTGATAAGACAGGCGGGATAGAAGCTTCCTTAATACAATTGTATTCTCTATACCTTCCCCAAGTCACCCGTGATGAACTCAACCTGCATCAGAGAAAGCACTCCAATCTCTTGCATTTAAATACTGATGCAAGTCCTTGAAGTGGAAATGTGGATCACAATATCACAGTCAATATGTGTGCTTTAAGTGTTCATAATTTTCAAGTATGAAAATTTTATTTATTTGAAGCCTAGTCCAGAAGAACCAGTTATAAGAGAGAAAACCACTGTTACAGGTACCTGTTCTGTGAATTACCAGACACTCAGACACATCTACAGTCCCACAGAGCTCCATGGGCACCAGGCTGGGGGAGGCTTGAAGTCTCCAGTGTCTTCAGGTTCAATTCTTACTAAGCCGCTGGCATCATTACTGAAATAACTTCTCCCACTTCCAAGCAAGCAAAGCTTAGTCTTTCAAAAAGGTTTCATTCATTTTGAAGCCTCCCTGGGGCACATGTGCTGATGAAAACCCTTTGGAATCTTAACACTTGTAGCCTGAACCAAGAAAAGAGTCTAGTTGGGCAGAGAAGGGAATATTCAGCACTCTCCATTAATTCTCCCAAATAGTGAGACTACAACCATCATTCTTTTTCTAATTGAACTAGTTCTTTCATGTTCAATATCATTCCATTTCTATCAGTACCTCTTAAAAAAGAGAACTTGTTTGAACTAAGTTCCAATGTTAAAACTATCTTTATTAAATTCCACCAACATTTCTTCAATCTTGATTGTGCTCCAGGCACTTAAATCTGCATTCCACCCCCTAACCCCACCCAAGCTGCAGTGGGCACAAATGACAGATAGACCTTGCCCCGAGAGAATTTATAATCTAAAAAGGGAAGTAGGTGCAAGGAGGAACAGGGAAGATGTAAGACGCACACATGACCATTAAGAGAGCGTTGGACACAAAGTCAGAAGAACCCTGTTTTAGCCACTGTTTAGGTCTGCCATTAAGTAGTATATAACTTAAGGCAAGTCCCTACGTCCCTTGTACCCTCAGTTGCTTCATAATTAATAAATACTAATTATTAACACAGTTATAATACCTTCCTCATAGATTTTTTTGTTAAAAATACCTGAATTGACTCATGTAAAATGCTTAGCACAGTTCCTGATACACAAAATGTACTCAGTAATTGTTAATTTCATCATGGTGTAGTAGTAGTGGTGATGATAGGAGTACTTGAAAATACTTTGTAAACTGTGAAGTCGTATCAACATAAATATTTCCATTTTAAAAAGGCAGAATATGTAACATCTTATTGAAACCTATCATTCTCTGCTCACCTTCCAGCTCTCCCAAATACTACCTTGTCATTACTGACATTTCAGACTGGATGATTTGGATAGTCCTTTCTGGCAGCAGGCCATCCTGCACATTGTAGGATGTGTAGCAGCATCCATGGTCTCTGCCTACTAGATACAAGTAGCATCACGCTGTCAGTCATGACAATCCAAAATGTCTCCAGATATTGCCAAATGTCCCCTGGGGGAAAAGTCCCCTCACCTCCCAGTTTCCCCATTCCCATTTGGAAATCACTGAACTAAACTAAATAGTACGTGGACTGAACTTCATTATTATTATGGACTGAATGTTTGCATCCTTGCCCCACCCATGCCCCCCAAAATTTATATATTCAAATTCTAATCCCCCTAATGATGGTATTAGGGACCTTCTGGAAACAACTAGGTCATGAGGGTGGTGCCCTTATGAACAGCACAAATCCTCTTCATAAAGGCATCAGCCTCATGACCTAGTTATTTCCAGAAGGTCCCTCTCTCTCTCTTTGCTCTCCACCATGTGGGGATACAACCAGCTGTGTGCAAGCCAGGAAGCGTAAGTGAGCCCTCATCCAACACAGATCTGTTGGCACTTTGATCTTGGACTTCCAGCCTCCAGAACCATGAGAAATAAATGCCTGTTGTTTAAGCCATCCAGTCTATGATAATTTGTTATAGCAGCCTGAGCTAAGACAATTACTTTACAGAATCCAGTTTTGAATCAAAGAAATGTTTACCTAATGAAGTTAGAAAGTAATATGTCAATTGTGAAAGACTCTTTTTCTCCCTGGGTGAGTCCTCTGTCCCTTAAGCTCACCCTCACTGGAATACAACCATCTAAGGCCTTGTCTTAGGACTGGGATAGATGATCATTGAAACGTAAGAGCAGGAAATGTAATATTACGGTTGTGTTACACGAGTGTCCCTGAAATACAGAGCTACATGTTTATCAAGATGTATTCCCCTGTCACCATGGCCACCTCATGTTGCTTTGGACTGCAAAGAAAAGACAAGGAATGATTGAATGGGATTTTTTTCTGTTCATGTATTGTACCTGAGTTCTGTCTTAGTCTGCTTCCTAAATAGAATAATCAATGCCATTATCTCTTCCTCCCTCATCTAAATCACATCAGGACTCTACAGTAGATCGATAGTTACAACAAAGAAGGCCAGAGCTTTCATTCCAAGGGGACTCATTACTCTGCTGCCCAGTATCTGGGTATGGATTCCACATAAGGTTATCTACTCTTCCATAGGAGTTAACAACAGCTGTCAGTTATTAATCCTGTGCCGTGACCCTGCCTTCCATGGCTGTGTGTGTGCAGAGAACACATCCAGAACAAAATAAGCCTGCTTCCTTCTTTCCCTCTTCTTTTGGCTTCATTTTCCCCTTCATATTATTTAAAAATTGTCTTGTCTAGCAATCTAAAAGGTTTGGGACTTCATTGAGATTCTTAGCAAGTACAGGTTGCATTTAAGCAGACTCACATCTGCTGCAATATTACAAAGACTCATTAAAATAAATTTAGATCTTAAATTAGTCCTTTCAGTAACATTTATTGCCTAAGCTGCTGGGGTGATAAAGTATATAATTCAGTTAAGTTGAAGAGAAAGGTGATATTTGGATTATGTTTCCTGACCAGCCCCCAAAAGAAGGGTAAGATAAGAGAATAATTATAATCTCAGTTGCTAGTTTTCCCAGTGGCAATTATTTCCCCCTAATGATTCTTCTTAGCCAGGGAGCCCTCTTATTTGGCTGCCAGGAAGAACTAGCATATCTGCACTGTGAGCTGAACAATGCTGTGGTCAGATCAGAGGGCAAACCTCTCAGTGGACAGGCTGGTCACTACTGTCTCCAAATCTCTCACCACCCCAAGATTCTGCAATGGCCACTGCTCAGGCCAGAGCCCTCACAGAGGGATATGTTGTTAAAAAAGGCCTGTAGCCGGGCACATGCCTCACACCTGTAATCCCAGGACTTTGGGAGGCCGAGGAGGGTAGATCACGAGGCCAAGAGATCTAGACCATCCTGGCCAACATGGTGAAACCCCATCTCAACTAAAAATGCAAAAATCAACTGGGTGTGGGGGCGTGTGCCTGTAGTCCCAGCTATTCGGGAGGCTGAGGCAGGAGAATCACTTGAACCCAGGAGATGGAGGTTGCAGTGAGCTGAGATCGTGCCACTGGACTCCAGCCTGGCAGCAGAATGAGACTCCATCTCAAAAAAAAAAAAAAAAAAAAAAGTAAAAGAAAAAAAGAAAAGGCCTGTAAATCAGGGAGAACTAAAATTATGTTTACGTGTCCCCAGGTCTTCAAACCCTTCATATGGATTTTTTTAACCAATTGCCAATGTGATATTTTAGTAATTTAACTCTGCAACTGGAATTCAGTACTGCTGTGACCGGCTCTGTGTATTCCATTGCATGAAAGTGACTTTCCCATAGACTTCAAAGAACTAATCTTTGCTTTATCAAGTAAGATTCATTTTTTAGTTCAAGCAACCGTTACTGGGAGTTTGCAGAGTGCTCAAATTCTGGCCTATGTATATTTATTCCTCTTTGGGGGGATGGTTTTAAAGAAAAGTATAGCAAAGAACAGAAGTGCCATGATGTTTTTATAACTCCATACAACTATCCACTTAGTTTCTTTTTAATACTTACCAGCCAACTGTCCTTGACATGCTCTGAAATACCCTGGAAAAGGCGGTCAGAAAGCAGGTCTATTAGATCTAAGTTGGGCTTTGTCGCTGTTACTGTTGCCACTGGAGCCCAGGGCCTATCATGATAACCCCCTCTCTGGCACCTCGAGAACACATGGAGCAGGGAAGCTTGAGCCAGGTGCGGTTCCCAAATGTACAGTGATCAGAGCAGTTGGTAGATCTACCCTCACAAGCATGCCTTGGAAATGGGACCAGAAAGCTCTAGATCTCAGGAACTTTAAACTGTTTGAGTTCCTTGAATAGACAGACACCTTTGTCTCCGGGGCTCTGGCTGATAACTGGGCAAACTTGGCTAACTGGAATTCAGGCCATTCAGGAATGTGTTCGGTTGTGAGATTTCCTCTGAAAATGTTGCCTCTTATGAATTATTTATTTTTTTAAATTCCCCCCATTCCCTCTTACAGTATTGTTGAAATTAATTTTTTTCTGTTTTCCTTTTTTGTTTTAATTTTACTTTAAGTTCTGGGATACATGTGCAGAACTTGCAGGTTTGTTACATAGGTATACGTGTGCCATGGTGGTTTGTTGTACCTATCAACCCATCATCTAGGTTTTAAGCCCCACATGCATTAGCTATTTGTCCTGATACTCTCCCTCCCCTCATCCCCACATCCCCTAACAGGCTCTGGTGTGTGATGTTCCCCTCCCTGTGTCCATGTGTTCTTGTTTTTCAGCTCCCACTTATGAGTGAGAACATGTGGTGTTTGATTTTCTGTTCCTGTGTTAGTTTGCTGAGGATGAAGGGTTCCAGCTGCATCCATGTCCCTGCAAAGGACATGATCTCATTCCTTTTTATGGCTGCACAGTATTCCATGGTGTATATGTACCACATTTTCTTTATCCAGGCTATCATTGATGGGCATTTTGGTTGGTTCCATGTCTTTGCTGTTGTAAATAGTGATGTAATAAACATATGTGTGCATGTGTCTTTATAACAGAATGATTTATATTCCTTTGGATATATACCCAGTAATAGGATTGCTAGGTCAAGTGGTATTTCTGGTTCCAGATCCTTAAGAATAACCACACTGTCCTCCACACTAGTTGAACTAATTTACATTCCCACGAACAGTGTAAAAGTGTTCCTATTTCTCCACAGCCTCACCAGCGTATGTTGTTTCTTGAGTTTTTAATAATCACCATTCTGACTGGTGTGAAATGGTATCTCATGGTGGTTTTGATTTGCATTTCTGTAATGATAAGTGATGTTGAAGTTTTTTTCATGTTTTTTGGCCACATAAATGTCTTCTTTTGAGAAGCATCTGTTTATATCCTTTTCCCACTTTTTGATGGGGTTGTTGGCTTTTTTCTTGTAAATTTGTTTAAGTTCCTTCTAGACTCTGCATATTAGCCCTTTGTCAGATGAATAGATTGCAGAAATTTTCTACCATTCCGTAGGTTGCCTGTTCACTCTGATGATAGTCCCTTTTGCTGTGCAGAAGCTCTTTAATGTAATTAGATCCCATTTGTCAATTTTTGCTTTTGTTGCAATTTCTTTTGGTGTTTTAGTCATGAAGTCTTTGTCCATGCCTATGTCCTGAATGGTATTGTTTAGGTTTTCTCCTAGGGTTTTTATGGTTTGGGGTTTTACATTTAAGTCTTTAATCCATCTTGAGTTAGTTTTTGTATAAGGTACAAGGAAGGGGTCTAGTTTCAGTTTTCTGCATATGGCTAGCCAGTTTTTCCAGCACCATTTATTAAATAGGGCATCCTTTCCCCATTACTTGTTTTTGCCAGGTTGTTGAAGATGAGATGGTTGTAGATGTGTGGTGTAATTTCTGAGGTCTCTTTTCTGTTCCATTGGTCTATATGTCTGTTTTGGTACCAATACCATGCTGTTTTGGTTACTATAGCCTTATAGTATAGTTTGAAGTCAGGTAGCGTGATGCCTCCAGCTTTGTTCTTTTTGGTTAAGATTGTCTTGGCTATATTTAGTCTTTTTTGGTTCCATATGAAGTTTAAAGTAGTTTTTTCTAATTCTGTGAAGAATGTTAATGATAGTTCAATGAGAATAGCATTGAATCTATAAATTACTTTGGGCAGTATAGCCAGTATAAATTAAATGTTTTAAAGTTATATTTCTTAACAGTTCCTTCTAAACAGCATTGCACACATGTATTAACTTAATATATCATTATATTTCCCTTGAAAATGATTAACATTTGTTTATTTATTCCATTTATCCTTGGCCTTAATTATTCAACAGCAATTCTTGCTATACATTCTTAATGTTTCTCTCCATTCCTTTGGTGTTTCTACTCTACCTGTTTAAAGTTGGAAGATAGAACTTTGTGCTATAATGTTTTCCTTTGTGATTCAACTCAGCCTTCTTCCCATCCCCTGAGAAGCAAAGGAAGTAACAAGAGTAGACTTCCCATGTTTCTTCTTACCTATTTCTTGGAATGCCTCCATTAATAACACCTCTGGCTTCTCTCCACTAGCTGCCCCACCCAAGGGATCATAGCATGAACGTATTGCTACCCTCACTTTTAGTTCTTTGCAGATATAAAGTATTTTCATTAGACATTTTTCCACACATTTCTCTGAGGTCTTTCCTAATTAATCACCTGGCACCTGGCTTGGTATTAAAAGACGCTACCTGCCTTCCTGTGGTGAGAAAGTAGATTAATGGGGAAAGGCTTGCTTTTCTGGGTATTTATTTGATTCCTGTGTTAGTGTTTTATTTCAATAATGATTTATGTCCATTTCTAATTTCTCCTGTAGTTTTCTGCTTAGAACTTATTCTTCCTAAGCTGCGATTAGGGGAAATAGTTTGTGCTTATGCATATGTATAAATACGCACACTCACACACATTAAACCGAATGCACTGGGCAGCATTTTGGGATAAGAATATGGTCCCTGATGCTCTACTCTATCTTGCTTTAGGATAACAACCACTAAGGGAAGTGCTGGCAACTCCCTCATGACCCTTTTGGAAGTCTTAATTAGAGTTAACTTTAAAAATTAGACCTTGTCAATATTATTTGTTTAGAAAATGTCCAAAAAGCTGAAAGACTGAGAAGTATTTTAATTTCAGTAAAACCACTGGCCTAAACTGACCACAAAGACATCCTCCCTCCATAAACTATTTCCCAAACCCAAGATCTTACAGGTCTCTGGGGGTAGAGTTTGGTGTGAAGGGGTTCCTTTCTTTGTTCTTATTTTTTATAAATTTTTTTGGTTATAGGATTCCAGTGTTAGATAGTGACTGACCAATGCCTCTGTGCATTTTCACCAGACCACTCCAATTAGAGGCTGTTTAATAAATTGGGACTGTGTGCTGCCTGCAGCTTTTTACCTTTGCTCCCTGATTGTCTCCCACTAATCCCTTTGCTCTCTGGTATTAAAACCTTTAAACTTGGGGAATTCACCAATTCTGGTTCAATTTGTGGACCTTCTGAGCTTGCTTGAGACCTTTAGGAGGTTTCCTTGTGCTAATAACCATCTGTCACTGCCCATGTTTCACGGATGCAGCCGGTACTGCTAGAGACCAAGTCAGGGCCCTAAGCAAACTCTTGTACCTTTAAATCAAAGTGTGATCATTAAGTCACACCCCCTGCCACCAGCATCTTGTCGTATAAAACTGCAAAGTTACATTAGGTGTAGCACTTTAACCTTTGCCATATTGAAGAGGTAATGGTATCAGAATTTAGCTTCCATCCCTCAAGGACCCATAAACGCACTGTGTGGAGGCCAGGTGATAGATCACAGACTTGTAATATGTACAGTTCTCCTGGTTTCTGTACCTCTATTACTTTTAAAACAAGACAACTGGTAAATTACACCACATCATGGACAATCCACTTCTGCACCGCATCTCTTCAGGTTCCTCTGACAGTGTTTGGCATTCAAAGGAAGGATAGCTGCCACTATGCTCGTCTGACACTGCTCAGCACCGCCTGAGATATGGACCTTCTTCCCCAACATGGCCTGCGGGCTGGAGGTGTGTTCTGAGTTCTCAGAAAGTATTGAGTGCCATTCAACTGCTTCACCGCGTCAGAGTTTCCCTTTTCAAGGTTTACGAAAGGGAAAGAGAAAAAGAAACTCCTTTTTTTTTTTCTTTTTTTTAAATGGAGTCTCACTCTGTTGCCAGGCTGGAGTGCAGTGCCGCGGTCTCGGGTCACTGTAATCTCCACCTTCCGGGTTTCAAGCAATTCTCCTGCCTCAACCTCCTGAGTCGCTGGGAATTATGGGTGTGTGCCACCATACTCAGCTAATTTTTTTTTTTTTTTTTTTTTTTTTTTTGTATTTCTAGTAGAGACGGGGTTTCACCATGTTGGCCAGGATGGTCTCAGTCTCCTGACCTCGTGATCCACCGGCCTCAGCCTCCCTAAAGTGCTTTTGTATACAGTGTTTTTAGGAAAATTTAAATAATTCAAGTCATTTTAATTAGAGAGATTGGGACAAAGAGGGTTGGGAGAACACATTAACTGCAGAAAGAGCCTATGTTCAATTCTACTCTAAGTCATCATAGCCCCAGGGCAAATATCTCATGAGATTTCAGAAACATAAGCAAAAAAGTCTGTTATAAATGTCAAAATCTGTTATAAATATCAACACATACTATGCATTTCTCCCTCCCTCCCTTATTTTTCTTTCCTTTTCCTCCCTCCCTTCCTTCCTTCTTTCCTTCCTTCCTTCCTTCCTTCCTTCCTTCCTTCCTTTCTTCTTCCCTTCAGTTTCTCTTCCTTCTAATGCCCCCTGTCCTTAAAAATGTCTCCATTCAGGCACTATGCAATTTGTTAACGCCACTTCTCAAGGATAAATTTCTGGTCAGAGTGTTCTATTCCTGCTGTTTTCATTTTCCCACCTCCTATTCACTCTTGAATCCACAAGAATCTGGGTTCTATTCCCAACAATTTGCTAAAGCTTCTCCTGCTAAAATCACAAATGGTACTGCTCCTAATTAGGAAATCCAGTAGACAGTTTTGAGTTCTTATCTTATTGTTCTCCTCCACATTGTTTGAACTTCTGAATTATTTCCTCCATTGTAGAGCTCTCTATTTCTTCAGAGTTCAAAGCTTCACATTCTCCTTACAGCTCACTACCCACTCTCCTTCTGTTTCCTGTATGGCCTCTGCCTGTGTCAAACATGTGAAAGAATAGAGCTGTGCTAGTTCCATGGAAACACGAGGGAGTATATTCATGAATTCTGCAAGACATGTATACATACAAAGTTAAACAACAAGACGAATGTACTCAAGAGAACACATGACAGGAACTGTGGTTCAGAGGAAGAGCAGATGGAGAGTGTGGGTAAGAGTAGGTCTGAAAGCATCTCGATGATACGGGATGAGTGTGGCATTGAGGCTGCAAATGCCACTGCGGTGGGATCCCACCACTGACAGCCATAGGACCTTGGGCAAGTTACTTAGGCACAATGAATACTCTATGAGAATAGTAATACTTATGTCCTGGGACTGTTGAGAAAATTAAACAAAATCATTAAGCCATTATTTTCAGTAGTACCTAGTATGTGCTTCATGAATATATGCTCATTTTCATAAAGAAAGGGAGTCTTGAGAACACTTTTTCCCCTTTCTCCCCCATCCAAGCCTGAAGAGGCAGAAGAAGCTCCAGGAGTTGAATGGAAGAGCACAGAAGGGAAACAGCGAGCATCATTACTACTGCACTCTCATCCCCACTGTAATCTGCTAAGCCTCTGACAGCCTGAGCCAGGGGAGGGAAAGTGTTAGATGACCAGTAGGTTAAACAAGACCTTTGACCAATGTCAGAACGGTGCCTGGAAAAAGTATGGGACCTGGCTGAGATTTCATCTGGGTACAGAGAATAATTTAAAGAACTTGCTGGAAGGCAGTGGTATGATGAAGCCATGAAGTTCTTGTTTAATTTTACCTATATTAGGTCTGTCTTGTTCAATAAATGAGTTAAACGTACTTACAAATCATTAACAGGTAGTACTATCAAACCATACTTTAAATATTTGTGAGTTTTCAATTCTTTCCTTTTCTAGATAAAGAAATAGCAATAGAGGCATCCCAGTGGGTGTCCCAGCACACCTCCACTTCAGGGAATATTCTAAGAACAGGACCCCAACGGGGGCTGCAAATGCCGCTGGAGGGCAGGTGATACATGACCACTGGAGACAGAAAAAGAGGAGAAGGTGGTGGTGATGGAGGTTGATATTGCTGTGGCAGAACATGTGGAAGGAAAATGAAGATGGGCAAAAATTGAGGCTCTTCGGATTCATTCCATGTAGGGAAAGGAGGGAGCAAAGGTAAGAGCATTGTTCAAGAGCAACCAGGTAGAAGCAAAAGGAAGAGAGAATGTGTTGGCCTCCAAGGGAAGAAAGGAAAGCAAAGTCATTTGTGTTACAGTCCGAAGAGGAGAGTCCAGAGTAACAGGGATGGAGTATTTGAGTATCCCCAAGAGGCTCACAAAAAGGAACTTTACTTATAGATAAGCAATGATAGTGTAAACTTGAAAAGAACAAAAGAGAAAGAAACTAAGACAGTTGACACCCCGGGGAAAAAGTGCATGAGCCCCTACTATAGTCATGTATTCGCAAAAGAACTGCTAAACAAATTAGCCATCTCAGTAAAGCAAGACTGGGTAAGATTTTAAGAATCTATCCATCCTGGGTTGGCAAGTGATGGGCAGAATAATTGGCCAGACCTCCTCCACCTCAGTTCCTGGGATGCAGAGATGCTGGTGGAAGTACTTTGCAGCACAGCAAGGTGAGAGTTTGAAGGGGCTCCACTTTCTGAAAAAAATCTCTCTTCATAATCCTGCTTTCCATTTCAGAAAGAATTTAAATCAAAAACCTTAATGTTCTTGTCATCTCTGAACACATACTGAATGCAGGGGAAAGCACCCTGCGGTAGGAATTTCTGATCTCCCTCTTCCTTTGCTTGTCATTCAAGAACACCAACTCAGCTTTTACAATTTGATGTCCTAACTTGAGGAAGCCATGCCATTATGAACACTCCCCTTCCCTTAGAAGAAGATATGTGAGCTGGATCTCAGGGAGACTAAGGAAAGAAAACTCTCCTTGCTGGGGACAAACAGTATCCTAGAACACTGGATTCTCTATCAGTAGCTTCTGACCCCAGGGGTGTCACACAGAGCTTTGGACTTAGGAAAAGTCATATAGCATCTTTGAGCCTGGAGTCCCAACTGGTAATTATGATGTATGTTGCTGCCTGATGGTTCAGGATATTTCCTTGAAAGACTTGTTTCCATAATGCTCTGATTATGCTGTTTGGGATTAACAGAATAGGTTTAGACAGGAAATTTTAGGAATGACAAATCAAAGAACGCTGGAAAATATACTGTACATTCTGCCAAGGTTTGTCAGTATGGATGCTGGTATAGTAATGAGAATAAATCAGTAAATTCTCTTTATAAAATGAAGGAAATCAATTACTATGTACTTTTAAAAATGTGTTGCATCAGTGCATGATTTGACTGTAAGGGTCACTTCCTTAAGACGTGATACCACCCTAGTGTTGTATAATGTTGTAAAGTTTATAAATTGCTTTCACTCAGTCTTCTTCATCTGATTCTCAGAATGACCCTATCCAATTGGGAATATGGGTTTCATTCGCCCTACATTACTAAGGAGATTCAGAGAGTCTCAATTAGACAACATCATGCAGTTAAAAATGACAAATGGGGATTTTGAACCCAAGTCTTCCTGACCCCAGAGCCCGTGATCTTTGTCCTACATCATGCTTCCTGAGAAATTAAATGGACCTGTCTTGCAGAACTGTTCTTCTTCAAACTAGGGATCTAGAGGAGTCTCAAGTAAATAGGCAGGTGACCTTAGGGAGAGATGTCTGGAAGCGCCCGTTTGGAGTCCCAGCAGGCTGGCGGTGCTGTGTCCATAGATCTGGCAGCTGGCAGTGGTAATTTAGCCATGGCAAAGGGGCTGCAGGAGGAGATCTCAGTGCTCAGACCCAGGGCAGAGGTCTGTGTGGCTCCTGTTTGTTTCTCCAGATCTATTCTCTACAAGCCTTCATCCTACTCTCTCTTTGGGACGGGATCAAAGGACCCCCTTGCTCTCTGGCTTGTGGTTGCCTTTTGCCAATGGAAGCAGTGACAGAGGATCAGATCAGAGGTAGAAGGGGAATGAGGAAGGAGAGTTTATCCCTCTTCACTCTCCTTCCACCTCTGATCCTCTGTTGCTGCTTCCACTGCCACCTACTGCTTCCACTGGCAAAAGGAAAGTTGCCTTGAGGTTGCCATGAGAACTTTGCACCCCCCAGTCTCCTGTAAGACAGCCTTCCCCACAGGGTCCTTTTCCTACTCTTCCTCTTGCCCCTTCTGACCTAGCCCCAGGTACAGCACTATATTACTTATCTTCTCTTATACCTTTTCCATACCTTTCTTGATGGTCTTCTTGTTGGACTCCTCACATTACCCAGTTTGAGTGTGCTTTCTGTTTCCTGATGGGCTCCTGGCTGATCAGACCTGACCCCAGAGGACCAGGGTACCAGAATCTAATGTCTGGATTAAGGCACATGAGCAAGACACAGACCCTGCAAATGGAATTGAAATTACAATGACCTAGAACAAGGGAGACAGGGCCAAGCATGCCCTAGTGAACGAGGGACCAGAATGGGGTGGGACTGGGAAGAAATCTGACTTGAGACTGATGGGCCAGGACTCCGCAAGAAGGGCTCTTCTGGTCTTCCAGGGGACAAGGCTATTCACAGATGCTGCAAATTGGTGGAGCAAGGAAGGCAGCAGGAGCTCAATAGGGTACAGAGTCTAAGGAGAGCTAGAGGCATGAACTAAGCAGAGTGGCTGGGTGTTTGAATCTTTGCCTCTAGTGGCAGAGACTGACCGGCTATTCATCGAACCCATTTTTATTTCCTCCTGGGCACATGGACTATGGTCCTCGTGTGCTTGAGTTCTGGCCAATGGAATGTGGGCAGAAGGGATATGCTAGCCCCTAAACCTTCCTTACTCACTCCCACCTCTTGTCAGCTGTAATGAAGAGTCACAATAACATCTATTATTTACTTATTCATTCATTAATTTCTTTCATTCATTCCCTGAAACAAGAGCCGACGGTACAGCCTCTCTAGGAGCTGACTCGCATGCCCTTTGATTATGCTGGCTTAATACGAATGGAGATGTGGTTGACCATTGCAAAAACCTGTTGAGACACAGCCGAGTTGGCCAGCATTCTTGTGGTACTTCGGGTGTGAATCCTGTGATGGCCAGAGCATAAAACACTGCATTAGTCTCCATCTTCTATCCTTTTTCCCTTCAAAAATGATCATTTCATTGAGTGCCCACCCTGCACCAGCTGCTTCTGAAACCTTATGAAATATGGTGTTTTAAATATGAAAATGGGGGCTTACATAATGCTGTGATTAATTTGAGCCTCGCTCAGCAGTTAGGCAGCTTCAATCTTCTTATTAATATACAGGGAGTGGTTGCTGATAATAGGCACATTTTCAAGCCCAAAGGCATCTTGACAGTGCATGCTGAGGATTGGGGGAAATAGGAAACTTCCAACGAATACTCCTGATATCTTTGCATCTATATACACATATGAGTTTTATCATAGAAGAAATTTATAAGTTGACACAGGCAGGCTCTGGGTATGTGCATTGAGAGATATTATTTCCCAGAGTCTGTTTTTTTGACATCCTTTCATCATCATTTCATCTCTCAGCATGAATCAGTTGCCCAACAACTCCTGTGATCATCTGCAAGCCTCTTTACCGTTTTCAGTGTCTCAGGGTAATGTATAAAGAAGGACGAAACAAAAGATAATGAATATCACTATTCATGGATACTAATTACCAAATGTAGTTTTTTGAATTAAATCCTTGTTTCAATGAAGGTTGCACAGAGATGAACGTTTTGTTAGCAGACTTCTTGAGGCTATGGCAGGTTTAAATAATTTTGCGCCATAGGAGACAAATTTTCCTGATGTTGGAATCCTAATGTGGGTGAACCATGTGAAATGCTGCTTTCAGCAAGGAGCTGACTTCCCAGGCTCCCTTTTCTGAGGGAGCTGGGCAGAGGTGGGGTGGTGACAGTATGCTGGAGGTAGAAGCTTCTATGTCCTCATTCCCTTGTACTAGAAATTTCATTACAGATACTTTTGCACATCAAATGCATTGTTGGATCAGAGTGTCACATGTTCCCTCACAGATGTTATTTCAGATTAAGCCACAGACAGCGGGGAGTGGACGTGGCATGCATTTTCCTCTTCACTTGGTAGCATCTCGTCTCCCAGCAGTCATTTGCAGAGCAACATTACTTGCATAACAATTGAGCTGATCTGATATTTTAGGTTATGATGTCAAGATATATTATACTGCAGCCTACTGACTTTATAAAAAAGTAGCCAAAGAAAGAAAATGATTAGGGCCGAGTTGGGATTGAAAGGGACCTAAGGGAATGTCATCTGTTATGAGAATCTTAAAAGCTTCTAATGACCTGTTATTCCCCAAGGGCGCTTGCTACTGTGACGATTGAATTTATTTTGTACTAAACAAGCTTTGCATTTAATGCCATCTTTTTTTATGGTCTGAGACCCACAAGAATGTATTTTACTATTTTCTGAATAAAATACTTGGTCAACAGTTTATCATGCAATCATCTTTCTTTATGCTTCCATGACTGTTTTTAGTAATACTATATTTAGTATTATTAAATGTATTTATGAATTCTTCTGTTATATTACTTTTCTGTTTAAGAATGTTTGACAGTGTGCATCTTAAAGGCCAAGTGTCATCTTTGCTTTTGTAAATATGTTTTATAGTCTTAAACTGAAGATGTTGTTTGTGCGCATTTTCATGGCATAGAATGTATGCACAAAACTTAGAATTAAAGTATGCCTTTTCAAAACAGCAACAGTGATTATCACCAAATCACAGTGTTTTTAGGGTAACATGGCCTATGGTCCTTGTGTGCTTCATATGAATAATCCCACCTCCCTTCTACCTGGTAAGCTCTATAACAGAAGACGCTGTACATAATAGGTATTCAATAAATATTTGTTGGATAGATAGATGGATTAACAGATGAATGGATGGAGGAAGTAGATATGTGTGTGATTTGGGGTTGAAGGCTGTGCTTTTTCTGTGAGTCCAGGCTTAAGTCAGGCTGTTTTGCATCACTGAGCTTCACAAACATTTACTGGAAGTCAGTGTCCTGCTGTTCATGTGAAGAAACAAAAGTGCAGAGGGCTAATGAACTCTTAGGAGGATGGCACTGCTTTCCATTAAGCAAAGTCAGTTTATTTTTGGCTTCGAAAATGAGTTCAAATTTGAAATTGCTTTCTCCAAAATGGTTGCAGACTTTCAAATTACAGAACTCTCCTGGAAACTGGTGAATAAATAAAAATGCAAGGATCCTTGCTTTGGTGAGTAAGCTCACAAGGATGGAAATAGGCACAAAAAGTGGCAGTGTCTCTGAATTATCACTGAGTGTGAGTTTCTAAGAGAACAGATCACTTTCATGCAGCCTTGACAATCACTTGGTTAGCTCAACCTCAAGAAAGGCTATGAATAGGGCTGGGAAGCAGAAATAATGTATTATTTTGTGGAGTTTATTAACATTTGGGCAGAAAGGATGGATTCCTTTTACATAGTTAGGCATCATTTTAACATGTACAGGATAGGTGGTGGCCTTTTTGTAACAGAAATAAATGTAGCTATCCCTTAACAGGAGCAATTTCCCTTCATATTTCTTGCAGCTCTTGTCCCATGAGGCGACAGATGAGTATGTGATAGCAATACTGATTCCAGTGCTGAGTTGCCATCTGATCCACTGGGAGAGCTGGTGGATTCAAATCAATGTCAGCTCATGCCTTCTGGGCAGCAGTCTTTCAGTGCAGGATTTGCTCTATGGATCAGAAAAACAGCTGGTGACTTGCAATATGTTATACAAAAGACCTTTAAAATGTTTTGTTGTTTCCAGCTATGATGTAGTGTGAGTCACCGCAATTTTTTTTATTTGTGTGCCTTTCTGATGGAACAAAATTCTGTTAAGCAACTAGTAAAAACATAATAGTAATTTAAACTGGTGTCTGTAGAATATCGAGGCTGAAGAGTGATTAGAAACAAGGTTTTACTTTAATGTACATTTTTAATGTAAAAATTTTACCCATGGAAAGCATTTATTGGAAGTCCTCTCCTGAGATTCCCTGTAAAATATAAGCATATGCCAAAACCAATAATCCTTGTGGGTTACTTGGAATTCTTGGAAAAGAAGAATTTTTACCGTTATTTTGCTAAGTTGTGGGTTACAGTTATTTGTTTCCAGGGTATATTGTTTATATATGACAGAATTTTGGACTTTCTTCTTTCCTTTAGGTCAAGTTTTTTCCCCATAAAAGATGTATAATAATTCATATGAACATTGAAACATTTATTTTTGGAGGAAATACTCAATGCTTTTAGTCCCAGAACTAATCTTCTTTCCCTCACTGAGTCGTTTTTGGTTTTTATACTTTCATTTTTCATGGTTTTTTTAAAATGAGGTTTCTTTCTCACTTTAAAAAAAAATTATTTTTTGTCTCTGTAGTCCAACTTTCTGGTGACAATTAGGATCACTAGTACAGAAATACAATGTATGTCTAGAAAAAGGGACAAAAATAAACTAGCAAGATTCTTGGATGGTCTGGATACCTAAAAGTCAAGGAATTTGAAATTTTCTGAGTATTTGGTGAGTCCAGTTACTGGCTCTTTGGTATCAAGTGGGTGTCCCAAATCTGATGTGATTAGCCAAATTTCCACACCAATCATCCAGAGCCAATGCCAGAATGATGACCTCACATGCATCAATTCCATGGCTGTGGTTTCCTAGTTGCTTTCTATAGTTCTCAGTTGAATACTTTAATGAAATAACTAAATAGATGCCAGCCATCTTGGGCATCTCTGTGGATGAAGAGCTATGTGAAATACTATTGTATTCAGTATTTGTAGGAGGTGAGTCTTAAGTCTGTGATCCTGTCAAGGAGTTCCTCACTACATTTGACTGCAAGCATAATTAGCAATTGGTGTTCAGTGTGCAAGGAACTTTGATTGATTGGGCTGTGTTTTAGGCCTTGTCAACATGAACAAAACATAACATCGAGTTCATCCGTCTTGCTTAGCTATTTTTATATGTACTTGAATATTCCAGCAACACTAATTTCCACTGATCAATTAAGGAAGCAATCCTAAAGGAAGATGAGATTAAAAGAAGGGAAAAGAATCACAACCCAAAAGAGCATTTCCTGAAGTGTGTCGGAGAACACTACTTATTGGAGAAGTTAATAAGATTTGAGTTGGGGGGAAGTGGGTAACTCAGTGAAATAAGTTTGAGAAATGCTGAGATAAGCCAGGTTAGCATTTTTTTCTATATTTTAGGGCTCATCAGACCTTTTACCATGCCATGAACATTATAAATCTCAAAAAGGGAGACCTAGCTTCCCCAACGTAATGGAACATCCCACCCTCTGATTTTTTTCCCTGAAGAATATTTTGAAAAACAACCTTTTGGGATGTTTGCTTAGTACATGTGGACTTAAAATTAAACACTAATAATTATAAATAATTAAATTCAGTTGTTTTCTTAGCATCATAAATTTCTTGGACTTCTCCTTTATTGAAAGTCTGCTATGCGCCAGACACTGAGCTAAGTACTTATACACATATTAAAATTGTAATAGCCCCATGAAGTGGGTGCTATTTTACCATTTTAATGAATTAGGGACTGAAGCTTAGAGAAGCCTGGTGATTTTCGCAAGTTTGCAGAAGTAGAAAGTGGTGAAGGTAGAATCCAAACTTAGGCCAGAACTGATAACCATGATACTATAACAAATAGTCTAGATAAAATAATAAAAATTATGTGTTTATGTCTGTGAGAGAAAACTGGACCACAACTTTCTAGATCCAGAGAAAGGTGGACCTAAAAAATTTCAGGAATTATTAAATCCAGTTCTCAGTGTTTAGAGACCCAGCACAGTGGAGTCATTTTCTAATGATACACCACTAATTGATGAACAGAAAGGAGCCGGAACCATACTCTTTTTGACTGCCCTTTGATAATAAGATGCTACATCACTCTTGATGACTTTTTAATAAGTTGACTTCAGAAAATGAAGCAAGATAATATTGCTTTTTAAAGTTTAGATCTGTTTTGTTAGTAGATTATAGGAATTTGCTATTAAGTTCGTTGTTTCATGATGAAACATTGGAAATGTTCCATACCAAAAAACAGACTATAAATAAAAGATTATTTAAAATATTTAAAATCATGTGAGTGTGAAGGTGAGTGAGAAAATATAGTGTCCAGGAAAAGTAATATCAAACAATAGCATTTGAATAATAAATGACTCAACTGAAGTAGAATATAGGCTTTTTTTCTTGAAGATCAAAGCATAACCTCAGTTTTATTTATAGGGGTAATAGTCACCTCTGTAGTGTGAAATGAGATGGGGCATTATTATGTTGCTGCACAGTCTAAATTTCTACTCTTACATGCATTATATTACATTAAAGCAATATGTTTCAGTAGCCATCTGTTTAAATGAAAATAACTCTGGAGCAGAAATACGTAAAGCAGTTTCTCAAATATTAAACTCTCTCTGAGCTTGGGCTTGGCATATCTCTTTCTTTGGTGTCAGGAAATATAAAAGATAAATTTTGATGGGAGGAAGCTCATATGGAAATGGTCAGAAAATGAAAGAATGCCTGGGGCAGGCAGTCTAAGTACAGGCAGCAATTTATCCCAGAAGAAAGGAATGTAGGAAGTGAGGTCACCCAGAGGAAAGATGATCCTAGGAGATGCTGGATGGTGCTAAAGACAGTATTCAATATTGTAACTTTCAACGATATAATCCAATCTTAGGGATTACCTCTTTACCATAGAGAAACATATATTTACAAGCCTCTCAGCTTTTGTAAATTGTTACACTTTTTTAAAACGGTTGGGTAAAGGAAAGTCTGGAGGAATCCAACTCTAGCACTGTCCTTGAGCAGCTCGCATCAAGTATGACAGCTGCTGTGTATGTAAGAGAAGTGGGGGATGACTGGGAAATAAAATCAGTTGTTCCCGTATGATCTCCTGAAATAGATAGAGGACTTGCAATTTCACACTGAGATCCACAGCCTGGCCTTGTTTTCTAGTTGCAAATCTGAAATAGTAGTAATCCATCTGTCAGCCTGACATCTTTTTATGCTCCCTTTCAATCACTCCCAGAGAAAAAAAAAATATATTTGAGATTGATTCTGATTTTGGCAGCTTTCTTATTGCCTATCACCTTAAAGACATTAAAAGATAGTAGCAGATTTCATTTTCTCTCATCCTGCAGGTTTTTAAAGTTGGAATTTTACGCATTCTATTTGGGTCTAGGAATAGTTATATGACTTACAGACAACTGACTAGTAAGTGAACTGGAGAACAACTATTCTGTTTGTCTTTACATAAATTCTTTAAAAAATGATAGAATTGGTTTATTCATTCACTAAACAACCATGAACCAAGCGCATAACAGAACACTGGAAAGTTAAATTCCTATGAGGGAGATGTCATTCTGGGCTGAACAAGGCTGTGCAAGAAGAAATGGGACCAAGAATCTAACTAAGAATGAAGATGATGATGGGCACCCTGTGTGGATGCAAAGATCAATAGAATAGGCATCTCGTGTCATATAGATTCAAGTGGAAAGAGTGATGGGCAATTCAGGAAAATCCTCAAGGGCCAGGAGACTAATTAAGGTCAAGGTCTGTGGGGAACAAAATCCGGGAGATGTATCATCAGTTACCATATGAGGAAGTGGGGATTTGTGACCTCAGATCCCACAAAAGAAGCTCTTTGCTTTCCATCTCACTTTGTTTTGCCTATTGTGTTAGGATGATCCTTGTACATGAAAAAGCTCAAAAACTGATTCAAGATTCCAGGTTTTGGACAAGAGTCATTCATGCAATGCCAAAATACACAGCAAAATGTGCAAGAGAGAGTGGGGAGTGACACCATCAACTAATGAACTAGTCAAAGTTCCTATGAGCGTGGCACCATAGAGCCAAGCTTCCCTCTTGGTTCTCAGTGTCTTCAAGGGTAACTCGAAGGGTCACTCTCACAGTGACCATGAATTGTACAGGAATCCTGTAGACAGTGAGAAGATCAAGCCTTAGGAAACACGGTATTTATCTATTTGGAGGTAGAATATTGTTTGTTTTGGTTGGATTTGGTTTTTATTTGGTTTGCAGGTTTTGGCTATAAAAGAGTTTCATTTTGTGATTCAGAAATATTCACTCTTTAAAATGTTGGTTTCATTTTTAGCGTCCTCACATTCTTTTGGTTCCTTTTATTAGAATCCCATCTTATAACCTAATCTTATTAATATTTATAGGGTCCACATGAATATGAAATTAACTAGTAGTTTCCATTTGTGAAAAGGGACCAACTGTTAGGTCCTATACTTTGTTCTTTAACTTTGGAATTTGATTCATGATATCTTGTAAAGCTTTGAAGTCAACTGACAATATGACAGATTTACAAAGATCTGTTTGAATTTGGAGGCCTTCCCATCTCTTCTGATTGAAAGTAATTATACTCCCCTTCTGCACCTGTTGCATTGTTTTATGTTGTCATATACTCGTTGAGTGCATGTACAAATATCTGTCACTTCACTTAGATTGAAAGCTTCTTCCAGACAGAAATTTGGGTCATTCATCTTTGGATCCTCAGTGGTAATCAGAGTCTGGCATGTAGTTTATGTTCAGTGTATTTCTAAGGAGAGTAGATTCAAGGAGGGTAGAGATGATATCATCATACTAATAAATAAGAGTAACCTTTCTTAAAGACCTGATTTTAATACTTTGGAAATGGATATTACTTTGAAGGTGAGAAGAGAGTGACAGCAAGAGTGAGAAAAGAAGAAAGTGAATGGAGTTCATGAGTACCTAGGAGTTGTTTGGCTGGACTAAAACAAGTGTTTCATTACAGAAAATGAAAATAACACAAAGAGCAGCTTAAACTTTTTTTTAGTGGACTAAGTTGAGAATCCTGTGTGGTGTAGAGTTTTCATCTCTAGGTAGTCATGACTTCCTTATAGTTATGGAGGGTTAGGTATGAACAGGGAACAGTTAACTATCCAAGTTGCCCATATTAACCTAAAATGGCAGTAAAGTAACCATAAATGGCAGTAAAGTAACCATGCGTACCTAGGGCACATCGGAGATAAGGCAATGCTTCTGTCTTTCAACTTTTTAACAGATTTATTGAACTATAATCTACATACCATAAAGTTCACCTGTTTAAAGTGTACAATTCAAAGGTTTTTAGATATTGGCAAAGTTGCACACCTGTCACTGTAACCTAATTTTAGAACAATTTCGTCATCCTCCACCTAAAATAATCACTGCCCATTCTCCCCTCACTTACTCCCAAATTCTAGGTAACCACTAACCTACTTTTCTCTGTACATTTGCCTATTCTAGATTTGTCATATAAGTGGGGTCGTATAATATGTGATCTTTTGTGACTGGCTTCTTTTCTTGGCATAATGTCTTTGAGTTTCATCTATGTTGCAGCATGTATCAGTATTGCGTTTCTTTTTGTTGTCAAAAAATTCCATTGTGTGGCTATGTCGTATTTTATTTAATCAGTTGATGAATATTTTGATTTTTTCAATTTTTGGTTATTATAACCACTTTGTTGAAATCAATAAACCACAAATGTGTGGGCTTATTTCTGGACTCTCAATTGTATTTTATTGATTTATATGCCTATCCTTATGTCAGTATCACTAAGTCTTAATTACTGTAGTTTTATAATAAGTTTTAAAATTTGGAAGTGTGAGTGCTTCATCTTTGTTCTTTTTCAAGATTATTTTGGTTATTTGGGTCCCTGGCATTTCTATACAAATCTTAGGATCAGATTATTATTTTATGCAAAAAAAGGCAGTCAGTATTTTTATAAGGATTGCATTGAATCTGTAGAGGAATTTAGAGCATATTGCCATCTTTGTAATGTTAAGTCTTCCAGAAGAGTAATGTCAGCAAAATGGAGGAATATAGGAGCTTTCTGTCCTCATCTCCCTATAGTGCACCAATTTAGACAGCCACCCATGGAAGAGATTAGCTTTGTGGGAGTCTGGGAGTCCAGAGAAGCTTCAGCATGCTGTTGAAGCAAAAATCTAAGAATTGATGCATTGAAGAGGGTAAGAAGAACAGTTTCATTTTACCCACATTACTCCTCCCCCAATTTGGCATAGGTCAGTGACAAAAGACACCCACGTGGTCCACAAGTTTCTCCCATTAAGGGAAGTAAAAAGCATAGTGAATGAGCCCTGGCCTTCCCAGTTGTGCAGAATGCTGCTCAAGAGGCCTAACTCCTTCTTGCCCCACCCAGAATACTGAAAAAAAAATCAGCATAACTGAGTAGCTGGGGGAGCCTGGGAGCAGGGAAGAGAGGAAGGGATTCACAGCAACTAACCAAGAAACCCAACAAAGGGGCATGTAACCTACTAACCATCTTCTCAGATTCCATCAGGTAGTCCACTTACAAGTCAGTTGGAATGCCTCAACAGCACGCCCACTCCAAATGGCCCCATGAGGACTTACAATGTTTGTCATGGCTCACCTTCACAAACACTCTGTGGCTGGATCCCTGTGCATTTCCCTCTCACCCCTACAGTCTTCCTCCCAATGCACAGTGAGTGTGAGCCTTTGCAGATGGCTTGGGAGCCTGCACAATCAGCCAGCTTGCCTCTGCAAGATTGGGAGAAGACACATAAACTTGAGCATTTTTTTCCCTAGGGTATCACCCTTAGGAACAAAGCAGAGGCACTGAGCATGCACTGTGACTCAGTGAGACTGTGAGAAGCCATACAATCTTAAGAATTCCCCTTCAAAAGAGAAGCAGAGAGTGGTATGGATGCATGCATAGCAAAGGTGTGAGACTATGTACAGTGGCTCATGCCTATAATCTCAGTACTTTGGAAAGCCAAGGCAGGAGGATCGCTCGAGCCCAAGAGTTCGAGACCAGCCTGGACAACCTACTGAGACCCTGTATCTACAAAAAAAAAAATTTTTTTTTTTAAATTAACTGTGTGTGGTGGTGTGTGCCTATAGTTCCAGCTACTCCAGAGGCTGAGGCATTAGGACTGCTTGAGCCCAGGAGGTCAAGGCTGCAGTGAACCATGATTATACCACTGCACTCCAGCCTGGGCAACAGTGCAAGGCCTTTTCACAAGAAAGAGAGAGAGAGGAAGAAAGAGAGAGAAAGGAAGAAAGAGAGAGAAAGGAAGGAAGAAAGAGGGAAGGAAGGGAGGGAGGGATGGAGGGAGGAGGGGAGAAATCCAGAGAATACCTAACTGGGCTGACTGGCCACGTTATTTCTCTCCCTAAGCCAGTCAGTAAGAATTAGAGGAAGCGACTGCTTATTTAAATGCAAAGACAGCAGTGCAAAACTTCAAGGAACATGAAAAACTAAGGAAACATGACATCACCAATGGAACACAATAAATTTCCCATAACTAACCCCAAAGAAAGGAAGATTTATGAATTGCTTGACAATAGTATTCAAAACCATTGTTTAAAGAAATCTCAGTGACCTATAAGAGAAGCACAGACAACTAAACAAAAATCAGGAAAAAAGTTCATAAGCAAAATGAGAAGTTTTGTTTTGTTTTTGTGGAGACAGAGTTTCACTCTGTAACCCAGACTGGAGTGCAGTAGTGTGATCTCAGCTTACTGCAACCTCCTCCTCCCACGTTCAAATGATTCTTTGGCCTAAACCTCCTGAGTAGCTGGGATTACAGGTGCCCACCACCACACTCGGCTAATTTTTGTATTTTTAGTAGAGAAATACCACCATGTTGGTCAGTCTGGTCACGAACACCTGACCTCAAGTGATACACCCGCCTCAGCCTCCCAAAGTGCTGGGATTACAGACATGAGCCACCACAACCAGCCAAGAAGTTTAACAAAGAAACAGAAATAATTAAAAAAACAAACTCTTAGATACAATGAATGAACTAAAAAATGCAACAGAGAATTTCAACCACAGACTTGATCAAGCAGAAGAAAGAATTTGCGGACTCAAAGACAGGTCATTTGAAATTATCCAGTCAAAGGAGAAAAGAAGAAAAAAGAATTGAACAAAGAAAGCCTATGGGATTTATAAGTCACCACCAAACAAAAGATTGTATGAATTATAGGAGTCTCCAAATGAGAATAAAAAGAGGAAGGAAAATAAATTTATTTAAAGAAATCATAGCTAAAATTTTTCCAAGTCTTGAGTGAAATATGGATATCCAGATACATGAGGCCCAAAGGTTCCCACACAGGTTCAAGCCAAAGACAACTTCACCAAGACACATTATAATCAAATGTCAAAAAGCAAAGATGATGGATTTTGAAAGTAGTATGAAAAGAGGCCTGTCACATGCAAGGATACCTTCAATCGACTGTCAGAAGATTTCTAACCAGAAACCCCAGCAGACCAGGAAAGAGTGGGATGATATAGTCAAAGTGCTAAAAGAAAAAAAAAGATCAACCAGAAATACTTTATCTAGCAAAACTGTCTTTCAGAAATGAAGGAAAATAAGCATTTTTCCAGACAGACAAAAGCTGAACGAGTTCATCTCCACTAGACTTGACTTACAAAAAATGATAAAGGAGTTCTTCAAGCTGAAATGAAAAGACACTAATTAGTAATATCATTGGTCAAGATAAGTAAGAGTAAGTAAGTACAGTCAAATTCAGAATAATCTAATACTATAATGATTATGTATAAATCACTTTTAGCTCTAGTATAACAGTTAAAATACAAAAGTATTAAAAATAACTATAGCTACAATAATTTGTTAATGGATACACAATATAAAAAGAAGTAAATTCTGACATTAAAAACATAAAATGAGAAAGTAAAAGTGGAGAGTTGTTGTAAGTAATTGAAGTTAAGTTGTTATAAGCTTAAATATACTGTTATAACTATAATATGTTATATGCAAGCCTCATGGTAACCACAAAACAAAAACCTATAGTAGACCACAAAATATAAAGATAAAGTAATCAAAACATACTACTGTTTTTTAAAAAATCACCAAATCACAAAGGAAAATAGTAGGAGAAGAAAGGAATATAAGTAAGAACTACAAAACAGTCAGAAAAGAATTACTAAAATGTCAATAGTAAGTCCTTTCATATCAATAATTACTTTAAATGTAAATGAGCTAAATTCTCCATTTGAAAGACAAAGAATGGCTAAATGGATTTTTTTTTTTTTTAATCTGCTGCCTAGAAGAGACTCACTCTAACTTCAAGTTATACCTAAGTTTATGTGAAGGGGTAGGAAAAGATATTCCATGCAAATGGAAACCAAAAGAGAACAGGGGTAACTATACTAAAATCACACAAAAAAGAGCTTAAGTCAAAAATTGAAACAAGAAACCAAGAAGGTCGATATATAATAATAAAGGGATAATTTCACCAAGAGAATATAATAATTATAAGTTTCTATACATCTAACATCAGAGCATCTTAATATATAAAGCAGTTTTAGTGTATCTGAAGGGAGAAATAGAAAGCAATACAATAATAGTATGGGATTTCAATACCCCACTTTCAACAATGGGAAGATCATGCAGTCAAAAAAATTAATAAGGAAGCATTGGACTTCAACTATACTTTAGACCAAATGGACCTAACATATATATACAGAACATTTCATCTAACAGCAACAGAGTACACATGCACGTCGAGCACACCTAGAACATTCTCCAGGATCCTCATATGTGTCTTAGCCCTTTTGGGCTGCTATAACAAAATGCCATAAACTAAATGGCTTTTAAACAACAGAAATGTATTTCTCACACTTCTGGAGGCTGGAAATTTCAAGATAAAGGTGGCAGAAGATTTACTGTCTAGTGAGGGTCCACTTACTGGCTCATGGACAGCTGTCCTCACTGATGAAAGGGGCAAGAGCTTCTTACATAAGAGCTTCACCCTCATGATCTAGTCACCTCCCAAAGGCCCTGGCTCCTAATATCGTATCATGACATTGATTATTATGTTTTAACATGTGAAATGTAGGGAAGCATAAACTTTCAGATTATAGCAATATGTTAGTCTACAAAAGAAGCCTTAACAAACTCAAAAAGATTGAAATCATAATAATTATCTCTTCCAACCACAAAAGTAACAAACTAGAAATCAATAACAGGAGGAAAACTGGAAAATTCACAAATATATGGAAAGTAAACAACATACTTCTGAACAACCAATGAGTCAAAGAAGAAATGGAAAGAATTTTTTTTAAAAATTGAGCCAAATGAAAATAGAAACTTAACAAACTTATGAGATGAGGCAAAAGCAGTTCTATGAGGGAAGATTATTGTAATAAACACCTACATTAAACAAAAAGAAAGATCTCAAATAAACAACCTAACTTTAAACTTTAAGAAACCAGAAAAAGAAGAATAAACTAAGCCCAAATTTAGCAGAAATAAGAAAATAACAAAGATTGGAGCAGAAATAAAGACTAGAAAAACAATAGAAAAGGTAAACAAAACTAACAGTTGGTGTTTTGAAAAACAGAATTGACAAGCCTTTAGCTAGACTAAGAAAAAAATAAGAAAAGTCTCAAATACATAAAGTAAGAAATAAAAGAGGAGAGATTACAACTGATACCACAGAAATAAAAATACTAAGTTCAAATACTATGAATGTGTAAGCAAATTGGATAACCTAGAAGAAATGAGTGAATTCTTAGACACATATATCTTAACAAGACTGAATCATGAAGAAATAGAAAATCTGAAGTTACTACTAATAATTAAGGAGGTTAAATCACTAATCAAAAATCTCTCAAGAAAGAAAAAGTGAGGACCAGGTGACTTTGCTACTGAATTCTATCAAACATTTAAAGAATAATTAATACCAAGTCTTCTCAAACTCTTAAAAGAAAATGAAGGGAATGGGAATACTTCCAAATGCATTTTACAAGGTCAGCATTACCAAAGACAGACAAGAACACTACCAAAAAAGAAAACTGCAGGCCAGTATCCCTGATGAACATGGATGCAAAAATCCTCAACAAAATAATAGCAAGCCAAATTCAACAGTATGTTAAAGAATCATACACCATAATCAATTGAGATTTGTCCCTGGGATGCAAGCATGATTCAACATAGACATGTCAATAAATGTGATACACAACATTAACAGCGTGAAGAATAAAAATCATATGTCCATCTCAATAGCCGCAGAAAAATCATTTGACAAAATTTAATGTTCTTTCATGATAAAAACTCTCAACAAACTAGGTATAAAAGGAATAGACCTCAACATAATAAAGGCCATGTATGTTAAACCCACAGCTACCATCACCCTCAATGGTGAAAAGTTGAAACCTTTTTTCCTAACACCAGGAACAAAACAAGGATGGCCACTCTCATCATGTATATTCAACAGAGCACTGAAAGTCCTAGCCAGAGCAATTAGATAAGAAAGAAATAAAAGGCATTCAGATTGGAAATGAAGAGGTAAAATTATCTGTTTGCAGATGACATGATCTTACATATAGAAAACCCTAAAGATGTCCAGGGTTAGATGTTGTTAGAACTAACAAACCAGGGCTAAGCCCTGGAAACATAAAGAGGAAGAGAACACTAGTCCCTGTTCTCTAGGTGCTCATGGCCTAGTGTAGAAAGCATGGATCCAAATGAAAACCATATCATGCAAGAAATGCCATCAATGGTATGACCAGGTGCGATAAAATTACTGGTAAGAGAGTGATTGGTCTGACTCAGATAGTTAGAAGAGATAATGTTTGCATTGATTAGAGTTTAGTTCAATTTTTAAGAATGTGATAAATAGACATTGGCATACTGTAATTGGGGACCAGTCTGTTACCAAGGCATAGGCACTATGGGGGTAGGGAAGTTGGAGGGGTGGAGAAAGAGTGGCAAGAAATTAGTCTAAAACGATAGCTTCCAGCTAGAATGCCATCCCAAGGAATTTGGAGCCAATCCAGGAGGCAATGAAGAGCACTGAAGGTCTATACACCAGAAGACTAGTACATTCGTATTTTGTTTTAGGGAACTGACTCTAGCAGCCCCATGTGGGAAAGATTGGAGGAAAGAGATGGAAACAGGAGATGGTGAAGGCCTGAGTTAAGACAATGGCAGCAGGGCTCAAAGAAGAAGGGGTAAACCTGAGACAATATTGTTGATGTAGCTGGGATGAAAACTGAAGTGTGTCAAAGATGGAGTTAGAAATTAGAAGATAACATAGTTTGATGGGAAGAACAGTACATGAAGTCTGCAAATCTGGACTGAAGTCCAGCTTAGCTGTTAACTAGCTGCATGTCGTTAATTAAATATTTATTTTATTTTATTTTATTTTTATTTTTATTTTTATTTTTATTGAGATGGAGTCTCACTCTGTCACCCAGGCTGGAGTGCAGTGGCCCCATCTCGGCTCACTACAACCTCTGCCTCCCAGGTTCAAGTGATTCTGCTGCCTCAGCCTCCCGAGTAGCTGGGACTACAGACACATAACACCACGCCCAGCTAATTTTTTTTGTATTTTTGGTAGGTACAGCGTTTCACCATGTTGGCCGGGGTGGTTTTGAGCTCCTGACCTCCGGTGATCCACCTGCCCTCAGCTTCCCAAACTGCTGGGATTACAGGTTAATTAAATACTTAACCACTCTGTTTGTTTCCTCAGCTACAGAGAGGCTGAGAAGATTATCTCAAAGAACCGCTTCCATAACTAAAATACAAAATGAAAAGAAAGAGGAAGAGGAGAAGGAGAAGAGAAATTGAGACAATTTATGTAGATATCATCCAAGATAAAGATGACTAAAGAAACAGAGCAATTGGAAGATTATAATTTAAGAGAGTTTTGTTCTTAGGAGATAAAATGTCTTGTGGAAAAAGTTTAATAACACATTTTTAGGTGTTCAGGATATCCAAATCCTGGCACTTGTTCTTCTTACCTATAGGGTTCTCTGCCAAAGAACACCTACAAAAGGATCAATAATCAAATAAGAAATCCAATGTAAATTTTATCAATATCTGAACCACTTCCTGAAAATCCAAAGGAAAGCTGGATGGCAGGCATAATTTGGGGAAAAGAAGGAATGGAGTCTCTTATGTCCCATCCAAAATCTAGACCTTGGGATCCTATGCTCATGTGTGGGAGAAGGTATATACGCACATGCACGCTCATATTCAGAGACCTGGTGGGTGGAGGGAGAGGGAAAAGGAGAGGCCAAGGACAGCAGAGAGAAAGAAAAGGATCCTGAGTATGTGGGCATGCTCACTTGTCCAATATCAGGTTGAACTGAGCCCAGAGATACCCATTATATTTCTGTGCAGCATTACTGATCACTAGGGGAAACATGGCCCCACAAATAACAGATTTATTCAGATAAGCAGCTCCTCTCCCATGAGAACTAGTTCAGAACTAAAGTAAAGAGCTAGCTGTGAGGGATTCATCCAAGAATCCACTGAGCCATGCAAGGATGGATGTTTTCTCTTATGAGCCAAGATAGAAAGCTGGGAAGAGAGGGGAAGTGTCTCGTCCTTACCCAACAGTATTATTTTGCTTCTTCAGTTTTTATAATATGATAGCCTTTGATGACGGGAACTATGTCTTACCCATCACTGCACCTAGCTTACTGAACTACAGTGAATGTTAATTGAATCAGTAAATGTATTAATAATCAGGATTGATTGGATTTAAATAAGATTATTGCAACTGAAAGAATCCTTAGGAGGGCATCATCCATCTTCACCATTTGTTATGAACTCTTCATGTGTATTAATTCATTTAATGCAATAACACTATGAGGTGGGAACTATCATCATTCCCCCACTTTACAAATGAAGAAGCTGGGGTCTGGAGGACCCATCTCACCCCATCACACAGTTAGCAAGTGGCAGAACAGGAATGGAAAGCCAGATATTAGATCCAGAATTTATGCATTTGCCACCACACACATTGCCAGCCAAAAACACGCTTTTCCTCTCCAAGAGCACAAGCACTAGCTTTCCTTATTGGCTTATGAAAACTGGAAACCCAATTTCTAAAAGACTGTGAAAAAATTTAAGCCAATGTGTTTATCATTTTAAAAGGTACACTATTTAATTGATGTTTTCATACTTTTATTTGCAAATGGTTATCACTTCCTTAGTAATGCATCAGTTATATTTGTCTATAAATATGTATGTGTATATATACATGTGTGTGTGTGTACTGGGCCCTCAATAAGTATTTGCTGAATGTTTCTTTTCTGCAAAATCAGTGTTTGCTAAATTAGTATACACAGTCTTTCTACTGTTGTTTAGAGGGAAGGTGAGATGATTTCCCATGTTTTTAAAATCAGATGGTTCAATATGTTCATGCCACATTTAGAGAAGAAAGCAATTCATAGTGGAGTATGAATTCTCAAAGACTTTAAGCCTCAATGTAATTTATCGACTTTATTTATCAGCAAACCTTTATTTAGTCCCTCTGTATACAAAAAGCTTACTAGCGATCACATTCTAAAGCAGGTTTTTAAATGGCTAGAGTCTTAAAATGCCCACAGAATAGTCCAGAAAGAAGACACGAATTAAAATTGGAATATGTAGCACAGCATTTAAAGGCTTATTCACACTTTATGCCCTCCCTCTTCTGTTCCTACCTATTCTTCTAGCACACAGGTCCACGTCCTTTCCAGCTGCCTGTCTTTCCTCTTGCTACCTTGGCCCACTTGGCCAATGTTGGTGCCATGCAGAGGTTATTCATGCAGGAAGCTGAGGAGGAGGTTTTAGAAAGAAGCTCATGAGTTGAGTGACGGACATGTTGAGTCCATGGGAAAGTGCAGGTAAAAGTATCAAATGGGACAATTGAATAATAATGTTTAACAATTTGAGAACTATGTGTGGATTAAGGGAGAAGGAAAGTTTTAAGCCTAGGATGTTGGAAGAAGGATGATAAAAAAAAAAAGTAGGAATTTAGTGGGAAAGTTGATTTGCAGAGAAAGATGATGAAATCAGTTTTAGATTTGTTGCACTTCAGAAGATGATGAGACATTAAAACTGATATTCATAATGTCCTCTTCAGGATGAAAATAAAGTAGAGACTGAGGAACTGATTTAGATTGAAGGAGACTAGAGAGACCTGGAATTGGGTGCAACCCAGGATCCGGGAATGGTGCTTTTGCTATGAAGGACGGGATTGAGCCAATTGGCAAAACTTGATTTCATCTTTGAGCAAAGGGTATCCAGGTTTTTTAAATCAGATATGATTAAATAGTATCCATTGTACATTCTTATAATTTTTCTGTAAGTTTGAAATCATTTTAAAATAAAAAGCAGGAAAAAACAAAAGTCATCACTTTGGCAACAAAAAGTTGGCATTGTCAATATATCTTAAGATCTATGTTAGACATGCAAGATGTCTGTATCTTAATCTAGATGTATGTGTTCACAAACTTTAACCTAGTAATTCTACTTTGAGATGCTATCATGAAGAACCAATAATTTATAGGCATACTTCATTTTATTGTGCTTCACTTTGCCGTGCTTAGCAGATATTGAGGTTTTTTGTTTGTTTGTTTGTTTGTTTGTTTACAAATTGATGGTTTGTGGCAATCCTGCATTGGGCACCGGTCTTTTGGTACCGTCTTTTGGTACCGTTTTTCCAACAGTATGTGCTCACTTCATGTCTCTGTGTCACATTTTGGGAATTCTTCCAATATTTAAAACTTTTTGTTTATATCTGTGATCTATGATCAGTAATCTTTGATATTACTATTGTAATTGTTTTGGAGTACCACAAACCATGCCCATATAAGACAACAAACTTAATCCATGAAGTCAGAATCTCTGACTTCTCCAGTAACTAGCTATTCTCCTGTCTCTCTCCCTTTCTCCAGGCCTTCTTATTCCCTGAGACACAACAAGATTGAAATTAGGCCAATTAATAACCCTACAGTGGCCTCTAAGTGTTCAAGTGAAAGAAAGAGTAGCATTTCTCTCACTTTAAATCTAAAAGCTAGAGATGATTAAGTTTAGTGAGGAAGGCATCTTAAAAGCCAAGATAGGCTAAAAACTAGGCCTCTTCTCAGGTTTATCAAAGATCAGATGGCTGTAGATGTGTGGTATTATTTCTGAGGACTCTGTTCTGTTCCATTGGTCTATATCTCTGTTTTGGTACCAGTACCATGCTGTTTTGGTTACTGTAGCTTTGTAGTATAGTTTGAAGTCAGGTATCGGGATGCCTCCAGCTTCGTATTTTGACTTAGGATTGTCTTGGAAATGCGGGCTCTTTTTTGGTTCCATATGAACTTTAAAGCAGTTTTTTCCAATTCTGTGAAGAAAGTCATTGGTAGCTTGATGGGGATGGCATTGAATCTATAACTTACCTTGGGCAGTATGGCCATTTTCACGATATTGATTCTTCCTATCCATGAGCATGGTATGTTCTTCCATTTGTTTGTGTTCTCTTTTATTTCACTGAGCAGTGGTTTGTAGTTCTCCTTGAAGAGGTCCTTTACATCCTTTGTACGTTGGATTCCTAGGTATTTTATTCTCTTTGAAGCAATTGTGAATGGGAGTTCATTCATGATTTGGCTCTCCGTTTGTCTGTTACTGGTGTATAAGAATGCTTGTGATTTTTGCACATTGATTTTGTATCCTGAGACTTTGCTGAAGTTGCTTATCAGCTTAAGGAGATTTTGGGCTGAGACAATGGGGTTTTCTAAATATACAATCATGTCATCTGCAAACAGGGACAATTTGGCTTCTTCTTTTCCTAACTGAATACCCTTGATTTCTTTCTCTTGCCTGATTACCCTAGCCAGAACTTCCAACACTATGTTGAATAGGAGTGGTGAGAGAGGGCATCCCTGTATCGTGCCAGTTTTCAAAGGGAATTTTTCCAGTTTTTGCCCGTTCCGTATGATATTGGCTGTGGGTTTGTCATAAATAGTTCTTATTATTTTGAAATACATTCCACCAGTACCGAATTTATTGAGAGTTTTTAGCATGAAGGGCTGTTGAATTTTGTCAAAGGCCTTTTCTGCATCTATTGAGATAATCAGGTGGTTTTTGTCTTTGGTTCTGTTTATATGCTGGATTACGTTTATTGATTTGCATATGTTGAACCAGCCTTGCATCCCAGGGATGAAGCCCACTTGATCATGGTGGATAAGCTTTTTGATGTGCTGCTGGATCTGGTTTGCCAGTATTTTATTGAGGATTTTTGCATCAATGTTCATCAGGGATATTGGTCTAAAATTCTCTTTTTTTTGTTGTGTCTCTGCCAGGCTTTGGTATCAGGATGATGTTGGCCTCATAAAATGAGTTAGGGAGGATTCCCTCTTTTACTATTGATTGGAATAGTTTCAGAAGGAATGGTACCAACTCCTCCTTGTACCTCTGGTAGAATTCAGCTGTGAATCCATCTGGTCCTGGACTTTTTTTGGTTGGTAGGCTATTAATTATTGCCTCAATTTCAGAGCCTGCTATTGGTCTATTCAGAGATTCAGCTTCTTCTTGGTTTAGTCTTGGGAGAGTGTAAGTGTCCCGGAAATTATCCATTTCCTCTAGATTTTCTAGTTTATTTGTGTAGAGGTGTTTATAGTATTCTCTGATGGTAGTTTGTATTTCTGTGGGGTCGGTGGTGATATCCCCTTTATCATTTTTTATTGTGTCTATTTGATTCTTCTCTCTTTTCTTCTTTATTAGTCTTGCTAGCGGTCTATCAATTTTGTTGATCTTTTCAAAAAACCAACTCCTGGTCTCATTGATTTTTTGGAGGGTTTTTGTGTCTCTATCTCCTTCAGTTCTGCTCTGATCTTAGTTATTTCTTGCCTTCTGCTAGCTTTTGAATGTGTTTGCTCTTGCTTCTCTAGTTCTTTTAATTGTGATGCTAGGGTGTCAATTTTAGATCTTTCCAGCTTTCTCTTGCGGGCATTTAGTGCTATAAATTTCCCTCTACACACTGCTTTAAATGTGTCCCAGAGATTCTGGTATGTTGTATCTTTGTTCTCATTGATTTCAAAGAATATCTTTATTTCTGCCTTAATTTCGTTATGTACCCAGTAGTCATTCAGGAGCAGGTTATTCAGTTTCCATGTAGTTGAGCGGTTTTGATTGAGTTTGTTAGTCCTGAGTTCTAGTTTGATTGCACTGTGGTCTGAGAGACAGTTTGTTATAATTTCTGTTCTGGGAAATGATTCCCTATTTAATAAATGGTGCTGGGAAAATTGGCTAGCCATAAGTAGAAAGCTGAAACTGGATCTTTTCCTTACTCCCTATACGAAAATTAATTCAAGATGGATTAGAGACTTAAATGTTAGACCTAATACCATAAAAACCCTAGAAGAAAACCTAGGTAATACCATTCAGGACATAGGCATGGGCAAGGACTTCATGTCTAAAACACCAAAAGCAATGGCAACAAAAGCCAAAATTGACAAATGGGATCTAATTAAACTAAAGAGCTTCTGCACAGCAAAAGAAACTACCATCAGAGTGAACATGCAACCTACAGAATGGGAGAAAATTTTTGCAATCTACTCATCAGACAAAGGGCTAATATCCAGAACCTACAAAGAACTCAAACAAATTTACAAGAAAAAAACAAACAACCCCATCAAAAAGTGGGCAAAGGATATGAACAGATATTTCTCAAAAGAAGACATTCATACAGCCAACAGACACATGAAAAAATGCTCATCATCACTGGCCATCAGAGAAATGCAAATCAAAACCACAATGAGATACCATCTCACACCAGTTAGAATGGCAATCATTAAAAAGTCAGGAAACAACAGGTGCTGGAGAGGATGTGGAGAAATAGGAACACTGTTACACTGTTGGTGGGATTGTAAACTAGTTCAACCATTATGGAAAACAGTATGGCAATTCCTCAAGGATCTAGAACTAGATGTACCATATGACCCAGCCATCCCATTACTGGGTATATACCCAAAGGATTATAAATCATGCTGCTATAAAGACACATGCGCACGTATGTTTATTGCAGCACTATTCACAATAGCAAAGACTTGGAATCAACCCAATGTCCATCAGTGACAGACTGGATTAAGAAAATGTGGCACATATACACCATGGGATACTATGCAGCCATAAAAAAGGATGAGTTTGTGTCCTTTGTAGGGACATGGATGCAGCTGGAAACCATCATTCTTAGCAAACTATCACAAGAACAGAAAACCAAACACCGCATGTTCTCACTCATAGGTGGGAACTGAACAATGAGATCACTTGGACTCGGGAAGGGGAACATCATACACCGGGGCCTATCACGGGGAGGGGGCAGGGGGGAGCGATTGCATTGGGAGTTATACCTGATGTAAATGATGAGTTGATGGATGCTGACGAGTTGATGGGTGCAGCACACCAACATGGCACAAGTATACATATGTAACAAACCTGCACGTTATGCACATGTACCCTAGAACTTAAAGTATAATTAAAAAAAAAAAAAAAAAAAAAAAGCTAGGCCTCTTGTACCAAACAACCAAATTGTGAATGCAAAAGGAAGAGTTTTTGAAGAAAGTTAAAAGTACTACTCCAGTGAACACAGAAATGATTAAAAAGTGGAACAGCCTTTTTGCGGATATGGAAGAAGTTTTAGTTGTCTGGGTAGAAGATCAAACCAGCCACAACATTCCCTTAAGCCAAAGCCTAATCCAGAGCAAGACCTTAACTCTCTTTAGCTCTGTAAAGCTGAGAGAGGTAAGGAAGCTGTAGAAGAATAGTTTGAGGCTAGAAGAGGTTGGTTCATGAGGTTTAAGGAAAGAAGCCATCTTCGTAACATAAAAGTGCAAGGTGAACCAGCTAATGCTGATGTAGAAGCTGCAGCACATTCTCCAGAAAATCTAGCTAAGATCATTGATAAAGGTGGCTATGCAAAACAATAGATTTTCCCTATAATGAAACATTCTTCTTCTTCTTCTTCTTCTTCTTCTTCTTCTTCTTCTTCTTCTTCTTCTTCTTCTTCTTCTTCTTCTTCTTCTTCTTCTCCTCCTCCTCCTCCTCCTCCTCCTCCTCCTCCTTCTCCTCCTCCTCCTCCTCCTTCTCCTTCTCCTTCTTCTCCTTCTCCTTCTCCTTCTTCTTCCTCCTCTTCTTCTTCTTTTCTTCTTCTTCTTCTTTCTTCTTCTTTTCTTTTCTTTTCTTTTTTTTTTTTGAGACAGGGTCTCACTCTGTTGCCCAGGCTGGAGTGCAGTGGCACAATCTCAGCTCACTGCAAGCTCCGCCTCCTGGGTTCATGCCATTCTCCTGCCTCAGCCTCCCGAGTAGCTGGGACCATAAGTGCCCGTAATGCAACAGGCTTCTCTTGGGAAAAGATATCATGTAAGACTTGCATAGCTAGAGAGAAGAAGGCAATGCCTGGCTTCAAAGCTCTGAAGGACAGGCTGCCTGTCTTGTTAGGGGCTAATGCAGTTGGTGACTTGAAGTTGAAGCCAATGCCCATTGACCATTCCAAAAATCCTAGAACCTTTCAGGATGATGCCAAATCTACTCTGCCTCTGCTCCACAAAAAGAGCAACAAAGCCTGGATGACAGCACATCTGTTTTCATCATGGCTTACTGAATATTTTAAGCTCATCATTGAGCTTAAACATTGAGACCATTTCTGAGGGAAAAAAAAAAATTATTCCTTTCAAAGGTTACTCCTTATTGACAATGCACCTGGTCACCCAAGAGCTCTGATGGAGATGTACAAGGAGATGAATGTTGTTTTCATGCCTGCTAACACAACATCCATTCTACAGCCCATGGATCGAGGAATAATTTTAACTTTCAAGCCCTATTATTTAAGAAATACATTTTGTAAGGCTAACCTACCATAGATAGCGATTCCTCTGATGGATCGGGGCAAAGTACATTGAAAACCTTCTGGAAAGGATTTATCATTCCAGATGCCATTAAGAACATTTGTGATTTATGAAAGAAGGTCAAAATATCAAAATTGACAGGAGTTTGGAAGAAGTTGATACCAACCCTCCTGGATGACTTTGAGGGTCAAGACTTCAGTGGAGGAAGTAACTGCAGATGTGGAAACAGCAAGAGAACTAGAATTAGAAGTGGAGTCTAAAGACGAGACTGAATTGCTGCAATCTCACAATCAAACTCAAATGGATAAGTTGTTTCTTATGGAAGAGCAAAGAAAGTGTTTTTGGTTTTGTTTTGTTTTTTTGAGACAGTGCTTCTCTCTGTTGCCCAGGCTGGAGTGCAATAGTGTGATCACAGCTCACTGCAGCCTCAGCTTCCCCAGGTTCAGGTGATCCTTCCACCTCAACCTCCTGAGTAGCTGGGGCTGCAGGCACGTGCCACCACACCCAGCTAATTTTTGTATTTTTTGTAGAGATGGGGGTTTCACCTTGTTGCCCAGGCTGGACTTGAACTCCTGGACTCAAGTGATCCTCCCACCTCAGCCTCCCAAAGTGCTGGGAAAACAGGTGTGAGCTACCATGCCTGGCCAGAAAGTGTTTTCTTGAGATGGAATCTACTCCAAGGTGAAGATGCTGTGAACATTGTTCAGATGACAATAAAGGATTTAGAACATTCCATAAACTTAGTTTAAAAGCAGGAGCAAGGTTTCAGAAGATTGACTCCAATTTTAAGAGAAGTTCTATCGTGGGTAAAATGCTATCAAACAGCATCAGATGCTACAGAGAGATCTTCTGTGAAAGGAAGCAGCAAACTTCATTGCTGTCTTACTTTAAGAAATTGCCGGCCGGGCGTGGTGGCTCACACCTGTAATCCCAGCACTTTGGGAGGCCAAGGCCGGTGGATCACTTGAAGTCAGGAGTTCAAGACCAGCCTGGCCAACATGATGAAACCTCATCTCTACAAAAATAGAAAAATTAGCTGGGCGTGGTGGCGCATGCCTGTAGTCCCAGCTATTCAGGAGGTTGAGGCAGAAGAATCGCTTGAGCCCAGGAGAAGGAGGTTGCAGTGAGCCGAGATCACACCACTGCACTCTAGCCTGCGTGACAGAGACCCCATCTCAAAAATAAAAAAAATCGCCACAATCACCCTAATCAGCAACAATCACCCCGATCAGTCAGCAGCCATCAATATCGAGGCAAGATCTCCACCAGCTAAAAGATTATGACTCACTGAAGGCACAGATGATCATTAGCATTTTTAGCAATAATACATTTTAATTAAGGTCTGTATATATATAAATTTTTAGATATAATGCTATTGCACACTTTTAGACTACAGTATAGTGTAAACATAACTTTTTTTTTTTTTTGAGACAGAGTCTGGCTCTCTGTCACCCAGGCTGGAGTGCAGTGGCATGATCTCAGCTCACTGCAGCCTCCGCCTCCCAAGTTCAAGTGAATCTCCTGTCTCAGCCTCCTGAGTAACTGGGATCACAGGTGCACATTACCATGCCTGGCTAATTTTTTTTTTTTTTTTTTTTTTGTATTTTTAGTAGAGATGGGGTTTCACCATGTTGGTCAGGCTGGTCTCAAACTGACCTCAAGTGATCTGCCCACCTCGACCTCCCAAGGTGCTGGGATTACAGGTGTGAGCCACCACGCCCAGCCTTGCTTTCATGATTTTAAAGGTATTTTAAATCAAAAGGTCAAGAAGTGCACAAACTCAGGATTAATGATTTGTATTTAGGATTATTTGCCACAGAGTTGGCCAAATAATCCTTTGTGGCCAAAGCCTTTGAAGAATAGACTATAGAGAGAGGAGATCAGAGTGGGCCAATAGGGAGCCATGCAGTGACCCGATTTGGAAAAGGAGAGGAATGTGCTGAGCGGGGTTGATGGATTATTAACTGAAATGACCGCACTGAGAAGTGTGCGTCTGCTGGTGTTGCTGAAAAAGGTTGGAGTGTGGGTTTATCACATCCTGAAAAAGGATAGGGAGAAGAGGAACTGAAGAAAGGACCTACTGATTCACTAAGGATTTCCCACAAGAGGCCTCAATAAAGACAAACTGGCTTTTACAATTCAACTCAAACACAAATTATTTTTTAAATTAATTCCTAGGGTTTGCATTGATATTTTAACATGAGGAGTGGAGTTCAGAAACTGCAACAAAAGGGATATGAGCAGTGATAAAATATTTGTAAGCCTCTCCTGATGACCTTGGTACTGAAAGAGACTGTTCTCCTGTGTCGGAGAAGGTTCTGGACCGCCTTTCCAGCAGCATTTTATCATCAGAAAACGGCTCACTTCATAAGGTTTATAACCTTCCATAAAACTGCAGAACATTTTATTCTTTTTTCATTAAGCCACCTTTGGAATCATTTTGGTCCCTTTATAGTCTCTTATTTAATCTGTTTTTTCATAGACTAAAGGGAGAAAAAATTCTATAAGTGGTCAAAATAGTAATTAGATAGGGTAAGTCACAGCTCAGTGGCTTCAAGGCATATGTACTTACTACTTATCTCCTCCATCTGCCTTCATCAGTGAATTCTTTTACTCCCAAGCACATCTTTACCTTTTTCTTGAACAACGGAGAAAAGAAACTACCAAACCGTGCATTTTCCCTATTATAAGAGTTACTAATGTTTATATTCTTTTCTATTAAAGCATCATTCTCATGGTGTAAAAGCTCTTTTACCAAACTCTAAGGAAAGCATGAATTAATAAAACATCAAGAGATTTTATTTCCTATATTGAGAACTCCTATAGTTACATAAAAACAACTGAATCTTTTGGAAATACATGTAATCACAAGGAGAGGAACGTTAAAAGAGAGAAACCCACTACAAAATAAATCTTAAAACCACTTTCATGTTTAAAAAGAAAAAAATATCAGTTCTTCTTATTCCTGAAGGATTTTTTTTAAAAAAATCTTTTAATTAATGACAGCCCTCAGGGCACTGAGCAATTGTTAATTAAAACAAGGAGAAAAAAGAGGAAGTAGGCAAAAATGCTAAGATGAACACGTTTCCTTTTCTCTGCAGGGGAATAACATTACCAAATGAACATTAATAAATATGAATACTATTGAGAAGAAATACATTAAAAAAATTTTTAAACTCCCAACTCAGCTTGACACACACTAGCAGCTACATAAATTAATTGGGGCACCTCGAGAATTATAAACCCCTGGTGTCACCTTTTGTCTAATTGAGTAGTGGTAGCCATCACCCCACCCTCAACAGGATGGATTGCTTCTTTCTCGGTGCAAGCTGACTTCTGTCAGGGGATAGCGCCTGATCAAAGGTCTTCTAAGGGATTTCATTCACTTTCATTCTTGCAGTGGGCGGGCGTTCACGTGGGCAACCGCCATCATTATGAAACACGTCTTAAATGCGAGTTAGGAGCTAGACTCACTGCCCATTGAATTAATTGGTCTTTCCCTTTTCAGCCATTAAATTTTTACTTAGAAAAAAATAATTATCAAATCGTTTGGTTCACCCACTGTGCTTACCTAATTTGGGCAGGTTATTAGTAAGAACATTTTCCCGGTCCCTCCCTACCACTTTCCCCCTCTACCTCACATGAAAAAGGCCTTTATCTTTCTCATAAGCTCAGAAGTTCACTTAACAAGCAGAGCTTTAGAAGCCAAGAACAAGAAGTAAAAAAAAAAAGGTAAGAGAATCTGTTTTCTACTTTACTTGGAGGGGGACAGAAACCCAGAATCCCATAGGCTGTATGTTTAATATGAAAAAAAAAAAAAAAAAAAAAGTCATTATTTGAAATTAGAACAACCTGGGAGAGTTCTTCCCAATTTTTAAATGACCCCAGTTTTACGTAATTTTATGGGCTTTTCATCAAAGCTGTTTTTCAAAAATAGAACTCAGCCCCTTAAGGTTTAGGAGTTTTTTCCCCTTTAGTCTGTGTGCACGCACGCCTTTGATGTTCGGCATGCTAGCATATCAGGGTCAGCGCGTGGGGGCCGGTGTCATTTACAGAATTTCTCAGATGCCAGCTAAGATCAGTAGCTAGGAGACAACTTAGAATTTCATTTTGCTGTTTGTTCAGATACATTCTTCACCACAGATAAGATCTTACCTCCCCAGCAGTCTATCTCTAAAAGAACAAACTCTAGGTAATCAAAAAGCTATATTCTACCCTCCCAAAAAAACCTGCTTATTTTAGCTAGTACCTGGTCAAGCATAAATGCCAGGGTAGAAAAAAATACTGTGTTTTCTTGTTCCTTGCTATAATAATATATATCTGTTGAAAACTCCTGATTTTCCTCAGATGACCTAAAAAGCTTTGTCCATTACTTGTGCTCATGTAGTAGCTAAAGGAGGTTATTTACAAGGCACAAAGGCAAAATACATAGCCCGTCTATACTGCATCACTTTTTTGTTCTCTTCACTTGTGCATGGTATCTACTGATGACTAGAGGGGGATAGCAATTTACATAACATTGAAATGGAAAAATTTAAAAAATTAAAAAATTAAAATTAAAAATTAAAGAAACACTTTTTGCTCCTTAAAAACACTTTCTTGGTTCTCCTGCCTGATGTCACAAATCTGGGGGCAGGGCTCAGAAATCTATCTTTTGTTTTTCAGAGGAAGACAGGGTCTTGCTCTATAGCCTAGGCTGGAGTGCAATGTTGCAATCGTGACTTACTGCAGCCTCGAACTCCTGGCTTCAAGCAATCCTCTCACCTCAGCCTCCCAAAGTGCTGAGATTACAGGCACAAGAATCTATTTTTTTAACAAGTATGAGAGCCACTCATAGGCCAAATGTATTTATTTATTTTATTTTTTATTTTTTGAGATAGGGTCTCATTCTGTCACCCAGGCTGGAATGAAGTGGTACAATCACAGCTCACTACAGCCTCGACCTCCTGGGCTCAAGTGATCCTCCAACCTCAGCCTCCCAAGTAACCGGGACTACAGGCAGGCACCACCACACCTGCCTAATTTTTTATTTTTTGTAGAGATGGGATTTCACTATGTTACCCAGGTTGGTCTCAAACTCCTGGGCTCAAGCAATCCTCCCACCTTTGCCTCCCAAAGTGCTGGGATTATAAGAGTAAGTCACCTCAGCCAGCATGTTTTCTGTGGGATCTCATTATTTTTAACTGTCTTATGTAATATCTAATAATAAAATGTATATGTCTTCTTCATTTTATTTCTATATAGAGCATGTTTTATTAATACATGTCATTGTGACATCTAATTGCAAATACATATGAAACTCTATCCAAACTCCTATCCAATCTCTTGGTAGTGGCAAGTACATCAGTCTCAGGAATAGAACCCAGAGTCAAGGTCCTGGAGTTTGGGCCTTGGCTGGAGAGCAGAGTAGACTCAGGTCACAACACCAAGATGTGATACATGGAGGAGGAGGAGGAAGTTGAGAGGAAAGCAAGATTCTAGGTCTGCTGAAAGAGATCAGGCAGGTAAAACTCAGAGACCTTCCAGCAAAGCCCAAAACACCACTAGCCACATGAGAAGTTTCAAGCAATTGACTTCATCTGCCCCAGTGGGATTTTTAAACTAAAGACTGCTGTTGGAGGTGACCTGTTTAGACTTACTCTCAAATCTGCTGTCTTGGGCCACTCCAATTTAGACTACACTTTGCTGAAGTTCTGAAATTCAAGAATTGTTTCTCACCTCCTTGTGACCTATGAAGAGATGTCATTGTCTGGGTCCACCCACATTCACTTGGGAGTTCATTCAATAGAACTTTGCAGTAAAATGTAATGGGTGTCCCATAGGGATTAGGGGCAGAAATATTTTTAACTCTCATTTTGTTTCAAGTACGATAGACAGTAACTAAATTTTCCAGAAAACTTTAAAGATGCTTTTATCTCTGAAAGTTTTTTTTTTACCCACTTCAATCCCACTGATATTTTCACTAGCTTGCCTCCAGGATAATGCATTTGATGTCAGTGAATGTGATTACACACTTCCAAATGCTTTGTGCAGGCTGATTCACTAGCTCTCTTTAGACTTTTGCTAATCAGAAATTGCTCAAGAAGGAAATTTGTGAGCTTTTTCCAAATTGCCTACTGCCTTAGACTTATGTGACTATGACAGGTTTATTGATGCAGCTGGGAGCAAGTTTTTAATCTTTAAAAAAATGTTTATTTGTAAATAGAGGTGCATATACTTTTCATAAAAGTATTTCTAGAGGCCTTTTAAAATGCTTTGATGGTTTGAACTACTAGAAATAATAATCTTTAAATATGCTTATCAGTAGCATCCCCAGAATTCATGTGTTTAGTCTTTGTACGAATTAGATTTCATGGCTAAACCTGTGAAAAAATTTCATGGTATTAGGGAATTTGAATTTTGTTTCTTTGTATTATTCAGGAATTATGTATTTTTAATTTTTAAAAAGTTAAATAGATGGAGAGAATGTTGCAGTCTGAAAGGATGGCCCTGAGAACTTATAATCAGTGCCATGGTGGCTGTTCTGTATTTTTTGGGGCAGAGCTTCCTGAGTTAGTCCCCACGGTTACTACCTTTCCTTCCTTGCCTTTCCTCTCTTGCTGCTCTCTCCTTCCCATCTTCACTAATTTCTCTTCCCATGTCGACCCCCTAAATGCTGCTGCTCTTTCATAGAAATCACCCCATGGTCCGCCTCCTCCACCACTCACTTTCTAGATTGGCAGATGGTAGACCATAGAGATAGTCTACCATGTCTACCGTCAAATATTTTTGTTCCTTTCATTGTGCATAGTTACCTACCAGTTATTCATTGGGAGTAGTAATTTGCAAATTATTTACAAGGAAAAATTAAAAGAAAAAAACCTTCGCTGTAGTTTCCTTTTTTTTTTTTTTTTGAGACAGAGTCTTGCTCTGTCACCCAGGCTGGAGTACAGTGGCATGATCTCAGCTCACTGCCACCTCCGCCTCCTGGGTTCAAGCAGTTCTCCTGCCTCAGCCTCCCGAGTAGCTGGGACTACAGGCATGTGCTAATTTTTTATATTTTTAGTAGAGACGAGGTTTCACCATGTTAGCCAGGATGGTCTTGATCTCCTGACCTCGTGATCCACCCGCCTTGGCCTCCCAAAGTGCTGGGATGACAGGCATGTAATACACCGTGCCCAGCCGTGCTATAGTTTTCAAGGTAGACTTACATCAGAATCACCTGGAGTGCTAATTAATGTGTTTCTGGTCCTTCTCCCCAACTTTATTAATCTGGGGCATGTCCCAGGAATCAAGATTTTTCACAAGGATTCCAATGATTCTCATGCATACTCAAGTATGAGATCTACTGAGAGGCCAAATGTTTTTATAAGGTAACATTTTTAGGTTGTCATCACCACCTCCTCATTTTTTCTCAACCCAATCCCACATCCAGTAAGTCTCGAAGCCTTCTTGATTCTCTGTTCCATCCCCAGTTTTGCTCTTTTTGGATCCATCATTCATTCCATCTGGTACATGTGCCTCCAGATTATCCCTCCAACCTACATCCACAGTATCTGTGTGGTTTTGGTTAACACTGAAGTCTGATCGTGTTTCACCTGCTTAGAATACTCACTAACTCCAGTGTTCACAGGTTGAAACTCAAACTCCTTCATGTTATTGCAAGGCTTTGTCACCTGCCCCCAAGCTCCCACTCATGCTCATATGATCCTGCTTGGCACCCTCTCTGCATAACCACACTGCATAGTCTTTCAGTTTCTGAAGACACACTCTCTCTCACCTAGATACCTTCATATATGTTTTCACACCAGAAATAACTATACTTACCCTCCCACCTCTCCACTGCCCTTGTCCACTTGGGGAAATTCCATTCAGCTCTACAGTTTCTGCTATGGTTTGAATGGATCCCCCTCCCAAATTCAGGTGTTGCCAATGTGACGGTATTACAAGGTGGGTCTTTAAGATGTGATTACGCTATAAGGGCTCCTCCCTCGTGAATGGGATCAGGTGTAGGGGGAGTTCCCCCTCTCTTGACTTTCTGCCTTCCACTGCATGAGGACACAGCATTGCCCCCTCCAGAGGGGGCACCAGATACCAAATGCCAATGCCTTGATCTTAGACTTCCAGACTCCAGAACTATGAGAAATAAAACTCTGTTCTTTATAAACTACCCAGCCTTTGGTATGCTGTTATAGCAGCACAAAATGAACTAAGACATTCTCCTCCTCTTTGATACGTGACTCTACCAGACTGATTTGGGTGCATCTTCTATGCACCTGTAGACCCCATGTAGATGTGTAGACCTCAGCCTGAGCTCTTTCCACACCATGTTGCGGTTGTGTGCTTGTCTCCCTGTGGCCCATTTCCCATTCATAGGCTAAGGGAGCAAACAGGCATCTAGGACCTGGCCAGGTGGGGTGCCAAGGGCCAGATAAGAAGAAAGATATCGATCCTAGGCAGTCAGAAATATCTTTAGTGCCAGAAGTGTGTGTTCACTTGAAAGAAGGAAGAAAAATTTGGTCCAAGAGAGAATTGTTGTCTTTTAATTTAATGAAACAATGCCACGGAGTTATTCATTGTGTCCACTTGAGCCCAAACATGGGCTTAAATTAAAGCTGGGTGTATTTCAATTAGACATGTGAAAGATGGCTTTACTGCAAAGTTGATAAAAGACTGAAATAAACTAGCAAGAAAAGTTATGGTGTAAGATTCTCTTCTAGTCTCTCTTTAAAATGAGACTAGGTAAATGTTTATCTGTTTGTGACCTTGGGAAAGGTATTATATTTTACAATTTCAAATCTTTCCATATATCTTGAACAACATTGAATTTCATTGTTAAATGTGTCCACATTTTTTATGGTTTCTATAGGATAATTTCCTAGAAGTAGAATATATCAAAAGATATAAACACTTTGAATGTCCTTGATATATATTGATAAGTTGTCAGTATTTTCTCTTCTGATAAGTGAAAATGGTACTAATTATTATTTTATCTTTTATTTCTTGGTTAACTTGTTAAGTATTTATATACTTATTAGCTACTCTTATATCCTAGTTTATAAATTACCAGGATATTTTGTTTTAGTTTTTGCCCATTCCTCCTCAGAGGTCTTAGCATTTTTCTTATTTATTTGAAAGAGTTCTGTGTAAGTAAAAGCAATTAACCTTTTATCTCTGGCATTATTCCTTTATTTGTTATTGGACATTTTTTATTAATGTTGTAATAAATAAATGGAAACATACCAGGTTTACAAATTCAGGCAATATAATCTTTCAACGTGCAGATATGTGGTATGTTTATTTTATCTGTAATTATCCTGGTCTTCCTTATAAGCTCACAGTCACTTGGTAGAGAGGCAGAAATGGATGTTAGGCCTTTTTTATTTTTTTAATTTAGTCTGAACTTATCCTTTAAACAGCCCTTTATAGTAACGTTTGGTTTTTTGAGGTAATTGCTGTCTCTCTTGTTCCCAACTTTTTCCTGGCTCTGTTCCAAGGTGGAGTTAAGCATCTCAAGTGGAAGGGACTCAGGTAACCTCTGAGTGCAGTGAAGAGCAACTTGGATTCACATGATCGCTGGGCGTGCTGCCAGCCTTTCCACCTAACATCTCTCCCTCCCTTCCTTCCTCTCTGTCTCTCCCCATCTTCCTCCCTTTCTCTCCCTCCCCCTACTTTCCCAGCTGACTGGATTCTTCTTGAATGGCTGCTACAGCACCCTCTGCCTCTCTGCCTCATTCTTCTGGGGATGAAGCTGTCCACCCCCATTCCCTGTGGAGAGGTCTCCTCACCTCACCATGGTAAGCCTGTGCCAGGCCCATGGGCTCTTAATTCAGGACCAAGACCCTCCAGTGGGCAGGTCCCCAACACATCATATGGGAACCAACACATCATATGGGAACCAAAAGGTGCCCAGAGAAGCTACATGTCCAGGCCTCCCTGTGCCTAAGCAGCCCTACCACTTAGCATATCATGAGGCCATACCACGAAGCCGTACCTTGAAGTGGCTGCACCTGAGTAGGTAAAGGAGCAGCCAAGGGTCCATCTCTTTCTAAAGCACTAACTGGAAGTCAAGACAGAGATCCCTCCTCCTCCTGAATTGTCCAAAGCAAGATACCCACTTCTAACCATTTCTCTTCTCCTACTCCTTGCTTCCCTTTTCCTCATACGATCCTTCTGGCTGTTTAACTTCCCCTTTGCTGGATCATCTTTCTAGCACAGAACAATAGGCCTCCCGGCCCCATGGACAGAAGTACATCTTCTTCACACCCTGGGAGAAGCAAAGGATCTGATGGGCCCCATGCCCATCCTCTGATAAGTTCAACTGTGATGAAACAGATTTCAGCATTTAGCAATCCTCTTCCTCCTGACTTTCCAGCATTGCTCAAGAGAACAAATGAACATCCTCCCCTGCTCTGGGAAGTCATTCTTGCAGCTTGGCCTCGGAGGGGTGAGGCTACAAATAGGACACAACTAAGGTGGGGGGGGGAGGATATCAGGATGTACCTATTTAATCTTTGCAAAATATTTTCCTGGTTATATAGATTTTTTAACTTTTATGTAGCCATATCTCACATTGTGTGATGATTAATTTCATGTGTCAACTTGACTTAGCTATGGGGTACACAGATATTTGGTCAGACATTATTCAGGGTGTTTCATTTGAGGATTTTTTCCAGATAAGATTAATATTTAAACCAGTAGACTTAGTAAAGCAGATCACCTACTCTAATGTGGGTGGGCCTCACCCAATCAGTTGAAGACCTGAATAGAACTAAAAGACCCTTCTCCAAGTAAAAGAGGATTCTTCCTGCCTGACTACCTTCTGAGTCATACTGAAGCATCAGCTCTTCATGAGTCTTGAGACAGGGACTACATCATCCATTCTAGTTCTCAAGCCTTTGAACTCAGACTGGAACTGCACCATCAACTCGCCTGGGTCTCCAGCTTGCCAGCTGTCCCTACAGACCTTGAGACTTGCATGCCTCCATAATCTCATAAGTCACTTATTTATAATAAACTTCATTATGTGTGTATACATATATAAATATCTTTATATATGGGTATATGTATGTATAATGTGTATATATATGTTTATATATGTATATATATAAATATAGAGAGATTTATAAGAAATTGATATGAGATTATGCAGGTATGAAAGTCTCAGGATACATGTATATCTGTGTGCACATATATCTGTTATTTGCTCTGTTTCTCTGGAGAACCCTGACTAGTCCACTTTGCTTTTACTCTTAGGAAGCTTTTTCCATTCTAACATCAGATAAATACTTATCTGTAGCTTCTTTTCATTTTTAAATTTTCTGTTTCTCTTTAAAAGTCTTTGGTCCATATGGGATGTATTTGAGCACATGTTGTAAATTAAAAGTCAAAGCAGTTTTAATTTTTAAACATGAGTCAGTGTCCTCACAACCTTTAATACGTTCGCTTCGTTGGCATGCACATGCTACAATTTTCTAGGATTTTATTTTTTCTCCTTTCTTTCTGCTCCTAAATGTGAACATTCCATATGTCTCAATCATTTTTTCTTCTCAGCCCTCTTTCCTTTAAACTTATGCACATTCTATGTCAGCTATCTTCAATATGTAGGGACTGAAAAAGGTTCAAAAGGCTGGAAGCTGTGTTTTAATCTACTTCTTGGACTTTTCCACTAGGATTTTGCCGCAGCCCTATAACTTAACACGTATACACCAAAGTGATCACTTTTAATACAGCCTTTTTGCTGCCAAACTTCAACCTGTCCCTGTCTCCCCTGCCCCATTCTTGTAGATGGCATTTGAACTCTTGAATTCTTTTGTCCCTTGAAATCTCGCGTGTTCTTTGTGGCCAATTTAAAAGGTAGCTTCTTTCTAGCACTTTCCTTTTTGTTCCTCCCAAATCAATCTCTATTTATCTAAATTCTCATAACACTTTGTACTTTTCTGACAGAACTTATCTCACTTGACCTTGTATGGCAGTTATTTATACGTGCCAATTTCTCATTCTATATTTATATTCTGTATCTTGTTTGTAAAATTTCTAAAAAGAATGATACTTTCTAAACAAAGCTGATATTTAGAAGTAGGAAACCTGTAGAATGAGTATGGGATAAACTGATCTTACAGAATTAATAAAACTGTTAATAATGCAGGTGAAATTCATGATCGGCTTTTGACCATGGCATGGATTCTCTCTATCGCTCCCTCTCCTCCCTGACTCTGCTTTCCGTGCTGAAACTAAAGGACAGAATCTACATCATACACTTTTGTCTAATCTGCATTACCAGAACGGTACCTTAGATGCAATAGAACCTGAACACATATTTGCGGAAGGAAGGAAGGAAGGAAGGAAGGAAGGAAGGAAGGAAGGAAGGAAGGAAGGAAGGAAGGAAGGAGGGAGGGAGGGAGGGAGGGAGGGAGGGAGAAAGGGAGGGAGGGAGAAAGGGAGGGAGGGAGAAAGGGAGGGAGGGAGAAAGGGAGGGAAGCAATGGTCATCTACAAATAATATGTGATGTGTTGATACAGGACCATATTAATACATGTTTGTAAATGTTCTCCCGCCTCTGAAGATTCCTCCCTACTGACTACTAGTGAGTCGGTATGGGCACCTCTGCCTTGCCCCTCAGCAGCCCAGAGTTATAAGCAAGGAGCCTGCCAGCTTAGGGCCCTTTTTTTCCCAGGTCCAACCACACATATGTAACCAACCTTTATTCACGAGTTTCATGCTACTCACCCTAGGCTCCAAAATATCACTTGTAAGAAATGACTAAAGCCATAGATAACAGAGAGTGGAGGAGTTCACTGGAGGTGTGGATAAGGAAACATAAAATCACCTTTCATATTCAATGAATAAAATAATTCCATATAATCAAAATTACACGTAAGCCAAAGCCTCTGCCACAATGTGAAAGAGTGACAGAGTGACTGGTGAGTCAGCCTGTGCTTTTTTTTATTTTTTATTTTTTTTTGAGACAGGGTCTTGCTCTGTCACCCAGGCTGGAGCACGGTGACACAATCATGGTTCATTACAACCTCAACCTCCTGGGCTCAATGGATCCTCCTATGTAGCTAGGACGACAGGAACACACCACCACGCCCAGCTAAAAATTTTTAAATATTTTATAGAGACCGGGTCTCACTACATTGCTTAGGCTGGTCTTGAACTACTGGGCTCAAGCAATCCTCCTGCCTCAGCTTCCCAAAGTGCTGGGATTATAGACATGAGCCACTGCGCCTGGCTGACTGTGTTCTTTTGTTATGACCACTATTGGCATTTAAACGTCTAATGAACCTCAATATTAATTATGTGCCACCCAGATAGGCAGAAATGTTGGTAGACATACAAACAGCCCCTCCCTAGTCCAGGCTTCCATGAAGTAATCCCTCCCGATTTAGCTGTAAATGGGTTGCTAATCAGAAAGGCCTCAGGACAAAGGTAAGTGGCATAAATTCCTATTTACTGAATTAATATGACTGGTTCCCTGGGTGCCCTTCTTCTACTTGGAAGCACTTCTGGCAGTCTGATTTGGGATTTTTATCTGGCACTGTTCTGAGACTGGGGCTTTGGGGCCTATATTAATTTTAGATCCTAGTCTGTGGAGATTAGTCAATTCTATGAACTCTAATGCAGTGGTTGAAATAGTTTTCAGGAGCAAAAGTGCTTGCTTATCCGATCCATACTCTTCTGTGTGGATTCCACCTTAACATTCTATGTTAAGGATGGGTATGATTAATTCATTACCCAAGATTACAGCAGTATGCTAAAAGCTACCTGGAGGCATTTCTTTTGGTGTGAAATATTAAAGATTCAACATTTTTATCAGTGCACCTAATTCATATTCCAGAGCCTGTGGGCTGAGAAAAGAACTTGGAAATATTCAGTCATTTTTTACCATCAGCTTGTTAAAATGTTTAAGAAGGTTATTGTTTTAACTACCTGTGGATAAGAACAAGGATAATTCTCTTCAGGAAGGCTAAAATGCAAAGACTATAATGTCTTTTATTTCTTAAAACTGATATAGGCCAGGCACAGTGGCTCACACTTGTAATTCCAGCACTTTAGGAGGCTGAGGAGGGCAGACTACGAGGTCAAGGGATCGAGACCATCCTGGTCAACATGGTGAAACGCTGTCTCTACTAAAAATACAAAAATTAGCTGGGCGTGATGGCGCGTGCCTGTAGTCCCAGCTACTCTGGAAACTGAGGCAGGAGAATTGCTTGAACCCGGGAGTCGGAGGTTGCAGTGAGCTGAGATGGTGCCACTGCACTCCAGCCTGGCAACAAAAACAAAACAAAACTGATATAGATCAGGTTTTGACAATAGAGTACCTTGGAATACTTGAACAATAATACTAATAAAGGCTTTCCTGACAAAGAGAATGGCTAATAACCTTATGATCTCTAATAAATACAAATTGAAATATAGAATCCCATAGGGAATAAATATGAGAATACATTGATTGTCAACCTTTTCCAGAGCAGGGAACAGAGGTTTGGATAATGTAAGTGAATTTCCAAATTCCTGTAAGGTGACTTTAGAATTTTATTTTATTTTATTTTATTTGTTTGTTTTTGAGACAGAGTCTTGCTCTGTTGCTAGGGCTGGAGTGCAGTAGCACCATCTCAGTTTACTGCAAGCTCTGCCTCCCAGGTTCAAGCTATTCTCCTGCCCCAGCCTCCAGGGTAGCTGGGACTACAGGCATGTGCCACCACACCCAGCTAATTTTGGTATTTATTGTAGAGATGGGGATTTCACCATATTGGCTAGGCTGGTCTTGAACTCCTGGCCTCAAGTAATCTGCCACCTCTGCCTCCCAAAGTGCTGGGATTATAGGATATACGCGTGAGCCACTGTGCCTGGCCAGAAATATATTTTAATGCTTACATGTGAGTCAGAATGTGACAGAAATTCACCATCGCTTTAGATACCATATTCTGAAGAATGAATTTAGCAGCTAGAAATAGAACACAGCTTCCCAATTCTGCCCTTTCGCTCCGGTGTCTGCTAGAGAAGGCCAGAATGGTGGAGCTGACTTCAAGAAGAGCCACGCAGATGATGGTCTCACTCTCACCTTTTGGTGGGTAGGCAGGGCTATCGTTAGGCATATAGTTAGGTGATGTTTTCTGTTCTTTTTAAAAATCAAAAAAGGTGCACATAAAAAGTGTGTAAAATATATCTGCCAAATTTTAAGAATAATTTTAAAGCAAACACTTGTGTGGCTGCCACCTATTCAAGAAGCAGAATCATGCCAATCTGTGTGTACCTCCTCCATCCAATTTAGGTCCCAACGGAGTCCAAACTAGAAATATTTTCTAGAAGCTCAAGTGGAATATTGACTTTCTCTGCTCTTTCAAATCATACTCCCACTAAAAGTTTTTGCTGACCTAGACATCTTGTATAAAAGGGTCATGATTGACTAAAAATAAAAACAACGTATTCTTCCCTGAATGGCAAACATTCAAAGACTTATTGAAAATTAATCCCTTTAGAAGTAGTCTTTGGGAGCAAATCATTGAGAGACCATGGAAAAATCTGGGTAAGGTACATGTGCAGAAGTATTTTAAAGGAATTCATACAGCCAGTGTGTACCAATTCAAATTCTTAGGCAACTATTGAGCACTGTATTAGGGTTCTTCAGAGAAACAGAATCAATAGGAGGTACATACATTTAAGAGGAGATTTATTATGGGAATTGGCTCACACAGTTATGTGGGCCAAGAAGTCCCACAATCTGCTGTCTGCAAGCTAGAGGACTGGGAAAATCAGGGGTGTGTGATTAAGTCCAAGCCTGAAGGCCTGAGAACCAGGAGCACTGATGCCACAGGGCAGGAGAAGATGGATGTCCCAGCTCAAAAAGAAAGGGCGAATTCATCCCTCTTTAAACATTTTGTTCCATCGGGACCTTAATGGATTGGAGGAGGCGCACCCACACTGATGAGGGCTCTATTCTTTACTCAGCCTATCAATTCAAATGCTAATCTTCCAGAACTGCCCTCACAGAAACATGCGGAAATAATGCTACTTGGGCATCCCTTGGCCCAGTCAAGTTTGCAGATGAAAATTAACCATCACAAGCACCATGTGAATGCAAGACAGGATGCTAGGTGTTCTAGAGCATGTGAATAGTTGTTATTAAAACAACCGCCGCACACACACACAAAATTTCTGTGGCCAAATGCATTTTCTAAAACTTTTCTTTAAAGAAAAATTTTTATTTCTAAAACAGGTATATAGCATAAAATGATTCCCCAAGTTTTCTGGCTAAACGTGGCCAACATAGTTCTTTTTATTTTTTATGTATTCATTTTTCTTTGGAGAAAACACTGATGTTTTACAGAAATACAGGAAAAAAACAAGGATAGCAATATATATTATCAATAAAGTGCTTACAGATCCCGAAATCCAACTTGAAGTAGACTAAGTGTCTCAGTCTGTTTGTGTTGCTATAATGGAATATCTGAGGCTGGGTAATTTATAATAAAAAAGAGGTTTATTTGGCTCACAGCTCTGAAGGCTGTACAAGGAGTATGGCGCCAGCATGTGCATCTGGTGAAGGCCTCAAGCTGCTTCCACTCACAGCAACAGGGGAAGGAGAGCCAGCATGTGCAGAGATCACATGGTGAGAGAGGAAGCAAGGAGGCAGCGAGGCGCCAGGCTCTTGTTAACAACCAGCTCTCTCTAATAGAGCGAGAACATTTCCCCTGCCCCCACCGAGGAAGGAGATTAAGCTATTCATTAGGGATCCACCCCCACTGCCCAAATACCTCCCATTAGACCCCACATCCAACACTTAGGATAAAATTTCAACATAAGATTTGGAGAAGACGAACCAAACTATAGCACTACGTCTTTAAAAATCATTTAAAAAAAAAGTGTAAAGATTTTTTGAGCCATCAAAAGAAATCTGGGAAATAGTTGGGTCATTGTCCTTCCATTAGAGCTGGCCACTCCTGTGAATGAGATTCCGCTGGCGACACACTGTGGTGGAAAGAGGCCTGGCTTATGAGCCAAAAGTCAATGTTAATACCTCTGTCACTTTGTACAAGGCAACCGAACTTTCGGGGCCTCAGTTTCCTCATGGGTATAAGAAAAGATTTAGATGGGATTATTCTAAGTTACCTAAATCAATGCCTTGATTTTTTTTAAGAGTTGAAACAAACTGGCTTTTGTCTCAAAATAAATGATCCTGAACTGAAAGAAATCATGCAGCAAACCTACGACATTTCAATGTTTTTAGTTTTACTTTTATGGTGGTGGTTTTTTGTCCTACTGATTGTTTAATTAAATGTAAGCATCTTTTCCAACCCTCAGGTAAATCAGCACATGGTGGATTTTCTCATAAGCCACTGTGTAGTTTTGCTGGTCATTCCTGGAAGGTGTGAGATGAATTGGAACCAAATTTCCACATGGTTTAGCAGGGCTTGATTTGCTTGTTTACCAGATTGCTCTTCACTGTACATAAATAATTAGTTAAGTCTTATCAGACCCCAAGGGTAATTTGTCAAAATAATGTGTGTTTTTCCATTTTAGTGTTAAATCCCATTGCACATTATTAATAGATTATTAAGTTAGTTTAAACAGTTTAGGGAAAACCATTCAGTTAGATTTATTTGTTTTCCAACATTTTAATGGGACAAGAAAAAGTGATCTTAAACTACTGAGCAATTATACACAGTTCACAAAGTTTAGAGCGAAAATTAAAACATCTAGCTCATAACATAAGCTGGCCAGAGGGTATTATTTCATCAATTACAAATTGTGAACTCCAAGAAAAAATAGATTCTAAGTCCAAGGCAGTAGCAGTATCCCATGGAGAATAAAACCTGGAAAATATAAAAATGGAAATGGAAAATATATATTTGAATGCCTCCTTTAGTTAGAGCAAAGAAAATAGAACACCATGTTTTGTCTGCTTTGATTTATTAGAAGACTTCTATAAATCCTAGGTCAACCTTAGTTGGAAGAAGAATGGAAAGTGCAATTTTGCATTTAACTGAAATATTCAATTACTATTTTTCTTTCTTCGGAATTGTGGTCAGAGCAGCACATGCTTTGGGGACAGGAAAAGACCAGATCAATTAGTAATAAAGATCTGCTTTTATGCTTGAGTCATGGCTTTGGGGAATAAGTAGGAGATCAAGATGCATTTTCACAGTTGAGCACAGACAAGCAAGACAGATTGCTCTGGAATGGTTGATGGCTCTGCAAACATTGATGTTAAAAAAAAAAAAAGAGAGAGAGAGAGAGAGAGCAATGATATTCCTGGAGTGGATATTTACAAATGTAAATGCATTCAGCTTTGCTTGTGAGCACAGAGCACCTGGCACTAATATATTTGCTTCTCTGGGTGAAGATCACTAAAGTATACTATTAATGGCAAAATATTAGAGAAATTACATGAAATTTGTGATCTGATATGCATTAAGAAAATGTGACATGTTTACAAAGATTTCAGCAAAGGATCTTTCAATACTTCAACAATGGGATCGTCCATAGGCTTTGGAAGGAGAAATGAACGCCAGGAGATGAAATTCACATTCCAGTAACAGTGTAACTGAAGAAAGTGGGGAATGGAATTTTGATCCTTCTCAGATTTGCTAACAGATTTCTCCTTCCATGTAGCATAAACAAGGAAATCAGTAGTTTTAGTTGTAGATTTTTAGCCACATCTCCTCCTTCGTTTTTTTCTAAGAAAAAGAGATGTGGTCTGTGTTACGAATTGAGGTACAGTATCACATAAGTAATTCATAAAGTGTAATTTATAAAGTTGCTCAGGGTTATACCTCTATGCGATGGGGCCACAGGTGAGCTAGTCAGACTGAGGATAACACTGAGTCAGTCAGAGATACCTGGTCATGGTATTAAGCTGGAAGATTTGCTCCCTGGTTATTTTGTATCATCATTTCCTTACAGTATATATTATAGCACATGTTTATCTTTTAATTGTTTGGCAAAGTAGGTTATATGTCGAAGGCACAATATAGACCACCCAAGTGTTAAATCTGGGCTTTTTGGAAAAAGCAGGTCATCGATTTCTTGGGGGTAATTCTTGAAGTTAAACCTGGATAACTTCTATTTGGTGGTCGGGGCTGGGGGTTGCTGGCCATTTGTCATCTCTCTTCTTCAAGTGGTATCATAGTAAGTTTGAGTGGGATCATAGTAAGGGTAATGTTAGGTTTACATTTCAGGAGATTCTGTAAACTTTTGTCGTATATTCTGAGTTCAACATTGCATGTGATTTCTATTATTGACAACAAAAGGAAAAATATCCCTTATTGTCTGGTGGCAGGTTTGTTTTGTTATATCTACAGTTGAATATAGATGTAAGGAAAATATTATTTAAGATTTCTTCTATGGTTGTTGAAAATTTGATTGACACCTTCATTGGAAAACAACAACAACAACAAATACAACAACAAATCTTGTGCAAAACTGGGCACCGATTTCAGAAAGTGAAAGTAGCACATCCCCTTTGAAGAGGGAGGAAAACTGTTATTGGAAGTTAATCTAAAATGAATACCTTGGTTATAATGAAAGCCATCTGCTCTAACTCAGAGTGAGGCAGACTTTATTGTCTTTTCAATCATCTACTAATCAACAGGACCAAGATTTCCTGGAAATTTAACTGTAATTTTTAAAAATCATGTATATCAATCTCTATTTTTTTCCAATTTGTATTCATAACAAAACTTGAAATGAGTAACTCAAGTCAAAAACAATGGCCCCTCGATAACAAAATCACACTTGAGAATGAAACTAGGTTATTAAAAACATATAAAGTTTTAAACACTGTAAGTTGTAGATCCCACATTAAGAAATTTTTGAAAGGAAAAGAAAGAAGCTCTATAATGACATCTCTCAAAGATAATTGCTATTCATAGTTTAATTTTTACTATATTTATTTTTTATAGATACAATTAAATAATATGCTTAGTTACATATTTTTAACTTAACACTAAAACTTAAGCTTTTCTGTGTTGCAGTATAGTGTTCATAACCGTGTGTTTACTGGCTACCCTGGGTGGATTAATACATTGAAATAATCATTTCTTTGTTGTTGAACTTATAGGTAAATATGACCAAACCTCTTAATATACATATTTAAATGAGACTCGATCATCATTGGAAAATGTATTGTATTTACTAAGTAACAAAATGAATATACAGCAGCTGAGTTACCAAGACAAGGCTGGTCCCCGGCCAGGTGGGTCACCACAAGCAAGCATCTTGCTCTGCTTCCCCAGGGCACCTAGTATTCTTGTTGGTTTGATTTGAATTGCATTTTCTTCTATCAGACTCCATTATCAGCCTAGGAGTAAAGAGGGAAGCATCTTCTATAGCTACACATCTTCAAATTTTATTTTTGCTTCTCTTCCCTTTTTGAAACTTTATTATAGTGCCCTATCATCTTACTCTACTATGAAACAGTATAATAAATGCCTCTCATCCAAAAACCTGTCTTTTTAATGGGATAAAAGTTGAAGGTAAACTTGGCGGTGATACGTCTGCCACACACATGCATTCATCTTACAGAAAATTAGGATGGTCTCAATCTCCTGACCTCGTGGTCTGTCGACCTCCGACTCACAAAGTGCTGGGGTGACAGGTGTGAGCCACCACAGATGGAGACCATCCTGGTCAACATGGTGAAATCCCGTCTCTACTAAAACTACAAAAAAAAATTAGCTGGGCATGGTGGCATGCACCTGTAGTCCCAGATTCTCAGGCGGCTGAGGCAGGAGAATGACTTGAACCCAGGAGGTGGAAGTTGCAGTGAGCCAAGATCGCACCACTGCACTCCAGTCTGGGTGACAGGGCAAGACTCCATCTCAAAAAAAAGAACACAGAATGAGAAAAGAAAATTAGAAATGGTGCACCTATTTCAACAAGGTAACTAAGCTTTCCTTCCTGGGGCACTGTTGCCAGGTCAGTCCCACAAATATGTGGAAGATCTAAAATTTCTGCTCTGGTCAGCTAAGGTGATAAATAGTTAATCCCTTCTGCGAGTTAAAGACTATTTAGCACAACCTTTTCCAAATATCTTGCAGAAGAAACAAGTCCTGTGGCTAAACAAGTTTCAGAATCCCTGAATGCTCCAGCCATCTTTCAAAAATTCAAGTTATGAGGGGTCTTGCAGTTCAAAAATACCTCTCACCTGGTTTAACCCACTGCTTAGCAGATTTATTTCACCATGGAATCCTGTTTTCAAGTTAAAACCCATTTTTTAACTTATAGTGTACCTAAAACCTACCACGAAAAGCGTACGTAGTGCAAAGCCATTATTTTGAATTACACATTTTTGAAATGGCACATTCCCCTCATTCCTTCATTTGTATTCCACAGTATTAAGCACTTATTGTTTACAAGGCCCTGGGATGCACTTGACCTTCTTTCACAATCTCAACCTTGACGTGCGCTCCAGTAGGAAGAGCACTCCCTGGAAGAAAAACGTGGTAACAACCTTACAGGCACCTTTGACCGTGTGACTTATCTTTGGGAAAGCGACAGGAGATTTGTTTATGAGCAAAGGTGGTGCTCTAGGGACCGAGGCCAGTAAAGAGATTCTTCCCCACTCACCTTCAAGGACTTTTGTCTGGCAATGTCCAGGGCTTGTGTCTCCTTGGGAGAATTTTAGACTATTAATCATGAAAAGGAGTTCCCTCTCCTTTCATTCATTCCCCCAGGGAATGGATACCAATGGGTACCAGACCTAGCATTCCTCTCAACACAGGGGATTAAGGGGCATGTGGTAAGAGGATCCATTTCAAAGAGCTGGTAGAAGATGATCAATGATCTAGGAAATCAGAGTTGAAGAAGGAACATCAGTGCCTTGAAATGTTCCCTAGAGCTCTGACCCCCACAAGGGTTTTAACTAAATGACTACTTAGTTTATTGGATTTACCCACATAGCACATATTTAAATGAAATGGATAGAGGAAAGAACCTCTGCACTACACGGCAGAAAAATGACAAAAAGCTTTTGAAGGTCAGGGAACATAGCACAATCACTTTAGACTAGTGAGAAAATGAAATTCTTCTCAAGATCTTGTAGACCTGATGGTGCTATCAATTTTAAAACCAATATAGTGCTGTAGGAGGCGTGTGTTTCATACTAAGTGACTTGTACTGAATTGCAACAGCTTTGAGCATTCACTTGAGACCTTAATGAATCAGTTACATAAAATGTTAATATCATTAATGCCAGAGAAATTATTTATTTATTACTATCATCACATATTACAAAGCAGAGCTACCAAATCCTTGGGGAAAAAAAAAAAAAACAAAACTCAATGTTATGTTAGTGATTGCCTTTAACAGAGGAACAATCCAGCAATACTCACCTAAAAGGAAAAGTTGACTAATTATAGAATACATTTTTGCTCCCCAAATTCTGTTAGCCAATCTCATCATCTCTGTATAACCCTGCATAGTATAAAATATTATCTGAACTTTTTTAGCAAACTGAACAAACATGAAGAAGTTTGTATCTTTCGATGCATTTTTTTTTTTTTTTTTTTTTTTTTTTGAGACAGGGTCTCATCTGTCACCCAGGCTGGAATGCAGTGGTATGATCACAGCTCACTGCAACCTCGATCTGTCAGCCTCAAGCGATCCTCCCGTCTCAGCTTCCTGAGTAGCTGAGGCTACAGGTGCATGCCACCACACCTGATTTTTTTTTTTTTTTTTTTAGTAGTAATGAGGTCCCACTGTGTTGTCTTGGCTGGTCTTGAACTCCTGAGCTCAAGTGATCCTTCTGTCTCAGCCTCCCAAAGTGCTGGGATTACAGGTATGAGCCACAACTCCCAGCTCAATTTTTTTTGTAATGTAGTATTTTCCAGGCTTAACCTACACATTTTACTATGAGATGAAAACATCTATCATACATAATAACAGTGCACCAAATTCCAAAATAGTTTGGTGAAGGGCTATTTTCGGTGTTTGGCAATGCTATTAAACATATGAAGAAGCTTTCAACTGAAGAAGGTAATCATCCATGAGGAGTGTGCGTGTGGATGTGTAGATGAAAGCATCCTTTGCTAGAGTGTTTGTGTATGTGTATATGTATGTGTAAATACCGTTTGCTAGGGCTACATTAACCAAATACACAGACTGGGTGGCTTAAACAACAGAAATTTATTTTCTACTTATTCTGGAGTTTGGAAGTCCAAGATCAAGGTGTTGGCCTGTTTGATCCCTTCTGAGTTCTCTTCTTCCTGTGTCCTCACATGGCCTTTCCTCTGTGCACCAACCCCTGGTGCCTCGATTTTCCATCCAAGGTTTCTTTTCTTATAAGGATAACCAGTATGACTGGATTAAGACCCACCCTAAGAGTCTCGTTTTAAATTAAGCACCTCTTCAAAGGCCTTGTCTCAAATACAGTCACTGAGGTACCGGGCATTAGGGCTTCAACCTAGGAATTGGGGGGATACAACAACTTAGCCCATAGCACATAGTATATATAGAAATGCATAATTGGAAGGAAAATCGTAAGTATTGTCACCACTGTTAATATTTTTCCTCCGTGTGTGCCATCATTTAGACTGCTCAAGTGAGATGCCAGTGTAAAAATTTTCTTCCTAAAATTAAGTGATGATCAATAGTTCATAAAGAAAACTTTAGTCTAAACAGTTTACTTAAAACTATTACTCCAGGAAGCCTTTTGTATTCTTTCTTATTTAAATAACTATAAAATAATTTGCATCCATACATGGTTAGTTAGAAAATGGGGGAAAATGCAGAAATATGATTTCAAAAGAAATGTTGACTTCAGATGGAGTACATGAGAAGAAATTCTAATAAGTATATTGATTTAGCTTTGGAATAGTATTTCAGCAGTTCCTCCATTATCCATGGTTTCACTTTTCACAGTTTCAGTTATTCAAGGTCAACTTCAGTCCAAAAAAATTAAATGGAAAGTTCCAGAAATAAACAATTTAAAAGTTTTCAGTTGCGCACTGTTCTGAGTAGCATAATGAAACCTCACGCCATCCCACTCCATCCTGCCGGGAATGTGAATCATCCCCTTGTCCAGTGAATCCACACTGTCTACACTACCCACCTGTGGGTCATTTAGCCATCTTGGTTGTCAGATTGACTGCAGGGTTATCACAGTGCTGTGCTCAAATCACCCTTACTTTACTTCATAATGGTTCTAAAGTGCAAAAGTAGTGATACTGGCAATTCGGATATGCCAGAGAGACACCATAAAGTACTTCCTTTAAATGAAAATGTAAAAGTTCTCAATTTTAAAAGGAAAAAAAAGTCATATGCTGAGGGTGCCAAGATCTACCATAAGAACCAGTCTTCTGTCCTTGAACTTATGACAAAGGAAAAAGAATTTCATGCTAATTTCTCTGTTGTATCTTAGACTTCATCATAGGTGTGTATGTATAGGCAAAAACAGAGTTTATATAGAGTCTGGTACTAGTCAATATTTCAGATATCCACTGGAGGTCTGCAACTTATTGCCCGTGGATAAGAGGGGAAGACTATATAGCTTTTCGTTTGTGGCAGACCCTTTTTAGAAGCCAGAATATCACATAGAAACATTAATAATGTTTCGGCCAGGCACAGTGGCTCACACCTATAATCCCAGCACTTTGGGAGGCCAAGGCAGGCAGATCACAAGGTCAGGAAGTTGAGACCATCCTGGCTAACACGGTGAAACCCCGTCTCTACTAAAAATACAAACAAATTAGCCGAGTGTGGTGGCAGGCGCCTGTGGTCCCAGCTACTCGGGAGGCTGAGGCAGGAAAATCGCTTGAACCTGAGAGGCGGAGCTTGCAGTGAGCCGAGATCATGCCACTGCACTCCAGCCTGGGCAACAGAGCGAGACTCTGTCTCAAAAAAAAAAAAAAAAAGAAAAGAAATATTAATAATGTTTCATACGTGAAAAATTGCATTTCTCAGTAGTTTTATAAATCAGTTTAACCTTAGATTTCTTTAGCCATGATACCGTCTTAGGATTTTAGGGTTGACAAATCTTCAGGAATTCCAGAGAAGGGATCCTAAAACCCTCTTCCTCCATAAAAGGCCTGAGAGGCCTGGGGGAGAGAGGGATGCTGAGCACTTGGGGCTCTTGCCTTTACTTCAACCAGAGTAGCTCCACGCTTATGTATATTATGTATTGAAAAGTCATGCAACATTTCTTGTGAAATCAGTTTCTGCTGCTTTAAGACATGAAAGAAAACCTCTGACTTAGTGTATTTGCATGGCACAGCCAGGAAACTGAGGCTCAGGCAAGCTAAATGACCTGCCCAGGCTTACACAATTGGGTTCTTTGAATCTCAGATCAATCTGTCTTCCCCTGACTATACCAGATTACTTAAATACTGTTTGATTCTTTTTTTTTTTTTTTTTTTTTTTTTTGAGACAGGCTGGAATGCAGTGGTGTGACCTAGGCTTACTGTGACCTCCACTTCCCAGGTTCAAGTGATTCTCCTGCCTCAGCCTCTGGAATAGAAGGCACCAGCCACCATGCCTGGCTAATTTTTGTATTCTTATAGAGATGGGATTTCACCATGTTGGCCACCTGCCTTGGCTTCCCAAAGTGCTGTGATTACAGGCATGAGCCACTGCACCCAGCCTGTTTGATTAATTCTTATGCCATCCATACAAATGAGATTTTACCGTGATTTTGCTGGACTGGTAAAAGTAAAGGTTGAGATTTTAACTTTACTATGATCTTTTGGGATATGGACGGAAAGCCAGGGTAGGATGTGGTCTCCTCATTTGTCATCCTTGGATGACACTATCTTTTTTTTTCAATTAATGTGATTTTAAGCACTTTTACTAGTTCTGTATTAATTACCCATAAGTGAAGCGTTATTTCCTCTCCACTGGCAATTTTTTAAGTAGATTTGGGCTGAACTCGGATCCGGGAAATTGCTCTGATGGCACTTCTTGCTGAAGTTCAGCAGAGCCTGTGCCTGTTTTGTTTCGTTCAGCATTCTCTGAGACGTGTATTGCTTTGTCCCTGGTTCTGGAACAGGTACGTTTGATATTGTATGCAGGTTAATGTATGTAAACCTATACAATGAACCAAATATGCTTGAGTAAATGTATTTCCAGAAAAAAGACCCCATCACCCTGCAAAGTAACTACATATTTTAGAATAATGATTGCTTTAGTTAAATGTTTCCAGAGAGCAGAGAAAAATAAACCTTACTTTGAGTTCTGCTACTATGGGATGCTTTCTGTCCCCTCTTCCTGTTTGGGTACCACCTTTTACTGGGTAGTGGGTGGGAAACAGCACAGGAAAAGCTGGAAAAGGTTTGCCTGTTCTAAAAAGGAAATCTCCTGAGTCTCACCTTCTAACACTGACTTCAGAATATCGTTTTTTCTTCAGACAGTTTCAAAACTCCCACGTTAAAAGCAGACAGATTTATTGAATACAATCGTTGAACACATATTTTTAAGATCTGCTCTTTGCTAGGCATTAACCCTGTGCCTGGAAACTATTTTATTTCTCAGTAACAATTAGAAATCAAAATAACTAAAGCAATGAAAATAATATTAACTTTATAATAAAAAGGGGTTATGGATAGATGAAACAAGATTGGCGAAATTGATGATTGTTGAAGCTCAGTGATGGGTTCATGGAAATTTATTGTTTAATGAATCATTCACTGTGTAATGAGTATTTTCCTTTATGCACATTTTAAAACTTCCTAAATAAAGAATTTAAAAATATATAAGCTTGGTGAAATATGGGTAGGTAAGAGCTCTATACCAAAGGTAAAAACTCTGGTGTCAAGACCGGAAAAACAAAACAAAACAATGAGACTTAAGAGGAAAGACTCAGATCAAAGTAAGAAAAAGGAGGAAAAAGGTTCAAGGTTCAGAGCCCACACAGAAATGAGAGGATTCTCACTAGGGTTATGAAGCATCGTGCTGGGGTCAAGCTGGTAGCTTGAAGCAGAACCAGGCTAAAGCTGTGGCTGGATATAATTTCTAGTGCTTGGTGCATATTTGTAAGCAGGGTAACTCCTCTGTAATTTATATCTAGTTCTCTTCAAAGTATACAATACTTCTTTTCCTCGGGCCTTTTTTAATCTCCTAAAGGTCAGAAACTGTATTTTGCTTACGATTTGAGCCTCAATAATTAGATCAGTAATTGGCACATACTAGATACAGTAGTCCCCCCTTATTGGAGGGAAAACATTCTAAGACCCCCAGTAAATGTCTGAAACCACAGAAAGTACTGAGCCATATATATATGTATATATACACATTTATATATACACACTATGTTTTTTCCTGTGCATACATACCTATGATAAAGCTTAATTTATAACTTAGGCACAGTAAGAGATTAACAGCAATAACTAATAATAAAATAGGACTGTAATAATATGCCAGCATCACCACTCTTGAGCTCTGGGGGCTTTATTATAATATGGGCTATTTGAACACTGCAATACTGTGACAGTCAGTCTGATCACCATGTAAGCAACAAGCAGGTGATCCGTGTAAACAGTGTGGATCTGCTAAACAAACGGATGATTCACGTCCTGGGCAGGATATAGTGGGATGGCCCAAGATTTCATCACGTTACTCAAAACTTGGTGCAATTTAAAACTTACGCATTGCTTATTTCTGGAATTTTCCATTTGATATTTTTGGACCTTGGTTGACTGGTAACTAACTGAAACCTCAGAAATCAAAACTGCAGATAAGTGGGGACTGCTATATTTAAAAATAGTTGTAGAATAAATGTTTTGAATGTCCCTATTTAAAAGTTCTTGTCATTTTTCCCTGAGAGGAGTCTGAGCCAGTGACTTTATTAACATCTGTACGTGGAATTCTGGAAACCATGTGGGTAGTGCCGGTATACAGGTACTCCTAGGGAATGTGCCACGGTAGCTGTTCTCTTTGGACTAAAGCATGCCTTGCATCTAACCACAAATTAATCTGTTTTTCATCATACCTTTTCCCTTTCTGGCTCTTGGATGGACGCTGAATTACAATGGCCTCATGTTTGATTTTCAACAGCAAGCAAGATTTCCTCTGTGCAAATTTAGCAGCATTGATCCCTTTATACTAGGTTGGTGAGCATGTCCAATTGTTGGCATCATTATTTGATGAGTTTATTATTACTGGCCAGGGAAAGCCTCATAGGATGTTCTAACCTGAAACTTGAGTTAAATGGCATTTTTATTATTTTTTAAGAGACTCTTGCAAGTCAGTCTGCAGGATTTATGGAATACTCACTCTGCGGAGTCCTGTTCAATGCCCTGAGTGCATGCAAAGAAATCAGAGAAGCAGTCCTTTTCTGTGGAGTACTTGCCATCTCGTTTAGAATGTTCAGCCTATCTAGTGTGACTTAAAATTACTCCCTCTCCTTGAATACTATTTTCTTGTATTAATTTAAACAGTGATTAAAATAGGTTGATAACTGGTTTATAGCCTTCTTTATAGAATTTTCATTGTAGCTCAAGGCCTGGAAATAGCAATTTAATTAGAGACTTACAGCCATGCATTTCATCATGATAAATGCCCCGTGAATATTTAGACTATTAGCTAAGGTAAAATATTTTTGGCTTTCCTTTAACTTATTAAATATTCTCCTTTCCTGTAATTTACTTTACAAGCAGATTTCAAACTGTTATTCCAGAGGAAAATAGTGCCAGCAACGCTCTACTTTGAGGATAGGTCTAACACTGCTACTTCCCAAAGAAACCCTGTGTCAGGAAAGTTCATTGTTACATTTTTCCCATGGAAACATTAATAATAGGAATCTGTAGACAGGGAGCGGTAGCTCACAGCTGTAATCCCAGTGCTTTGGGAGGCCCAGGCAGGTAGACCACTGGAGGTCAGGAGTTCGAGACCAGCCTGACCAACAATGGTGAAACTCCATCTCTACTAAAAAAAAATACAAAAATTAGCCGGGCATGGTGGTGGGCTCCCATAATCCCAGCTACTTGAGAGGCTGAGGTAGGAAAATTGCTTGAACCCGGGAGGCAGAGGTTGCAGTGAGCCGAGATCACGCTATTGCATTCCAGCTGGGGCAACAGAGTGAGACTCTGTCTCAAAAAAATAAAATAAAATAAATCTGTAAAAAGAAACATTCTCTATGCTCTTTATTTAAAGGTTTACTTGTCATAAAACTCATTATACACATACATATTGTAAACATATACATATATCTCATATATGTTCATTCTATTTAAGAAAGGTTTAGCAAATATCCAGCTATGATATGAATGTTTAGTTTTAAAATATTTCTATGACATAAATGTATAGTGCTCTAGAGAGTATTTTTGCATATGTTATTTCAACTGTTTAATTAAAATAATTTCTGACCAGTAATATTTCAGCAAGAGCTGGTACCAGCCACACACAGCCATTCTCTGGTTTCCAGCAATGGAGTAAAATCTAGGTCACAATTTGAGTAACAGGGGCTGGGCCTCTCTCTTTGTCACCACCAGAAATAGAAGCAACCCCAGAGCTACAGGTCTTCTTAGTTTATACGTGTGTGTGTCTGTGTGTGTGTTCCATATCTGGAGTGCCCATGTGGGACGCACATGTACCTGTACACACAGACTTCTCTGCTACATTAGTTCATTTCCTTTTGCTTTCTTCCTCTCCGCCTGCTGCTGAGCACCCTCATAGCCCTGAAGGTGTGTATGAGATGCTCTCAGGTCTGGAAAACCACCTCAGCCATTGCTGGAGCTCTGGCTGCCACCTCCTCGGCTATGCCGTGGGCACCGTCTTCGTGTCAGCCGAAGAGCCTGCCCACACCTTGGTCGAGGCATTCATCCTTCCTGCCTGCTCAGCTACAGGCTGTGTCTGCCGCGTGTGCAAACCAATTGCAACAATCACCTGAAAACATTTGATCTCCCACATACTCTTCTTCCCATAACAAACAAGACTACCTTCTATAATGGAGAAGCCACAAAACTCCAAAACATTGGTCTTGCCAACGTTTTTAAAAAACAACCATTTAATGTTTACTTGCTGTTTTATTTAAGCTCCATTACCTTAAATTCATGCATGAGTCCTGGGGGAGTTGAATCTGTAGTTTCTTGGCATCCGATTTGAAGTGGACAGTACAGTAGTTCCTTTGTTTGAGACTTAAATTGAGAACATATCAGTCTGAGAACTGTATCATCAGCCTGCGAAGCATATCCTTTATCTTCATTGTCTTATTATAACAGAAGTTCACGCAGTATGCATGAGTGTCCTTAGGATGGTTGCCACCCAAACACAAGAATGCGGGACTCATTATAAGTCATGGAGGACACAGTTCTGTGTAGCCCACCACTGCCCAACTAAGAAACTGATCAGCCCAGCCCTACATCCACACTAGTTTCATATACCAGCCAGTTGACCCCTAATTGTGAGGAATGAGTAATATTTTTATTTCATACATGTACAATTCAAATGGTATTAACCATAGTGCTGTGCTCACCTGTTTATCAAATCTCCCAGTAGTAATCTGAGTTAAGGACTACTTTGCAACCTTTTTTTTTTTTTTTTTTTGAGATGAAATCTCCCCCTGTCACCCAGGCTGGAGTGCAGTGGTGCAATCTCAGCTCACTGCAACCTCTGCCTCCCAGGTTCAAGCAATTCTTCTGCCTCAGCCTCCCGAGTAGCTGGGATTGCAGGCATGTGCCACTAGTAGTAGAGATGGGGTTTCACCATGTTAGCCAGGCTTGTCTTGAACTCCTGACCTCAGGTGATCCACCAGCCTCAGCCTCCCAAAGTGCTGGGATTACAGGCGTGATTCACCGCACCTGGCCCTGCAACTTTATGGAAAAAAAAAAAGAGGAAAAAATAAAACTGGCTATCTTAAATCAGGATTTTTAAATCCAAAATTTCCTTGAGGAAAACTCCGTCATTAAGTTTTTCAGAATAAAAATTATATTTACTTTACAAAAGAAGTATTTACCAAATTATGCAGACAGTATATCTATCTTTGGAACTCTGAATGTAAACATTTGAGGGATTCCACATGTCATTCCCTTGAAGGTTTGAGTTTAGCTAGTTGTGAGTGTTTTGTTTTTCTTTTGATGAATCTGGATATTTTCACCATGGAAAACACAGCTCCCTCTAAATCCTGTTTGTGAGAGAATAACTGGCCTGGACATGTTCATATCCCTAAGAAGACAACATTTCAAGAAAAAAAAAAAATCTACTGCTCTAAATATGTTACATTCTTTTTTTTTTTTTTTTTTTCTTTTTTTTTTTTTTTTTGAGGTGGAGTTTTGCTCTTGTTGCCCAGGCTGGAGTGCAGTGGCGCGATCTTGGCTCACTGCAACTTCTGCCTCCTAGATTCAAGGAATTCTCCTGCCTCAGCCTCCCAAGTAGCTGGGATTACAAGCATGTGCCACCATGCCCAGCTGATTTTGTATTTTTAGTAGAGACAGGATTTCTCCATATTGGCCAGGCTGGTCTTGAACTCCCAACCTCAGGTGATCCACCCACCTCAGCCTCCCAAAGTGTTGGCATTACAGGTGTGAGCCACCACGCCCTACATTTATTTTCATACTGTTTCAACTTCAGTATGAAATGCCTGGGTAGAAAACATTTCTGTTTCATTAATAACCTCTGGGTTTGTGGCTCTAATAAATAAATTTCATGGATTTTTTCTAGTGTAGGTTTCACTAGTTTTAAAGCAAGATAATTTTTGAAAAACAAAATATAGGCTTTTGCATAGCCCTCCTATCGCATGTGAAGGTGACAGCATTGTGTAGATTGCCATCGACAAATTTGCTGTACAACATGTAAGTACCATAGACAAAGTTATGACCATAGGCAGATCTTACCTGGTGTGACAGGCACTTTGCTATCCACGGAAGCAGTGTCCCTCCCCAAGGGCCTCTTCTTGTGCATCTCCTTTTTCCTTCAGTATTTTTGTCCAGGGGGCCTCTTGGTCACTCTCAAAAGGGGACCCTTTCCCAGCATTGCACAGGCACATCAGAATACTAGTTTGAACACAACTATGGTTCAAATGGAAATCCTGTATCTTAGTCCATTATGGCTACTATAACAGAAATACTATAGACTGGGCCGCATATAAACAACAGAAATTTATTTCTTACAGTTCTGGAGGCTGGGAAGTCCAAGGTCAGGCACCAACTGAATCAGTGTCTGGTGCAGCTTCCTGGTTCAGAGATGGTGCCTTCTTGTTGTATCCTTACATAGGAAGGGAGAGGGCGGTTCCTTGTCTCTTTTATAAGATACTAATCCCATGCATGCATGAGCCCTTGCGACCCAGTCACCTTTCAAAGGCCTCATCTCCAAATACCATCACACTGGGGATTAAGTTTCAACATGAGTTTTTGGGGTACACACACGTTCAGTCCATGGCTCCCTGCTACATATATTATACACATTATTCTGTCACCATATGCAGTGGAAATGTGTACTAGATGATTGAGTATGAGAGGCCTGAGCTCTTAAAGAACATCGGTAAGAATAGATTGCTGGCTTTGCTATTTCTCTGCAAAGAGCAGTCTTTACAACCTTCATGGTTATCTGTGTCCAGAGAGGCAGAAAGTGGTCTTGACCCTCTTTAGAAGGATGGTTTCCCAGCGTCAACCACTGATAATTGTAATGAGGCACTTAGTACCCCACCTGCAGTCTTAAATACTAAAGGTTTTCAGCTTCTTCCTTAGTAAACATGAATCATTATTTATTTTGTGTGACTAAAACATCCCTAATTCATTTCCTGTTATACTAAGCTTGTTACCTTTTAATAACTACATTCAAACCCTCTGTGAAAGATAACCTTTTCCCTTTTGAAGATATGTGTTGAATTTTTGTGGTAGACTCCACTTTCATTAAAAAATGATCTGGGCCGGGCACGGTGGCTCACACCTGTAATCCCAGCACTTTGGGAGGCCAAGACAGGTGGATCACCTGAGGTCAGGAGTTGGAGACCAGCCTGGCCAACATGGTGAAACCCTGTCTCTACTAAAAATACAAAAATTAGCTGGGTGTGGTGGTGGGCACCTGTAATCCCAGCTACCCGGGAGGCTGAGGCAGGAGAATTGCTCGACCCTGGGAGGTTGCAGTGAGCCAAGATTGCACCACTGCACTCCAGCCTGAGTAACAGAGTGAGACTCTATAGATCTGTCCCCACACACAGCATCCCATCTTTGCATGCTTAGCTTGGCCATTCATCTCCAGTTGCAGACCACAGCACTGTCTCCAGAATCACATTGCTAGATGAGGCTATTGTGTCTTTAGTCAATGTTTAAGCAGAGGTTAAACAAGAGCCATGTTTCTGGGGGCATTACAGGTTACTTTTATCTCCAGGGAAAGTATACAGCAGGTTTGTCGTATAGCTTCAATGTCAAGGGCTTTGGGTTTCTCCTCATCTTCCGCATGCTTTAGACAAGCTTCATTCACACTACTACTCTCCCCCATCTACAAGAATATAAAGGAAAATGGATTCTGTAAGAGTTGGAATTCCTACAGAGATATGTGCCATCTAGATGTAAAATGTAGCATCTATTTTCCTAATAGCTGAAATAACAAAATAATGGTGAAATGGTTTGTGTGAGCTATTTCCCAGTGTATTATCACTACCCCCGAACAGTAAAATGCCTCCTCTTCAGTCTAGAGAACCACCTATGAGCCAAGTTGCTCCTAAAAGTAGCTGGGATGCATTAAGAGGTGTAGCTGAATCAGCTTCTCGACTCCAGTCATCCCGTCACCTGCTGCCTTAGTCCATTAATTGGCTGAGAAGGCTTTTGAGAGTAGTTTGAGTGAAAAAGGAATAGTATAGCTGCATAAAGACAATTTCTTTCCTAGTCTCCAACCCCGGTTTTTACTACTACATCAAATGCTACTTTTTGATCCATACTTCTTTTATTATTTACATGCAAAAAAAAAAAAAAAAAACTAAACTAAAACTTGGCTGACCTTCGGGATCAGGGATGAGGACAGAGTGGAAGCAGTACTGAATTTAATTTAATGTTCTGTAACAAACAAGGGGGAAAGATATAGAGATACCGATTTTGAGGGAAATGTTAATTATCTAAAGCTTAATTACAGATAACATCATGAGGAGAATACATAAAAGGCTTGAAATGCAGCCAAAGTATTTCCCTAAGAACATTAAAAAATGATTGTTGTTTACAATTCACAAATCGCACAGACATAAAGTTGAGATGGGAAAAACAGTCAGGCTTGAAGTAAGAGCCCAGTCTGCGATTTTAAAAACCAGTTCCAGGGAGAAGCAATAGTATTTGGAGTTAGCTCATGCTTTAGATGTAAATGAGATTCTGTTCATGTTTCCCCTTTAAAATAAAAATTAGCAGATCACTGGCGAACACATTGAAGTAAAATCCTGGGAGACGACACAACCCAAATAAAAATAAATAATTTATGAGATCTTAGAATGGGAACCACAAATAAAACAGAAACACACAGACATTTATCTCCATGTAAGTACAATAGAAATAAAGAAAAGGCACGATTTTTACGTGCCTGTCACTTCATTACCGAATGCAATGATATAAAAATATACCTTTTCACTCAAACGTAATTTTTACTTGGCGTAGCAATGAATGGCTTACACTTATCTAGTCTACTCTTTACATATGCATTTCTGTCTTTTTGTCGTACAATTGGTATCTATTAATGTCCCATTACCTTTAAAGGTGAGTTTCAGGATAATGGAATGTGGCATTTTGGAAGTTTGCTTTTAAGGAGGTTTGAAAAAATAAGTACCGGGCGGTTCTTATTTGCCTAAAGCCAGTGAGACACATGTTCTAGGGAAGGACATATTCCCAGATTCCAGAGTCTTGGGGGTGAAGACCAGAGCTCTAGATCCTGGCAGGCTGGGCCCTCGAGGTGCTGCATTAGAGTTACAGGACAGGTGTTGGGAAGCTTCGTGAAACAGTTGTAACTGGAGGTCTCAACACTTGATACTTTTATAAAAGAATGGGAATGGAGAGAATGTTTTTGTGTCAGAAGGATTTGTGTGTATGTATTTGAGGGAGTGATCAGAGAGAACTGGGTTGTCAAAGGGGAAGGACAGGCCGAGCACAGTGGCTTACGTCTGTAATCCCAGCACTTTGGGAGGCAGGTGGTTTGCTTGAGCTCTGGAGTTTGAGATCAGCCTAGGAAACATGGTGAAACCCCATCTCTACAAAAAAAAAATAATAATAAAAATGTTAACTGGGCAAAGTGGTGCACACCTATGGTCCCAGCTACTTGGGAGGCTGAGGTGGGAGGATTGCTTGAGCCTTGGAGGTGAGGCTGCAGTGAGATCCAGCCACTGCACTCCAGCCTGGGGACAGAGTGAGACCCTGTCTCAAAAGCAAACAGGGGTAGAGAGGAGGAGGGGAGGAAGGACAGTGACAACTATGAGATGAATTCACATGTTTTCTGAGATGACAGTTAGAGATACAGCAATGACGATTTGCTGAGCTCAGATAAAATGCTCAATAAACATTTATTAAGTGAATGAATGACTAAAGAGATTGGAGGTCTCTATTTGACGACAGCTATTGAGAAAGAATGTTTTTTTTTTCTCTCCTCATCCTCTCACTTTTTCAAACTGAGGTAAATTCATATAACTCGTGTTAAGCCATTTTAAAATGAACCATTCAGTGGCATTCACAGCAATGGGTAACCACCACCTCTATCTAGCTCCAGAATATGTTGGTCACACTAAAATATATCTCCTGCATCATAAATGATACAAAAAGTTTTAAAAATGAATTGATTGAAACTTATAATAAAACGGATTTTAAGAGAAAGTAGACATTTTAGTTTTTTAAAAAAGATTTCAGAGGAGGACATGTCCAAGTGGCTTAAGGGAGCTGCTGACAAGTTCTGACTGCCCTAAGGGCCCCTCCTGCAGTCCAGCCACAACCCCTCTTCACCTGTGGGGTCCCCAAACTGTGGCTTCACAAAAAAACAAAAACAAAACCTTTTCCCCTGAGCTTAATGGCTAGGGTGGCGAGTGGTGTAAACGGTTCATCTGAGTCCCTCGACTTGGCTGTGTCCCATGAGCACACACACACACACAAGCTGCACAGCCCTCGGTTCACAGCTGGCTCATTTTACCATTCCCTCGGCAAATGGTTATTGAGAGTCTCATCCCTCAGGTCTTTCTTGATTTGGTGATTAGTCACTCTGTCCCTGTGATTTTCCTGTCCAATTATAAATTTGAGGGATTATTTGTTTTGTTTACTTGCAAGGCTTTCTGGCTTTATAACAAAGAAACATGTTGCAGAAGGCTGGAGTCCCTTTGCTAATAGGTTAGAAATACAAGGAAAGGGGCACGAGCTAACTAGACGACTTTTTATTATGGAAATATGACTATTTGCAAATGTTAAAAAGAAGAAACAATTTTTCATCAATTCTAAAATCAGACAGCTTTTGTCAAGAAATTGGTATTTAAGCCTGCATTAGAATTACATGGAAAATGAACTATCAGTATCATACTTTCTGATTCAGAAATGTAAAGTGGTTGGTGAATGATCCAACAGACACAGCACTTTTGAGGTCTTACAACTGAGACAGATAGTGTTACTCATCTTATGAAAATTGCTGATGGGTCTCCTCCAGAAAAATTGAATGAATCTGCATGGATATATTCAGAGTAGGCAGCACAGTGAAGACTATGTTCGTCTATAATCTGGAAATCGGTTCAGATTGAGACCTGGTGACAGGACAACATTTGAGCCTTTGTTTTAAATAAGCCCATCGTGGAAATAAAAGAAGACCAACCAAATGAGAACAAACAAAAGCTATTTATTCATAGCTTGCTATAGCAAGGGAGTCAAGCACTGTGTCACTTGCAGTTGGCAAGGCTCATAGGCAGGCAGAGGAGTGGGAGAGCTTTACAGTGGAACAAAAGAGAAGGTTTCAAGTATGCTGTGATTGGAGAGTTTTGGCATGGGGAATCTGGAGGTAGATTCTATTCCTAGAAGCAGAACATCCTATGTGGCTGGTCAAGGCTTTCTCTAGTTACTCCTAAGTTGCAGGCAGAGACCAAATTTAAGGAAGCTGTCAGTTACTAATGAAATCCAGGCCATTTGGGGCAGATTGTTAGAAGAGTTATTGTTTGGGTTTCTGAATTGTTACTAGAGATAGTGGTCTGATTTCCCATGAGTCTGACCTGCAGATAGCAGGCTGGCTTTCTGGCCTGGCTGCTCTAAATAATAGATGGGTTTCCTGGGCTGGTTGCTGCAGAATGTGGGTCAGAGCTATATTTTTACACACAGTCAGACATTGTCCATTTGCATATACAGTCTCTTACCATCAAACTGAGCTCCATGTGCTCATCTCCCCATCTGAAGGTCACTTCCATTCAAGATTCATGTGTATTTCCACCCTTGCCAGCAGCTATGAGCAGATTCTACAGGGGCCAGTTTCACTGAAGATATCTCTGCTGGTGTTGAGTGGGGTTACCAAGCAGGGGCTCCATCACGGAGCAGAATTGCTGCCCCACTGCTTGGCCTGGTACAGTGCACTACACACCATGCTCATAAAGAAGCATCTTAGATATAACAGGCCCAGACTTTTTTTCACAGAATTTGAACAAGTAGGATGTAATGAATTCTTACTGCATGCCAGCCATCACAAGAAGTATTTAAAGATATTTTCTCACTTATTCCTCACAATAAAACTTTGAAATAGATACTACTATTTCCAATTTATAAATGGTGAAACTGAGACTGGGAGAGATTAAATAATTTGTCAGTGATCACTCAGCTAAGAAGTTCGGTGAGTCTGGTATTTGAACCCAAGTGGTTTTAATCCATGTTGCATCATTATGCTATTGTGGGAGAAAGAGAGGGAAAAATATACCTCTTTCTATACTAAGCACCTAAGAAGGAAAGCTCATCAGAGTGCTTTGCTTAAATAAGTAAAGGAAGATGTGGAAGCCTTCTGAAGTCTCCAAGAAGAGCTGGTGATAAAGATAGCTAGGCAGTCAGGGCTCTCAGAACTTCCTGTGGGGCCAGTCCTCTGAAGATACAAAGAGGTGTAAGAAAAAATTCCTGCCTTCGAAGGTTTTATTTTCTGACAGTGGAGCCCAAACTAGCACAAAGGAAACTAGTCTTGAAAAATTAAGTGCTACCCTTTGCATGTATCACCAGTAAAAAGGAACTAGAAAGATGAGAAACAGATAAAGACAGAAAGTAGGGAGGATTTGATGAGAAGGGTGGTCTGAAGCTGAGCTCTAAAGGGCAAGCAGACTAGACAGGCCTGGCTGGGGATGAAGAACATTCCAAAAAGGGTCTTTTAGGTTTAGTACATGGACATGAGACAAAATGTCCATATAGAAGGGGTTAGGAGAGTTTTCCATGGTGTAATGCTTTAGTCTCCTACATAAATATTTTCTTTAACTACTAAAGTAGTTTCCACTGTAATTATTTGAAACTGTGGCCTCTGAAGTTTTCTCACCTTCTTAGAAATTTCATGGCTGTTTTTTTCCTTTTTTCTTTCGTATCCAAAATAAACTTCTCTGCTGTCATGAAAATTGTAGTTTCATAATGGGAAAAAAAAAACATATTGCTATTTCATTTTTGGAAAACTGAGCCTTTTGTCAAGTGCAATTGAAGTGGCTCAACTGAGTTTTTGCCTGAAAGTGCAGTTAATCCATGTTTGGACAGAGACAACTATGTTTTTCTCATTGAGTTTAAAGTTTAGAAATGTTCTGTTCTTGTCCAGTAAGCCATGTTACTCTACGTCTCATCCATGCCACTGGGGGACCTTTGACCATCAACTTCTCTAGGCCTCCTTTTTCTAGTCTTTGAAATAAAATATATAGTATGCATCAGCCAAGTGCTAAATTGAGCTTCTCACACTTCTGAAAATACAATAAGAAAAGCAATAGCATCAAAACATTTGAAATAAAAGCAGTAAAAATATCTATTTTAGTTTATTTTAATTATTTTATTTTCTTCTATTATTAAATTAATTCATGTGTAGTGGAGAATTTTTCAGATTTTACTTTACTCAAAATTGACAAAAAGACAAATTATATTATCCTGCTTTTAAAAATTCATAACATTCAGCTTTTATTTCATGAACTATTAAATCAAATACAAACACGATGTGATTCTGTTGCCAACATTTAATAATCAAATTGTGATGTGGTAAACCATTCTTCAAAGTGGCTTGTTGGCCCAGTGCAGTGGTTCATGTCTGTAATCCCAGCACTTTGGGAGGCTGAGGCAGGCATTCGAGACCAGCCTGGCCAACATGGTGAAACCCCATTTCTACTAAAAATACAAAAATTAGCCAGGTGTGGTGGGACACACCTGTAATCCCAGCTACTTGGGAGGCTGAGGCTCGAGAATCACTGGAACCCAGGAGTCAGAGGTTGCAGTGAGCCAAGATTGCACCACTGCACTCTAGCCTAGGCAACAGAGTGAGACTGCATCTCAAAAAAAAAAAAAAAAAAAAAAAAAAAAAAAAAGGCTTGTTAATTTGCAGTAGTTCAAAGTGGCAGATCCTTACCAAAGGCACCAAAATGCCCATTTTAAATGCCACTATAGTTTATAACCAACTATTTTTATATTTAAATGTTCTTTTGTTTAGTGAATATTCATAAAATGGATACAATTTTATACCATATGCCTTTTCCACATTGCTAACATTGTTTTTCACTTAGTTTTTGTATTTAACAAAGCAACGCATATAGATAGTTTTAACTGGTTAATAGTACAGCAAGCTTGATAAAGAAAAACAAATATTCTCTCCCATCTCCTTGCTCCTAATTTCCCACTCTACAGAGACAATCACTTTCAAGTCCTTTAGTATTTACCCCCATATCAGTACATTACATGCTTAACTGGATGTATATTTATTTAATTTTTTTTTTTTTTTTTTTTTTTTTTTTTTTTTTTTTTTTTTTTTGGGACGGAGTCTCACTCTTGTCACCCAGGTTGAAGTGTAGTGTCGCGATCTTGGCTCACTGCAACCTCCACCTTCCAGGTTCCAGTGATTCTCCTGCCTCAGCCTCCCAAGTAGCTGGGATTACAGGCATGTGCCACCATGCCCAGCTAATTTTTTTTTTGTATTTTTAGTCGAGATGGGATTTCACCATGTTGGCCAGGCTGGTCTTGAACTCCTGATCTCAAGTGATTCACCCACCTTGGCCTCCCAAAATGCTGGGATTACAGGCGTGAGCCACCACACCCGGCCAATGTATATTTATTTTTAAATTATATGCATTATTGACTTCCTTCTTACCCAGTCTCACCCTTCTTGCCCCGTCCTCACACACACACTACTTTCCACCATACTTCAAATGAAACTTACAGTTTTTATTTATATCAATGCTATATTGCTTATAATTATGTAAGTACTGTTCACAGCTAAGTCATATAGTTTACTATCATTTTCTTTTTTTTTTTTCTTGCTCAAGGTTTTGTTTTCTCTGGAGTTAATCATTTCCTTGGTCTCTTTGCATATTTGTTTGCTTCCTTTTCTTTTAGGAATTCAGCCCTAACTTTTCTAAAAGAACTATAAAAATTTTTCCTAATGTTGTCAAACTATCAAATAATAAAATGACTTCCCTTTTTGTTGTTGGAAGCATTCCTTCTAAATCCCTTGCTCTTTTGCTGCACCCTACAAACAATGTATGTTCTGGAAGCTACCATCACCATCATTCAGGGAACTCCCTTCCCTTTGCTCCCACATGGGATTTCCTGTTTCCCTGATTCCATCTCTTTCTGTCATGTGACCTGCTCTTTCATTTTGGTGGTGCACACTCACCAGCAACGTACTGAGAATAAATACAACAGGGGCAAATTTTCGTGTTACTGTTACTATTGTGCCTGAATATGATTTGTTTTGAGTCCTACATTAGTTAGTTAGATCAATATTATATTCTAGATGCCATCTAGAATAGAATCTTTCTTATTTTTTAAAGAATAGAATCTTTCTTATTTATTGTGCTATGCATCCATGGGCTTATTCAATCTATAAATTCCTGTTCTTCGTAAGTTTCTTCTCTCTTCTTTATCTGGCTTTTTGAAACTCCTGTTAGTTAGATATACAATCACATCTCATCTATGGTATTCTAGGTTTCTCATCTCTTCTATTCTCCCCTATTTCTCTTCTTTTTGGCTTTTTTTTTTTTTCTTTTTTTTTCTTTTTCTTTTTTTGAGTCTTGCTCTGTCACTCAGGCTGGAGTGCAATGGTGCAATCTTGGTTCACTGCAAACCTCCGCCTCCCAGGTTCAAGCTATTCCCCTGCTTCAGCCTCCCGAGTAGCTGGGATTACAAGCGCCTGCCACCACGCCTGGCTAATTTCTGTATTTTTAGTAGAGATGGGGTTTCACCATGTTGGCCAGGCTGGTCTTGAACTCCTGACCTCAGGTGATCCACCCGCCTTGGCCTTCTTAAGTGCTGGGATTACAGGCGTGAGCCAAAGCGCCCAGTGTGGCTTTTTTGTTTTACTTTATAGAACATATACTAAACTTTGTCATCCAACTTTTCTATTAAAGTTTTAATTTTTTTTAATTATTATTAGTGTTTTCATTTCTTTTTTAAAAACTTAATTGATGTTACAATTGTACATATTTTGTGGGTGTTTGTGATATTTTGATACCTGGGTACAATGTATAATGATCAAATCAGGATAACCAGGTTATCCAATACCTTAAATATTTGTCTTTTTTTGTGTATTGGAAACATTACAACTCTTCTAGTTTCTTCCCTTCTTTTGAGATTCCTAAGAGCTCTTTCTTATTGTTGGGGTGCTTTTTGTTTCTTTCTCCTTTTTGTTAATGAATGCTTTCCTCTTATAACTTCATAAGGACACTAATGATAATCCTTTAAGATGTTTTTTTCTACTGTCTGAATTAATCTGTTTCCTCTGAGTTCCATCTAATGTTTTGGGGTTTTCTCACAAGTTCCATGATCCTTAATAGCCCGTTAGTGTCTAAGAGAGAAGTGTTAAAATTCTGATGAGATGCTCTTTGTGCACAAATGAACTTCATGTCTTACCAGTGGACCTAGACATTGCTTTGGAAGACCCAAGTATTAATCAAGGTCCCCCCTCCCATCTCTTTGCTGATCCATTGCCCCTGAGTAAAATACTCTAATCTCTCCCGAATAGAGGTTATAAACTCAGATCATTAGTTATCAGACAATGTTCTGAGATGCAAATGGGACACAGAGGTGGGGAGGACATACCTTCTTCCAACTCCTGTGTTTGCATGACCTGTCTTCTTCCCATTTCCACAGCCTCTGGATTCCTCCTCTCCAGCAAGTAAACCTGCTTCTCTGGGAGCTGAAGGGACTGGCTCCGGGAGGAGGATGGAGGGTCCAACTGCATCAATTCAGCGAGTTCCATTTCAGCTCCAGATACCTGTGGCTTCCAATTCCTGGGACATTCTGGAATTCTGTGGTGCAAAACACATAGTTTCTGGTTGGCACTCCACTACCAGCCTTGAGTTTTGGGTTTCTTCTGTCTTCTCTGTCTGTTACTTCCTGCGTTCAGCTGTCCATGTTTCAGAATTTAATCATCTTGTCTGCTCTCTCGTTCTCTCTTATCCCTTGTGTGCTTGTATTATTTTTGTTATCTTTATTACCTTTTTAGAGAAATTTGGACAGAAGCAAAGATAAGCACAGGGGTTAACCTAGCACGGCTTAATTAAAAGTTTCTCCCTCTCTTGGATTTATACTACTTATTTCTCACACTCAAATACCCTCACGTTTTCTTGCATGTCACAGTTGTGTTCTGAGTTATGTGAGATATTCCATGGGAAAAAGGGGGGTTCTATGGTCAAGGAACAGGGTACGCTATTCCCTCACTTCTTGCTTCTAGTTTCCTTGTGACGTCTGAAATATTATGTTCTTTATTCCAATTTAATTTGGGGTTGTTGATTATATATCCCCAGCTATCATGTAAACCCCTGAAGTTACAATGCCATGCTTTCTTGTGTTTTCTATTATGCTTGTTGTATTATAGACAGAACACCCTTTAGATAGATATCTGTCACTCCTGCTTAGAATGTGAGCCCGTTGGACAGGGACAGTTCCTTATCCATCTCTATCCTCTGTATCCCCAGCACCTGTCAGAGTAGCTGTAATATCACAGGGATCACTGAGTGTCTGCTGATGAGTGAGTGGGTGCAAGCTTTCTCCTACATTCCATAATCCCTTTCTCACCGCGTGTCTGCGGAGAGTCCCTGAAAGCACAGTAGATGCCATGGCATCTTTCAGCTGAAGTATTTACGTGCTCCTAAAAGCAAAATCATCTAATACTGAGCATTCTTCCCATACAGTAGCACAAGGGCAGGGTAGTGATTTGGGGAAAGATATGAATTCTGCCTTTGTCTCCTCACCCCATGCACATGCCAGCCTTTAAAGAGTATCTGCCTGGTCACTCCAGCCAGACCCCTCGCAGCCCCCCAGTCAGAAGCTAGATGGTCTTTCTACTTCTCTGAAAGAGAGTAGTGTTTCTGGTAGTCCTAAGGTAAACCCAGAATTCATTTTCCTGGACAAATAATTTTATAAATGGTCGGCCAATTTTAGTAGAAATGGTACTGTTAGTAAAGTATTTCCAATTCAATCTGAGTTAAATTGATTTTAGGGGTTACCCTTGGAAAGTAATTATCATATCTTAAATTTTTTTCTGTGGGAAAATATATTTTGAGTTCCAAATGACTAAGTTATATACACACTTTAGGAACACGGCTCATTCATATGTTGGGGACTGATTATATTGTATTTGTAGTCCATCTGGGGCTATGAGAACAAAAAGAAAATCAAATCATCAACTGGATAATATCACCACTGGGAGCAACAAATCTAAAGTAACAAAATAGTCCATAATATGGAATATCACATCAGAATAAAAATGAACATATTTTACACAGTTTGTGA